>NW_025423851.1:1200000-1800000 GCF_020740605.2 Lemur catta | reverse complement strand
CTAGGATAGTGTTAAGGTTAGGGTTAGGGTTATCATCAGGCCTAGTATAGTGTGAGGGCTAGGGTTAGCATCAGACTTAGGATAGTGTTAGGGTTAGGGTTAGGGTTATCATCAGCCCTAGGATAGTGTTAGGGTTAGGGTTAGCATCAGCCCTAGGATAGTGTTAGTCTTAGGGTTAGCATCAGCCCTAGGATAGTGTTAGGGTTAGGGTTAGGGTTAGCATCAGGCCTAGGATAGTGTTAGGGTTAGGGTTAGCATCAGCCCTAGGATAGTGTTAGGGTTAAGGTTAGGGTTAGCATCAGGCCCAGGATAGTGTTAGGGTTAGGGTTAGCATCAGCCCAAGGATAGTGTTAGGGTTAGGGTTAGGGTTATCATCAGGCCTAGGATAGTGTTAGGGTTAGGGTTAGCATCAGCCCTAGGATAGTGTTAGGGTTAGGGTTAGGGTTAGCATCAGCCCTAGGATAGTGTTAGGGTTAGGGTTAACATAAACCCAAGGATAGTGTTAGGGTTTGGGTTAGGGTTATCATCAGGCCTAGGATAGTGTTAGGGTTAAGGTTAGGGTTAGCATCATTTCAAGGATAGTGTTAGGGTTAGCGTTAGGTTTAGCATCAGCCCTAGGATAGTGTTAGGGTTAGGGTTATTGTTAGCATCAGCCCTAGGATAGTGTTAGGGTTAGGGTTAGCATCAGCCCTAGGATAGTGTTAGGGTTAGTGTTAGGGTTATCATCAGGCCTAGGATAGTGTTAGGGTAAGGGTTAGCATCAGCCCTAGGATAGTGTTACGGTTAGGGTTAGGGTTAGCATCAGCCCTAGGATAGTGTTAGGGTTAGGGTTAGCATCAGCCCTAGGATAGTGTTAGGGTTAGGGTTAGGGTTAGCATCAGGCCTAGGATAGTGTTAGGGTTAGGGTTAGCATCAGCCCTAGGATAGTGTTAGGGTTAGGGTTAGGGTTAGGATCAGCCGTAGGATAGTGTTAGGGTTAGGGTTAGCCTCAGCCCTAAGATAGTGTTAGAGTTAGGGTAAGCGTTAGCATCAGCCCTAGGATAATGTTCGGGTTAGGGTTAGGGTTAGCATCAGCCCTAGGATAGTGTTAGTGTTAGGGTTAGCATCAGCCCTAGGATAGTGTTAGGGTTAGGGTTAGGGTTAGCATCCGCCCTAGGATAGTGTTAGGGTTAGGGTTAGGGTTAGCATCAGCCCTAGGATAGTGTTAGGGTTAGGGTTAACATAAACCCTAGGATAGTGTTAGGGTTAGGGTTAGGGTTATCATCAGTCCTAGGATAGTGTTAGGGTTAGGGTTAGGGTTAGCATCAGCCCTAGGATAGTGTTAGGGTTAGGGTTAGCATGAGCCCTAGGATAGTGTCAGGGTTGGGGTTAGGGTTATCATCAGGCCTAGGATAGTGTTAGGGTTAGGGTTAGCATCAGCTCTAGGATAGTGTTAGTGCTAGGGTTAGGGTTAGCATCACCCCTAGGATAGTGTTAGGGTTAGGATTAGGGTTATCATCAGGCCTAGGATAGTGTTATGGTTAGGATTAGGGTTAGCATCAGCCCAAGGATAGTGTTAGGGTTAGGGTTAGGGTTAGCATCAGCCCTAGGATAGTGTTAGGGTTAGGGTTAGCATCAGCCCTAGGATAGTGTTAGGGTTAGGGTTAGGATTAGCATCAGGCCTAGGATAGTGTTAGGGTTAGGGTTAGCATCAGCCCTTTAATAGTGTTAGGGTTAGGGTTAGGGTTAGCATCAGCCGTAGGATAGTGTTAGGGTTAGGGTTAGCCTCAGCCTTAAGATAGTGTTAGAGTTAGGGTTACGGTTAGCATCAGCCCTAGGATAGTGTTAGGGTTAGGGTTAGGGTTAGCATCAGCCCTTGGAGAGTGTTAGGGTTAGGGTTAGGGTTAGCATCAGCCCTAGGATAGTGTTAGTCTTAGGGTTAGCATCAGCCATAGGATAGTGTTAGGGTAGGGTTAGGGTTAGCATCAGGCCTAGGATAGTGTTAGGGTTAGGGTTAGCATCAGCCCTAGGATAGTGTTAGGGTTAGGGTTAGGGTTATCATCAGGCCTAGGATAGTGTTAGGGTTAGGGTTAGCATCAGCCCTAGGATAGTGTTAGGGTTATTGTTAGGGTTAGCATTAGCCCTAGGATAGTGTTAGGGTTAGGGTTAACATAAACCCAAGGATAGTGTTAGGGTTAGGGTTAGGGATATCATCAGGCCTAGGATAGTGTTAGGGTTAGGGTTAGGGTTAGCATCATTTCAAGGATAGTGTTAGGGTTAGCGTTAGGTTTAGCATCAGCCCTAGGATAGTGTTAGGGTTAGGGTTAGGGTTAGCATCAGCCCTAGGATAGTGTTAGGGTTAGGGTTAGCATCAGCCCTAGGATAGTGTTAGGGTTAGGGTTAGGGTTAGCATCAGGCCTAGGATAGTGTTAGGGTTAGGGTTAGCATCAGCCCTAGGATAGTGTTAGGGTTAGGGTTAGGGTTAGCATCAGCCCTAGGATAGTGTTAGGGTTAGGGTTAACATCAGCCCTAGGATAGTGTTAGGGTTAGGTTTAGGGTTAGCATCAGGCCTAGGATAGTGTTAGGGTTAGGGTTAGCATCAGCCCTAGGATAGTGTTAGGGTTAGGGTTAGGGTTAGGATCAGCCGTAGGATAGTGTTAGGGTTAGGGTTAGCCTCAGCCCTAAGATAGTGTTAGTGTTAGGGTTAGGGTTAGCATCAGCCCTAGGATAATGTTAGGGTTAGGGTTAGGGTTAGCATCAGCCCTAGGATAGTGTTAGTGTTAGGGTTAGAATCAGCCCTAGGATAGTGTTAGGGTTAGGGTTAGGGTTAGCATCCGCCCTAGGATAGTGTTAGGGTTAGGGTTAGGGTTAGCATCAGCCCTAGGATAGTGTTAGGGTTAGGGTTAACATAAACACTAGGATAGTGTTAGGGTTAGGGTTAGGGTTATCATCAGGCCTAGGATAGTGTTAGGGTTAAGGTTAGGGTTAGCATCAGTTCAAGGATAGTGTTAGGGTTAGCGTTAGGGTTAGCATCTGCCCTAGGATATTGTTAGGTTAGGGTTAGGGTTAGCATCAGCCCAAGGATAGTGTTAGGGTTAGGGTTAGCATCAGCCCTAGGATAGTGTTAGGGTTAGGGTTAGGGTTAGCATCAGGCCCAGGATAGTGTTAGGGTTAGGGTTAGCATCAGCCCAAGGATAGTGTTAGGGTTAGGGTTAGGGTTAGCATCAGCCCTAGGATAGTGTTAGGGTTAGGGTTAGCATCAACCCTAGGATAGTGTTTGGGTTAGGGTTAGGGTTAGCATCAGCCCTAGGATAGTGTTAGGGTTAGGGTTAGCCTCAGCCCTAGGATAGTGTCAGGGTTAGGGTTAGGGTTATCATCAGGCCTAGGATAGTGTTAGGGTTAGGGTTAGCATCAACTCTAGGATAGTATTAGGGTTAGGGTTAGGGTTAGCATCAGTCCTAGGATAGTGTTAAGGTTAGGGTTAGGGTTATCATCAGGCCTAGTATAGTGTGAGGGCTAGGGTTAGCCTCAGACTTAGGATAGTGTTAGGGTTAGGGTTAGGGTTAGCATCAGCCCTAGGATACTGTTAGGGTTAGGGTTAGCATCAGCCCTAGGATAGTCTAAGGGTTAGGGGTAGGGTTATCATCAGGCCTAGGATAGTGTTAGGGTTACGGTTAGCATCAGCCCTAGGATAGTGTTAGGGTTAGGGTTAGGGTTAGCATCAGGCCTAGGATAGTGTTAGGGTTAGGGTTAGCATCAGCCCTAGGATAGTGTTAGGGTTAGGGTTAGGGTTAGCATCCGCCCTAGGATAATGTTAGGGTTAGCGTTAGGGTTAGCATCAGCCCTAGGATAGTGTTAGTGTTAGGGTTAGCATCAGCCCTAGGATAGCGTTAGGGTTAGGGTTAGGGTTAGCATCCGCCCTAGGATAATGTTAGGGTTAGGGTTAGGGTTAGCATCAGCCCTAGGATAGTGTTAGGGTTAGGGTTAGTGTTAGCATCAGCCCTTGGAGAGTGTTAGGGTTAGGGTTAGGGTTAGCATCAGCCCTAGGATAGTGTTGGTGTTAGGGTTAGCATCAGCCCTAGGATAGTGTTAGGGTTAGGGTTAGGTTTAGCATCCGCCCTAGGATAGTGTTAGGGTTAGGGTTAGGGTTATCATCAGCCCTAGGATAGTGTTAGGGTTAGGGTTAACATAAACCCTAGGATAGTGTTAGGGTTAGTGTTAGGGTTATCATCAGGCCTAGGATAGTGTTAGGGTTAGGGTTAGGGTTAGCATCAGTTCAAGGATAGTGTTAGGGTTAGCGTTAGGGTTAGCATCAGCCCTAGGATAGTGTTAGGGTTAGGGTTAGGGTTAGCATCAGCCCTAGGATAGTGTTAGGGTTAGGGTTAGCATCAGCCCTAGGATAGTGTTAGGGTTAGGGTTAGGGTTATCATCAGGCCTAGGATAGTGTTAGGGTTAGGGTTAGCATCAGCCCTAGGATAATGTTAGGGTTAGGGTTAGGGTTAGCATCAGCCCTAGGATAGTGTTAGGGTTAGGGTTAGCATCAGCCCTAGGATAGTGTTAGGGTTAGGGTTAGGGTTAGCATCAGGCCTAGGATAGTGTTAGGGTTAGGGTTAGCATCAGGCCTAGGATAGTGTTAGGGTTAGGGTTAGGGTCAGCATCAGCCGTAGGATAGTGTTAGGGTTAGGGTTAGCCTCAGCCCTAAGATAGTGTTAGAGTTAGGGTTAGGGTTAGCATCAGCCCTAGGATAATGTTAGGGTTAGGGTTAGGGTTAGGATCAGCCCTAGGATAGTGTTAGTGTTAGGGTTAGCATCAGCCCTACGATAGTGTTAGGGTTAGGGTTAGGGTTAGCATCCGCCCTAGGATAGTGTTAGGTTTAGGGTTAGGGTTAGCATCAGCCCTAGGATAGTATTAGGGTTAGGGTTAACATAAACCCTAGGATAGTATTAGGGTTAGGGTTAGGGTTATCATCAGGCCTAGGATAGTGTTAGGGTTAGGGTTAGGGTTAGCATCAGTTCAAGGATAGTGTTAGGGTTAGCGTTAGGGTTAGCATCTGCCCTAGGATATTGTTAGGGTTAGGGTTAGGGTTAGCATCAGCCCAAGGATAGTGTTAGGTTTAGGGTTAGCATCAGCCCTAGGATAGTGTTAGGGTTAGGGTTAGGGTTAGCATCAGGCCCAGGATAGTGTTAGGGTTAGGGTTAGCATCAGCCCAAGGATAGTGTTAGGGTTAGGGTTAGGGTTAGCATCAGCCCTAGGATAGTGTTAGGGTTAGGGTTAGCATCAACCCTAGGATAGTGTTTGGGCTAGGGTTAGGGTTAGCATCAGCCCTAGGATAGTGTTAGGGTTAGGGTTAGCCTCAGCCCTAGGAGAGTGTTAGGGATAGGGATAGCCTCAGCCCAAGAGAGTGTTAGGGTTAGGGATAGGGTTAGCATCAGGCCTAGGATAGTGTTAGGGTTAGGGTTAGGGTTAGCATCAGGCCTAGGATAGTGTTAGGGTTAGGGTTAGCATCAGCTCTAGGATAGTGTTAGTGTTAGGGTTAGGGTTAGCATCAGCCCTAGGATAGTGTTAAAGTTAGGGTTAGGGTTATCATCAGGCCTAGTATAGTGTGAGGGCTAGGGTTAGCATCAGACTTAGGATAGTGTTAGGGTTAGGGTTAGGGTTAGCATCAGCCCTAGGATACTGTTAGGGTTAGGGTTAGCATCAGCCCTAGGATAGTGTTAGGGTTAGTGTTAGGGTTATCATCAGGCCTAGGATAGTGTTAGGGTTAGGGTTAGCATCAGCCCTAGGATAGTGTTAGGGTTAGGGTTAGCATCAGCCCTAGGATAGTGTTAGTGTTAGGGTTAGCATCAGCCCTAGGATAGTGTTAGGGTTAGGGTTAGGGTTAGCATCCGCCCTAGGATAATGTTAGGGTTAGGGTTAGGGTTAGCATCAGCCCTAGGATAGTGTTAGTGTTAGGGTTAGGGTTAGCATCAGCCTTAGGATAATGTTAGGGTTAGGGTTAGGGTTAGCATCAGCCCTAGGATAGTGTTAGTGTTAGGGTTAGCATCAGCCCTAGGATAGTGTTATTGTTAGGGTTAGCCTCAGCCCTAAGATAGTGTTAGAGTTAGGGTTAGGGTTAGCATCAGCCCTAGGATAATGTTAGGGTTAGGGTTAGGGTTATCATCAGGCCTAGGATAGTGTTAGGGTTAGGGTTAGCATCAGCCCTAGGATAATGTTAGGGTTAGGGTTAGGGTTAGCATCAGCCCTAGGATAGTGTTAGGGTTAGGGTTAGCATCAGCCCTAGGATAGTGTTAGGGTTAGGGTTAGGGTTAGCATCAGGCCTAGGATAGTGTTAGGGTTAGGGTTAGCATCAGGCCTAGGATAGTGTTAGGGTTAGGGTTAGGGTCAGCATCAGCCGTAGGATAGTGTTAGGGTTAGGGTTAGCCTCAGCCCTAAGATAGTGTTAGAGTTAGGGTTAGGGTTAGCATCCGCCCTAGGATAATGTTAGGGTTAGGGTTAGGGTTAGCATCAGCCCTAGGATAGTGTTAGGGTTAGGGTTAGTGTTAGCATCAGCCCTTGGAGAGTGTTAGGGTTAGGGTTAGGGTTAGCATCAGCCCTAGGATAGTGTTAGTGTTAGGGTTAGCATCAGGCCTAGGATAATGTTAGGGTTAGCGTTAGGGTTAGCATCAGCCCTAGGATAGTGTTAGTGTTAGGGTTAGCATCAGCCCTAGGATAGTGTTAGGGTTAGGGTTAGGGTTAGCATCCGCCCTAGGATAATGTTAGGGTTAGGGTTAGGGTTAGCATCAGCCCTAGGATAGTGTTAGGGTTAGGGTTAGTGTTAGCATCAGCCCTTGGAGAGTGTTAGGGTTAGGGTTAGGGTTAGCATCAGCCCTAGGATAGTGTTAGTGTTAGGGTTAGCATCAGCCCTAGGATAGTGTTAGGGTTAGGGTTAGGTTTAGCATCCGCCCTAGGATAGTGTTAGGTTTAGGGTTAGGGTTAGCATCAGCCCTAGGATAGTGTTAGGGTTAGGGTTAACATAAACCCTAGGATAGTGTTAGGGTTAGGGTTAGGGTTATCATCAGCCCTAGGATAGTGTTAGGGTTAGGGTTAACATAAACCCTAGGATACTGTTAGGTTTAGTGTTAGGGTTATCATCAGGCCTAGGATAGTGTTAGGGTTAGGGTTAGGGTTAGCATCAGTTCAAGGATAGTGTTAGGGTTAGCATTGGGGTTAGCATCAGCCCTAGGATAGTGTTAGGGTTAGGGTTAGGGTTATCATCAGCCCTAGGATAGTGTTAGGGTTAGGGTTAGCATCAGCCCTAGGATAGTGTTAGGGTTAGGGTTAGGGTTAGCATCAGCCCTAGGATAGTGTTAGGGTTAGGGTTAGCATCAGCCCTAGGATAGTGTTAGGGTTAGGGTTAGGGTTAGCATCAGGCCTAGGATAGTGTTAGGGTTAGGGTTAGCATCAGGCCTAGGATAGTGTTAGGGTTAGGGTTAGGGTTAGCATCAGCCGTAGGATAGTGTTAGGGTTAGGGTTAGCCTCAGCCCTAAGATAGTGTTAGAGTTAGGGTTAGGGTTAGCATCAGCCCTAGGATAATGTTAGGGTTAGGGTTAGGGTTAGCATCAGCCCTAGGATAGTGTTAGTGTTAGGGTTAGCATCAGCCCTAGGATAGTGTTAGGGTTAGGGTTAGGGTTAGCATCCGCCCTAGGATAGTGTTAGGTTTAGGGTTAGGGTTAGCATCAGCCCTAGGATAGTATTAGGGTTAGGGTTAACATAAACCCTAGGATAGTATTAGGGTTAGGGTTAGGGTTATCATCAGGCCTAGGATAGTGTTAGGGTTAGGGTTAGGGTTAGCATCAGTTCAAGGATAGTGTTAGGGTTAGCGTTAGGGTTAGCATCTGCCCTAGGATATTGTTAGGGTTAGGGTTAGGGTTAGCATCAGCCCAAGGATAGTGTTAGGGTTAGGGTTAGCATCAGCCCTAGGATAGTGTTAGGGTTAGGGTTAGGGTTAGCATCAGGCCCAGGATAGTGTTAGGGTTAGGGTTAGCATCAGCCCAAGGATAGTGTTAGGGTTAGGGTTAGGGTTAGCATCAGCCCTAGGATAGTGTTAGAGTTAGGGTTAGCCTCAGCCCTATGAGAGTGTTAGAGATAGGGATAGCCTCAGCCCTAGGAGAGTGTTAGGGTTAGGGATAGGGTTAGCATCAGGCCTAGGATAGTGTTAGGGTTAGGGTTAGGGATAGCATCAGCCTTAGGATAGTGTTAGGGTTAGGGTTAGCATCAGCTCTAGGATAGTGTTAGTGTTAGGGTTAGGGTTAGCATCAGCCCTAGGATAGTGTTAAGGTTAGGGTTAGGGTTATCATCAGGCCTAGTATAGTGTGAGGGCTAGGGTTAGCATCAGACTTAGGATAATGTTAGGGTTAGGGTTAGGGTTATCATCAGCCCTAGGATAGTGTTAGGGTTAGGGTTAGCATCAGCCCTAGGATAGTGTTAGGGTTAGGGTTAGGGTTAGCATCAGCCCTAGGATAGTGTTAGGGTTAGGGTTAGCATCAGCCCTAGGATAGTGTTAGGGTTAGGGTTAGGGTTAGCATCAGGCCTAGGATAGTGTTAGGGTTAGGGTTAGCATCAGGCCTAGGATAGTGTTAGGGTTAGGGTTAGGGTTAGCATCAGCCGTAGGATAGTGTTAGGGTTAGGGTTAGCCTCAGCCCTAAGATAGTGTTAGAGTTAGGGTTAGGGTTAGCATCAGCCCTAGGATAATGTTAGGGTTAGGGTTAGGGTTAGCATCAGCCCTAGGATAGTGTTAGTGTTAGGGTTAGCATCAGCCCTAGGATAGTGTTAGGGTTAGGGTTAGGGTTAGCATCCGCCCTAGGATAGTGTTAGGTTTAGGGTTAGGGTTAGCATCAGCCCTAGGATAGTATTAGGGTTAGGGTTAACATAAACCCTAGGATAGTATTAGGGTTAGGGTTAGGGTTATCATCAGGCCTAGGATAGTGTTAGGGTTAGGGTTAGGGTTAGCATCTGTTCAAGGATAGTGTTAGGGTTAGCGTTAGGGTTAGCATCTGCCCTAGGATATTGTTAGGGTTAGGGTTAGGGTTAGCATCAGCCCAAGGATAGTGTTAGGGTTAGGGTTAGCATCAGCCCTAGGATAGTGTTAGGGTTAGGGTTAGGGTTAGCATCAGGCCCAGGATAGTGTTAGGGTTAGGGTTAGCATCAGCCCAAGGATAGTGTTAGGGTTAGGGTTAGGGTTAGCATCAGCCCTAGGATAGTGTTAGGGTTAGGGTTAGCATCAACCCTAGGATAGTGTTTGGGTTAGGGTTAGGGTTAGCATCAGCCCTAGGATAGTGTTAGAGTTAGGGTTAGCCTCAGCCCTATGAGAGTGTTAGGGATAGGGATAGCCTCAGCCCTAGGAGAGTGTTAGGGTTAGGAATAGGGTTAGCATCAGGCCTAGGATAGTGTTAGGGTTAGGGTTAGGGATAGCATCAGCCTTAGGATAGTGTTAGGGTTAGGGTTAGCATCAGCTCTAGGATAGTGTTAGTGTTAGCGTTAGGGTTAGCATCAGCCCTAGGATAGTGTTAATGTTAGGGTTTGGGTTATCATCAGGCCTAGTATAGTGTGAGGGCTAGGGTTAGCATCAGACTTAGGATAGTGTTAGGGTTAGGGTTAGGGTTAGCATCAGCCCTAGGATACTGTTAGGGTTAGGGTTAGCATCAGCCCTAGGATAGTGTTAGGGTTAGGGTTAGGGTTATCATCAGGCCTAGGATAGTGTTACGGTTAGGGTTAGCATCAGCCCTAGGATAGTGTTAGGGTTATGGTTAGGGTTAGCATCAGCCCTAGGATAGTGTCAGGGTTAGGGTTAGCATCAGCCCTAAGATAGTGTTAGGGTTAGGTTTAACATAAACCCTAGGATAGTGTTAGGGTTAGGGTTAGGGTTATCATCAGGCCTAGGATAGTGTTAGGGTTAGGGTTACGGTTAGCATCAGCCGTAGGATACTGTTAGGGTTAGGGTTAGCCTCAGCCCTAAGATAGTGTTAGAGTTAGGGTTAGGGTTAGCATCAGCCCTAGGATAGTGTTAGGGTTAGGGTTAGGGTTAGCATCAGCCCTTGGAGAGTGTTAGGGTTATGGTTAGGGTTAGCATCAGCCCTAGGATAGTGTTAGGGTTAGGGTTAGCATCAGCCCTAGGATAGTGTTAGGGTTAAGGTTAGGGTTAGCATCAGGCCTAGGATAGTGTTAGTGTTAGGGTCAGCATCAGCTCTAGGATAGTGTTAGGGTTAGGGTTAGGGTTAGCATCAGCCCTAGGATAGTGTTAAGGTTAGGGTTAGGGTTATCATCAGGCCTAGTATAGTGTGAGGGCTAGGCTTAGCATCAGACTTAGGATAGTGTTAGGGTTAGGGTTAGGGTTAGCATCAGCCCTAGGATACTGTTAGGTTTAGGGTTAGCATCAGCCCTAGGATAGTGTTAGGGTTAGGGTTAGGGTTATCATCAGGCCTAGGATATTGTTAGGGTTAGGGTTAGCATCAGCCCTAGGATAGTGTTAGGGTTAGGGTTAGGGTTATCATCAGGCCTAGGATAGTGTTAGTGTTAGGGTTAGCATCAGCCCTAGGATAGTGTTAGGGTTAGGGTTAGGGTTAGCATCAGCCCTAGGATAGTGTTAGGGTTAGGGTTAGCATCAGCCCTAGGATAGTGTTATGGTTAGGGTTAGGGTTAGCATCAGGCCTAGGATAGTGTTAGTGTTAGGTTTAGCATGAGGCCTAGGATAGTGTTAGGGTTAGGGTTAGGGTTAGCATCCGCCCTAGGATAATGTTAGGGTTAGGGTTAGGGTTAGCATCAGCCCTAGGATAGTGTTAGTGTTAGGGTTAGCATCAGCCCTAGGATAGTGTTAGGGTTAGGGTTAGGGTTAGCATCCGCCCTAGGATAGTGTTAGCCTTAGGGTTAGGGTTAGCATCAGCCCTAGGATAGTGTTAGGGATAGGGTTAGGGTTAGCATCAGCCCAAGGATAGTGTTAGGGTTAGCGTTAGGGTTAGCATCTGCCCTA
This sequence comes from Lemur catta, assembly GCF_020740605.2. Classification (NCBI taxonomy): domain Eukaryota; kingdom Metazoa; phylum Chordata; class Mammalia; order Primates; family Lemuridae; genus Lemur; species Lemur catta. The sequence goes on along the minus strand of NW_025423851.1, from coordinate 1,789,016 downwards.
GGATAGTGTTAGGGTTAGGGTTAGGGTTAGCATCAGCCCAAGGATAGTGTGAGGGTTAGGGTTAGCATCAGGCCTAGGATAGTGTTAGGGTTAGGGTTAGCATCAGCCCTAGGATAGTGTTAGGGTTAGGGTTAGGGTTAGCATCACGCCCATGATAGTGTTAGGGTTAGGGTTAGCATCAGCCCAAGGATAGTGTTAGGGTTAGGGTTAGGGTTATCATCAGGCCTAGGATAGTGTTAGGGATAGGGTTAGCATCAGCCCTAGGATAGTGTTAGGGTTAGGGTTAGGGTTAGCATCAGCCCTAGGATAGTGTTAGGGTTAGGGTTAACATAAACCCTAGGATAGTGTTAGGGTTAGGGTTAGGGTTATCATCAGGCCTAGGATAGTGTTAGGGTTATTGTTAGGGTTTGCATCAGTTCAAGGATAGTGTTAGGGTTAGCGTTAGGGTTAGCATCAGCCCTAGGATAGTGTTAGGATTAGGGTTAGGGTTAGCATCAGCCCTAGGATAGTGTTAGGTTTAGGGTTAGCATCAGCCCTAGGATAGTGTTAGGGTTAGGGTTAGGGTTATCATCAGGCCTAGGATAGTGTTAGTGTTAGGGTTAGCATCAGCCCTAGGATAGTGTTAGGGTTAGGGTTAGGGTTATCATCAGCCCTAGGATAGTGTTAGGGTTAGGGTTAGCATCAGCCCTAGGATAGTGTTAGGGTTAGGGTTAGGGTTAGCATCAGGCCTAGGATAGTGTTAGGGTTAGGGTTAGCATCAGCCCTAGGATAGTGTTAGGGTTAGGGTTAGGGTTAGCATCTGCCCTAGGATAGTGTTAGGGTTAGGGTTAGGGTTAGCATCAGCCCTAGGATAGTGTTAGGGTTAGGGTTAACATAAACCCTAGGATAGTGTTAGGGTTAGGGTTAGGGTTAGCATCAGCCCTAGGATAGTGTTAGTGTTAGGGTTAGCATCAGCCCTAGGATACTGTTAGGGTTAGGGTTAGTGTTAGCATCCGCCCTAGGATAGTGTTAGGTTTAGGGTTAGGGTTAGCATCAGCCCTAGGATAGTGTTAGGGTTAGGGTTAACATAAACCCTAGGATAGTGTTAGGGTTAGATTTAGGGTTATCATCAGGCCTACTATAGTGTTATGGTTAGGGTTAGGGTTAGCATCAGTTCAAGGATAGTGTTAGGGTTAGCGTTAGGTTTAGCATCAGCCCTAGGATAGTGTTATGGTTAGGGTTAGGGTTAGCATCAGCCCTAGGATAGTGTTAGGGTTAGGGTTAGCATCAGCCCTAGGATAGTGTCAGGGTTAGGGTTAGGGTTATCATTAGGCCTAGGATAGTGTTAGGGTTAGGGTTAGCATCAGCCCAAGGATAGTGTTAGGGTTAGTGTTAGGGTTATCATCAGGCCTAGGATAGTGTTAGGGTTAGGGTTAGCATCAGCCCTAGGATAGTGTTAGGGTTAGGGTTAGGGTTATCATCAGCCCTAGGATAGTGTTAGGGTTAGGGTTAGCATCAGCCCTAGGATAGTGTTAGGGTTAGGGTTAGGGTTAGCATCAGGCGTAGGATAGTGTTAGGGTTAGGGTTAGCATCAGCCCTAGGATAGTGTTAGGGTTAGGGTTACGGTTAGCCTCAGCCCTAAGATAGTGTTAGAGTTAGGGTTAGGGTTAGCATCTGCCCTAGGATAATGTTAGGGTTAGGGTTAGGTTTAGCATCAGCCCTAGGATAGTGTTAGTGTTAGGGTTAGCATCAGCCCTAGGATAGTGTTAGGGTTAGGGTTAGGGTTAGCACCCGCCCTAGGATAGTGTTAGGGTTAGGGTTAGGGTTAGCATCAGCCCTAGGATAGTGTTAGGGTTAGGGTTAACATAAACCCTAGGATAGTGTTAGGGTTAGGATTAGGGTTATCATCAGGCCTAGGATAGTGTTAGGGTTAGGGTTAGGGTTAGCATCAGTTCAAGGATAGTGTTAGGGTTAGCGTTAGGGTTAGCATCTGCCCTAGGATATTGTTAGGGTTAGGGTTAGGGTTAGCATCAGCCCAAGGATAGTGTTAGGGTTAGGGTTAGCATCAGCCCTAGGATAGTGTTAGGGTTAGGGTTAGGGTTAGCATCAGGCCCAGGATAGTGTTAGGGTTAGGGTTAGCATCAGCCCAAGGATAGTGTTAGGGTTAGGGTTAGGGTTAGCATCAGCCCTAGGATAGTGTTAGGGTTAGGGTTAGCATCAACCCTAGGATAGTGTTTGGGTTAGGGTTAGGGTTACCATCAGCCCTAGGATAGTGTTAGGGTTAGGGTTAGCCTCAGCCCTAGGAGAGTGTTAGGGTTAGGGATAGGGTTAGCATCAGGCCTAGGATAGTGTTAGAGTTAGGGTTAGGGATAGCATCAGCCCTAGGATAGTGTTAGGGTTAGGGTTAGCATCAGCCCTAGGATAGTGTCAGGGTTAGCGTTAGGGTTATCATCAGGCCTAGGATAGTGTTAGGGTTAGGGTTAGCATCAGCTCTAGGATAGTGTTAGTGTTAGGGTTAGGGTTAGCATCAGCCCTAGGATAGTGTTAATGTTAGGGTTAGGGTTATCATCAGGCCTAGTATAGTGTGATGGGTAGGGTTAGCATCAGACTTAGGATAGTGTTAGGGTTAGGGTTAGGGTTAGCATCAGCCCTAGGATACTGTTAGGGTTACGGTTAGCATCAGCCCTAGGATAGTGTTAGGGTTAGGGTTAGGGTTATCATCAGGCCTAGGATAGTGTTATGGTTAGGGTTAGCATCAGCCCTAGGATAGTGTTAGGGTTAGGGTTAGGGTTAGCATCAGGCCTAGGATAGTGTTACGGTTAGGGTTAGCATCAGCCCTAGGATAGTGTTAGGGTTATGGTTAGGGTTAGCATCAGCCCTAGGATAGTGTCAGGGTTAGGGTTAGCATCAGCCCTAGGATAGTGTTAGGGTTAGGGTTAGGGTTAGCATCAGGCCAAGCATAGTGTTAGGGTTAGGGTTAGCATCAGCCCTAGCATAGTGTTAGGGTTAGGGTTACGGTTAGCATCAGCCGTAGGATACTGTTAGGTTTAGGGTTAGCCTCAGCCCTAAGATAGTGTTAGAGTTAGGGTTAGGGTTAGCATCAGCCCTAGGATAGTGTTAGGGTTAGGGTTAGGGTTAGCATCAGCCCTTGGAGAGTGTTAGGGTTATGGTTAGGGTTAGCATCAGCCCTAGGATAGTGTTAGGGTTAGGGTTAGCATCAGCCCTAGGATAGTGTTAGGGTTAAGGTTAGGGTTAGCATCAGGCCTAGGATAGTGTTAGTGTTAGGGTTAGCATCAGCTCTAGGATAGTGTTAGGGTTATGTTTAGGGTTAGCATCAGCCCTAGGATAGTGTTAAGGTTAGGGTTAGGGTTATCATCAGGCCTAGTATAGTGTGAGGGCTAGGCTTAGCATCAGACTTAGGATAGTGTTAGGGTTAGGGTTAGGGTTAGCATCAGCCCTAGGATACTGTTAGGTTTAGGGTTAGCATCAGCCCTAGGATAGTGTTAGGGTTAGGGTTAGGGTTATCATCAGGCCTAGGATATTGTTAGGGTTAGGGTTAGCATCAGCCCTAGGATAGTGTTAGGGTTAGGGTTAAGGTTATCATCAGGCCTAGGATAGTGTTAGTGTTAGGGTTAGCATCAGCCCTAGGATAGTGTTAGGGTTAGGGTTAGGGTTAGCATCAGCCCTAGGATAGTGTTAGGGTTAGGGTTAGCATGAGCCCTAGGATAGTGTTAGGGTTAGGGTTAGGGTTAGCATCCGCCCTAGGATAATGTTAGGGTTAGGGTTAGGGTTAGCATCAGCCCTAGGATAGTGTTAGTGTTAGGGTTAGCATCAGCCCTAGGATAGTGTTAGGGTTAGGGTTAGGGTTAGCATCCGCCCTAGGATAGTGTTAGGGTTAGGGTTAGGGTTAGCATCAGCCCTAGGATAGTGTTAGGGATAGGGTTAGGGTTAGCATCAGCCCAAGGATAGTGTTAGGCTTAGCGTTAGGGTTAGCATCTGCCCTAGGATAGTGTTAGGGTTAGGGTTAGGGTTAGCATCAGCCCAAGGATAGTGTTAGGGTTAGGGTTAGCATCAGGCCTAGGATAGTGTTAGGGCTAGGGTTAGCATCAGCCCTAGGATAGTGTTAGGGTTAGGGTTAGGGTTAGCATCATGCCCAGGATAGTGTTAGGGTTAGGGTTAGCATCAGCCCAAGGATAGTGTTAGGGTTAGGGTTAGGGTTATCATCAGGCCTAGGATAGTGTTAGGGTTAGGGTTAGCATCAGCCCTAGGATAGTGTTAGGGTTAGGGTTAGGGTTAGCATCAGCCATAGGATAGTGTTAGGGTTAGGGTTAACATAAACCCTAGGATAGTGTTAGGGTTAGGGTTAGGGTTATCATCAGGCCTAGGATAGTGTTAGGGTTAGGGTTAGCATCAGCCCTAGGATAGTGTTAGGGTTAGGGTTAGGGTTATCATCAGCCCTAGGATAGTGTTAGGGTTAGGGTTAGCATCAGCCCTAGGATAGTGTTAGTGTTAGGGTTAGGGTTAGCATCAGTCCTAGGGTAGTGTTAGGGTTAGGGTTAGCTTCAGCCCTAGGATAGTGTTAGGGTTAGGGTTAGGGTTAGCGTCTGCCCTAGGATAGTGTTAGGGTTAGGGTTAGGGTTAGCATCAGCCCTAGGATAGTGTTAGGGTTAGGGTTAACATAAACCCTAGGATAGTGTTAGGGTTAGGGTTAGGGTTAGCATCAGCCCTAGGATAGTGTTAGTGTTAGGGTTAACATCAGCCCTAGGATAGTGTTAGGGTTAGGGTTAGTGTTAGCATCCGCCCTAGGATAGTGTTAGGTTTAGGGTTAGGGTTAGCATCAGCCCTAGGATAGTGTTAGGGTTAGGGTTAACATAAACCCTAGGATAGTGTTAGGGTTAGGGTTAGGGTTATCATCAGGCCTACTATAGTGTTATGGTTAGGGTTAGGGTTAGCATCAGTTCAAGGATAGTGTTAGGGTTAGCGTTAGGGTTAGCATCAGCCCTAGGATAGTGTTATGGTTAGGGATAGGGTTAGCATCAGCCCTAGGATAGTGTTAGGGTTAGGGTTAGCATCAGTCCTAGGATAGTGTCAGGGTTAGGGTTAGGGTTATCATTAGGCCTAGGAGAGTGTTAGGGTTAGGGTTAGCATCAGCCCTAGGATAGTGTTAGGGTTAGGGTTAGGGTTAGCATCAGCCCTAGGATAGTGTTAGGGTTAGGGTTAGCATCAGCCCTAGGATAGTGTTAGGGTTAGTGTTAGGGTTAGCATCAGGCCTAGGATAGTGTTAGGGTTAGGGTTAGCATCAGCCCTAGGATAGTGTTAGGGTTAGGGTTAGGGTTAGCATCATGCGCAGGATAGTGTTAGGGTTAGGGTTAGCATCAGCCCAAGGATAGTGTTAGGGTTAGGGTTAGGGTTATCATCAGGCCTAGGATAGTGTTAGGGTTAGGGTTAGCATCAGCCCTAGGATAGTGTTAGGGTTAGGGTTAACATAAACCCTAGGATAGTGTTAGGGTTAGGGTTAGGGTTAGCATCAGTTCAAGGATAGTGTTAGGGTTAGCGTTAGGGTTAGCATCAGCCCTAGGATAGTGTTAGGATTAGGGTTAGGGTTAGCATCAGCCCTAGGATAGTGTTAGGGTTAGGGTTAGCATCAGCCCTAGGATAGTGTTAGGGTTAGGGTTAGGGTTATCATCAGGCCTAGGATAGTTTTAGGGTTAGGGTTAGCATCAGCCCTAGGATAGTGTTAGGGTTAGGGTTAGGGTTATCATCAGCCCTAGGATAGTGTTAGGGTTAGGGTTATCATCAGCCCTAGGATAGTGTTAGGGTTAGGGTTAGGGTTAGCATCAGGCGTAGGATAGTGTTAAGGTTAGGGTTAGCATCAGCCCTAGGATAGTGTTAGGGTTAGGGTTAGGGTTAGCATCAGCCGTAGGATAGTGTTAGGTTTAGGGTTAGCCTCAGCCCTAAGATAGTGTTAGAGTTAGGGTTAGGGTTAGCATCTGCCCTAGGATAATGTTAGGGTTAGGGTTAGGGTTAGCATCAGCCCTAGGATAGTGTTAGTTTTAGGGTTAGCATCAGCCCTAGGATAGTGTTAGGGTTAGGGTTAGGGTTAGCATCCGCCCTAGGATAGTGTTAGGGTTAGGGTTAGGGTTAGCATCAGCCCTAGGATAGTGTTAGGGTTAGGGTTAACATAAACCCTAGGATAGTGTTAGGGTTAGGGTTAGGGTTATCATCAGGCCTAGGATAGTGTTACTGTTAGGGTTAGGGTTAGCATCAGTTCAAGGATAGTGTTAGGGTTAGCGTTAGGGTTAGCATCAGCCCTAGGATATTGTTAGGGTTAGGGTTAGGGTTAGCATCAGCCCAAGGATAGTGTTAGGGTTAGGGTTAGCATCAGCCCTAGGATAGTGTTAGGGTTAGGGTTAGGGTTAGCATCAGGCCCAGGATAGTGTTAGGGTAAGGGTTAGCATCAGCCCAAGGATAGTGTTAGGGTTAGGGTTAGGGTTAGCATCAGCCCTAGGATAGTGTTAGGGTTAGGGTTAGCATCAACCCTAGGATAGTGTTTGGGTTAGTTTTAGGGTTAGCATCAGCCCTAGGATAGTGTTAGGGTTAGGGTTAGTCTCAGCCCTAGGAGAGTGTTAGGGTTAGGGATAGGGTTAGCATCAGGCCTAGGATAGTGTTAGGGTTAGGGTTAGGGATAGCATCAGCCCTAGGATAGTGTTAGGGTTAGGGTTAGCATCAGCCCTAGGATAGTGTCAGGGTTAGCGTTAGGGTTATCATCAGGCCTAGGATAGTGTTAGGGTTAGGGTTAGCATCAGCTCTAGGATAGTGTTAGTGTTAGGGTTAGGGTTAACATCAGCCTAGGATAGTGTTAAGGTTAGGGTTAGGGTTATCATCAGGCCTAGTATAGTGTGATCGGTAGGGTTAGCATCAGACTTAGGATAGTGTTAGGGTTAGGGTTAGGGTTAGCATCAGCCCTAGGATACTGTTAGGGTTACGGTTAGCATCAGCCGTAGGATAGTGTTAGGGTTAGGGTTAGGGTTATCATCAGGCCTAGGATAGTGTTAGTGTTACGGTTAGCATCAGCCCGAGGACAGTGTTAGGGTTAGGGTTAGCATCAGCCCTAGGATAGTGTTAGGGTTAGGATTAGGGTTAGCATCAGGCCTAGGATAGTGTTAGTGTTAGGGTTAGCATGAGCCCTAGGATACTGTTAGGGTTAGGGTTAGGGTTAGCATCCGCCCTAGGATAGTGTTAGGGTTAGGGTTAGGGTTAGCATCAGCCCTAGGATAGTGTTAGTGTTAGGGTTAGCATCACCCCTAGGATAGTGTTAGGGTTATGGTTAGGGTTAGCATCCGCCCTAGGATAGTGTTAGGGTTAGGGTTAGGGTTAGCATCAGCCCTAGGATAGTGTTAGGGTTAGGGTTATCATAAACCCTAGGATAGTGTTAGGGTTAGGGTTAGGGTTATCATCAGGCCTAGGATAGTGTTAGGGTTAGGGTTAGGGTTAGCATCAGTTCAAGTATACTGTTAGGGTTAGCGTTAGGGTTAGCATCTGCCCTAGGATAGTGTTAGGGTTAGGGTTAGGGTTAGCATCAGAGCAAGGATAGTGTTAGGGTTAGGGTTAGCATCAGCCCTAGGATAGTGTTAGGGTTAGGGTTAGGGTTAGCATCAGGCCCAGGATAGTGTTAGGGTTAGGGTTAGCATCAGCCCAAGGATAGTGTTAGGTTTAGGGTTAGGGTTAGCATCAGCCCTAGGATAGTGTTAGGGTTAGGGTTAGCATCAACCCTAGCATAGTGTTTGGGTTAGGGTTAGGGTTAGCATCAGCCCTAGGATAGCGTTAGGGTTAGGGTTAGCCTCAGCCCTAGGAGAGTGTTAGGGTTAGGGATATGGTTAGCATCAGGCCTAGGATAGTGTTAGGGTTAGGGTTAGGGTTAGCATCAGCCCTAGGATAGTGTTAGGGTTAGGGTTAGCATGAGCCCTAGGATAGTGTCAGGGTTGGGGTTAGGGTTATCATCAGGCCTAGGATAGTGTTAGGGTTAGGGTTAGCATCAGCTCTAGGATAGTGTTAGTGTTAGGGTTAGGGTTAGCATCAGCCCTAGGATAGTGTTAGGGTTAGGGTTAGGGTTATCATCAGGCCTAGGATAGTGTTATGGTTAGGGTTAGCATCAGCCCAAGGATAGTGTTAGGGTTAGGGTTAGGGATAGCATCAGCCCTAGGATAGTGTTAGGGTTAGGGTTAGCATCAGCCCTAGGATAGTGTTAGGGTTAGGGTTAAGGTTAGCATCAGGCCTAGGATAGTGTTAGGGTTAGGGTTAGCATCAGCCCTAGGATAGTGTTATGGTTAGGGGTAGGGTTAGCATCAGGCCTAGGATAGTGTTAGTGTTAGGGTTAGCATGAGCCCTAGGATAGTGTTAGGGTTAGGGTTAGGGTTAGCATCCGCCCTAGGATAATGTTAGGGTTAGGGTTAGGGTTAGCATCAGCCCTAGGATAGTGTTAGTGTTAGGGTTAGCATCAGCCCTAGGATAGTGTTAGGGTTAGGGTTAGGGTTAGCATCCACCCTAGGATAGTGTTAGGGTTAGGGTTAGGGTTAGCATCAGCCCTAGGATAGTGTTAGGGTTAGGGTTACAATAAACCCTAGGATAGTGTTAGGGTTAGGGTTAGGGTTATCATCAGGCCTAGGATAGTGTTAGGGTTAGTGTTAGGGTTAGCATCAGTTCAAGGATAGTGTTAGGGTTAGCGTTAGGGTTAGCATCTGCCCTAGGATAGTGTTAGGGTTAGGGTTAGGGTTAGCATCAGCCCAAGGATAGTGTTAGGGTTAGGGTTAGCATCAGCCCTAGGATAGTGTTACGGTTAGGGTTAGGGTTAGCATCAGCCGTAGGATAGTGTTAGGGTTAGGGTTAGCCTCAGCTCTAAGATAGTGTTAGAGTTAGGGTTAGGGTTAGCATCAGCCCTAGGATAGTGTTAGGGTTAGGGTTAGGGTTAGCATCAGCCCTTGGAGAGTGTTAGCGTTAGGGTTAGGGTTGGCATGAGCCCTAGGATAGTGTTAGTGTTAGGGTTAGCATCAGCCCTAGGATAGTGTTAGGGTTAGGGTTAGTGTTTAGCATCCGCCCTAGGATAGTGTTAGGTTTAGGGTTAGGGTTAGCATCAGCCCTAGGATAGTGTTAGGGTTAGGGTTAACATAAACCCTAGGATAGTGTTAGGGTTAGGGTTAGGGTTATCATCAGGCCTAGGATAGTGTTATGGATAGGGTTAGGGTTAGCATCAGTTCAAGGATAGTGTTAGGGTTAGCGTTAGGGTTAGCATCAGCCCTAGGATAGTGTTAGGGTTAGGGTTAGGGTTAGCATCAGCCCTAGGATAGTGTTAGGGTTAGGGTTAGCATCAGCCCTAGGATAGTGTCAGGGTTAGGGTTAGGGTTATCATTAGGCCTAGGATAGTGTTAGGGTTAGGGTTAGCATCAGCCCTAGGATAGTGTTAGGGTTAGGGTTACGGTTAGCATCAGCCCTAGGATAGTGTTAGAGTTAGTGTTAGGGTTAGCATCAGTCCTAGGATAGTGTTAGGGTTAGGGTTAGCATCAGCCCTAGGATAGTGTTAGGGTTAGGGTTAGGGTTAGCACCATGCCCAGGATAGTGTTAGGGTTAGGGTTAGCATCAGCCCAAGGATAGTGTTAGGGTTAGGGTTAGGGTTATCATCAGGCCTAGGATAGTGTTAAGGTTAGGGTTAGCATCAGCCCTAGGATAGTGTTAGGGTTAGGGTTAGGGTTAGCATCAGCCCTAGGATAGTGTTAGGGTTAGGGTTAACATAAACCCTAGGATAGTGTTAGGGTTAGGGTTAGGGTTATCATCAGGCCTAGGATAGTGTTAGGGTTAGGGTTAGGGTTAGCATCAGTTCAAGGATAGTGTTAGGGTTAGCGTTAGGGTTAGCATCAGCCCTAGGATAGTGTTAGGGTTAGGGTTAGGGTTAGCATCAGCCCTAGGATAGTGTTAGTGTTAGGGTTAGCATCAGCCCTAGGACAGTGTTAGGGTTAGGATTAGGGTTAGCATCAGGCCTAGGATAGTGTTAGTGTTAGGGTTAGCATGAGCCCTAGGATACTGTAAGGGTTAGGGTTAGGGTTAGCATCCGCCCTAGGATAGTGTTAGGGTTAGGGTTAGGGTTAGCATCAGCCCTAAAATAGTGTTAGTGTTAGGGTTAGCATCACCCCTAGGATAGTGTTAGTGTTATGGTTGGGGTTAGTATCCGCCCTAGGATAGTGTTAGGGTTAGGGTTAGGGTTAGCATCAGCCCTAGGATAGTGTTAGGGTTAGGGTTAACATAAACCCTAGGATAGTGTTAGGGTTAGGGTTAGGGTTATCATCAGGCCTAGGATAGTGTTAGGGTTAGGGTTAGGGTTAGCATCAGTTCAAGTATACTGTTAGGGTTAACGTTAGGGTTAGCATCTGCCCTAGGATAGTGTTAGGGTTAGGGTTAGGGTTAGCATCAGAGCAAGGATAGTGTTAGGGTTAGGGTTAGCATCAGCCCAAGGATAGTGTTATGGTTAGGGTTAGGGTTAGCATCAGGCCCAGGATAGTGTTAGGGTTAGGGTTAGCATCAGCCCAAGGATAGTGTTAGGGTTAGGGTTAGGGTTAGCATCAGCCCTAGGATAGTGTTAGGGTTAGGGTTAGCATCAACCCTAGCATAGTGTTTGGGTTAGGATTAGGGTTAGCATCAGCCCTAGGATAGTGTTAGGGTTAGGGTTAGCCTCAGCCCTAGTAGAGTGTTAGGGTTAGGGATAGGGTTAGCATCAGGCCTAGGATAGTGTTAGGGTTAGGGTTAGGGTTAGCATCAGCCCTAGGATAGTGTTAGGGTTAGGGTTAGCATGAGCCCTAGGATAGTGTCAAGGTTGGGGTTAGGGTTATCATCAGGCCTAGGATAGTGTTAGGGTTAGGGTTAGCATCAGCTCTAGGATAGTGTTAGTGTTAGGGTTAGGGTTAGCATCAGCCCTAGGATAGTGTTAGGGTTAGGGTTAGGGTTATCATCAGGCCTAGGATAGTGTTATGGTTAGGGTTAGCATCAGCCCAAGGATAGTGTTACGGTTAGGGTTAGGGTTAGCATCAGCCCTAGGATAGTGTTAGGGTTAGGGTTAGCATCAGCCCTAGGATAGTGTTAGGGTTAGGGTTAGGGTTAGCATCAGGCCTAGGATAGTGTTAGGGTTAGGGTTAGCATCAGCCCTAGCATAGTGTTAGGGTTAGGGTTAGGGTTAGCATCAGCCGTAGGATAGTGTTAGGATTAGGGTTAGCCTCAGCCCTAAGATAGTGTTAGAGTTAGGGTTACGGTTAGCATCAGCCCTAGGATAGTGTTAGGGTTAGGGTTAGGGTTAGCATCAGCCCTTGGAGAGTGTTAGGGTTATGGTTAGGGTTAGCATCGACCCTAGGATAGTGTTAGTGTTAGGGTTAGCATCAGCCCTAGGATAGTGTTAGGGTTAGGGTTAGCATCAGCCCTAGGATAGTGTTAGGATTAGGGTTAGGGTTAGCATCAGGCGTAGGATAGTGTTAGGGTTAGGGTTAGCATCAGCTCTAGGGTAGTGTTAGGGTTAGGGTTAGGGTTAGCATCAGCCCTAGGATAGTGTTAAGGTTAGGGTTAGGGTTATCATCAGGCCTAGTATAGTGTGAGGGCTAGGGTTAGCATCAGACTTAGGATAGTGTTAGGGTTAGGGTTAGGGTTAGCATCAGTCCTGGGATACTGTTAGGGTTAGGGTTAGCATCAGCCCTAGGATAGTGTTAGGGTTAGGTTTAGGGTTATCATCAGGCCTAGGATAGTGTTAGGGTTAGGGTTAGCATCAGCCCTAGGATAGTGTTAGGGTTAGGGTTAGGGTTAGCATCAGCCCTAGGATAGTGTTAGGGTTAGGGTTAGCATCAGCCCTAGGATAGTGTTATGGTTAGGGTTAGGGTTAGCATCAGGCCTAGGATAGTGTTAGTGTTAGGGTTAGCATGAGCCCTAGGATAGTGTTAGGGTTAGTTTTAGGGTTAGCATCCGCCATAGGATAATGTTAGGGTTAGGGTTAGGGTTAGCATCAGCCCTACGATAGTGTTAGTGTTAGGGTTAGCATCAGCACTAGGATAGTGTTAGGGTTAGAGTTAGGGTTAGCATCCGCCCTAGGATAGTGTTAGGGTTAGGTTTAGGGTTAGCATCAGCCCTAGGATAGTGTTAGGTTTAGGGTTAACATAAACCCTAGGATAGTGTTAGGGTTAGGGTTAGGGTTATCATCAGGCCTAGGATTGTGTTAGGGATAGGGTTAGGGTTAGCATCAGTTCAAGGATAGTGTTAGGGTTAGCGTTAGGGTTAGCATCTACAATAGGATAGTGTTAGGGTTAGGGTTAGGGTTAGCATCAGCCCAAGTATAGTGTTAGGGTTAGGGTTAGGGTTAGCATCAGTTCAAGGATAGTGTTAGGGTTAGCGTTAGGGTTAGCATCTACCCTAGGATAGTGTTAGGGTTAGGGTTAGAGTTAGCATAAGCCCAAGTATACTGTTAGGGTTAGGGTTAGCATCAGCCCTAAGATAGTGTTAGAGTTAGGGTTAGGGTTAGCATCAGCCATAGGATAGTGTTAGGGTTAGGGTTAGGGTTAGCATCAGCCCTTGGAGAGTGTTAGGGTTAGGGTTAGGGTTAGCATCAGCCCTAGGATAGTGTTAGTCTTAGGGTTAGCATCAGCCCTAGGATAGTGTTAGGGTTAGTGTTAGGGTTAGCATCAGGCCTAGGATAGTGTTAGGGTTAGGGTTAGCATCAGCCCTAGGATAGTGTTAGCGTTAGGGTTAGGGTTAGCATCAGCCCTAGGATACTGTTAGGGTTACGGTTAGCATCAGCCCTAGGATAGTGTTAGAGTTAGGGTTAGGGTTATCATCAGGCCTAGGATAGTGTTATGGTTAGGGTTAGCATCAGCCCTAGGATAGTGTTAGGGTTAGGGTTAGGGTTAGCATCAGGCCTAGGATAGTGTTAGGGTTAGGGTTAGCATCAGCCCTAGCATAGTGTTAGGGTTAGGGTTAGGGTTAGCATTAGCCATAGGATAGCGTTAGGGTTAGGGTTAGCCTCAGCCCTAAGATAGTGTTAGAGTTAGGGTTAGGGTTAGCATCAGCCCTAGGATAGTGTTAGTGTTAGGGTTAGGGTTAGCATCAGCCCTTGGAGAGTGTTATGGTTATAGTTAGGGTTAGCATCAGCCCTAGGATAGTGTTAGTGTTAGGGTTAGCATCAGCCCTAGGACAGTGTTAGGGTTAGGGTTAGCATCAGCCCTAGGATAGTGTTAGGGTTAGGATTAGGGTTAGCATCAGGCCTAGGATAGTGTTAGTGTTAGGGTTAGCATGAGCCCTAGGATACTGTTAGGGTAAGGGTTAGGGTTAGCATCCGCCCTAGGATAGTGTTAGGGTTAGGGTTAGGGTTTGCATCATCCCTAGGATAGTGTTAGTGTTAGGGTTCGCATCACCCCTAGGATAGTGTTAGGGTTATGGTTAGGGTTAGCATCCGCCCTAGGATAGTGTTAGGGTTAGGGTTAGGGTTAGCATCAGCCCTAGGATAGTGTTAGGGTTAGGGTTAACATAAACCCTAGGATAGTGTTAGGGTTAGGGTTAGGGTTATCATCAGGCCTAGGATAGTGTTAGGGTTAGGGTTAGGGTTAGCATCAGTTCAAGTATACTGCTAGGGTTAGCGTTAGGGTTAGCATCTGCCCTAGGATAGTCTTAGGGATAGGGTTAGGGTTAGCATCAGAGCAAGGATAGTGTTAGGGTTAGGGTTAGCATCAGCCCAAGGATAGTGTTAGGGTTAGGGTTAGGGTTAGCATCAGGCCCAGGATAGTGTTAGGGTTAGGGTTAGCATCAGCCCAAGGATAGTGTTAGGGTTAGGGTTAGGGTTAGCATCAGCCCTAGGATAGTGTTAGGGTTAGGGTTATCATCAACCCTAGCATAGTGTTTGGGTTAGGGTTAGGGATAGCATCAGCCCTAGGATAGTGTTAGGGTTAGGGTTAGCCTCAGCCCTAGGAGAGTGTTAGGGTTAGGGATAGGGTTAGCATCAGGCCCAGGATAGTGTTATGGTTAGGGTTAGGGTTAGCATCAGCCCTAGGATAGTGTTAGGGTTAGGGTTAGCATGAGCCCTAGGATAGTGTCAGGGTTGGGGTTAGGGTTATCATCAGGCCTAGGATAGTGTTAGTGTTAGGGTTAGCATCAGCTCTAGGATAGTGTTAGTGTTAGGGTTAGGGTTAGCATCAGCCCTAGGATAGTGTTAGGGTTAGGGTTAGGGTTATCATCAGGCATAGGATAGTGTTATGGTTAGGGTTAGCATCAGCCCAAGGATAGTGTTAGGGTTAGGGTTAGGGTTAGCATCAGCCCTAGGATAGTGTTAGGGTTAGGGTTAGCATCAGCCCTAGGATAGTGTTAGGGTTAGGGTTAGGGTTAGCATCAGCCCTAGCATAGTGTTAGGGTTAGGGTTAGGGTTAGCAGCAGCCGTAGGATAGTGTTAGGGTTAGGGTTAGCCTCAGCCCTAAGATAGTGTTAGAGTTAGGGTTACGGTTAGCATCAGCCCTAGGATAGTGTTAGGGTTAGGGTTAGGGTTAGCATCAGCCCTTGGAGAGTGTTAGGGTTATGGTTAGGGTTAGCATCAGCCCTAGGATAGTGTTAGTGTTAGGGTTAGCATCAGCCCTAGGATAGTGTTAGGGTTAGGGTTAGCATCAGCCCTAGGATAGTGTTAGGATTAGGGTTAGGGTTAGCATCAGGCCTAGGATAGTGTTAGGGTTAGGGTTAGCATCAGCTCTAGGATAGTGTTAGGGTTAGGGTTAGGGTTAGCATCAGGCCTAGGATAGTGTTAGGGTTAGGGTTATCATCAGGCCTAGGATAGTGTTAGGGTTAGGGTTAGGGTTAGCATCAGTTCAAGGATAGTTTTAGGGTTAGCGTTATTGTTAGCATCAGCCCTAGGATAGTGTTAGGTTTACGATTAGGGTTAGCATCAGCCCTAGGATAGTATTAGGGTTAGGGTTAGCATCAGCCCTAGGATAGTGTTAGGGTTAGGGTTAGGGTTATCATCAGGCGTAGGATAGTTTTAGGGTTAGGGTTAGCATCAGCCCTAGGATAGTGGTAGGGTTAGGGTTAGGGTTAGCATCAGCCCTAGGATAGTGTTAGGGTTAGGGTTAGCATCAGCCCTAGGATAGTGTTAGGGTTAGGGTTAGCATCAGGCCTAGGATAGTGTTAGGGTTAGGGTTAGCATCAGCCCTAGGATAGTGTTAGGGTTAGGGTTAGGGTTATCATCAGGCCTAGGATAGTGTTAGGGTTAGAGTTAGCATCAGCCCTAGGATAGTGTTAGGGTTAAGGTTAGGGTTAGCATCAGCCCTAGGATAGTGTTAGGGATATGGTTAGCATCAGCCCTAGGATACTGTTAGGGTTAGCGTTAGCATCAGCCCTAGGATAGTGTTAGGGTTCGGGTTAGGGTTATCATCAGGCCTAGGATAGTGTTAGGGTTAGGGTTAGGTTTAGCATCAGGCCTAAGATAGTGTTAGGGTTAGGGTTAGCATCAGCCCTAGGATAGTGTTAGGTTTAGGGTTAGGGTTAGCATCAGCCCTAGGATAGTGTTAGGGTTAGGGTTAGCATCAGCCCTAGGATAGTGTTAGGGTTAGGGTTAGCATCAGCCCTAGGATAGTGTTAGGGTTAGGTGTAGGGTTAGCATGAGCCCTAGGATAATGTTAGGGTTAGGGTTAGCATCAGCCCTAGGATAGTGTTAGGGTTAGGGTTAGGGTTAGCATCAGCCCTAGGATAGTGTTAGGGTTAGGGTTAGGGTTAGCATCAGCCCTAGGATAGTGTTAAGTTTAGGGATAGCATCAGCCTTAGGATAGTGTTAGGGTTAGGGTTAGGGTTAGCACAAGCCCTAGCATAGTGTTAGGGTTAGGGTTAGCATCAACCCTAGGATAGTGTTAGTGTTAGGGTTAGGTTTAGCATCAGCCCTAGGATAGTGTTAGGGTTAGGGTTAGCATCAGCCCTAGGAGAGTGTTAGGGTTAGGGATAGGGTTAGCATCAGGCCTAGGATAGTGTTAGGGTTAGGGTTATTGTTAGCATCATCCCTAGGATAGTGTTAGGGTTAGGGTTAGCATCAGGCCTAGGATAGTGTTAGGGTTAGGGTTAGCATCAGCCCTAGGATAGTGGTAGGGTTAGGGTTAGGGTTAGCATCAGCCCTAGGATAGTGTTAGGGTTAGGGTTAGGGTTAGCATCAGCCCTAGGATAGTGTTAGGGTTAGGGTTAGGGTTAGGATCAGCCCTAGGATAGTGTTAGGGTTAGGGTTAGGGTTAGCACCAGGCCCAGGATAGTGTTAGTGTTAGGGTTAGCATCAGCCTTATGATAGTGTTAGGGTTAGGGTTAGGGTTAGCATCAGCCGTAGGATAGTGTTAGCCTCAGCCCTAAAATAGTGTTAGAGTTAGGGTTAGGGTTAGCATCAGCCCTAGGATAGTGTTAGGGTTAGGGTTAGGGTTAGCATCAGGCCTAGGATCGTGTTAGTGTTAGGGTTAGCATCAGCCCTAGGATAGTGTTAGGGTTAGGGTTAGGGTTAGCATCAGCCGTAGGATAGTGTTAGGGTTATGGTTAACATAAACCCTAGGATACTGTTAGGGTTAGGGTTAGGGTTATCATCAGGCCTAGGATAGTGTTAGGGTTAGGGTTAAGGTTAGCATCAGCCCTAGGATAGTGTTAGGGTTAGTGTTAGGGTTAGCATCAGCCCTAGGATATTATTAGGGTTAGGGTTAGCATCAGCCCTAGGATAGTGTTAGGGTTAGGGTTAGGGTTAGCACCAGGCCTAGGATAGTGTTAGTGTTAGGGTTAGCATCAGCCTTAGGATAGTCTTAGAGTTAGGGTTAGGGTTAGCATCAGCCCTAGGATAGTGTTAGGGTTAGGGTTAGGGGTAGCATCAGCCCTAGGATAGTGTTAGTGTTAGGATTAGCATTAGCCCTAGGATAGTGTTAGGGTTAGGGTTAGGGTTAGCATCAGCCCTAGGATAGTATAAGGGTAGGGTTAGGGTTAGGATTAGGGTTAGCATCAACTCTAGGATAGTGTTAGGGTTAGGGATGGGTTATCATCAGACCTAGGATAGTGTTAGTGTTAGGGTTAGGGTTAGCATCAGCCCTAAGATAGTGTTAGGGTTAGGGTTAGGGTTAGCATCAGGCCTAGGATAGTGTTAGGGTTAGGGTTAGCATCTGCCCTAGGATACTGTTAGGGTTAGGGTTAGGGTTAGCATCAGCCCTAGGATAGTGTTAGGGTTAGTGTTAGCATCAACCCTAGGATAGTGTTTGGGTTAGGGTTAGGGTTAGCATCAGCCCTAGGATAGTGTTAGGGTTAGGGTTAGCCTCAGCCCTAGGAGAGTGTTAGGGTTAGGGATAGGGTTAGCATCAGCCCTAGGATAGTGTTAGGGTTAGGGTTAGGGTTAGCATCAGCCCTAGGATAGTATTACGGTTAGGGTTAGCATCAGCCCTAGGATAGTGTTAGGGTTAGGCTAAGCTTCAGCCCTACGATAGTGTTAGAGTTAGGCTTAGGGTTAGCATCAGCCCTAGGATAGTGTTAGGATTAGGGTTAGCATCAGCCCTAGGATAGTGTTAGGATTAGGGTTAGGGTTAGCATCAGCCCTAGGATAGTATTAGGGTTAGGGTTAGCATCAGCCCTAGGATAGTGGTAGGGTTAGGGTTAGGGTTAGCATCAGCCCTAGGATAGTGTTAGGGTTAGGGTTAGCATCAGCCCTAGGATAGTGTTAGGGTTAGGGTAGCATCAGGCCTGGGATAGTGTTAGGGTTAGGGTTAGCATCAGCCCTAGGATAGTGTTAGGGTTAGGATAAGGGTTATCATCAGGCCTATGATAGTGTTAGGGTTAGAGTTAGCATCAGCCCTAGGATAGTGTTAGGGTTAAGGTTAGGGTTAGCATCAGCCCTAGGATAGTGTTAGGGTTATGGTTAGCATCAGCCCTAGGATAGTGTTAGGGTTAGGGTTAGCATCAGCCCTAGGATAGTGTTAGGGTTAGGGTTAGGGTTATCATCAGGCCTAGGATAGTGTTAGGGTTAGGGTTAGGTTTAGCATCAGGCCTAAGATAGTGTTAGGGTTAGGGTTAGCATCAGCCCTAGGATAGTGTTAGGTTTAGGGTTAGGGTTAGCATCAGCCCTAGGATAGTGTTAGGGTTAGGGTTAGCATCAGCCCTAGGATAGTGTTAGGGTTAGGGTTAGCATCAGCCCTAGGATAGTGTTAGGGTTAGGGATAGGGTTAGCATGAGCCCTAGGATAGTGTTAGGGTTAGGGTTAGCATCAGCCCTAGGATAGTGTTAGGGTTAGGGTTAGGGTTAGCATCAGCCCTAGGATAGTGTTAGGGTTAGGGTTAGGGTTATCATCAGCCATAGGATAGTGTTAAGGTTAGGGATAGCATCAGCCTTAGGATAGTGTTAGGGTTAGGGTTAGGGTTAGCACAAGCCCTAGCATAGTGTTAGGGTTAGGGTTAGCATCAACCCTAGGATAGTGTTAGTGTTAGGGTTAGGGTTAGCATCAGCCCTAGGATAGTGTTAGGGTTAGGGTTAGCCTCAGCCCTAGGAGAGTGTTAGGGTTAGGGATAGGGTTAGCATCAGGCCTAGGATAGTGTTAGGGTTAGGGTTAGGGTTAGCATCATCCCTAGGATAGTGTTAGTGTTGGGGTTAGCATCAGGCCTAGGATAGTGTTAGGGTTAGGGTTAGCATCAGCCCTAGGAGAGTGTTAGGGTTAGGGTTAGGGTTAGCATCAGCCCTAGGATAGTGTTACGGTTAGGGTTAACATCAGCCCTAGGATAGTGTTAGGGTTAGGGTTAGGGTTAGCATCAACTCTAGGATAGTGTTAGGTTTAGGGTTAGCATCAGACCTAGGATAGTGTTAGGGTGAGGGTTAGGGTTAGCATCAGCCCTAGGATAGTGTAAGTGTTAGGGTTAGGGTTAGCATCAGGCTTAGGATAGTGTTAGGGTTAGGGTTAGCATCAGCCCTAGGATAGTGGTAGGGTTAGGGTTAGGGTTAGCATCAGCCCTAGGATAGTGTTAGGGTTAGGGTTAGGGTTAGCATCAGCCCTAGGATAGTGTTAGGGTTAGGGTTAGGGTTAGGATCAGCCCTAGGATAGTGTTAGGGTTAGGGTTAGGGTTAGCACCAGGCCCAGGATAGTGTTAGTGTTAGGGTTAGCATCAGCCCTAGGATAGTGTTAGGGTTAGGGTTAGGGTTAGCATCAGCCGTAGGATAGTGTTAGCCTCAGCCCTAAAATAGTGTTAGAGTTAGGGTTAGGGTTAGCATCAGCCCTAGGATAGTGTTAGGGTTAGGGTTAGGGTTAGCATCAGCCCTAGGATAGTGTTAGTGTTAGGGTTAGTATCAGCCCTAGGATAGTGTTAGGGTTAGGGTTAGGGTTAGCATCAGCCGTAGGATAGTGTTAGGGTTATGGTTAACATAATCCCTAGGATACTGTTAGGGTTAGGGTTAGGGTTATCATCAGGCCTAGGATAGTGTTAAGGTTAGGGTTAAGGTTAGCATCAGCCCTAGGATAGTGTTAGGGTTAGTGTTAGGGTTAGCATCAGCCCTAGGATATTATTAGGGTTAGGGTTAGCATCAGCCCTAGGATAGTGTTAGGGTTAGGGTTAGGGTTAGCACCAGGCCTAGGATAGTGTTAGTGTTAGGGTTAGCATCAGCCTTAGGATAGTGTTAGGGTTAGGGTTAGGGTTAGCATCAGCCGTAGGATAGTGTTAGGGTTAGGGATGGGTTATCATCAGACCTAGGATAGTGTTAGTGTTAGGGTTAGGGTTAGCATCAGCCCTAAGAAAGTGTTAGGGTTAGGGTTAGGGTTAGCATCAGGCCTAGGATAGTGTTAGGTTTAGGGTTAGCATCAGCCCTAGGATACTGTTAGTGTTAGGGTTAGGGTTATCATCAGCCCTAGGATAGTGTTAAGGTTAGGGTTAGGGTTATCATCAGGCCTAGTATAGTGTGATGGGTAGGGTTAGCATCAGACTTAGGATAGTGTTAGGGTTAGGGTTAGGGTTAGCATCAGCCCTAGGATAGTGTTAGGGTTAGGGTTAGGGTTATCATCAGGCCTAGGATAGTGTTATGGTTAGGGTTAGCATCAGCCCTAGGATAGTGTTAGGGTTAGGGTTAGCATCAACCCTAGGATAGTGTTTGGGTTAGGGTTAGGGTTAGCATCAGCCCTAGGATAGTGTTAGGGTTAGGGTTAGCCTCAGCGGTAGGAGAGTGTTAGGGTTAGGGATAGGGTTAGCATCAGCCCTAGGATAGTGTTAGGGTTAGGGTTAGGGTTAGCATCAGCCCTAGGATAGTATTACGGTTAGGGTTAGCATCAGCCCTAGGATAGTGTTAGGGTTAGGGTAAGCCTCAGCCCTAAGATAGTGTTACAGTTAGGTTTAGGGTTAGCATCAGCCCTAGGATAGTGTTAGGATTAGGGTTAGGGTTAGCATCAGCCCTAGGATAGTATTAGGGTTAGGGTTAGCATCAGCCCTAGGATAGTGTTAGGGTTAGGGTTAGGGTTATCATCAGGCGTAGGATAGTGTTAGGGTTAGGGTTAGCATCAGCCCTAGGATAGTGGTAGGGTTAGGGTTAGGGTTAGCATCAGCCCTAGGATAGTGTTAGGGTTAGGGTTAGCATCAGCCCTAGGATAGTGTTAGGGTTAGGGTTAGCATCAGGCCTAGGATAGTGTTAGGGTTAGGGTTAGCATCAGCCCTAGGATAGCGTTAGGGTTAGGTTTAGGGTTATCATCAGGCCTATGATAGTGTTAGGGTTAGAGTTATCATCAGCCCTAGGATAGTGTTAGGGTTAAGGTTAGGGTTAGCATCAGCCCTAGGATAGTGTTAGGGTTATGGTTAGCATCAGCCCTAGGATAGTGTTAGGGTTAGGGTTAGCATCAGCCCTAGGATAGTGTTAGGGTTAGGGTTAGGGTTATCATCAGGCCTAGGATAGTGTTAGGGTTAGGGTTAGGTTTAGCATCAGGCCTAAGATAGTGTTAGGGTTAGGGTTAGCATCAGCCCTAGGATAGTGTTAGGTTTAGGGTTAGGGTTAGCATCAGCCCTAGGATAGTGTTAGGGTTAGGGTTAGCATCAGTCCTAGGATAGTGTTAGGGTTAGGGTTAGCATCAGCCCTAGGATAGTGTTAGGGTTAGGGTTAGGGTTAGCATGAGCCCTAGGATAGTGTTAGGGTTAGGGTTAGCATCAGCCCTAGGATAGTGTTAGGGTTAGGGTTAGGGTTAGCATCAGCCCTAGGATAGTGTTAGGGTTAGGGTTAGGGTTAGCATCAGCCCTAGGATAGTGTTAAGTTTAGGGATAGCATCAGCCTTAGGATAGTGTTAGGGTTAGGGTTAGGGTTAGCACAAGCCCTAGGATAGTGTTAGGGTTAGGGTTAGCATCAACCCTAGGATAGTGTTAGTGTTAGGGTTAGGGTTAGCATCAGCCCTAGGATAGTGTTAGGGTTAGGGTTAGCCTCAGCCCTAGGAGAGTGTTAGGGTTAGGGATAGGGTTAGCATCAGGCCTAGGATAGTGTTAGGGTTAGGGTTAGGGTTAGCATCATCCCTAGGATAGTGTTAGGGTTAGGTTTAGCATCAGGCCTAGGATAGTGTTAGGGTTAGGGTTAGCATCAGCCCTAGGAGAGTGTTAGGGTTAGGGTTAGGGTTAGCATCAGCCCTAGGATAGTGTTACGGTTAGGGTTAACAGCAGCCCTAGGATAGTGATAGGGTTAGGGTTAGGGTTAGCATCAACTCTAGGATAGTGTTAGGTTTAGGGTTAGCATCAGACCTAGGATAGTGTTAGGGTGAGGGTTAGGGTTAGCATCAGCCCTAGGATAGTGTAAGTGTTAGGGTTAGGGTTAGCATCAGGCTTAGGATAGTGTTAGGGTTAGGGTTAGCATCAGCACTAGGATAGTGTTAGGGTTAGGGTTAGGGTTAGCATCAGCCCTAGGATAGTGTTAGGGTTAGGGTTAGGGTTAGCATCAGCCCTAGGATAGTGTTAGGGTTAGGGTTAGGGTTAGGATCAACCCTAGGATAATGTTAGGGTTAGGGTTAGGGTTAGCACCAGGCCCAGGATAGTGTTAGTGTTAGGGTTAGCATCAGCCTTATGATAGTGTTAGGGTTAGGGGTAGGGTTAGCATCAGCCGTAGGATAGTGTTAGCCTCAGCCCTAAAATAGTGTTAGAATTAGGGTTCGGGTTAGCATCAGCCCTAGGATAGTGTTAGGGTTAGTGTTAGGTTTAGCATCAGCCCTAGGATATTATTAGGGTTAGGGTTAGCATCAGCCCTAGGATAGTGTTAGGGTTAGGGTTAGGGTTAGCACCAGGCCTAGGATAGTGTTAGTGTTAGGGTTAGCATCAGCCTTAGGATAGTGTTAGGGTTAGGGTTAGGGTTAGCATCAGCCGTAGGATAGTGTTAGGGTAAGGGTTAGCCTCAACCCTAGGATAGTCTTAGAGTTAGGGTTAGGGTTAGCATCAGCCCTAGGATAGTGTTAGGGTTAGGGTTAGGGGTAGCATCAGCCCTAGGATAGTGTTAGTGTTAGGGTTACCATTAGCCCTAGGATAGTGTTAGGGTTAGGGTTAGGTTTAGCATCAGCCCTAGGATAGTATAAGGGTAGGGTTAGGGTTAGGATTAGGGTTAGAATCAGCTCTAGGATAGTGTTAGGGTTAGGGATGGGTTATCATCAGACCTAGGATAGTGTTAGTGTTAGGGTTAGGGTTAGCATCAGCCCTAAGATAGTGTTAGGGTTAGGGTTAGGGTTAGCATCAGGCCTAGGATAGTGTTAGGGTTAGGGTTAGCATCAGCCCTAGGATAGTGTTTGGGTTAGGGTTAGGGTTAGCATCAGCCCTAGTATAGTGTTAGGGTTAGGGTTAGCCTCAGCCCTAGGAGAGTGTTAGGGTTAGGGATAGGGTTTGCATCAGCCCTAGGATAGTGTTAGGGTTAGGGTTAGGGTTAGCATCAGCCCTAGGATAGTATTACGGTTAGGGTTAGCATCAGCCCTAGGATAGTGTTAGGGTTAGGGTAAGCCTCAGCCCTAAGATAGTGTTAGAGTTAGGTTTAGGGTTAGCATCAACCCTAGGATAGTGTTAGGATTAGGGTTAGGGTTAGCCTCAGCCCTAGGAGAGTGTTAGGGTTAGGGATAGCGTTAGCATCAGCCCTAGGATAGTGTTAGGGTTAGGGTTAGGGTTAGCATCAGCCCTAGGATAGTATTACGGTTAGGGTTAGCATCAGCCCTAGGATAGTGTTAGGGTTAGGGTAAGCCTCAGCCCTAAGATAGTGTTAGAGTTAGGTTTAGGGTTAGCACCAACCCTAGGATAGTGTTAGGATTAGGGTTAGGGTTAGCATCAGCCCTAGGATAGTGTTAGTGTTAGGGTTAGCATCAGCCCTAGGATAGTGTTAGGGTTAGGGTTAGGGTTAGAATCCGCCCTAGGATAGTGTTACGGTTAGGGTTAGCATCAGCCCTAGGATAGTGTTAGGGTTAGGGTTAGGGTTAGCATCAGGCCTAGGATAGTGTTAGGGTTAGGTTTAGCATCAGCCCTAGGATAGTGTTAGGGTTAGGGTTAGGGTTAGCATCAGCCGTAGGATAGTGTTAGGGTTATGGTTACCATCAACCCTAGGATAGTGTTTGGGTTAGGGATAGGGTTATCATCAGCCCTAGGATAGTGTTAGGGTTAGGGATAGCCTCAGCCCTAGGAGAGTGTTAGGGTTAGGGATAGGGTTAGCATCAGGCCTAGGATAGTGTTAGGGTTAGGGTTAGGGTTTGCACCAGCCCTAGGATAGTGTTAGGGTTAGGGTTAGCATCAGGCCTAGGATAGTGTTAGGGTTAGGGTTAGCATCAGCCCTAGGATAGTGTTAGGGTTAGGGTTAGGGTTAGCATCAGCCCCAGGATAGTGTTAGGTTTAGGGTTAGGGATATCATCAGGACTAGGATATTGTTAGGGTTAGGGTTAGCATCAGCCATAGGATAGTGTTAGGGTTAGGGTTAGGGTTAGCATCAGCCCTAGGATATTATTAGGGTTAGGGTTAGCATCAGCCCTAGGATAGTGTTAGGGTTAGGGTTAGGGTTAGAACCAGGCCTAGGATAGTGTTAGTGTTAGGGTTAGCATCAGCCTTAGGATAGTGTTAGGGTTAGGGTTAGGGTTAGCATCAGCCATAGGATAGTGTTAGGGTTAGGGTTAGCCTCAGCCCTAGGATAGTGTTAGAGTTAGGGTTAGGGTTATCATCAGCCCTAGGATAGTGTTAGGATTAGGGTTAGGTTTAGCATCAGCCCTAGGATAGTGTTAGTGTTAGGGTTAGCATCAGCCCTAGGATAGTGTTAGGGTTAGGGTTAGGGTTAGCATCAGCCCTAGGATAGTATTAGGGTTAGGGTTAGGGTTAGGGTTAGGGTTAGCATCAGCTCTAGGATAGTGTTAGGGTTAGGGTTAGGGTTAGCATTAGCCCTAGGATAGTGTTAGGGTTAGGGTTAGGGTTAGCATAAGCCCTAGGATAGTATTAGGGTTAGGGTTAGGGTTAGGATTAGGGTTAGCATCAGCTCTACGATAGTGTTAGGGTTAGGGATGGGATATCATCAGACCTAGGATAGTGTTAGTGTTAGGGCTAGGGTTAGCATCAGCCCTAAGATAGTGTTAGGGTTAGGGTTAGGGTTAGCATCAGCCCTAGGATAGTATTACGGTTAGGGTTAGCATCAGCCCTAGGATAGTGTTAGGGATAGGGTAAGTCTCAGCCCTAAGATAGTGTTAGAGTTAGGTTTAGGGTTAGCATCAGCCCTAGGATAGTGTTAGGATTAGGGTTAGGGTTAGCCTCAGCCCTAGGATAGTGTTAGGGTTAGGGTTAGGGTTAGAATCCGCCCTAGGATAGTGTTAGGGTTAAGGTTAGGGTTAGCATCAGCCCTAGGATAGTGTTAGGTTAAGGGTTAACATAAACCCTAGGATAGTGTTAGCGTTAGGGTTCGGGTTATCATCAGGCCTGGGATAGTGTTAGGGTTAGGGTTAGGGTTAGCATCAGTTCAAGGATAGTGTTAGTGTTAGCGTTAGGGTTAGCATCAGCTCTAGGATAGTGTTAGGGTTAGGGTTAGGGTTAGCATCAGCCCTAGGATAGTGTTAGGGTTAGGGTTAGCATCAGCCCTAGGATAGTGTTAGGGTTAGGGTTAAGGTTAGCATCAGCCCTAGGATAGTGTTAGGGTTAGGGTTAGGGTTAGCATCAGCCGTAGGATAGTGTTAGGGTTATGGTTACCATCAACCCTAGGATAGTGTTTGTGTTAGGGATAGGGTTATCATCATCCCTGGGATAGTGTTAGGGTTAGGGATAGCCTCAGCACTAGGAGAGTGTTAGGGTTAGGGATAGGGTTAGCATCAGGCCTAGGATAGTGTTAGGGTTAGGGTTAGGGTTAGCACCAGCCCTAGGATAGTGTTAGGGTTAGGGTTAGCATCAGGCCTAGGATAGTGTTAGGGTTAGGGTTAGCATCAGCCCTAGGATAGTGTTAGGGTTAGGGTTAGGGTTAGCATCAGCCCTAGGATAGTGTTAGGTTTAGGGTTAGGGATATCATCAGGACTAGGATATTGTTAGGGTTAGGGTTAGCATCAGCCATAGGATAGTGTTAGGGTTAGGGTTAGGGTTAGCATCAGCCCTAGGATAGTGTTAAGGTTAGGGTTAGGGTTATCATCAGGCCTAGTATAGTGTGAGGGCTAGGGTTAGCAACAGACTTAGGATAGTGTTAGGGTTAGGGTTAGGGTTAGCATCAGCCCTAGGATACTGTTAGGGTTAGGGTTAGCATCAGCCCTAGGATAGTGTTAGGGTTAGGGTTAGGGTTATCATCAGGCCTAGGATAGTGTTACGGTTAGGGTTAGCATCAGCCCTAGGATAGTGTTAGGGTTATGGTTAGGGTTAGCATCAGCCCTAGGATAGTGTCAGGGTTAGGGTTAGCATCAGCCCTAAGATAGTGTTAGGGTTAGGTTTAACATAAACCCTAGGATAGTGTTAGGGTTAGGGTTAGGGTTATCATCAGGCCTAGGATAGTGTTAGGGTTAGGGTTACGGTTAGCATCAGCCGTAGGATACTGTTAGGGTTAGGGTTAGCCTCAGCCCTAAGATAGTGTTAGAGTTAGGGTTAGGGTTAGCATCAGCCCTAGGATAGTGTTAGGGTTAGGGTTAGGGTTAGCATCAGCCCTTGGAGAGTGTTAGGGTTATGGTTAGGGTTAGCATCAGCCCAAGGATAGTGTTAGGGTTAGGGTTAGCATCAGCCCTAGGATAGTGTTAGGGTTAAGGTTAGGGTTAGCATCAGGCCTAGGATAGTGTTAGTGTTAGGGTTAGCATCAGCTCTAGGATAGTGTTAGGGTTAGGGTTAGGGTTAGCATCAGCCCTAGGATAGTGTTAAGGTTAGGGTTAGGGTTATCATCAGGCCTAGTATAGTGTGAGGGCTAGGCTTAGCATCAGACTTAGGATAGTGTTAGGGTTAGGGTTAGGGTTAGCATCAGCCCAAGGATAGTGTTAGGGTTAGGGTTAGCATCAGCCCTAGGATAGTGTTAGGGTTAGGGTTAGGGTTATCATCAGGCCTAGGATATTGTTAGGGTTAGGGTTAGCATCAGCCCTAGGATAGTGTTAGGGTTAGGGTTAGGGTTATCATCAGGCCTAGGATAGTGTTAGTGTTAGGGTTAGCATCAGCCCTAGGATAGTGTTAGGGTTAGGGTTAGGGTTAGCATCTGCCCTAGGATAGTGTTAGGGTTAGGGTTAGGGTTAGCATCAGCCCTAGGATATTGTTAGGGTTAGGGTTAACATAAACCCTAGGATAGTGTTAGGGTTAGGGTTAGGGTTAGCATCAGCCCTAGGATAGTGTTAGTGTTAGGGTTAGCATCAGCCCTAGGATAGTGTTAGGGTTAGGGTTAGTGTTAGCATCCGCCCTAGGATAGTGTTAGGTTTAGGGTTAGGGTTAGCATCAGCCCTAGGATAGTGTTAGGGTTAGGGTTAACATAAACCCTAGGATAGTGTTAGGGTTAGGGTTAGGGTTATCATCAGGCCTACTATAGTGTTATGGTTAGGGTTAGGGTTAGCATCAGTTCAAGGATAGTGTTAGGGTTAGCGTTAGTTTTAGCATCAGCCCTAGGATAGTGTTATGGTTAGGGTTAGGGTTAGCATCAGCCCTAGGATAGTGTTAGGGTTA
Organism: Lemur catta; assembly: GCF_020740605.2. NCBI lineage: Eukaryota > Metazoa > Chordata > Mammalia > Primates > Lemuridae > Lemur > Lemur catta. The sequence continues at coordinate 1,761,927 of NW_025423851.1, read as the reverse complement.
GGGTTAGCATCAGCCCTAGGATAGTGTTAGGGTTAGTGTTAGGGTTAGCATCAGGCCTAGGATAGTGTTAGGGTTAGGGTTAGCATCAGCCCTAGGATAGTGTTAGGGTTAGGGTTAGGGTTAGCATCATGCGCAGGATAGTGTTAGGGTTAGGGTTAGCATCAGCCCAAGGATAGTGTTAGGGTTAGGGTTAGGGTTATCATCAGGCCTAGGATAGTGTTAGGGTTAGGGTTAGCATCAGCCCTAGGATAGTGTTAGGGTTAGGGTTAGGGTTATCATCAGCCCTAGGATAGTGTTAGGGTTAGGGTTAGCATCAGCCCTAGGATAGTGTTAGGGTTAGGGTTAGGGTTAGCATCAGGCGTAGGATAGTGTTAGGGTTAGGGTTAGCATCAGCCCTAGGATAGTGTTAGGGTTAGGGTTACGGTTAGCCTCAGCCCTAAGATAGTGTTAGAGTTAGGGTTAGGGTTAGCATCTGCCCTAGGATAATGTTAGGGTTAGGGTTAGGGTTAGCATCAGCCCTAGGATAGTGTAAGTGTTAGGGTTAGCATCAGCCCTAGGATAGTGTTAGGGTTAGGGTTAGGGTTAGCACCCGCCCTAGGATAGTGTTAGGGTTAGGGTTAGGGTTAGCATCAGCCCTAGGATAGTGTTAGGGTTAGGGTTAACATAAACCCTAGGATAGTGTTAGGGTTAGGGTTAGGGTTATCATCAGGCCTAGGATAGTGTTAGGGTTAGGGTTAGGGTTAGCATCAGTTCAAGGATAGTGTTAGGGTTAGCGTTAGGGTTAGCATCTGCCCTAGGATATTGTTAGGGTTAGGGTTAGGGTTAGCATCAGCCCAAGGATAGTGTTAGGGTTAGGGTTAGCATCAGCCCTAGGATAGTGTTAGGGTTAGGGTTAGGGTTAGCATCAGGCCCAGGATAGTGTTAGGGTTAGGGTTAGCATCAGCCCAAGGATAGTGTTAGGGTTAGGGTTAGGGTTAGCATCAGCCCTAGGATAGTGTTAGGGTTAGGGTTAGCATCAACCCTAGGATAGTGTTTGGGTTAGGGTTAGGGTTAGCATCAGCCCTAGGATAGTGTTAGGGTTAGGGTTAGCCTCAGCCCTAGGAGAGTGTTAGGGTTAGGGATAGGGTTAGCATCAGGCCTAGGATAGTGTTAGAGTTAGGGTTAGGGATAGCATCAGCCCTAGGATAGTGTTAGGGTTAGGGTTAGCATCAGCCCTAGGATAGTGTCAGGGTTAGCGTTAGGGTTATCATCAGGCCTAGGATAGTGTTAGGGTTAGGGTTAGCATCAGCTCTAGGATAGTGTTAGTGTTAGGGTTAGGGTTAGCATCAGCCCTAGGATAGTGTTAATGTTAGGGTTAGGGTTATCATCAGGCCTAGTATAGTGTGATGGGTAGGGTTAGCATCAGACTTAGGATAGTGTTAGGGTTAGGGTTAGGGTTAGCATCAGCCCTAGGATACTGTTAGGGTTACGGTTAGCATCAGCCCTAGGATAGTGTTAGGGTTAGGGTTAGGGTTATCATCAGGCCTAGGATAGTGTTATGGTTAGGGTTAGCATCAGCCCTAGGATAGTGTTAGGGTTAGGGTTAGGGTTAGCATCAGGCCTAGGATAGTGTTAGGGTTAGGGTTAGCATCAGCCCTAGGATAGTGTTAGGGTTATGGTTAGGGTTAGCATCAGCCCTAGGATAGTGTCAGGGTTAGGGTTAGCATCAGCCCTAGGATAGTGTTAGGGTTAGGGTTAGGGTTAGCATCAGGCCAAGCATAGTGTTAGGGTTAGGTTTAGCATCAGCCCTAGCATAGTGTTAGGGTTAGGGTTACGGTTAGCATCAGCCGTAGGATACTGTTAGGGTTAGGGTTAGCCTCAGCCCTAAGATAGTGTTAGAGTTAGGGTTAGGGTTAGCATCAGCCCTAGGATAGTGTTAGGGTTAGGGTTAGGGTTAGCATCAGCCCTTGGAGAGTGTTAGGGTTATGGTTAGGGTTAGCATCAGCCCTAGGATAGTGTTAGGGTTAGGGTTAGCATCAGCCCTAGGATAGTGTTAGGGTTAAGGTTAGGGTTAGCATCAGGCCTAGGATAGTGTTAGTGTTAGGGTTAGCATCAGCTCTAGGATAGTGTTAGGGTTAGGGTTAGGGTTAGCATCAGCCCTAGGATAGTGTTAAGGTTAGGGTTAGGGTTATCATCAGGCCTAGTATAGTGTGAGGGCTAGGCTTAGCATCAGACTTAGGATAGTGTTAGGGTTAGGGTTAGGGTTAGCATCAGCCCTAGGATACTGTTAGGTTTAGGGTTAGCATCAGCCCTAGGATAGTGTTAGGGTTAGGGTTAGGGTTATCATCAGGCCTAGGATATTGTTAGGGTTAGGGTTAGCATCAGCCCTAGGATAGTGTTAGGGTTAGGGTTAAGGTTATCATCAGGCCTAGGATAGTGTTAGTGTTAGGGTTAGCATCAGCCCTAGGATAGTGTTAGGGTTAGGGTTAGGGTTAGCATCAGCCCTAGGATAGTGTTAGGGTTAGGGTTAGCATCAGCCCTAGGATAGTGTTATGGTTAGGGTTAGGGTTAGCATCAGGCCTAGGATAGTGTTAGTGTTAGGGTTACCATGAGCCCTAGGATAGTGTTAGGGTTAGGGTTAGGGTTAGCATCCGCCCTAGGATAATGTTAGGGTTAGGGTTAGGGTTAGCATCAGCCCTAGGATAGTGTTAGTGTTAGGGTTAGCATCAGCCCTAGGATAGTGTTAGGGTTAGGGTTAGGGTTAGCATCCGCCCTAGGATAGTGTTAGGGTTAGGGTTAGGGTTAGCATCAGCCCTAGGATAGTGTTAGGGATAGGGTTAGGGTTAGCATCAGCCCAAGGATAGTGTTAGGCTTAGCGTTAGGGTTAGCATCTGCCCTAGGATAGTGTTAGGGTTAGGGTTAGGGTTAGCATCAGCCCAAGGATAGTGTTAGGGTTAGGGTTAGCATCAGGCCTAGGATAGTGTTAGGGTTAGGGTTAGCATCAGCCCTAGGATAGTGTTAGGGTTAGGGTTAGGGTTAGCATCATGCCCAGGATAGTGTTAGGGTTAGGGTTAGCATCAGCCCAAGGATAGTGTTAGGGTTAGGGTTAGGGTTATCATCAGGCCTAGGATAGTGTTAGGGTTAGGGTTAGCATCAGCCCTAGGAAAGTGTTAGGGTTAGGGTTAGGGTTAGCATCAGCCATAGGATAGTGTTAGGGTTAGGGTTAACATAAACCCTAGGATAGTGTTAGGGTTAGGGTTAGGGTTATCATCAGGCCTAGGATAGTGTTAGGGTTAGGGTTAGCATCAGCCCTAGGATAGTGTTAGGGTTAGGGTTAGGGTTATCATCAGCCCTAGGATAGTGTTAGGGTTAGGGTTAGCATCAGCCCTAGGATAGTGTTAGTGTTAGGGTTAGGGTTAGCATCAGGCCTAGGGTAGTGTTAGGGTTAGGGTTAGCTTCAGCCCTAGGATAGTGTTAGGGTTAGGGTTAGGGTTAGCGTCTGCCCTAGGATAGTGTTAGGGTTAGGGTTAGGGTTAGCATCAGCCCTAGGATAGTGTTAGGGTTAGGGTTAACATAAACCCTAGGATAGTGTTAGGGTTAGGGTTAGGGTTAGCATCAGCCCTAGGATAGTGTTAGTGTTAGGGTTAACATCAGCCCTAGGATAGTGTTAGGGTTAGGGTTAGTGTTAGCATCCGCCCTAGGATAGTGTTAGGTTTAGGGTTAGGGTTAGCATCAGCCCTAGGATAGTGTTAGGGTTAGGGTTAACATAAACCCTAGGATAGTGTTAGGGTTAGGGTTAGGGTTATCATCAGGCCTACTATAGTGTTATGGTTAGGGTTAGGGTTAGCATCAGTTCAAGGATAGTGTTAGGGTTAGCGTTAGGGTTAGCATCAGCCCTAGGATAGTGTTATGGTTAGGGATAGGGTTAGCATCAGCCCTAGGATAGTGTTAGGGTTAGGGTTAGCATCAGTCCTAGGATAGTGTCAGGGTTAGGGTTAGGGTTATCATTAGGCCTAGGATAGTGTTAGCGTTAGGGTTAGCATCAGCCCTAGGATAGTGTTAGGGTTAGGGTTAGGGTTAGCATCAGCCCTAGGATAGTGTTAGGGTTAGGGTTAGCATCAGCCCTAGGATAGTGTTAGGGTTAGTGTTAGGGTTAGCATCAGGCCTAGGATAGTGTTAGGGTTAGGGTTAGCATCAGCCCTAGGATAGTGTTAGGGTTAGGGTTAGGGTTAGCATCATGCGCAGGATAGTGTTAGGGTTAGGGTTAGCATCAGCCCAAGGATAGTGTTAGGGTTAGGGTTAGGGTTATCATCAGGCCTAGGATAGTGTTAGGGTTAGGGTTAGCATCAGCCCTAGGATAGTGTTAGGGTTAGGGTTAACATAAACCCTAGGATAGTGTTAGGGTTAGGGTTAGGGTTAGCATCAGTTCAAGGATAGTGTTAGGGTTAGCGTTAGGGTTAGCATCAGCCCTAGGATAGTGTTAGGATTAGGGTTAGGGTTAGCATCAGCCCTAGGATAGTGTTAGGGTTAGGGTTAGCATCAGCCCTAGGATAGTGTTAGGGTTAGGGTTAGGGTTATCATCAGGCCTAGGATAGTGTTAGGGTTAGGGTTAGCATCAGCCCTAGGATAGTGTTAGGGTTAGGGTTAGGGTTATCATCAGCCCTAGGATAGTGTTAGGGTTAGGGTTAGCATCAGCCCTAGGATAGTGTTAGGGTTAGGGTTAGGGTTAGCATCAGGCGTAGGATAGTGTTAGGGTTAGGGTTAGCATCAGCCCTAGGATAGTGTTAGGGTTAGGGTTAGGGTTAGCATCAGCCGTAGGATAGTGTTAGGTTTAGGGTTAGCCTCAGCCCTAAGATAGTGTTAGAGTTAGGGTTAGGGTTAGCATCTGCCCTAGGATAATGTTAGGGTTAGGGTTAGGGTTAGCATCAGCCCTAGGATAGTGTTAATTTTAGGGTTAGCATCAGCCCTAGGATAGTGTTAGGGTTAGGGTTAGGGTTAGCATCCGCCCTAGGATAGTGTTAGGGTTAGGGTTAGGGTTAGCATCAGCCCTAGGATAGTGTTAGGGTTAGGGTTAACATAAACCCTAGGATAGTGTTAGGGTTAGGGTTAGGGTTATCATCAGGCCTAGGATAGTGTTACTGTTAGTGTTAGGGTTAGCATCAGTTCAAGGATAGTGTTAGGGTTAGCGTTAGGGTTAGCATCAGCCCTAGGATATTGTTAGGGTTAGGGTTAGGGTTAGCATCAGCCCAAGGATAGTGTTAGGGTTAGGGTTAGCATCAGCCCTAGGATAGTGTTAGGGTTAGGGTTAGGGTTAGCATCAGGCCCAGGATAGTGTTAGGGTTAGGGTTAGCATCAGCCCAAGGATAGTGTTAGGGTTAGGGTTAGGGTTAGCATCAGCCCTAGGATAGTGTTAGGGTTAGGGTTAGCATCAACCCTAGGATAGTGTTTGGGTTAGGGTTAGGGTTAGCATCAGCCCTAGGATAGTGTTAGGGTTAGGGTTAGCCTCAGCCCTAGGAGAGTGTTAGGGTTAGGGATAGGGTTAGCATCAGGCCTAGGATAGTGTTAGGGTTAGGGTTAGGGATAGCATCAGCCCTAGGATAGTGTTAGGGTTAGGGTTAGCATCAGCCCTAGGATAGTGTCAGGGTTAGCGTTAGGGTTATCATCAGGCCTAGGATAGTGTTAGGGTTAGGGTTAGCATCAGCTCTAGGATAGTGTTAGTGTTAGGGTTAGGGTTAACATCAGCCTAGGATAGTGTTAAGGTTAGGGTTAGGGTTATCATCAGGCCTAGTATAGTGTGATGGGTAGGGTTAGCATCAGACTTAGGATAGTGTTAGGGTTAGGGTTAGGGTTAGCATCAGCCCTAGGATACTGTTAGGGTTACGGTTAGCATCAGCCCTAGGATAGTGTTAGGGTTAGGGTTAGGGTTATCATCAGGCCTAGGATAGTGTTAGTGTTACGGTTAGCATCAGCCCGAGGACAGTGTTAGGGTTAGGGTTAGCATCAGCCCTAGGATAGTGTTAGGGTTAGGATTAGGGTTAGCATCAGGCCTAGGATAGTGTTAGTGTTAGGGTTAGCATGAGCACTAGGATACTGTTAGGGTTAGGGTTAGGGTTAGCATCCGCCCTAGGATAGTGTTAGGGTTAGGGTTAGGGTTAGCATCAGCCCTAGGATAGTGTTAGTGTTAGGGTTAGCATCACCCCTAGGATAGTGTTAGGGTTATGGTTAGGGTTAGCATCCGCCCTAGGATAGTGTTAGGGTTAGGGTTAGGGTTAGCATCAGCCCTAGGATAGTGTTAGGGTTAGGGTTAACATAAACCCTAGGATAGTGTTAGGGTTAGGGTTAGGGTTATCATCAGGCCTAGGATAGTGTTAGGGTTAGGGTTAGGGTTAGCATCAGTTCAAGTATACTGTTAGGGTTAGCGTTAGGGTTAGCATCTGCCCTAGGATAGTGTTAGGGTTAGGGTTAGGGTTAGCATCAGAGCAAGGATAGTGTTAGGGTTAGGGTTAGCATCAGCCCTAGGATAGTGTTAGGGTTAGGGTTAGGGTTAGCATCAGGCCCAGGATAGTGTAAGGGTTAGGGTTAGCATCAGCCCAAGGATAGTGTTAGGGTTAGGGTTAGGGTTAGCATCAGCCCTAGGATAGTGTTAGGGTTAGGGTTAGCATCAACCCTAGCATAGTGTTTGGGTTAGGGTTAGGGTTAGCATCAGCCCTAGGATAGGGTTAGGGTTAGGGTTAGCCTCAGCCCTAGGAGAGTGTTAGGGTTAGGGATATGGTTAGCATCAGGCCTAGGATAGTGTTAGGGTTAGGGTTAGGGTTAGCATCAGCCCTAGGATAGTGTTAGGGTTAGGGTTAGCATGAGCCCTAGGATAGTGTCAGGGTTGGGGTTAGGGTTATCATCAGGCCTAGGATAGTGTTAGGGTTAGGGTTAGCATCAGCTCTAGGATAGTGTTAGTGTTAGGGTTAGGGTTAGCATCAGCCCTAGGATAGTGTTAGGGTTAGGGTTAGGGTTATCATCAGGCCTAGGATAGTGTTATGGTTAGGGTTAGCATCAGCCCAAGGATAGTGTTAGGGTTAGGGTTAGGGATAGCATCAGCCCTAGGATAGTGTTAGGGTTAGGGTTAGCATCAGCCCTAGGATAGTGTTAGGGTTAGGGTTAAGGTTAGCATCAGGCCTAGGATAGTGTTAGGGTTAGGGTTAGCATCAGCCCTAGCATAGTGTTAGGTTTAGGGTTAGGGTTAGCATCAGCCGTAGGATAGTGTTAGGGTTAGGGTTAGCCTCAGCCCTAAGATAGTGTTAGAGTTAGGGTTAAGGTTAGCTTCAGCCCTAGGATAGTGTTAGGATTAGGGTTAGGGTTAGCATCAGCCCTTGGAGAGTGTTAGGGTTATGGTTAGGGTTAGCATCAGCCCTAGGATAGTGTTAGTGTTCGGGTTAGCATCAGCCCTAGGATAGTGTTAGGGTTAGGGTTAGCATCAGCCCTAGGATAGTGTTAGGGTTAGGGTTAGGGTTAGCATCAGCCCTAGGATAGTGTTAGGGTTAGGGTTAACATAAACCCTAGGATAGTGTTATTGTTAGGGTTAGGGTTATCATCAGGCCTAGGATAGTGTTAGGGTTAGGGTTAGGGTTAGCATCAGTTCAAGGATAGTGTTAGGGTTAGCGTTAGGGTTAGCATCTGCCCTAGGATATTGTTAGGGTTAGGGTTAGCATCAGCTCTAGGATAGTGTTAGGGTTAGGGTTAGGGTTAGCATCAGCCCTAGGATAGTGTTAGTGTTAGGGTTAGGGTTATCATCAGGCCTAGGATAGTGTTAGGGTTAGGGTTAGCATCAGCCCTAGGATAGTGTTAGGGTTAGGGTTAGGGTTAGCATCAGCCCTAGGATAGTGTTAGGGTTAGGGTTAGCATCAGCCCTAGGATAGTGTTATGGTTAGGGTTAGGGTTAGCATCAGGCCTAGGATAGTGTTAGTGTTAGGGTTAGCATGAGCCCTAGGATAGTGTTAGGGTTAGGGTTAGGGTTAGCATCAGCCCTTGGAGAGTGTTAGGGTTAGGGTTAGGGTTAGCATCAGCCCTAGGATAGTGTTAGTGTTAGGGTTAGCATCAGCCCTAAGATAGTGTTAGGGTTAGGGTTAGGGTTAGCATCAGGCCTAGGATAGTGTTAGGGTTAGGGTTAGCATCTGCCCTAGGATACTGTTAGGGTTAGGGTTAGGGTTAGCATCAGCCCTAGGATAGTGTTAGGGTTAGTGTTAGCATCAACCCTAGGATAGTATTTGGGTTAGGGTTAGGGTTAGCATCAGCCCTAGGATAGTGTTAGGGTTAGGGTTAGCCTCAGCCCTAGGAGAGTGTTAGGGTTAGGGATAGGGTTAGCATCAGCCCTAGGATAGTGTTAGGGTTAGGGTTAGGGTTAGCATCAGCCCTAGGATAGTATTACGGTTAGGGTTAGCATCAGCCCTAGGATAGTGTTAGGGTTAGGCTAAGCTTCAGCCCTACGATAGTGTTAGAGTTAGGCTTAGGGTTAGCATCAGCCCTAGGATAGTGTTAGGATTAGGGTTAGGGTTAGCATCAGCCCTAGGATAGTATTAGGGTTAGGGTTAGCATCAGCCCTAGGATAGTGTTAGGATTAGGGTTAGGGTTAGCATCAGCCCTAGGATAGTATTAGGGTTAGGGTTAGCATCAGCCCTAGGATAGTGGTAGGGTTAGGGTTAGGGTTAGCATCAGCCCTAGGATAGTGTTAGGGTTAGGGTTAGCATCAGCCCTAGGATAGTGTTAGGATTAGGGTTAGCATCAGGCCTGGGATAGTGTTAGGGTTAGGGTTAGCATCAGCCCTAGGATAGTGTTAGGGTTAGGTTTAGGGTTATCATCAGGCCTATGATAGTGTTAGGGTTAGAGTTAGCATCAGCCCTAGGATAGTGTTAGGGTTAAGGTTAGGGTTAGCATCAGCCCTAGGATAGTGTTAGGGTTATGGTTAGCATCAGCCCTAGGATAGTGTTAGGGTTAGGGTTAGCATCAGCCCTAGGATAGTGTTAGGGTTAGGGTTAGGGTTATCATCAGGCCTAGGATAGTGTTAGGGTTAGGGTTAGGTTTAGCATCAGGCCTAAGATAGTGTTAGGGTTAGGGTTAGCATCAGCCCTAGGATAGTGTTAGGTTTAGGGTTAGGGTTAGCATCAGCCCTAGGATAGTGTTAGGGTTAGGGTTAGCATCAGCCCTAGGATAGTGTTAGGGTTAGGGTTAGCATCAGCCCTAGGATAGTGTTAGGGTTAGGGATAGGGTTAGCATGAGCCCTAGGATAGTGTTAGGGTTAGGGTTAGCATCAGCCCTAGGATAGTGTTAGGGTTAGGGTTAGGGTTAGCATCAGCCCTAGGATAGTGTTAGGGTTAGGGTTAGGGTTAGCATCAGCCCTAGGATAGTGTTAAGGTTAGGGATAGCATCAGCCTTAGGATAGTGTTAGGGTTAGGGTTAGGGTTAGCACAAGCCCTAGCATAGTGTTAGGGTTAGGGTTAGCATCAACCCTAGGATAGTGTTAGTGTTAGGGTTAGGGTTAGCATCAGCCCTAGGATAGTGTTAGGGTTAGGGTTAGCCTCAGCCCTAGGAGAGTGTTAGGGTTAGGGATAGGGTTAGCATCAGGCCTAGGATAGTGTTAGGGTTAGGGTTAGGGTTAACATCATCCCTAGGATAGTGTTAGTGTTGGGGTTAGCATCAGGCCTAGGATAGTGTTAGGGTTAGGGTTAGCATCAGCCCTAGGAGAGTGTTAGGGTTAGGGTTAGGGTTAGCATCAGCCCTAGGATAGTGTTACGGTTAGGGTTAACATCAGCCCTAGGATAGTGTTAGGGTTAGGGTTAGGGTTAGCATCAACTCTAGGATAGTGTTAGGTTTAGGGTTAGCATCAGACCTAGGATAGTGTTAGGGTGAGGGTTAGGGTTAGCATCAGCCCTAGGATAGTGTAAGTGTTAGGGTTAGGGTTAGCATCAGGCTTAGGATAGTGTTAGGGTTAGGGTTAGCATCAGCCCTAGGATAGTGGTAGGGTTAGGGTTAGGGTTAGCATCAGCCCTAGGATAGTGTTAGGGTTAGGGTTAGGGTTAGCATCAGCCCTAGGATAGTGTTAGGGTTAGGGTTAGGGTTAGGATCAGCCCTAGGATAGTGTTAGGGTTAGGGTTAGGGTTAGCACCAGGCCCAGGATAGTGTTAGTGTTAGGGTTAGCATCAGCCTTATGATAGTGTTAGGGTTAGGGTTAGGGTTAGCATCAGCCGTAGGATAGTGTTAGCCTCAGCCCTAAAATAGTGTTAGAGTTAGGGTTAGGGTTAGCATCAGCCCTAGGATAGTGTTAGGGTTAGGGTTAGGGTTAGCATCAGCCCTAGGATAGTGTTAGTGTTAGGGTTAGTATCAGCCCTAGGATAGTGTTAGGGTTAGGGTTAGGGTTAGCATCAGCCGTAGGATAGTGTTAGGGTTATGGTTAACATAAACCCTAGGATACTGTTAGGGTTAGGGTTAGGGTTATCATCAGGCCTAGGATAGTGTTAGGGTTAGGGTTAAGGTTAGCATCAGCCCTAGGATAGTGTTAGGGTTAGTGTTAGGGTTAGCATCAGCCCTAGGATATTATTAGGGTTAGGGTTAGCATCAGCCCTAGGATAGTGTTAGGGTTAGGGTTAGGGTTAGCACCAGGCCTAGGATAGTGTTAGTGTTAGGGTTAGCATCAGCCTTAGGATAGTGTTAGGGTTAGGGTTAGGGTTAGCATCAGCCGTAGGATAGTGTTAGGGTTAGGGATGGGTTATCATCAGACCTAGGATAGTGTTAGTGTTAGGGTTAGGGTTAGCATCAGCCCTAAGAAAGTGTTAGGGTTAGGGTTAGGGTTAGCATCAGGCCTAGGATAGTGTTAGGTTTAGGGTTAGCATCAGCCCTAGGATACTGTTAGTGTTAGGGTTAGGGTTAGCATCAGCCCTAGGATAGTGTTAAGGTTAGGGTTAGGGTTATCATCAGGCCTAGTATAGTGTGATGGGTAGGGTTAGCATCAGACTTAGGATAGTGTTAGGGTTAGGGTTAGGGTTAGCATCAGCCCTAGGATAGTGTTAGGGTTAGGGTTAGGGTTATCATCAGGCCTAGGATAGTGTTATGGTTAGGGTTAGCATCAGCCCTAGGATAGTGTTAGGGTTAGGGTTAGCATCAACCCTAGGATAGTGTTTGGGTTAGGGTTAGGGTTAGCATCAGCCGTAGGATAGTGTTAGGGTTAGGGTTAGCCTCAGCCGTAGGAGAGTGTTAGGGTTAGGGATAGGGTTAGCATCAGCCCTAGGATAGTGTTAGGGTTAGGGTTAGGGTTAGCATCAGCCCTAGGATAGTATTACGGTTAGGGTTAGCATCAGCCCTAGGATAGTGTTAGGGTTAGGGTAAGCCTCAGCCCTAAGATAGTGTTAGAGTTAGGTTTAGGGTTAGCATCAGCCCTAGGATAGTGTTAGGATTAGGGTTAGGGTTAGCATCAGCCCTAGGATAGTATTAGTGTTAGGGTTAGCATCAGCCCTAGGATAGTGTTAGGGTTAGGGTTAGGGTTATCATCAGGCGTAGGATAGTGTTAGGGTTAGGGTTAGCATCAGCCCTAGGATAGTGGTAGGGTTAGGGTTAGGGTTAGCATCAGCCCTAGGATAGTGTTAGGGTTAGGGTTAGCATCAGCCCTAGGATAGTGTTAGGGTTAGGGTTAGCATCAGGCCTAGGATAGTGTTAGGGTTAGGGTTAGCATCAGCCCTAGGATAGTGTTAGGGTTAGGTTTAGGGTTATCATCAGGCCTATGATAGTGTTAGGGTTAGAGTTAGCATCAGCCCTAGGATAGTGTTAGGGTTAAGGTTAGGGTTAGCATCAGCCCTAGGATAGTGTTAGGGTTATGGTTAGCATCAGCCCTAGGATAGTGTTAGGGTTAGGGTTAGCATCAGCCCTAGGATAGTGTTAGGGTTAGGGTTAGGGTTATCATCAGGCCTAGGATAGTGTTAGGGTTAGGGTTAGGTTTAGCATCAGGCCTAAGATAGTGTTAGGGTTAGGGTTAGCATCAGCCCTAGGATAGTGTTAGGTTTAGGGTTAGGGTTAGCATCAGCCCTAGGATAGTGTTAGGGTTAGGGTTAGCATCAGCCCTAGGATAGTGTTAGGGTTAGGGTTAGCATCAGCCCTAGGATAGTGTTAGGGTTAGGGTTAGGGTTAGCATGAGCCCTAGGATAGTGTTAGGGTTAGGGTTAGCATCAGCCCTAGGATAGTGTTAGGGTTAGGGTTAGGGTTAGCATCAGCCCTAGGATAGTGTTAGGGTTAGGGTTAGGGTTAGCATCAGCCCTAGGATAGTGTTAAGTTTAGGGATAGCATCAACCTTAGGATAGTGTTAGGGTTAGGGTTAGGGTTAGCACAAGCCCTAGGATAGTGTTAGGGTTAGGGTTAGCATCAACCCTAGGATAGTGTTAGTGTTAGGGTTAGGGTTAGCATCAGCCCTAGGATAGTGTTAGGGTTAGGGTTAGCCTCAGCCCTAGGAGAGTGTTAGGGTTAGGGATAGGGTTAGCATCAGGCCTAGGATAGTGTTAGGGTTAGGGTTAGGGTTAGCATCATCCCTAGGATAGTGTTAGGGTTAGGTTTAGCATCAGGCCTAGGATAGTGTTAGGGTTAGGGTTAGCATCAGCCCAAGGAGAGTGTTAGGGTTAGGGTTAGGGTTAGCATCAGCCCTAGGATAGTGTTACGGTTAGGGTTAACAGCAGCCCTAGGATAGTGATAGGGTTAGGGTTAGGGTTAGCATCAACTCTAGGATAGTGTTAGGTTTAGGGTTAGCATCAGACCTAGGATAGTGTTAGGGTGAGGGTTAGGGTTAGCATCAGCCCTAGGATAGTGTAAGTGTTAGGGTTAGGGTTAGCATCAGGCTTAGGATAGTGTTAGGGTTAGGGTTAGCATCAGCCCTAGGATAGTGTTAGGGTTAGGGTTAGGGTTAGCATCAGCCCTAGGATAGTGTTAGGGTTAGGGTTAGGGTTAGCATCAGCCCTAGGATAGTGTTAGGGTTAGGGTTAGGGTTAGGATCAACCCTAGGATAATGTTAGGGTTAGGGTTAGGGTTAGCACCAGGCCCAGGATAGTGTTAGTGTTAGGGTTAGCATCAGCCTTATGATAGTGTTAGGGTTAGGGTTAGGGTTAGCATCAGCCGTAGGATAGTGTTAGCCTCAGCCCTAAAATAGTGTTAGAATTAGGGTTCGGGTTAGCATCAGCCCTAGGATAGTGTTAGGGTTAGTGTTAGGTTTAGCATCAGCCCTAGGATATTATTAGGGTTAGGGTGAGCATCAGCCCTAGGATAGTGTTAGGGTTAGGGTTAGGGTTAGCACCAGGCCTAGGATAGTGTTAGTGTTAGGGTTAGCATCAGCCTTAGGATAGTGTTAGGGTTAGGGTTAGGGTTAGCATCAGCCGTAGGATAGTGTTAGGGTAAGGGTTAGCCTCAACCCTAGGATAGTCTTAGAGTTAGGGTTAGGGTTAGCATCAGCCCTAGGATAGTGTTAGGGTTAGGGTTAGGGGTAGCATCAGCCCTAGGATAGTGTTAGTGTTAGGGTTAGCATTAGCCCTAGGATAGTGTTAGGGTTAGGGTTAGGGTTAGCATCAGCCCTAGGATAGTATAAGGGTAGGGTTAGGGTTAGGATTAGGGTTAGCATCAGCTCTAGGATAGTGTTAGGGTTAGGGATGGGTTATCATCAGACCTAGGATAGTGTTAGTGTTAGGGTTAGGGTTAGCATCAGCCCTAAGATAGTGTTAGGGTTAGGGTTAGGGTTAGCATCAGGCCTAGGATAGTGTTAGGGTTAGGGTTAGCATCAGCCCTAGGATAGTGTTTGGGTTAGGGTTAGGGTTAGCATCAGCCCTAGTATAGTGTTAGGGTTAGGGTTAGCCTCAGCCCTAGGAGAGTGTTAGGGTTAGGGATAGGGTTTGCATCAGCCCTAGGATAGTGTTAGGGTTAGGGTTAGGGTTAGCATCAGCCCTAGGATAGTATTACGGTTAGGGTTAGCATCAGCCCTAGGATAGTGTTAGGGTTAGGGTAAGCCTCAGCCCTAAGATAGTGTTAGAGTTAGGTTTAGGGTTAGCATCAACCCTAGGATAGTGTTAGGATTAGGGTTAGGGTTAGCCTCAGCCCTAGGAGAGTGTTAGGGTTAGGGATAGGGTTAGCATCAGCCCTAGGATAGTGTTAGGGTTAGGGTTAGGGTTAGCATCAGCCCTAGGATAGTATTACGGTTAGGGTTAGCATCAGCCGTAGGATAGTGTTAGGGTTATGGTTACCATCAACCCTAGGATAGTGTTTGGGTTAGGGATAGGGTTATCATCAGCCCTAGGATAGTGTTAGGGTTAGGGATAGCCTCAGCCCTAGGAGAGTGTTAGGGTTAGGGATAGGGTTAGCATCAGGCCTAGGATAGTGTTAGGGTTAGGGTTAGGGTTTGCACCAGCCCTAGGATAGTGTTAGGGTTAGGGTTAGCATCAGGCCTAGGATAGTGTTAGGGTTAGGGTTAGCATCAGCCCTAGGATAGTGTTAGGGTTAGGGTTAGGGTTAGCATCAGCCCTAGGATAGTGTTAGGTTTAGGGTTAGGGATATCATCAGGACTAGGATATTGTTAGGGTTAGGGTTAGCATCAGCCATAGGATAGTGTTAGGGTTAGGGTTAGGGTTAGCATCAGCCCTAGGATATTATTAGGGTTAGGGTTAGCATCAGCCCTAGGATAGTGTTAGGGTTAGGATTAGGGTTAGAACCAGGCCTAGGATAGTGTTAGTGTTAGGGTTAGCATCAGCCTTAGGATAGTGTTAGGGTTAGGGTTAGGGTTAGCATCAGCCATAGGATAGTGTTAGGGTTAGGGTTAGCCTCAGCCCTAGGATAGTGTTAGAGTTAGGGTTAGGGTTATCATCAGCCCTAGGATAGTGTTAGGATTAGGGTTAGGTTTAGCATCAGCCCTAGGATAGTGTTAGTGTTAGGGTTAGCATCAGCCCTAGGATAGTGTTAGGGTTAGGGTTAGGGTTAGCATCAGCCCTAGGATAGTATTAGGGTTAGGGTTAGGGTTAGGGTTACGGTTAGCATCAGCTCTAGGATAGTGTTAGGGTTAGGGTTAGGGTTAGCATTAGCCCTAGGATAGTGTTAGGGTTAGGGTTAGGGTTAGCATAAGCCCTAGGATAGTATTAGGGTTAGGGTTAGGGTTAGGATTAGGGTTAGCATCAGCTCTAGGATAGTGTTAGGGTTAGGGATGGGATATCATCAGACCTAGGATAGTGTTAGTGTTAGGGCTAGGGTTAGCATCAGCCCTAAGATAGTGTTAGGGTTAGGGTTAGGGTTAGCATCAGCCCTAGGATAGTATTACGGTTAGGGTTAGCATCAGCCCTAGGATAGTGTTAGGGATAGGGTAAGTCTCAGCCCTAAGATAGTGTTAGAGTTAGGTTTAGGGTTAGCATCAGCCCTAGGATAGTGTTAGGATTAGGGTTAGGGTTAGCCTCAGCCCTAGGATAGTGTTAGGGTTAGGGTTAGGGTTAGAATCCGCCCTAGGATAGTGTTAGGGTTAAGGTTAGGGTTAGCATCAGCCCTAGGATAGTGTTAGGTTAAGGGTTAACATAAACCCTAGGATAGTGTTAGCGTTAGGGTTCGGGTTATCATCAGGCCTGGGATAGTGTTAGGGTTAGGGTTAGGGTTAGCATCAGTTCAAGGATAGTGTTAGTGTTAGCGTTAGGGTTAGCATCAGCTCTAGGATAGTGTTAGGGTTAGGGTTAGGGTTAGCATCAGCCCTAGGATAGTGTTAGGGTTAGGGTTAGCATCAGCCCTAGGATAGTGTTAGGGTTAGGGTTAGGGTTAGCATCAGCCCTAGGATAGTGTTAGGGTTAGGGTTAGGGTTAGCATCAGCCGTAGGATAGTGTTAGGGTTATGGTTACCATCAACCCTAGGATAGTGTTTGTGTTAGGGATAGGGTTATCATCATCCCTGGGATAGTGTTAGGGTTAGGGATAGCCTCAGCACTAGGAGAGTGTTAGGGTTAGGGATAGGGTTAGCATCAGGCCTAGGATAGTGTTAGGGTTAGGGTTAGGGTTAGCACCAGCCCTAGGATAGAGTTAGGGTTAGGGTTAGCATCAGGCCTAGGATAGTGTTAGGGTTAGGGTTAGCATCAGCCCTAGGATAGTGTTAGGGTTAGGGTTAGGGTTAGCATCAGCCCTAGGATAGTGTTAGGTTTAGGGTTAGGGATATCATCAGGACTAGGATATTGTTAGGGTTAGGGTTAGCATCAGCCATAGGATAGTGTTAGGGTTAGGGTTAGGGTTAGCATCAGCCCTAGGATAGTCTTAAGGTTAGGGTTAGGGTTATCATCAGGCCTAGTATAGTGTGAGGGCTAGGGTTAGCATCAGACTTAGGATAGTGTTAGGGTTAGGGTTAGGGTTAGCATCAGCCCTAGGATACTGTTAGGGTTAGGGTTAGCATCAGCCCTAGGATAGTGTTAGGGTTAGGGTTAGGGTTATCATCAGGCCTAGGATAGTGTTACGGTTAGGGTTAGCATCAGCCCTAGGATAGTGTTAGGGTTATGGTTAGGGTTAGCATCAGCCCTAGGATAGTGTCAGGGTTAGGGTTAGCATCAGCCCTAAGATAGTGTTAGGGTTAGGTTTAACATAAACCCTAGGATAGTGTTAGGGTTAGGGTTAGGGTTATCATCAGGCCTAGGATAGTGTTAGGGTTAGGGTTACGGTTAGCATCAGCCGTAGGATACTGTTAGGGTTAGGGTTAGCCTCAGCCCTAAGATAGTGTTAGAGTTAGGGTTAGGGTTAGCATCAGCCCTAGGATAGTGTTAGGGTTAGGGTTAGGGTTAGCATCAGCCCTTGGAGAGTGTTAGGGTTATGGTTAGGGTTAGCATCAGCCCTAGGATAGTGTTAGGGTTAGGGTTAGCATCAGCCCTAGGATAGTGTTAGGGTTAAGGTTAGGGTTAGCATCAGGCCTAGGATAGTGTTAGTGTTAGGGTTAGCATCAGCTCTAGGATAGTGTTAGGGTTAGGGTTAGGGTTAGCATCAGCCCTAGGATAGTGTTAAGGTTAGGGTTAGGGTTATCATCAGGCCTAGTATAGTGTGAGGGCTAGGCTTAGCATCAGACTTAGGATAGTGTTAGGGTTAGGGTTAGGGTTAGCATCAGCCCTAGGATACTGTTAGGTTTAGGGTTAGCATCAGCCCTAGGATAGTGTTAGGGTTAGGGTTAGGGTTATCATCAGGCCTAGGATATTGTTAGGGTTAGGGTTAGCATCAGCCCTAGGATAGTGTTAGGGTTAGGGTTAGGGTTATCATCAGGCCTAGGATAGTGTTAGTGTTAGGGTTAGCATCAGCCCTAGGATAGTGTTAGGGTTAGGGTTAGGGTTAGCATCAGCCCTAGGATAGTGTTAGGGTTAGGGTTAGCATCAGCCCTAGGATAGTGTTATGGTTAGGGTTAGATTTAGCATCAGGCCTAGGATAGTGTTAGTGTTAGGTTTAGCATGAGGCCTAGGATAGTGTTAGGGTTAGGGTTAGGGTTAGCATCCGCCCTAGGATAATGTTAGGGTTAGGGTTAGGGTTAGCATCAGCCCTAGGATAGTGTTAGTGTTAGGGTTAGCATCAGCCCTAGGATAGTGTTAGGGTTAGGGTTAGGGTTAGCATCCGCCCTAGGATAGTGTTAGGCTTAGGGTTAGGGTTAGCATCAGCCCTAGGATAGTGTTAGGGATAGGGTTAGGGTTAGCATCAGCCCAAGGATAGTGTTAGGGTTAGCGTTAGGGTTAGCATCTGCCCTAGGATAGTGTTAGGGTTAGGGTTAGGGTTAGCATCAGCCCAAGGATAGTGTGAGGGTTAGGGTTAGCATCAGGCCTAGGATAGTGTTAGGGTTAGGGTTAGCATCAGCCCTAGGATAGTGTTAGGGTTAGGGTTAGGGTTAGCATCATGCCCATGATAGTGTTAGGGTTAGGGTTAGCATCAGCCCAAGGATAGTGTTAGGGTTAGGGTTAGGGTTATCATCAGGCCTAGGATAGTGTTAGGGATAGGGTTAGCATCAGCCCTAGGATAGTGTTAGGGTTAGGGTTAGGGTTAGCATCAGCCCTAGGATAGTGTTAGGGTTAGGGTTAACATAAACCCTAGGATAGTGTTAGGGTTAGGGTTAGGGTTATCATCAGGCCTAGGATAGTGTTAGGGTTATTGTTAGGGTTAGCATCAGTTCAAGGATAGTGTTAGGGTTAGCGTTAGGGTTAGCATCAGCCCTAGGATAGTGTTAGGATTAGGGTTAGGGTTAGCATCAGCCCTAGGATAGTGTTAGGTTTAGGGTTAGCATCAGCCCTAGGATAGTGTTAGGGTTAGGGTTAGGGTTATCATCAGGCCTAGGATAGTGTTAGTGTTAGGGTTAGCATCAGCCCTAGGATAGTGTTAGGGTTAGGGTTAGGGTTATCATCAGCCCTAGGATAGTGTTAGGGTTAGGGTTAGCATCAGCCCTAGGATAGTGTTAGGGTTAGGGTTAGGGTTAGCATCAGGCCTAGGATAGTGTTAGGGTTAGGGTTAGCATCAGCCCTAGGATAGTGTTAGGGTTAGGGTTAGGGTTAGCATCTGCCCTAGGATAGTGTTAGGGTTAGGGTTAGGGTTAGCATCAGCCCTAGGATAGTGTTAGGGTTAGGGTTAACATAAACCCTAGGATAGTGTTAGGGTTAGGGTTAGGGTTAGCATCAGCCCTAGGATAGTGTTAGGTTTAGGGTTAGGGTTAGCATCAGCCCTAGGATAGTGTTAGGGTTAGGGTTAACATAAACCCTAGGATAGTGTTAGGGTTAGGGTTAGGGTTATCATCAGGCCTACTATAGTGTTATGGTTAGGGTTAGGGTTAGCATCAGTTCAAGGATAGTGTTAGGGTTAGCGTTAGGTTTAGCATCAGCCCTAGGATAGTGTTATGGTTAGGGTTAGGGTGAGCATCAGCCCTAGGATAGTGTTAGGGTTAGGGTTAGCATCAGCCCTAGGATAGTGTCAGGGTTAGGGTTAGGGTTATCATTAGGCCTAGTATAGTGTTAGGGTTAGGGTTAGCATCAGCCCTAGGATAGTGTTAGGGTTAGGGTTAGGGTTAGCATCAGCCCTAGGATAGTGTTAGGGTTAGGGTTAGCATCAGCCCTAGGATAGTGTTAGGGTTAGTGTTAGGGTTAGCATCAGGCCTAGGATAGTGTTAGGGTTAGGGTTAGCATCAGCCCTAGGATAGTGTTAGGGTTAGGGTTAGGGTTAGCATCATGCGCAGGATAGTGTTAGGGTTAGGGTTAGCATCAGCCCAAGGATAGTGTTAGGGTTAGGGTTAGGGTTATCATCAGGCCTAGGATAGTGTTAGGGTTAGGGTTAGCATCAGCCCTTGGATAGTGTTAGGGTTAGGGTTAGGGTTATCATCAGCCCTAGGATAGTGTTAGGGTTAGGGTTAGCATCAGCCCTAGGATAGTGTTAGGGTTAGGGTTAGGGTTAGCATCAGGCGTAGGATAGTGTTAGGGTTAGGGTTAGCATCAGCCCTAGGATAGTGTTAGGGTTAGGGTTACGGTTAGCCTCAGCCCTAAGATAGTGTTAGAGTTAGGGTTAGGGTTAGCATCTGCCCTAGGATAATGTTAGGGTTAGGGTTAGGGTTAGCATCAGCCCTAGGATAGTGTTAGTGTTAGGGTTAGCATCAGCCCTAGGATAGTGTTAGGGTTAGGGTTAGGGTTAGCACCCGCCCTAGGATAGTGTTAGGGTTAGGGTTAGGGTTAGCATCAGCCCTAGGATAGTGTTAGGGTTAGGGTTAACATCAGCCCTAGGATAGTGTTAGGGTTAGGCTTAGGGTTAGCATCAGCCCTAGGAGATTGTCAGGGTTAGGGTTAGCATCAACCCTAGGATAGTGTTTGGGTTAGGGTTAGGGTTAGCATCAGCCCTAGGATAGTGTTAGGGTTAGGGTTACAATCAGCCCTAGGAGAGTGTTATGGTTAGGGATAGGGTTAGCATCAGGCCTAGGATAGTGTTAGGGTTAGGGTTAGGGTTAGGGTTAGGGTTAGCATCAGCTCTAGGATAGTGTTAGGGTTAGGGTTAGGGTTAGCATCAGCCCTAGGATAGTGTTAGGGTTAGGGTTAGGGTTAGCATCAGCCCTAGGATAGTGTTAGTGTTAGGGTTAAAATCAGCCCTAGGATAGTGTTAGGGTTAGGGTTAGGGTTAGCATCAGCCCTAGGATAGTGTTAGGGTTAGGGTTAGCCTCAGCCCTAGGAGAGTGTAGGGTTAGGGTTAGGGATAGCATCAGGCCTAGGATAGTGTTAGGGTTAGGGTTAGCATCAGCCCTAGGAGAGTGTTAGTGTTAGGGTTAGGGTTAGCATCAGCCCTAGGATAGTGTTAGGGTTAGGGTTAGGGTTAGCATCAGCCCTAGGATAGTGTTAGGGTTAGGGTTAACATCAGCCCTAGGATAGTTTTAGGGTTAGGGTTAGGGTTAGCATCAGCCTTAGGACAGTGTTAGGGTTAGGGTTAACATCAGCCCAAGGATAGTGTTAGGGTTACGGTTAGGGTTAGCATCAGCCCTAGGATAGTGTTAGGGTTAGGGTTAGGGTTAGCATCAGCCCTAGGATAGTGTTAGGGTTAGGGTTAGGGTTAGGATTAGCCCTAGGATAGTGTAAGTGTTAGGGTTAGGGTTAGCATTAGGCCTAGGATAGTGTTAGGGTTAGGGTTAGCATCAGCCCTAGGATAGTGTTAGGGTTAGGGTTAGGGTTAGCATCAGCCCTAGGATAGTGTTAGGGTTATGGTTAGGGTTAGCATCAGCCCTAGGATAGTATTAGGGTTAGGGCTAGCATCAGCCCTAGGATAGTGTTAGGGTTAGGGTTAGGGTTAGCACCAGGCCTAGCATAGTGTTAGTGTTAGGGTTAGCATCAGCCTTAGGATAGTGTTAGGGTTAGGGTTAGGGATAGCATCACCCGTAGGATAGTGTTAGGGTTAGGGTTAGCCTCAGCCCTAAGATAGTGTAGAGTTAGGGTTAGGGTTAGCATCAGCCCTAGGATAGTGTTAGGGTTAGGGTTAGGGTTAGCATCAGCCCTAGGATAGTGTTAGTGTTAGGGTTAGCATCAGCCCTAGGATAGTGTTAGGGTTAGGGTTAGGGTTAGCATCCGCCCTAGGACAGTGTTAGGGTTAGGGTTAGGGTTAGCATCCGCCCTAGGATAGTGTTAGGGTTAGGGTTAGGGTTAGCATCAGCCCTAGGATAGTGTTAGGGTTAGGGTTAACATAAACCCTAGGATATTGTTAGGGTTAGGGTTAGGGTTATCGTCAGGCCTAGGATAGTGTTAGGGTTAGGGTTAGGGTTAGCATCAGTTCAAGGATAGTGTTAGGGTTAGGGTTAGCATCAGCCCTAGGATAGTGTTAGGGTTAGGCTTAGCGTTAGCATCAGCCCTAGGAGAGTGTCAGGGTTAGGGTTAGCATTAACCCTAGGATAGTGTTTGGGTTAGGGTTAGGGTTAGCATCAGCCCTAGGATAGTGTTAGGGTTAGGGTTACAATCAGCCCTAGGAGAGTGTTATGGTTAGGGATAGGGTTAGCATCAGGCCTAGGATAGTGTTAGGGTTAGGGTTAGGGTTAGGGTTAGCGTTAGCATCAGCTCTAGGGTAGTGTTAGGGTTAGGGTTAGGGTTAGCATCAGCCCTAGGATAGTGTTAAGGTTAGGGTTAGGGTTAGCATCAGCCCTAGGATAGTGTTAGTGTTAGGGTTAGCATCATCCCTAGGATAGTGTTAGGGTTAGGGTTAGGGTTAGCATCAGCCCTAGGATAGTGTTAGGGTTAGGGTTAGCATCAGCCCTAGGATAGTGTTAGGGTTAGGGTTAGGGTTAGCATCAGCCCTAGGATAGTGTTAGGGTTAGGGTTAGCATCAACCCTAGGATAGTGTTAGGGTTAGGGTTAGGGTTAGCATCAGCCCTAGGATAGTGTTAGGGTTAGGGTTAGCCTCAGCCCTAGGAGAGTGTTAGGGTTAGGGATAGGGTTAGCATCAGGCCTAGGATAGTGTTAGGGTTAGGGTTAGGGTTAGCATCAGCCCTAGGATAGTGTTAGGGTTAGGGTTAGCATCAGCCCTAGGATAGTTTTAGGGTTAGGGTTAGGGATAGCATCAGCCCTAGGATAGTGTTAGGGTTAGGGTTAGCATCAGCCCTAGGATAGTGTTAGGGTTAGGGTTAGGGTTAGCATCAGCCCTAGGATAGTGTTATTGTTAGGGTTAGCATCAACCCTAGGATAGTGTTAGGGTTAGGGTTAGGGTTAGCATCAGCCCCAGGATAGTGTTAGGGTTAGGGTTATCCTCAGCCCTAGGAGAGTGTTAGGGTTAGGGATAGGGTTAGCATCAGGCCTAAGATAGTGTTAGGGTTAGGGTTAGGGTTATCATCAGGCCTAGGATAGTGTTAGGGTTAGGGTTAGCATCAGGCCTAGGATAGTGTTAGGGTTAGGGTTAGCATCAGCCTTAGGAGAGTGTTAGGGTTAGGGTTAGGGTTAGCATCAGCCCTAGGATAGTGTTAGGGTTAGGGTTAGCATCAGGCCTAGGAGAGTGTTAGGGTTAGGGTTAGGGTTAGCATTAGCCCTAGGATAGTGTAAGTGTTAGGGTTAGGGTTAGCATTAGGCCTAGGATAGTGTTAGGGTTAGGGTTAGCATCAGCCCTAGGACAGTGTTAGGGTTAGGGTTAGCATCAGCCCTAGGATAGTGTTAGGGTTAGGGATAGGGTTAGCATCAGCCCTAGGATAGTGTTAGGGTTAGGGTTAGCATCAGCCCTAGGATAGTGTTAGGGTTAGGGTAAGGGTTAGCATCAGCCCTAGGATAGTGTTAGGGTTAGGGTTAGCATCAACCGTAGGATAGTGTTAGGGTTAGGGTTAGGGTTAGCATCAGCCCTAGGATAGTGTTAGGGTTAGTGTTAGCCTCAGGCCTAGGAGAGTGTTAGGGTTAGGGATAGGGTTAGCATCAGGCCTAGGATAGTGTTAGGGTTAGGGTTAGGGTTAGCATCAGCCCTAGGATAGTGTTAGGGTTAGGGTTAGGGTTAGCAGAAGCCCTAGGATAGTGTTAGGGTTATGGTTAGGGTTATCATCAGCCCTAGGATAGTATTAGGGTTAGGGCTAGCATCAGCCCTAGGATAGTGTTAGGGTTAGGGTTAGGGTTAGCACCAGGCCTAGCATAGTGTTAGTGTTAGGGTTAGCATCAGCCTTAGGATAGTGTTAGGTTTAGGGTTAGGGTTAGCATCAGCCCTAGGATAGTGTTAGTGTTAGGGTTAGCATCAGCCCTAGGATAGTGTTAGGGTTAGGGTTAGGGTTAGCATCAGCCCTAGGATAGTGTTAGTGTTAGGGTTAGCATCAGCCCTAGGATAGTGTTAGGGTTAGGGTTAGGGTTAGCATCCGCCCTAGGATAGTGTTAGGGTTAGGGTTAGGGTTAGCATCCGCCCTAGGATAGTGTTAGGGTTAGGGTTAGGGTTAGTATCAGCCCTAGGATAGTGTTAGGGTTAGGGTTAACATAAACCCTAGGATATTGTTAGGGTTAGGGTTAGGGTTATCATCAGGCCTAGGATAGTGTTAGGGTTAGGGTTATGGTTAGCATCAGTTCAAGGATAGTGTTAGGGTTAGGGTTAACATCAGCCCTAGGATAGTGTTAGGGTTAGGCTTAGGGTTAGCATCAGCCCTAGGAGAGAGTCAGGGTTAGGGTTAGCATCAACCCTAGGATAGTGTTTGGGTTAGGGTTAGGGTTAGCATCAGCCCTAGGATAGTGTTAGGGTTAGGGTTACAATCCGCCCTAGGAGAGTGTTATGGTTAGGGATAGGGTTAGCATCAGGCCTAGGATAGTGTTAGGGTTAGGGTTAGGGTTAGGGTTAGCGTTAGCATCAGCTCTAGGATAGTGTTAGGGTTAGGGTTAGGGTTAGCATCAGCCCTAGGATAGTGTTAGGGTAGGGTTAGGGTTAGCATCAGCCCTAGGATAGTGTTAGTGTTAGGGTTAGCATCAGCCCTAGGATAGTGTTAGGGTTAGGGTTAGGGTTAGCATCAGCCCTAGGATAGTGTTAGGGTTAGGGTTAGCATCAGCCCTACGATAGTGTTAGGGTTAGGGTTAGGGTTAGCATCAGCGCTAGGATAGTGTTAGGGTTAGGGTTAGCATCAACCCTAGGATAGTGTTAGGGTTAGGGTTAGGGTTAGCATCAGCCCTAGGATAGTGTTAGGGTTAGGGTTAGCCTCAGCCCTAGGAGAGTGTAGGGTTAGGGATACGGTTAGCATCAGGCTAGGATAGTGTTAGGGTTAGGGTTAGGGTTAGCATCAGCCCTAGGATAGTGTTAGGGTTAGGGTTAGCATCAGGCCTAGGATAGTGTTAGGGTTAGGGTTAGCATCAGCCCTAGGAGAGTGTTAGTGTTAGGGTTAGGGTTAGCATCAGCCCTAGGATAGTGTTAGGGTTAGGGTTAGGGTTAGCATCAGCCCTAGGATAGTGTTAGGGTTAGGGTTAGCATCAGCCCTAGGATAGTGTTAGGGTTAGGGTTAGCATCAACCCTAGGATAGTGTTAGGGTTAGGGTTAGGGTTAGCATCAGCCCTAGGATAGTGTTAGGGTTAGGGTTAGCCTCAGCCCTAGGAGAGTGTTAGGGTTAGGGATATTGTTAGCATCAGGCCTAAGATAGTGTTAGGGTTAGGGTTAGGGTTATCATCAGGCCTAGGATAGTGTTAGGGTTATTGTTAGCATTAGGACTAGGATAGTGTTAGGGTTAGGGTTAGCATCAGCCTTAGGAGAGTGTTAGGGTTAGGGTTAGGGTTAGCATCAGCCCTAGGATAGTGTTAGGGTTAGGGTTAGCATCAGGCCTAGGAGAGTGTTAGGGTTAGGGTTAGGGTTAGCATTAGCCCTAGGATAGTGTAAGTGTTAGGGTTAGGGTTAGCATTAGGCCTAGGATAGTGTTAGGGTTAGGGTTAGCATCAGCCCTAGGATAGTGTTAGGGTTAGGGTTAGGGTTAGCATCAGCCCTAGGATAGTGTTAGGGTTAGGGTTAGGGTTAGCATCAGCCCTAGGATAGTATTAGGGTTAGGGCTAGCATCACCCCTAGGATAGCGTTAGGGTTAGGCTTAGTGTTAGCACCAGGCCTAGCATAGTGTTAGTGTTAGGGTTAGCATCAGCCTTAGGATAGTGTTAGGGTTAGGGTTAGGGTTAGCATCAGCCGTAGGATAGTGTTAGGGTTAGGGTTAGCCTCAGCCCTAAGATAGTGTTAGAGTTAGGGTTAGGGTTAGCATCAGCCCTAGGATAGTGTTAGGGTTAGGGTTAGGGTTACCATCAGCCCTAGGATAGTGTTAGTGTTAGGTTTAGCATCAGCCCTAGGATAGTGTTAGGGTTAGGGTTAGGGTTAGCATCCGCCCTAGGATAGTGTTAGGGTTAGGGTTAGGGTTAGCATCCGCCCTAGGATAATGTTAGGGTTAGGGTTAGGGTTAGCATCAGCCCTAGGATAGTGTTAGGGTTAGGGTTAACATAAACCCTAGGATATTGTTAGGGTTAGGGTTAGGGTTATCATCAGGCCTAGGATAGTGTTAGGGTTAGGGTTAGGGTTAGCATCAGTTCAAGGATAGTGGTAGGGTTAGCCTTAGGGTTAGCATCAGCCCTAGGATAGTGTTAGGGTTAGGCTTAGGGTTAGCATCAGCCCTAGAAGAGTGTTAGGTTTAGGGATAGGGTTAGCATCAGGCCTAGGATAGTGTTAGGGTGAGTGTTAGGGTTAGCATCAGCCCTAGGATAGTGTTAGGGTTAGGGTTAGCATCAGGCCTAGGAGAGTGTTAGGGTTAGGGTTAGCATCAGCCCTAGGATAGTGTTAGGGTTAGTGTTAGGGTTAGCATCAGCCCTAGGATAGTGTTAGGGTTAGGGTTAGGTTTAGCATCAGCCCTAGGATAGAGTTAGGCTAAGGGTTAGGGTTAGCATCAGGCCTAGGATAGTGTTAGGGTTACGGTTAGAATCAGCCCTAGGATAGTGCTAGGGTTAGGGTTAGGGTTAGCATCAGCCCTAGGATAGTGTTAGGTTTAGGGTTATGGATATCATCAGGCCTAGGATATTGTTAGGGTTATGGTTAGCATCAGCCCTAGGATAGTGTTAGAGTTAGGGTTATGGTTAGCATCAGCCCTAGGATAGTGTTAGGGTTAGGGTTAGGGTTAGCATCAGCCCTAGGATAGTGTTAGGGTTAGGGTTAGGGTTAACATCAGCCTTCGGATATTATTAGGGTTAGGGTTAGCATCAGCCCTAGGATAGTGTTAGGGTTAGGGTTAGGGTTAGCACCAGGCCTAGGATAGTGTTAGTGTTAGGGTTTGCATCAGAATTAGGATATTGTTAGGGTTAAGGTTAGGGTTAGCATCAACCGTAGGATAGTGTTAGGGTTAGGGTTAGCCTCAGCCCTAGGATAGTGTTAGAGTTAGGGTTAGGGTTAGCATCAGACCTAGGATAGTGTTAGGGTTAGGTTTAGGGTTAGCATCAGCCCTAGGATAGTGTTAGGGTTAGGGTTAGGGTTAGCATCAGCCCTAGGATAGTATTAGGGTTAGGGTTAGGGTTAGGGTTAGCGTTAGCATCAGCTCTAGGATAGTGTTAGGGTTAGGGTTAGGGTTAGCATAAGCCCAAGGATAGTGTTAGGGTTAGTGTTAGGGTTAGCATCAGCCCTACGATAGTGTTAGTGTTAGGGGTAGCATCAGCCCTAGGATAGTGTTAGGGTTAGGGTTAGGGTTAGCATCAGACCTAGGATTGTGTTAGGGTTAGGGTTAGCATCAGCCCTAGGATAGTGTTAGGGTTAGGGTTAGGGTTAGCATCAGCCCTAGGATAGTGTTAGGGTTAGGGTTAGCATCAACCCTAGGATAGTGTTAGGGTTAGGGTTAGGGTTAGCATCAGCCCTATGATAGTGTTAGTGTTAGGGTTAGCCTCAGCCCTAGGAGAGTGTTAGGGTTAGGGATAGGGTTAGCATCAGGCCTAGGATAGTGTTAGGGTTAGGGTTAGGGTTAGCATCAGCCCTAGGATAGTGTTAGGGTTAGGGTTATCATCAGGCCTAGGATAGTGTTAGGGTTAGGGTTAGCATCAGCCCTAGGAGAGTGTTAGGGTAATGGTTAGGGTTAGCATCAGACCTAGGATAGTGTTAGGGTTAGGGTTAACATCAGCCCTAGGATAGTGTTAGGGTTAGGGTTAGGGTTAGCATCAGCCCTAGGGTAATGTAAATGTTAGGGTTAGGGTTAGCATCAGGCCTAGGATAGTGTTAGTTTTAGGGTTAGCATCAGCCCTAGGATAGTGTTAGGGTTAGGGTTAGGGTTAGCGTCAGCCCTAGGATAGTGTTAGGGTTAGGGTTAGGGTTAGCATCAGCCCTAGGATAGTATTAGGGTTAGAGTTAGCATCAGCCCTAGGATAGTGTTAGGGTTAGGGATAGGGTTAGCACCAGGCCTAGGATAGTGTTACTGTTAGGGTTAGCATTAGCCTTAGGATAGTGTTATGGTTAGGGTTAGGGTTAGCATCAGCCGTAGGATAGTGTTTGGGTTAGGGTTAGCCTGAGCCCTTAGATAGTGTTAGAGTGAGGGTTAGTGTTAGCATCAGCCCTAGGATAGTGTTAGGTTTAGGGTTAGGGTTAGCATCAGCCCTAGGACAGTGTTAGGGTTAGGGTTAACATCAGCCCTAGGATAGTGTTAGGGTTAGGGTTAGCATCAGCCCTAGGATAGTGTTAGGGTTAGGGTTAGGGTTAGCATCAGCCCTAGGATAGTGTTAGGGTTAGGGTTAGCATCAACCCTAGGATAGTGTTAGGGTTAGGGTTAGGGTTAGCATCAGCCCTAGGATAGTGTTAGGGTTAGGGTTAGCCTCAGCCCTAGGAGAGTGTAGGGTTAGGGATAGGGTTAGCATCAGGCCTAGGATAGTGTTAGGGTTAGGGTTAGGGATAGCATCAGCCCTAGGAGAGTGTTAGGGTTAGGGTTAGCATCAGACCTAGAATAGTGTTAGGGTTAGGGTTAGCATCAGCCCTAGGAGAGTGTTAGGGTTAGGGTTAGGGTTAGCATCAGCCCTAGGATAGTGTTAGGGTTAGGGTTAGGGTTAGCATCAGCCCTAGGATAGTGTTAGGGTTAGGGTTAGCATCAGCCCTAGGATAGTTTCAGGGTTAGGGTTAGGGTTAGCATCAGCCCTAGGACAGTGTTAGGGTTAGGGTTAACATCAGCCCTAGGATAGTGTTAGGGTTAGGGTTAGGGTTAGCAACAGCCCTAGGATAGTGTTAGGGTTAGGGTTAGCATCAGCCCTAGGATAGTGTTAGGGTTAGGGTTAGGGTTAGCATCAGCCCTAGGATAGTGTTAGGGTTAGGGTTAGCATCAGCCCTAGGATAGTGTTAGGGTTAGGGTTAGGGTTAGCATCAGCCCTAGGATAGTGTTATGGTTAGGGTTAGCATCAGCCCTAGGATAGTGTTAGGGTTAGGGTTAGGGTTAGCATCAGCCCTAGGATAGTGTTAGGGTTAGGGTTAGCATCAGCCCTAGGATAGTGTTAGGGTAAGGGTTAGGGTTAGCATCAGGCCTAGGATAGTGTTAGGGTTACGGTTAGAATCAGCCCTAGGATAGTGTTAGGGTTAGGCTTAGGGTTAGCATCAGCCCTAGGATAGTGTTAGGTTTAGGGTTATGGATATCATCAGGCCTAGGATATTGTTAGGGTTATGGTTAGCATCAGCCCTAGGATAGTGTTAGAGATAGGGTTATGGTTAGCATCAGCCCTAGGATAGTGTTAGGGTTAGGGTTAGGGTTAGCATCAGCCCTAGGATAGTGTTAGGGTTAGGGTTAGGGTTAACATCAGCCCTCGGATATTATTAGGGTTAGGGTTAGCATCAGCCCTAGGATAGTGTTAGGGTTAGGGTTAGGGTTAGCACCAGGCCTAGGATAGTGTTAGTGTTAGGGTTAGCATCAGAATTAGGATATTGTTAGGGTTAGGGTTAGGGTTAGCATCAACCGTAGGATAGTGTTAGGGTTAGGGTTAGCCTCAGCCCTAGGATAGTGTTAGGGTTAGGGTTAGCATCAGGCCTAGGAGAGTGTTAGGGTTAGGGTTAGCATCAGCCCTAGGATAGTGTTAGGGTTAGTGTTAGGGTTAGCATCAGCCCTAGGATAGTGTTAGGGTTAGGGTTAGCATCAGCCCTAGGAGAGTGTTAGGGTTAGGGTTAGGGTTAGCATCAGCCCTAGGATAGTGTTAGGGTTAGGGTTAGGGTTAGCATCAGCCCTAGGATAGTGTTAGGGTTAGGGTTAGCATCAGCCCTAGGATAGTTTTAGGGTTAGGGTTAGGGTTAGCATCAGCCCTAGGACAGTGTTAGGGTTAGGGTTAACATCAGCCCTAGGATAGTGTTAGGGTTAGGGTTAGGGTTAGCAACAGCCCTAGGATAGTGTTAGGGTTAGGGTTAGCATCAGCCCTAGGATAGTGTTAGGGTTAGGGTTAGGGTTAGCATCAGCCCTAGGATAGTGTTAGGGTTAGGGTTAGCATCAGCCCTAGGATAGTGTTAGGGTTAGGGTTAGGGTTAGCATCAGCCCTAGGATAGTGTTATGGTTAGGGTTAGCATCAGCCCTAGGATAGTGTTAGGGTTAGGGTTAGGGTTAGCATCAGCCCTAGGATAGTGTTAGGGTTAGGGTTAGCATCAGCCCTAGGATAGTGTTAGGGTAAGGGTTAGGGTTAGCATCAGGCCTAGGATAGTGTTAGGGTTACGGTTAGAATCAGCCCTAGGATAGTGTTAGGGTTAGGCTTAGGGTTAGCATCAGCCCTAGGATAGTGTTAGGTTTAGGGTTATGGATATCATCAGGCCTAGGATATTGTTAGGGTTATGGTTAGCATCAGCCCTAGGATAGTGTTAGAGATAGGGTTATGGTTAGCATCAGCCCTAGGATAGTGTTAGGGTTAGGGTGAGGGTTAGCATCAGCCCTAGGATAGTGTTAGGGTTAGGGTTAGGGTTAACATCAGCCCTCGGATATTATTAGGGTTAGGGTTAGCATCAGCCCTAGGATAGTGTTAGGGTTAGGGTTAGGGTTAGCACCAGGCCTAGGATAGTGTTAGTGTTAGGGTTAGCATCAGAATTAGGATATTGTTAGGGTTAGGGTTAGGGTTAGCATCAACCGTAGGATAGTGTTAGGGTTAGGGTTAGCCTCAGCCCTAGGATAGTGTTAGGGTTAGGGTTAGCATCAGGCCTAGGAGAGTGTTAGGGTTAGGGTTAGCATCAGCCCTAGGATAGTGTTAGGGTTAGTGTTAGGGTTAGCATCAGCCCTAGGATAGTGTTAGGGTTAGGGTTAGGTTTAGCATCAGCCCTAGGATAGAGTTAGGCTAAGGGTTAGGGTTAGCATCAGGCCTAGGATAGTGTTAGGTTTACGGTTACAATCAGCCCTAGGATAGTGCTAGGGTTAGGGTTAGGGTTAGCATCAGCCCTAGGATAGTGTTAGGTTTAGGGTTATGGATATCATCAGGCCTAGGATATTGTTAGGGTTATGGTTAGCATCAGCCCTAGGATAGTGTTAGAGTTAGGGTTATGGTTAGCATCAGCCCTAGGATAGTGTTAGGGTTAGGGTTAGGGTTAGCATCAGCCCTAGGATAGTGTTAGGGTTAGGGTTAGGGTTAACATCAGCCCTCGGATATTATTAGGGTTAGGGTTAGCATCAGCCCTAGGATAGTGTTAGGGTTAGGGTTAGGGTTAGCACCAGGCCTAGGATAGTGTTAGTGTTAGGGTTAGCATCAGAATTAGGATATTGTTAGGGTTAAGGTTAGGGTTAGCATCAACCGTAGGATAGTGTTAGGGTTAGGGTAAGCCTCAGCCCTAGGATAGTGTTAGAGTTAGGGTTAGGGTTAGCATCAGACCTAGGATAGTGTTAGGGTTAGGTTTAGGGTTAGCATCAGCCCTAGGATAGTGTTAGGGTTACGGTTAGGGTTAGCATCAGCCCTAGGATAGTATTAGGGTTAGGGTTAGGGTTAGGGTTAGCGTTAGCATCAGCTCTAGGATAGTGTTAGGGTTAGGGTTAGGGTTAGCATAAGCCCAAGGATAGTGTTAGGGTTAGTGTTAGGGTTAGCATCAGCCCTACGATAGTGTTAGTGTTAGGGGTAGCATCAGCCCTAGGATAGTGTTAGGGTTAGGGTTAGGGTTAGCATCAGACCTAGGATTGTGTTAGGGTTAGGGTTAGCATCAGCCCTAGGATAGTGTTAGGGTTAGGGTTAGGGTTAGCATCAGCCCTAGGATAGTGTTAGGGTTAGGGTTAGCATCAACCCTAGGATAGTGTTAGGGTTAGGGTTAGGGTTAGCATCAGCCCTATGATAGTGTTAGTGTTAGGGTTAGCCTCAGCCCTAGGAGAGTGTTAGGGTTAGGGATAGGGTTAGCATCAGGCCTAGGATAGTGTTAGGGTTAGGGTTAGGGTTAGCATCAGCCCTAGGATAGTGTTAGGGTTAGGGTTATCATCAGGCCTAGGATAGTGTTAGGGTTAGGGTTAGCATCAGCCCTAGGAGAGTGTTAGGGTAATGGTTAGGGTTAGCATCAGACCTAGGATAGTGTTAGGGTTAGGGTTAACATCAGCCCTAGGATAGTGTTAGGGTTAGGGTTAGGGTTAGCATCAGCCCTAGGGTAATGTAAATGTTAGGGTTAGGGTTAGCATCAGGCCTAGGATAGTGTTAGTTTTAGGGTTAGCATCAGCCCTAGGATAGTGTTAGGGTTAGGGTTAGGGTTAGCGTCAGCCCTAGGATAGTGTTAGGGTTAGGGTTAGGGTTAGCATCAGCCCTAGGATAGTATTAGGGTTAGAGTTAGCATCAGCCCTAGGATAGTGTTAGGGTTAGGGATAGGGTTAGCACCAGGCCTAGGATAGTGTTACTGTTAGGGTTAGCATTAGCCTTAGGATAGTGTTATGGTTAGGGTTAGGGTTAGCATCAGCCGTAGGATAGTGTTTGGGTTAGGGTTAGCCTGAGCCCTTAGATAGTGTTAGAGTGAGGGTTAGTGTTAGCATCAGCCCTAGAATAGTGTTAGGTTTAGGGTTAGGGTTAGTATCAGCCCTAGGACAGTGTTAGGGTTAGGGTTAACATCAGCCCTAGGATAGTGTTAGGGTTAGGGTTAGCATCAGCCCTAGGATAGTGTTAGGGTTAGGGTTAGGGTTAGCATCAGCCCTAGGATAGTGTTAGGGTTAGGGTTAGCATCAACCCTAGGATAGTGTTAGGGTTAGGGTTAGGGTTAGCATCAGCCCTAGGATAGTGTTAGGGTTAGGGTTAGCCTCAGCCCTAGGAGAGTGTAGGGTTAGGGATAGGGTTAGCATCAGGCCTAGGATAGTGTTAGGGTTAGGGTTAGGGATAGCATCAGCCCTAGGATAGTGTTAGGGTTAGGGTTAGCATCAGACCTAGAATAGTGTTAGGGTTAGGGTTAGCATCAGCCCTAGGAGAGTGTTAGGGTTAGGGTTAGGGTTAGCATCAGCCCTAGGATAGTGTTAGGGTTAGGGTTAGGGTTAGCATCAGCCCTAGGATAGTGTTAGGGTTAGGGTTAGCATCAGCCCTAGGATAGTTTTAGGGTTAGGGTTAGGGTTAGCATCAGCCCTAGGACAGTGTTAGGGTTAGGGTTAACATCAGCCCTAGGATAGTGTTAGGGTTAGGGTTAGGGTTAGCAACAGCCCTAGGATAGTGTTAGGGTTAGGGTTAGCATCAGCCCTAGGATAGTGTTAGGGTTAGGGTTAGGGTTAGCATCAGCCCTAGGATAATGTTAGGGTTAGGGTTAGCATCAGCCCTAGGATAGTGTTAGGGTTAGGGTTAGGGTTAGCATCAGCCCTAGGATAGTGTTATGGTTAGGGTTAGCATCAGCCCTAGGATAGTGTTAGGGTTAGGGTTAGGGTTAGCATCAGCCCTAGGATAGTGTTAGGGTTAGGGTTAGCATCAGCCCTAGGATAGTGTTAGGGTAAGGGTTAGGGTTAGCATCAGGCCTAGGATAGTGTTAGGGTTACGGTTAGAATCAGCCCTAGGATAGTGTTAGGGTTAGGCTTAGGGTTAGCATCAGCCCTAGGATAGTGTTAGGTTTAGGGTTATGGATATCATCAGGCCTAGGATATTGTTAGGGTTATGGTTAGCATCAGCCCTAGGATAGTGTTAGAGATAGGGTTATGGTTAGCATCAGCCCTTGGATAGTTTTAGGGTTAGGGTTAGGGTTAGCATCAGCCCTAGGATAGTGTTAGGGTTAGGGTTAGGGTTAACATCAGCCCTCGGATATTATTAGGGTTAGGGTTAGCATCAGCCCTAGGATAGTGTTAGGGTTAGGGTTAGGGTTAGCACCAGGCCTAGGATAGTGTTAGTGTTAGGGTTAGCATCAGAATTAGGATATTGTTAGGGTTAGGGTTAGGGTTAGCATCAACCGTAGGATAGTGTTAGGGTTAGGGTTAGCCTCAGCCCTAGGATAGTGTTAGAGTTAGGGTTAGGGTTAGCATCAGACCTAGGATAGTGTTAGGGTTAGGTTTAGGGTTAGCATCAGCCCTAGGATAGTGTTAGGGTTAGGGTTAGGGTTAGCATCAGCCCTAGGATAGTATTAGGGTTAGGGTTAGGGTTAGGGTTAGCGTTAGCATCAGCTCTAGGATAGTGTTAGGGTTAGGGTTAGGGTTAGCATCAGCCCAAGGATAGTGTTAGGGTTAGTGTTAGGGTTAGCATCAGCCCTAGGATAGTGTTAGTGTTAGGGGTAGCATCAGCCCTAGGATAGTGTTAGGGTTAGGGTTAGGGTTAGCATCAGACCTAGGATAGTGTTAGGGTTAGGGTTAGCATCAGCCCTAGGATAGTGTTAGGGTTAGGGTTAGGATTAGCATCAGCCCTAGGATAGTGTTAGGGTTAGGGTTAGCATCAACCCTAGGATAGTGTTAGGGTTAGGGTTAGGGTTAGCATCAGCCCTAGGATAGTGTTAGTGTTAGGGTTAGCCTCAGCCCTAGGAGAGTGTTAGGGTTAGGGATAGGGTTAGCATCAGGCCTAGGATAGTGTTAGGGTTAGAGTTAGGGTTAGCATCAGCCCTAGGATAGTGTTAGGGTTAGGGTTATCATCAGGCCTAGGATAGTGTTAGGGTTAGGGTTAGCATCAGCCCTAGGAGAGTGTTAGGGTAAGGGTTAGGGTTAGCATCAGACCTAGGATAGTGTTAGGGTTAGGGTTAACATCAGCCCTAGGATAGTGTTACAGTTAGGGTTAGGGTTAGCATCAGCCCTAGGATAGTGTTAGGGTTAGGGTTAGCCTCAGCCCTAGGAGAGTGTTAGGGTTAGGGTTAGGGTTAGCATCAGCCCTAGGGTAGTGTAAGTGTTAGGGTTAGCCTCAGCCCTAGGAGAGTGTTAGGGTTAGGGTTAGGGTTAGCATCAGCCCTAGGGTAGTGTAAGTGTTAGGGTTAGGGTTAGCATCAGGCCTAGGATAGTGTTAGTTTTAGGGTTAGCATCAGCCCTAGGATAGTGTTAGGGTTAGGGTTAGGGTTAGCGTCAGCCCTAGGATAGTGTTAGGGTTAGGGTTAGGGTTAGCATCAGCCCTAGGATAGTATTAGGGTTAGAGTTAGCATCAGCCCTAGGATAGTGTTAGGGTTAGGGATAGGGTTAGCACCAGGCCTAGGATAGTGTTACTGTTAGGGTTAGCATTAGCCTTAGGATAGTGTTAGGGTTAGGGTTAGGGTTAGCATCAGCCGTAGGATAGTGTTTGGGTTATTGTTAGCCTCAGCCCTTAGATAGTGTTAGAGTGAGGGTTAGTGTTAGCATCAGCCCTAGGATAGTGTTAGGTTTAGGGTTAGGGTTAGCATCAGCCCTAGGACAGTGTTAGGGTTAGGGTTAACATCAGCCCTAGGATAGTGTTAGGGTTAGGGTTAGCATCAGCCCTAGGATAGTGTTAGGGTTAGGGTTAGGGTTAGCATCAGCCCTAGGATAGTGTTAGGGTTAGGGTTAGCATCAACCCTAGGATAGTGTTAGGGTTAGGGTTAGCCTCAGCCCTAGGAGAGTGTAGGGTTAGGGATAGGGTTAGCATCAGGCCAAGGATAGTGTTAGGGTTAGGGTTAGGGTTAGCATCAGCCCTAGGATAGTGTTAGGGTTAGGGTTAGCATCAGGCCTAGGATAGTGTTAGGGTTAGGGTTAGCATCAGCCCTAGGAGAGTGTTAGGGTTAGGGTTAGGGTTAGCATCAGCCCTAGGATAGTGTTAGGGTTAGGGTTAGGGTTAGCATCAGCCCTAGGATAGTGTTAGGGTTAGGGTTAGCATCAGCCCTAGGATAGTTTTAGGGTTAGGGTTAGGGTTAGCATCACCCTAGGACAGTGTTAGGGTTAGGGTTAACATCAGCCCTAGGATAGTGTTAGGGTTAGGGTTAGGGTTAGCATCAGCCCTAGGATAGTGTTAGGGTTAGGGTTAGCATCAGCCCTAGGATAGTGTTAGGGTTAGGGTTAGGGTTAGCATCAGCCCTAGGATAGTGTTAGGGTTAGGGTTAGCATCAGCCCTAGGATAGTGTTAGGGTTAGGGTTAGGGTTAGCATCAGCCCTAGGATAGTGTTAGGGTTAGGGTTAGCCTCAGCACTAGGAGAGTGTTAGGGTTAGGGATATTGTTAGCATCAGGCCTAAGATAGTGTTAGGGTTAGGGTTAGGGTTATCATCAGGCCTAGGATAGTGTTAGGGTTAGGGTTAGCATCAGGACTAGGATAGTGTTAGGGTTAGGGTTAGCATCAGCCTTAGGAGAGTGTTAGGGTTAGGGTTAGGGTTAGGATCAGCCCTAGGATAG
This sequence comes from Lemur catta, assembly GCF_020740605.2. Taxonomy (NCBI): domain Eukaryota; kingdom Metazoa; phylum Chordata; class Mammalia; order Primates; family Lemuridae; genus Lemur; species Lemur catta. Next base: position 1,726,328 of record NW_025423851.1, on the reverse strand, counting down.
TGTTAGGGTTAGGGTTAGCATCAGGCCTAGGAGAGTGTTAGGGTTAGGGTTAGGGATAGCATTAGCCCTAGGATAGTGTAAGTGTTAGGGTTAGGGTTAGCATTAGGCCTAGGATAGTGTTAGGGTTAGGGTTAGCATCAGCCCTAGGATAGTGTTAGGGTTAGGGTTAGGGTTAGCATCAGCCCTAGGATAGTGTTAGGGTTAGGGTTAGGGTTAGCATCAGCCCTAGGATGGTATTAGGGTTAGGGTTAGGGTTAGGGTTAGCGTTAGCATCAGCTCTAGGATAGTGTTAGGGTTAGGGTTAGGGTTAGCATCAGCCCAAGGATAGTGTTAGGGTTAGTGTTAGGGTTAGCATCAGCCCTAGGATAGTGTTAGTGTTAGGGGTAGCATCAGCCCTAGGATAGTGTTAGGGTTAGGGTTAGGGTTAGCATCAGACCTAGGATAGTGTTAGGGTTAGGGTTAGCATCAGCCCTAGGATAGTGTTAGGGTTAGGGTTAGGGTTAGCATCAGCCCTAGGATAGTGTTAGGGTTAGGGTTAGCATCAACCCTAGGATAGTGTTAGGGTTAGGGTTAGGGTTAGCATCAGCCCTAGGATAGTGTTAGTGTTAGGGTTAGCCTCAGTCCTAGGAGAGTGTTAGGGTTAGGGATAGGGTTAGCATCAGGCCTAGGATAGTGTTAGGGTTAGGGTTAGGGTTAGCATCAGCCCTAGGATAGTGTTAGGGTTAGGGTTATCATCAGGCCTAGGATAGTGTTAGGGTTAGGGTTAGCATCAGCCCTAGGAGAGTGTTAGGGTAAGGGTTAGGGTTAGCATCAGCCCTAGGATAGTGTTAGGGTTAGGGTTAACATCAGCCCTAGGATAGTGTTAGGGTTAGGGTTAGGGTTAGCATCAGCCCTGGGTAGTGTAAGTTTTAGGGTTAGGGTTAGCATCAGGCCTAGGATAGTGTTAGTTTTAGGGTTAGCATCAGCCCTAGGATAGTGTTAGGGTTAGGGTTAGGGTTAGCGTCAGCCCTAGGATAGTGTTAGAGTTAGGGTTAGGGTTAGCATCAGCCCTAGGATAGTGTTAGGGTTAGGGTTAGGGTTAGCATCAGCCCTAGGATAGTGTTAGGGTTAGGGTTAGCATCAGCCCTAGGAGAGTGTTAGGGTTAGGGTTAGGGTTAGCATCAGCCCTAGGATAGTGTTAGGGTTAGGGTTAGGGTTAGCATCAGCCCTAGGATAGTGTTAGGGTTTGGGTTAGCATCAGCCCTAGGATAGTTTTAGGGTTAGGGTTAGGGTTAGCATCAGCCCTAGGACAGTGTTAGGGTTAGGGTTAACATCAGCCCTAGGATAGTGTTAGGGTTAGGGTTAGGGTTAGCATCAGCCCTAGGATAGTGTTAGTGTTAGGGTTAGCATCAGCCTTAGGAGAGTGTTAGGGTTAGGGTTAGGGTTAGCATCAGCCCTAGGATACTGTAGGGTTAGGGTTAGCATCAGGCCTAGGAGAGTGTTAGGGTTAGGGTTAGGGTTAGCATTAGCCCTAGGATAGTGTAAGTGTTAGGGTTAGGGTTAGCATTAGGCCTAGGATAGTGTTAGGGTTAGGGTTAGCATCAGCCCTAGGATAGTGTTAGGGTTAGGGTTAGGGTTATCATCAGCCCTAGGATAGTGTTAGGGTTAGGGTTAGGGCTAGCATCACCCCTAGGATAGCGTTAGGGTTAGGGTTAGGGTTAGCACCAGGCCTAGCATAGTGTTAGTGTTAGGGTTAGCATCAGCCTTAGGATAGTGTTAGGGTTAGGGTTAGGGTTAGCATCAGCCGTAGGATAGTGTTAGGGTTAGGGTTAGCCTCAGCCCTAAGATAGTGTTAGAGTTAGGGTTAGGGTTAGCATCAGCCCTAGGATAGTGTTAGGGTTAGGGTTAGGGTTACCATCAGCCCTAGGATAGTGTTAGTGTTAGGGTTAGCATCAGCCATAGGATAGTGTTAGGGTTAGGGTTAGGGTTAGCATCCGCCCTAGGATAGTGTTAGGGTTAGGGTTAGGGTTAGCATCCGCCCTAGGATAGTGTTAGGGTTAGGGTTAGGGTTAGCATCAGCCCTAGGATAGTGTTAGGGTTATGGTTAACATAAACCCTAGGATATTGTTAGGGTTAGGGTTAGGGTTATCATCAGGCCTAGGATAGTGTTAGGGTTAGGGTTAGGGTTAGCATCAGTTCAAGGATAGTGGTAGGGTTAGCCTTAGGGTTAGCATCAGCCCTAGGATAGTGTTAGGGTTAGGGTTAGCATCAGCCCTAGGATAGTGTTAGGGTTAGGCTTAGGGTTAGCATCAGCCCTAGGAGAGTGTTAGGGTTAGGGGTAGGGTTAGCATCAGGCCTAGGATAGTGTTTGTTTTAGGGTTAGGGTTAGCATCAGCCCTAGGATAGTGTTAGGGTTAGGGTTAGCCTCAGCCCTAGAAGAGTGTTAGGGTTAGGGATAGGGTTAGCATCAGGCCTAGGATAGTGTTAGGGTGAGGGTTAGGGTTAGCATCAGCCCTAGGATAGTGTTAGGGTTAGGGTTAGCATCAGGCCTAGGAGAGTGTTAGGGTTAGGGTTAGCATCAGCCCTAGGATAGTGTTAGGGTTATTGTTAGGGTTAGCATCAGCCCTAGGATAGTGTTAGGGTTATGGTTAGGTTTAGCATCAGCCCTAGGATAGTGTTAGGGTAAGGGTTAGGGTTAGCATCAGGCCTAGGATACTGTTAGGGTTAGGGTTAGCATCAGGCCTAGGATAGTGTTAGGGTTAGGGTTAGCATCAGCCCTAGGAGAGTGTTAGGGTTAGGGTTAGGGTTAGCATCAGCCCTAGGATAGTGTTAGGGTTAGGGTTAGGGTTAGCATCAGCCCTAGGATAGTGTTAGGTTTAGGGTTAGCATCAGACCTAGGATAGTTTTAGGGTTAGGGTTAGGGTTAGCATCACCCCAAGGACAGTGTTAGGGTTAGGGTTAACATCAGCCCTAGGATAGTGTTAGGGTTAGGGTTAGGGTTAGCATCAGCCCAAGGATAGTGTTAGGGTTAGGGTTAGCATCAGCCCTAGGATAGTGTTAGGGTTAGGGTTAGGGTTAGCATCAGCCCTAGGATAGTGTTAGGGTTAGGCTTAGCATCAGCCCTAGGATAGTGTTAGGGTTAGGGTTAGGGTTAGCATCAGCCCTAGGATAGTGTTAGGGTTAGGGTTAGCATCAGCCCTAGGAGAGTGTTAGGGTTAGGGTTAGGGTTAGCATCAGCCCTAGGATAGTGTTAGGGTTAGGGTTAGGGTTAGCATCAGCCCTAGGATAGTGTTAGGGTTAGGGTTAGCAACAGCCCTAGGATAGTTTTAGGGTTACGGTTAGCGTTAGCATCAGCCCTAGGACAGTGTTAGGGTTAGGGTTAACATCAGCCCTAGGATAGTGTTAGGGTTAGGGTTAGGGTTAGCATCAGCCCTAGGATAGTGTTAGTGTTAGGGTTAGCATCAGCCTTAGGAGAGTGTTAGGGTTAGGGTTAGGGTTAGCATCAGCCCTAGGATAGTGTTAGGGTTAGGGTTAGCATCAGGCCTAGGAGAGTGTTAGGGTTAGGGTTAGGGTTAGCATTAGCCCTAGGATAGTGTAAGTTTTAGGGTTAGGGTTAGCATTAGGCCTAGGATAGTGTTAGGGTTAGGGTTAGCATCAGCCCTAGGATAGTGTTAGGGTTAGGGTTAGGGTTAGCATCAGCCCTAGGATAGTGTTAGGGTTGGGGTTAGGGTTAGCATCAGCCCTAGGATAGTATTAGGGTTAGGGCTAGCATCACCCCTAGGATAGCGTTAGGGTTAGGGTTAGGGTTAGCACCAGCCCTAGCATAGTGTTAGTGTTAGGGTTAGCATCAGCCTTAGGATAGTGTTAGGGTTAGGGTTAGGGTTAGCATCAGCCGTAGGATAGTGTTAGGGTTAGGGTTAGCCTCAGCCCTAAGATAGTGTTAGAGTTAGGGTTAGGGTTAGCATCAGCCCTAGGATAGTGTTAGGGTTAGGGTTAGCATCAGCCCTAGGATAGTGTTAGGGTTAGGGTTAGGGTTAGCATCAGCCCTAGGATAGGGTTAGGGTTAGGGTTAGCATCAACCCTAGGATAGTGTTAGGGTTAGGGTTAGGGTTAGCATCAGCCCTAGGATAGTGTTAGGGTTAGGGTTAGCCTCAGACCTAGGAGAGTGTAGGGTTAGGGATAGGGTTAGCATCAGGCCTAGGATAGTGTTAGGGTTAGGGTTAGGGATAGCATCAGCCCTAGGATAGTGTTAGGGTTAGGGTTAGCATCAGACCTAGAATAGTGTTAGGGTTAGGGTTAGCATCAGCCCTAGGAGAGTGTTAGGGTTAGGGTTAGGGTTAGCATCAGCCCTAGGATAGTGTTAGGGTTAGGGTTAGGGTTAGCATCAGCCCTAGGATAGTGTTAGGGTTAGGGTTAGCATCAGCCCTAGGATAGTTTTAGGGTTAGGGTTAGGGTTAGCATCAGCCCTAGGACAGTGTTAGGGTTAGGGTTAACATCAGCCCTAGGATAGTGTTAGGGTTAGGGTTAGGGTTAGCAACAGCCCTAGGATAGTGTTAGGGTTAGGGTTAGCATCAGCCCTAGGATAGTGTTAGGGTTAGGGTTAGGGTTAGCATCAGCCCTAGGATAGTGTTAGGGTTAGGGTTAGCATCAGCCCTAGGATAGTGTTAGGGTTAGGGTTAGGGTTAGCATCAGCCCTAGGATAGTGTTATGGTTAGGGTTAGCATCAGCCCTAGGATAGTGTTAGGGTTAGGGTTAGGGTTAGCATCAGCCCTAGGATAGTGTTAGGGTTAGGGTTAGCATCAGCCCTAGGATAGTGTTAGGGTAAGGGTTAGGGTTAGCATCAGGCCTAGGATAGTGTTAGGGTTACGGTTAGAATCAGCCCTAGGATAGTGTTAGGGTTAGGCTTAGGGTTAGCATCAGCCCTAGGATAGTGTTAGGTTTAGGGTTATGGATATCATCAGGCCTAGGATATTGTTAGGGTTATGGTTAGCATCAGCCCTAGGATAGTGTTAGAGATAGGGTTATGGTTAGCATCAGCCCTAGGATAGTTTTAGGGTTAGGGTTAGGGTTAGCATCAGCCCTAGGATAGTGTTAGGGTTAGGGTTAGGGTTAACATCAGCCCTCGGATATTATTAGGGTTAGGGTTAGCATCAGCCCTAGGATAGTGTTAGGGTTAGGGTTAGGGTTAGCACCAGGCCTAGGATAGTGTTAGTGTTAGGGTTAGCATCAGAATTAGGATATTGTTAGGGTTAGGGTTAGGGTTAGCATCAACCGTAGGATAGTGTTAGGGTTAGGGTTAGCCTCAGCCCTAGGATAGTGTTAGAGTTAGGGTTAGGGTTAGCATCAGACCTAGGATAGTGTTAGGGTTAGGTTTAGGGTTAGCATCAGCCCTAGGATAGTGTTAGGGTTAGGGTTAGGGTTAGCATCAGCCCTAGGATAGTATTAGGGTTAGGGTTAGGGTTAGGGTTAGCGTTAGCATCAGCTCTAGGATAGTGTTAGGGTTAGGGTTAGGGTTAGCATCAGCCCAAGGATAGTGTTAGGGTTAGTGTTAGGGTTAGCATCAGCCCTAGGATAGTGTTAGTGTTAGGGGTAGCATCAGCCCTAGGATAGTGTTAGGGTTAGGGTTAGGGTTAGCATCAGACCTAGGATAGTGTTAGGGTTAGGGTTAGCATCAGCCCTAGGATAGTGTTAGGGTTAGGGTTAGGATTAGCATCAGCCCTAGGATAGTGTTAGGGTTAGGGTTAGCATCAACCCTAGGATAGTGTTAGGGTTAGGGTTAGGGTTAGCATCAGCCCTAGGATAGTGTTAGTGTTAGGGTTAGCCTCAGCCCTAGGAGAGTGTTAGGGTTAGGGATAGGGTTAGCATCAGGCCTAGGATAGTGTTAGGGTTAGAGTTAGGGTTAGCATCAGCCCTAGGATAGTGTTAGGGTTAGGGTTATCATCAGGCCTAGGATAGTGTTAGGGTTAGGGTTAGCATCAGCCCTAGGAGAGTGTTAGGGTAAGGGTTAGGGTTAGCATCAGACCTAGGATAGTGTTAGGGTTAGGGTTAACATCAGCCCTAGGATAGTGTTACAGTTAGGGTTAGGGTTAGCATCAGCCCTAGGATAGTGTTAGGGTTAGGGTTAGCCTCAGCCCTAGGAGAGTGTTAGGGTTAGTGTTAGGGTTAGCATCAGCCCTAGGGTAGTGTAAGTGTTAGGGTTAGCCTCAGCCCTAGGAGAGTGTTAGGGTTAGGGTTAGGGTTAGCATCAGCCCTAGGGTAGTGTAAGTGTTAGGGTTAGGGTTAGCATCAGGCCTAGGATAGTGTTAGTTTTAGGGTTAGCATCAGCCCTAGGATAGTGTTAGGGTTAGGGTTAGGGTTAGCGTCAGCCCTAGGATAGTGTTAGGGTTAGGGTTAGGGTTAGCATCAGCCCTAGGATAGTATTAGGGTTAGAGTTAGCATCAGCCCTAGGATAGTGTTAGGGTTAGGGATAGGGTTAGCACCAGGCCTAGGATAGTGTTACTGTTAGGGTTAGCATTAGCCTTAGGATAGTGTTAGGGTTAGGGTTAGGGTTAGCATCAGCCGTAGGATAGTGTTTGGGTTATTGTTAGCCTCAGCCCTTAGATAGTGTTAGAGTGAGGGTTAGTGTTAGCATCAGCCCTAGGATAGTGTTAGGTTTAGGGTTAGGGTTAGCATCAGCCCTAGGACAGTGTTAGGGTTAGGGTTAACATCAGCCCTAGGATAGTGTTAGGGTTAGGGTTAGCATCAGCCCTAGGATAGTGTTAGGGTTAGGGTTAGGGTTAGCATCAGCCCTAGGATAGTGTTAGGGTTAGGGTTAGCATCAACCCTAGGATAGTGTTAGGGTTAGGGTTAGCCTCAGCCCTAGGAGAGTGTAGGGTTAGGGATAGGGTTAGCATCAGGCCAAGGATAGTGTTAGGGTTAGGGTTAGGGTTAGCATCAGCCCTAGGATAGTGTTAGGGTTAGGGTTAGCATCAGGCCTAGGATAGTGTTAGGGTTAGGGTTAGCATCAGCCCTAGGAGAGTGTTAGGGTTAGGGTTAGGGTTAGCATCAGCCCTAGGATAGTGTTAGGGTTAGGGTTAGGGTTAGCATCAGCCCTAGGATAGTGTTAGGGTTAGGGTTAGCATCAGCCCTAGGATAGTTTTAGGGTTAGGGTTAGGGTTAGCATCACCCTAGGACAGTGTTAGGGTTAGGGTTAACATCAGCCCTAGGATAGTGTTAGGGTTAGGGTTAGGGTTAGCATCAGCCCTAGGATAGTGTTAGGGTTAGGGTTAGCATCAGCCCTAGGATAGTGTTAGGGTTAGGGTTAGGGTTAGCATCAGCCCTAGGATAGTGTTAGGGTTAGGGTTAGCATCAGCCCTAGGATAGTGTTAGGGTTAGGGTTAGGGTTAGCATCAGCCCTAGGATAGTGTTAGGGTTAGGGTTAGCCTCAGCACTAGGAGAGTGTTAGGGTTAGGGATATTGTTAGCATCAGGCCTAAGATAGTGTTAGGGTTAGGGTTAGGGTTATCATCAGGCCTAGGATAGTGTTAGGGTTAGGGTTAGCATCAGGACTAGGATAGTGTTAGGGTTAGGTTTAGCATCAGCCTTAGGAGAGTGTTAGGGTTAGGGTTAGGGTTAGGATCAGCCCTAGGATAGTGTTAGGGTTAGGGTTAGCATCAGGCCTAGGAGAGTGTTATGGTTAGGGTTAGGGATAGCATTAGCCCTAGGATAGTGTAAGTGTTAGGGTTAGGGTTAGCATTAGGCCTAGGATAGTGTTAGGGTTAGGGTTAGCATCAGCCCTAGGATAGTGTTAGGGTTAGGGTTAGGGTTAGCATCAGCCCTAGGATAGTGTTAGGGTTAGGGTTAGGGTTAGCATCAGCCCTAGGATGGTATTAGGGTTAGGGTTAGGGTTAGGGTTAGCGTTAGCATCAGCTCTAGGATAGTGTTAGGGTTAGGGTTAGGGTTAGCATCAGCCCAAGGATAGTGTTAGGGTTAGTGTTAGGGTTAGCATCAGCCCTAGGATAGTGTTAGTGTTAGGGGTAGCATCAGCCCTAGGATAGTGTTAGGGTTAGGGTTAGGGTTAGCATCAGACCTAGGATAGTGTTAGGGTTAGGGTTAGCATCAGCCCTAGGATAGTGTTAGGGTTAGGGTTAGGGTTAGCATCAGCCCTAGGATAGTGTTAGGGTTAGGGTTAGCATCAACCCTAGGATAGTGTTAGGGTTAGGGTTAGGGTTAGCATCAGCCCTAGGATAGTGTTAGTGTTAGGGTTAGCCTCAGTCCTAGGAGAGTGTTAGGGTTAGGGATAGGGTTAGCATCAGGCCTAGGATAGTGTTAGGGTTAGGGTTAGGGTTAGCATCAGCCCTAGGATAGTGTTAGGGTTAGGGTTATCATCAGGCCTAGGATAGTGTTAGGGTTAGGGTTAGCATCAGCCCTAGGAGAGTGTTAGGGTAAGGGTTAGGGTTAGCATCAGCCCTAGGATAGTGTTAGGGTTAGGGTTAACATCAGCCCTAGGATAGTGTTAGGGTTAGGGTTAGGGTTAGCATCAGCCCTGGGTAGTGTAAGTTTTAGGGTTAGGGTTAGCATCAGGCCTAGGATAGTGTTAGTTTTAGGGTTAGCATCAGCCCTAGGATAGTGTTAGGGTTAGGGTTAGGGTTAGCGTCAGCCCTAGGATAGTGTTAGAGTTAGGGTTAGGGTTAGCATCAGCCCTAGGATAGTGTTAGGGTTAGGGTTAGGGTTAGCATCAGCCCTAGGATAGTGTTAGGGTTAGGGTTAGCATCAGCCCTAGGAGAGTGTTAGGGTTAGGGTTAGGGTTAGCATCAGCCCTAGGATAGTGTTAGGGTTAGGGTTAGGGTTAGCATCAGCCCTAGGATAGTGTTAGGGTTTGGGTTAGCATCAGCCCTAGGATAGTTTTAGGGTTAGGGTTAGGGTTAGCATCAGCCCTAGGACAGTGTTAGGGTTAGGGTTAACATCAGCCCTAGGATAGTGTTAGGGTTAGGGTTAGGGTTAGCATCAGCCCTAGGATAGTGTTAGTGTTAGGGTTAGCATCAGCCTTAGGAGAGTGTTAGGGTTAGGGTTAGGGTTAGCATCAGCCCTAGGATACTGTAGGGTTAGGGTTAGCATCAGGCCTAGGAGAGTGTTAGGGTTAGGGTTAGGGTTAGCATTAGCCCTAGGATAGTGTAAGTGTTAGGGTTAGGGTTAGCATTAGGCCTAGGATAGTGTTAGGGTTAGGGTTAGCATCAGCCCTAGGATAGTGTTAGGGTTAGGGTTAGGGTTATCATCAGCCCTAGGATAGTGTTAGGGTTAGGGTTAGGGCTAGCATCACCCCTAGGATAGCGTTAGGGTTAGGGTTAGGGTTAGCACCAGGCCTAGCATAGTGTTAGTGTTAGGGTTAGCATCAGCCTTAGGATAGTGTTAGGGTTAGGGTTAGGGTTAGCATCAGCCGTATGATAGTGTTAGGGTTAGGGTTAGCCTCAGCCCTAAGATAGTGTTAGAGTTAGGGTTAGGGTTAGCATCAGCCCTAGGATAGTGTTAGGGTTAGGGTTAGGGTTACCATCAGCCCTAGGATAGTGTTAGTGTTAGGGTTAGCATCAGCCATAGGATAGTGTTAGGGTTAGGGTTAGGGTTAGTATCCGCCCTAGGATAGTGTTAGGGTTAGGGTTAGGGTTAGCATCCGCCCTAGGATAGTGTTAGGGTTAGGGTTAGGGTTAGCATCAGCCCTAGGATAGTGTTAGGGTTATGGTTAACATAAACCCTAGGATATTGTTAGGGTTAGGGTTAGGGTTATCATCAGGCCTAGGATAGTGTTAGGGTTAGGGTTAGGGTTAGCATCAGTTCAAGGATAGTGGTAGGGTTAGCCTTAGGGTTAGCATCAGCCCTAGGATAGTGTTAGGGTTAGGGTTAGCATCAGCCCTAGGATAGTGTTAGGGTTAGGCTTAGGGTTAGCATCAGCCCTAGGAGAGTGTTAGGGTTAGGGGTAGGGTTAGCATCAGGCCTAGGATAGTGTTTGTTTTAGGGTTAGGGTTAGCATCAGCCCTAGGATAGTGTTAGGGTTAGGGTTAGCCTCAGCCCTAGAAGAGTGTTAGGGTTAGGGATAGGGTTAGCATCAGGCCTAGGATAGTGTTAGGGTGAGGGTTAGGGTTAGCATCAGCCCTAGGATAGTGTTAGGGTTAGGGTTAGCATCAGGCCTAGGAGAGTGTTAGGGTTAGGGTTAGAATCAGCCCTAGGATAGTGTTAGGGTTATTGTTAGGGTTAGCATCAGCCCTAGGATAGTGTTAGGGTTATGGTTAGGTTTAGCATCAGCCCTAGGATAGTGTTAGGGTAAGGGTTAGGGTTAGCATCAGGCCTAGGATACTGTTAGGGTTAGGGTTAGCATCAGGCCTAGGATAGTGTTAGGGTTAGGGTTAGCATCAGCCCTAGGAGAGTGTTAGGGTTAGGGTTAGGGTTAGCATCAGCCCTAGGATAGTGTTAGGGTTAGGGTTAGGGTTAGCATCAGCCCTAGGATAGTGTTAGGTTTAGGGTTAGCATCAGACCTAGGATAGTTTTAGGGTTAGGGTTAGGGTTAGCATCACCCCAAGGACAGTGTTAGGGTTAGGGTTAACATCAGCCCTAGGATAGTGTTAGGGTTAGGGTTAGGGTTAGCATCAGCCCAAGGATAGTGTTAGGGTTAGGGTTAGCATCAGCCCTAGGATAGTGTTAGGGTTAGGGTTAGGGTTAGCATCAGCCCTAGGATAGTTTTAGGGTTAGGCTTAGCATCAGCCCTAGGATAGTGTTAGGGTTAGGGTTAGGGTTAGCATCAGCCCTAGGATAGTGTTAGGGTTAGGGTTAGCATCAGCCCTAGGAGAGTGTTAGGGTTAGGGTTAGGGTTAGCATCAGCCCTAGGATAGTGTTAGGGTTAGGGTTAGGGTTAGCATCAGCCCTAGGATAGTGTTAGGGTTAGGGTTAGCAACAGCCCTAGGATAGTTTTAGGGTTACGGTTAGCGTTAGCATCAGCCCTAGGACAGTGTTAGGGTTAGGGTTAACATCAGCCCTAGGATAGTGTTAGGGTTAGGGTTAGGGTTAGCATCAGCCCTAGGATAGTGTTAGTGTTAGGGTTAGCATCAGCCTTAGGAGAGTGTTAGGGTTAGGGTTAGGGTTAGCATCAGCCCTAGGATAGTGTTAGGGTTAGGGTTAGCATCAGGCCTAGGAGAGTGTTAGGGTTAGGGTTAGGGTTAGCATTAGCCCTAGGATAGTGTAAGTTTTAGGGTTAGGGTAAGCATTAGGCCTAGGATAGTGTTAGGGTTAGGGTTAGCATCAGCCCTAGGATAGTGTTAGGGTTAGGGTTAGGGTTAGCATCAGCCCTAGGATAGTGTTAGGGTTAGGGTTAGGGTTAGCATCAGCCCTAGGATAGTATTAGGGTTAGGGCTAGCATCACCCCTAGGATAGCGTTAGGGTTAGGGTTAGGGTTAGCACCAGCCCTAGCATAGTGTTAGTGTTAGGGTTAGCATCAGCCTTAGGATAGTGTTAGGGTTAGGGTTAGGGTTAGCATCAGCCGTAGGATAGTGTTAGGGTTAGGGTTAGCCTCAGCCCTAAGATAGTGTTAGAGTTAGGGTTAGGGTTAGCATCAGCCCTAGGATAGTGTTAGGGTTAGGGTTAGGGTTAGCACCAGGCCTAGGATAGTGTTAGTGTTAGGGTTAGCATCAGCCTTAGGATATTGTTAGGGTTAGGGTTAGGGTTAGCATCAACATTGGATAGTGTTAGGGTTAGCGTTAGCCTCAGCCCTAGGATAGTGTTAGAGTTAGGGTTAGGGTTAGCATCAGCCCTAGGATAGTGTTAGGGTTAGGTTTAGGGTTAGCATCAGCCCTAGAATAGTGTTAGGGTTAGGGTTAGGGTTAGCATCAGCCCTAGGATAGTATTAGGGTTAGGGTTAGGGTTAGGGTTAGCGTTAGCATCAGCTCTAGGATAGTGTTAGGGTTAGGGATAGGGTTAGCATCAGCCCAAGGATAGTGTTAGGGTTAGTGTTAGGGTTAGCATCAGCCCTAGGATAGTGTTAGTGTTAGGGTTAGCATGAGCCCTAGGATAGTGTTAGGGTTAGGGTTAGGGTTAGCATCAGACCTAGGATAGTGTTAGGGTTAGGGTTAGCATCAGCCCTAGGATAGTGTTAGGGTTAGGGTTAGGGTTAGCATCAGCCCTAGGATAGTGTTAGTGTTAGGGTTAGCCTCAGCCCTAGGAGAGTGTTAGGGTTAGGGATAGGGTTAGCATCAGGCCTAGGATAGTGTTAGGGTTAGGGTTAGGGTTAGCATCAGCCCTAGGATAGTGTTAGGATTAGGGTTCTCATCAGGCCTAGGATAGTGTTAGGGTTAGGGTTAGCATCAGTCCTAGGAGAGTGTTAGGGTAAGGGTTAGGGTTAGCATCAGCCCTAGGATAGTGTTAGGGTTAGGGTTAACATCAGCCCTAGGATAGTGTTAGGGTTAGGGTTAGGGTTAGCATCAGCCCTAGGGTAGTGTAAGTGTTAGGGTTAGGGTTAGCATCAGGCCTAGGATAGTGTTAGTTTTAGGGTTAGCATCAGCCCTAAAATAGTTTTAGGGTTAGGGTTAGGGTTAGCGTCAGCCCTAGGATAGTGTTAGGGTTAGGGTTAGTGTTAGCATCAGCCCTAGGATAGTATTAGGGTTAGAGTTAGCATCAGCCCTAGGACAGTGTTAGGGTTAGGGATAGGGTTAGCACCAGGCCTAGGATAGTGTTACTGTTAGGGTTAGCATCAGCCTTAGGATAGTGTTAGGGTTAGGGTTAGTGTTAGCATCAGCCGTAGGATAGTGTTTGGGTTAGGGTTAGCCTCAGCCCATAGATAGTGTTAGAGTGAGGGTTAGTGTTAGCATCAGCCCTAGGATAGTGTTAGGTTTAGGGTTAGGGTTAGCATCAGCCCTAGGATAGTGTTAGTGTTAGGGTTAGCATCAGCCCTAGGATAGTTTTAGGGTTAGGGTTAGGTTTAGCATCCGCCCTAGGATAGTGTTAGGGTTAGGGTTAGGGTAGCATCAGCCCTAGGATAGTGTTAGGGTTAGGGTTAACATAAACCCTAGGATAGTGTTAGGGTTAGGGTTAGGGTTATCATCAGGCCTAGAATAGTGTTAGGGTTAGGGTTAGGGTTAGCATCAGTTCAAGGATACTGTTAGGGTTAGCGTTAGGGTTAGCATCATCCCTAGGATAGTGTTAGGGTTAGGGTTAGGGTTAGCATCAGCCCTAGGATAGTGTTAGGGTTAGGGTTAGCATCAGCCCTAGGATAGTGTTAGGGTTAGGGTTAGGGTTATCATCAGGCCTAGGATAGTGTTAGGGTTAGGGTTAGCATCAGTCTAGGATAGTGATAGTGTTAGGGTTAGGGTTATCATCAGGCCTAGGATAGTGTGAGGGCTAGGGTTAGCATCAGACTTAGGATAGTGTTAGGGTTAGGGTTAACATAAACGCTAGGATAGTGTTAGGGTTAGGGTTAGGGTTATCATCAGGCCTAGAATAGTGTTAGGGTTAGGGTTAGGGTTAGCATCAGTTCAAGGATACTGTTAGGGTTAGCGTTAGGGTTAGCATCATCCCTAGGATAGTGTTAGGGTTAGGGTTAGGGTTAGCATCAGCCCTAGGATAGTGTTAGGGTTAGGGTTAGCATCAGCCCTAGGATAGTGTTAGGGTTAGTGTTAGGGTTATCATCAGGCCTAGGATAGTGTTAGGGTTAGGGTTAGCATCAGTCTAGGATAGTGATAGGGTTAGGGTTAGGGTTATCATCAGGCCTAGGATAGTGTGAGGGCTAGGGTTAGCATCAGACTTAGGATAGTGTTAGGGTTAGTGTTAGGGTTAGCATCAGCCCTAGGATAGTGTTAGGGTTAGGGTTAGCATCAGACCTAGGATAGTGTTCGGGTTAAGGTTAACATAAACCCTAGGATAGTGTTAGGGTTAGGGTTAGGGTTATCATCAGGCCTAGGATAGTGTTAGGGCTAGGGTTAGGGTTAGCATCAGTTAGGGATAGTGTTAGGGTTAGCGTTAGGGTTAGCATCAGCCCTAGGATAGTGTAAGGGTTAGGGTTAGGGTTAGCATCAGCGCTAGGATAGTGTTACGGTTAGGGTTAGCTTCAGCCCTAGGATGGTGTTAGGGTTAGGGTTAGGGTTAGAATCAGCCGTAGGATAGTGTTAGGGTTATGGTTAGGGTTAGCATCAGCCCTAGGATAGTGTTAGGGTTAGGCTTAGGGTTAGCATCAGGCCTAGCATAATGTTAGGGTTAGGGTTAGCATCAGCCCTAGGATAGTCTTAGGGTTAGGGTTAGGGTTATCATCAGCCGTAGGATAGTGTTAGGGTTAGGGTTAGCCTCAGCCCTAAGATAGTGTTAGAGTTAGGGTTAGGGTTACCATCAGCCCTAGGATAGTGTTAGGGTTAGGGTTAGGGTTAGCATCAGCCCAAGGATAGTGTTAGTGTTAGGGTTAGCATCAGCCCTAGGATAGTGTTAGGGTTAGGGTTAGGGTTAGCATCCGCCCTAGGATAGTGTTAGGGTTAGGGTTAGGGTTAGCATCAGCCCTAGGATAGTGTTAGGGTTAGGGTTAGGGTTAGCATCAGCCCTAGGTTATTATTAGTGTTAGGGTTAGCATCAGCCCTAGAATAGTGTTAAGGTTAGGATTAGGGTTAGCACCAGGCCTAGGATAGTGTTAGTGTTAGGGTTAGCATCAGCCTTAGGATAGTGTTAGGGTTAGGGTTAGGGTTAGCATCAGCCCTAGGATAGTGTTAGGGTTATGGTTAGGTTTAGCATCAGCCCTAGGATAGTGTTAGTGTTAGGGTTAGCATCAGCCCTAGTATAGTGTTAGGGTTAGGGTTAGGGTTAGCATCAGCCCTAGGATAGTATTAGGGTTAGGGTTAGAGTTAGGGATAGTTTTAGCATCAGCTCTAGGATAGTTTTAGGGTTAGGGTTAGGGTTAGCATCAGCCCTAGGATAGTGTTAGGGTTAGGGTTAGGGTTAGCATCAGGCCTAGGACAGTGTTAGGGTTAGGGTTAGCATCAGCCCTAGGATAGTGTTAGGGTTGGGGTTAGGGTTAGCATCAGCCCTAGGATAGTGTTAGGGTTAGGGTTAGCATCAACCCTAGGATAGTGTTTGGGTTTCGGTTAGGGTTAGCATTAGCCCTAGGATAGTGTAAGTGTTAGGGTTAGGGTTAGCATTAGCCCTAGGATAGTGTTAGGGTTAGGGTTAGCATCAGCCCTAGGATAGTGTTAGGGTTAGGGTTAGGGTTAGCATCAGCCCTAGGATAGTGTTAGGGTTAGGGTTAGGGTTAGCATCAGCCCTAGGATAGTGTTAGGGTTAGGGTTAGGGTTAGCATCAGCCCTAGGATAGTATTAGGGTTAGGGCTAGCATCACCCCTAGGATAGCGTTAGGGTTAGGGTTAGGGTTAGCACCAGGCCTAGCATAGTGTTAGTGTTAGGGTTAGCATCAGCCTTAGGATAGTGTTAGGGTTAGGGTTAGGGTTAGCATCAGCCGTAGGATAGTGTTAGGGTTAGGGTTAGCCTCAGCCCTAAGATAGTGTTAGAGTTAGGGTTAGGGTTAGCATCAGCCCTAGGATAGTGTTAGGGTTAGGGTTAGGGTTACCATCAGCCCTAGGATAGTGTTAGTGTTAGGGTTAGCATCAGCCATAGGATAGTGTTAGGGTTAGGGTTAGGGTTAGCATCCGCCCTAGGATAGGGTTAGGGTTAGGGTTAGGGTTAGCATCCGCCCTAGGATAGTGTTAGGGTTAGGGTTAGGGTTAGCATCAGCCCTAGGATAGTGTTAGGGTTATGGTTAACATAAACCCTAGGATATTGTTAGGGTTAGGGTTAGGGTTATCATCAGGCCTAGGATAGTGTTAGGGTTAGGGTTAGGGTTAGCATCAGTTCAAGGATAGTGGTAGGGTTAGCCTTAGGGTTAGCATCAGCCCTAGGATAGTGTTAGGGTTAGGGTTAGCATCAGCCCTAGGATAGTGTTAGGGTTAGGCTTAGGGTTAGCATCAGCCCTAGGAGAGTGTTAGTGTTAGGGATATGGTTAGCATCAGGCCTAGGATAGTGTTTGGGTTAGGGTTAGGGTTAGCATCAGCCCTAGGATAGTGTTAGGGTTAGGGTTAGCCTCAGCCCTAGAAGAGTGTTAGGGTTAGGGATAGGGTTAGCATCAGGCCTAGGATAGTGTTAGGGTGAGGGTTAGGGTTAGCATCAGCCCTAGGATAGTGTTAGGGTTAGGGTTAGCATCAGGCGTAGGAGAGTGTTAGGGTTAGGGTTAGCATCAGCCCTAGGATAGTGTTAGGGTTATTGTTAGGGTTAGCATCAGCACTAGGATAGTGTTAGGGTTATGGTTAGGTTTAGCATCAGCCCTAGGATAGTGTTAGGGTAAGGGTTAGGGTTATCATCAGGCCTAGGATAGTGTTAGGGTTACGGTTAGAATCAGCCCTAGGATAGTGTTAGGGTTAGGGTTAGGGTTAGCATCAGCCCTAGGATAGTGTTAGGTTAAGGTTATGGATATCATCAGGCCTAGGATATTGCTAGGATTAGGGTTAGCATCAGCCCTAGGAGAGTGTTAGGGTTATGGTTATGGTAAGCATCAGCCCTAGGATAGTGTTAGGGTTAGGGTTAGGGTTAGCATCAGCCCTAGGATAGTGTTAGGGTTAGGGTTAGGGTTAGCATCAGCCCTCGGATATTATTAGGGTTAGGGTTAGCATCATCCCTAGGATAGTGTTAGGGTTAGGGTTAGGGTTAGCACCAGGCCTAGGATAGTGTTAGTGTTAGGGTTAGCATCAGCCTTAGGATATTGTTAGGGTTAGGGTTAGGTTTAGCATCAACAATAGGATAGTGTTAGGGTTAGGGTTAGCCTCAGCCCTAGGATAGTGTTAGAGTTAGGGTTAGGGTTAGCATCAGCCCTAGGATAGTGTTAGGGTTAGGTTTAGGGTTAGCATCAGCCCTAGGATAGTGTTAGGGTTAGGGTTAGGGTTAGCATCAGCCCTAGGATAGTATTAGGGTTAGGGTTAGGGTTAGGGTTAGCGTTAGCATCAGCTCTAGGATAGTGTTAAGGTTAGGGATAGGGTTAGCATCAGCCCAAGGATAGTGTTAGGGTTAGTGTTAGGGTTAGCATCAGCCCTAGGATAGTGTTAGTGTTAGGGTTAGCATGAGACCTAGGATAGTGTTAGGGTTAGGGTTAGGGTTAGCATCAGACCTAGGATAGTGTTAGGGTTAGGTTTAGCATCAGCCCTAGGATAGTGTTAGGGTTAGGGTTAGGGTTAGCATCAGCCCTAGGATAGTGTTAGTGTTAGGGTTAGCCTCAGCCCTAGGAGAGTGTTAGGGTTAGGGATAGGGTTAGCATCAGGCCTAGGATAGTGTTAGGGTTAGGGTTAGGGTTAGCATCAGCCCTAGGATAGTGTTAGGGTTAGGGTTATCATCAGGCCTAGGAGAGTGTTAGGGTTAGGGTTAGCATCAGCCCTAGGAGAGTGTTAGGGTAAGGGTTAGGGTTAGCATCAGCCCTAGGATAGTGGTAGGGTTAGGGTTAACATCAGCCCTAGGATAGTGTTAGGGTTAGGGTTAGGGTTAGCATCAGCCCTAGGGTAGTGTAAGTGTTAGGGTTAGGGTTAGCATCAGGCCTAGGATAGTGTTAGTTTTAGGGTTAGCATCAGCCCTACGATAGTTTTAGGGTTAGGGTTAGGGTTAGCGTCAGCCCTAGGATAGTGTTAGGGTTAGGGTTAGTGTTAGCATCAGCCCTAGGATAGTATTAGGGTTAGAGTTAGCATCAGCCCTAGGACAGTGTTAGGGTTAGGGATAGGGTTAGCACCAGGCCTAGGATAGTGTTACTGTTAGGGTTAGCATCAGCCTTAGGATAGTGTTTGGGTTAGGGTTAGCCTCAGCCCTTAGATAGTGTTAGAGTGAGGGTTAGTGTTAGCATCAGCCCTAGGATACTGTTAGGTTTAGGGTTAGGGTTAGCATCAGCCCTAGGATAGTGTTAGTGTTAGGGTTAGCATCAGCCCTAGGATAGTTTTAGGGTTAGGGTTAGGGTTAGCATCAGCCCTAGGATAGTGTTAGGGTTAGGGTTAGGGTTAGCATCAGCCCTAGGTTATTATTAGTGTTAGGGTTAGCATCAGCCCTAGAATAGTGTTAAGGTTAGGATTAGGGTTAGCACCAGGCCTAGGATAGTGTTAGTGTTAGGGTTAGCATCAGCCTTAGGATAGTGTTAGGGTTAGGGTTAGGGTTAGCATCAGCCCTAGGATAGTGTTAGGGTTATGGTTAGGTTTAGCATCAGCCCTAGGATAGTGTTAGTGTTAGGGTTAGCATCAGCCCTAGTATAGTGTTAGGGTTAGGGTTAAGGTTAGCATCAGCCCTAGGATAGTATTAGGGTTAGGGTTAGAGTTAGGGATAGTTTTAGCATCAGCTCTAGGATAGTTTTAGGGTTAGGGTTAGGGTTAGCATCAGCCCTAGGATAGTGTTAGGGTTAGGGTTAGGGTTAGCATCAGGCCTAGGACAGTGTTAGGGTTAGGGTTAGCATCAACCCTAGGATAGTGTTAGGGTTGGGGTTAGGGTTAGGATCAGCCCTAGGATAGTGTTAGGGTTAGGGTTAGCATCAACCCTAGGATAGTGTTTGGGTTTCGGTTAGGGTTAGCATCAGCCCTAGGATAGTGTTAGGGTTAGGGTTAGCCTCAGCCCTAGGATAGTGTTAGGGTTATGGTTAGGTTTAGCATCAGCCCTAGGATAGTGTTAGGGTTAGGGTTAGCATCAGCCCTAGGATAGTGTTACAGTTAGGCTTAGGGTTAGCATCAGGCCTAGGATAGTGTTAGGGTTAGGGTTAGCATCAGCCCTAGGATAGTCTTAGGGTTAGGGTTAGGGTTAGCATCAGCCGTAGGATAGTGTTAGGGTTAGGGTTAGCCTCTGCCCTAAGATAGTGTTAGAGTTAGAGTTAGGGTTACCATCAGCCCTAGGATAGTGTTAGGGTTAGGGTTACGGTTAGCATCAGCCCAAGGATAGTGTTAGTGTTAGGGTTAGCATCAGCCCTAGGATAGTGTTAGGGTTAGGGTTAGGGTTAGCATCCGCCCTAGGATAGTGTTACGGTTAGGGTTAGGGTTAGCATCAGCCCTAGGATAGTGTTAGAGTTAGGGTTAGGGTTAACATCAGCCCTAGGATATTATTAGGGTTAGGGTTAGCATCAGCCCTACAATAGTGTTAGGGTTAGGGTTAAGGTTAGCAACAGCCCTAGGATAGTGTTAGTGTTAGGGTTAGCATCAGCCTTAGGATAGTGTTAGTGTTAGGGTTAGGGTTAGCATCAGCCGTAGGGTAGTGTTAGGGTTAGGGTTAGCCTCATCCCTAGGATACTGTTAGAGTTAGTGTTAGGGTTAGCATCAGCCCTAGGATAGTGTTAGGGTTAGGGTATGGTTATCATCAGCCCTAGGATAGTGTTAGTGTTAGGGTTAGCATCAGCCCTAGGATAGTGTTAGGGTTAGGGTTAGGGTTAGCATCAGCCCTAGGATAGTATTAGGGTTAGGGTTAGGGTTAGGCTTAGTTTTAGCATCAGCTCTAGGATAGTGTTAGGGTTAGGGTTAGGGTTAGCATCAGCCCTAGGATAGTGTTAGGGTTAGGGTTAGGGTTAGCATCAGGCCTAGGACAGTGTTAGGGTTAGGGTTAGCATCAGCCCTAGGATAGTGTTAGGGTTAGGGTTAGGGTTAGCATCAGCCCTAGGATAGTGTTAGGGTTAGGGTTAGCATCAACCCTAGGATAGTGTTTGGGTTAGGGTTATGGTTAGCATGAGCCCTAGGATAGTGTTAGGGTTACGGTTAGCCACAGCCCTAGGAGAGTGTTAGGGTTAGGGATAGGGTTAGCATCAGGCCTAGGATAGTGTTAGGGTTAGGGTTAGGGTTAGCATCAGCCCTAGGATAGTGTTAGGGTTAGGGTTAGCATCAGGCCTAGGATAGTGTTAGGGTTAGGGTTAGCATCAGCCCTAGGATAGTGTTAGTGTTAGGCTTAGGGTTAGCATCAGCCCTGGGATAGTGTTAGGGTTAGGGTTAGGGTTAGCATCAGCCCTAGGATAGTGTTAGGGTTAGGGTTAGCACCAGGCCTAGGATAGTGTTAGTGTTAGGGTTAGCATAAGCCCTAGGATAGTATTAGGGTTAGGGTTAGGGTTAGGGTTAGCGTTAGCATCAGCTCTAGGATAGTGTTAGGTTTAGCTTTGGGGTTAGCATCAACCCTAGGATAGTGTTAGGGTTAGGGTTAGGGTTAGCATCAGCCCTAGGATAGTGTTAGGGTTACGGTTAGCATCAGCCCTAGGATAGTCTTAGGGTTAGGGTTAGGGTTAGCATCAGCCCTAGGATAGTGTTAGGGTTAGGGTTAGCATCAGCCCTAGGAGAGTGTTAGGGTTAGGGTTAGCATCAGCCCTAGGATAGTGTTAGGGTTAGGGTTAGGGTTAGCATGAGCCGTAGAATAGTGTTTGGGTTAGGGTTAGCCTCAGCCCTTAGATAGTGTTAGAGTGAGGGTTAGTGTTAGCATCAGCCCTAGGATAGTGTTAGGGTTAGTGTTAGGGTTAGCATCAGCCCTAGGATAGTGTTAGGGTTAGGGTTAGCATCAGCCCTAGGATATTGTTCGGGTTAGGGTTAACATAAACCCTAGGATAGTGTTAGGGTTAGGGTTAGGGTTATCATCAGGCCTAGGATAGTGTTAGGGTTAGGGTTAGGGTTAGCATCAGTTCAAGGATAGTGATAGGGTTAGCGTTAGGGTTAGCATCAGCCCTAGGATAGTGTTAGGGTTAGGGTTAGGGTTAGCATCAGCCCTAGGATAGTGTTAGGGTTAGGGTTAGCTTCAGCCCTAGGATGGTGTTAGGGTTAGGGTTAGGGTTAGCATCAGCCCTAGGATAGTGTTAGGTTTAGGGTTAGGGTTAGCATCAGCCCTAGGATAGTGTTAGGGTTAGGCTTAGGGTTAGCATCAGGCCTAGCATAGTGTTAGGGTTAGGGTTAGCATCAGCCCTAGGATAGTCTTAGGGTTAGGGTTAGGGTTAGCATCAGCCGTAGGATAGTGTTAGGGTTAGGGTTAGCCTCAGCCCTAAGATAGTGTTAGAGTTAGGGTTAGGGTTACCATCAGCCCTAGGATAGTGTTAGGGTTAGGGTTAGGGTTAGCATCAGCCCAAGGATAGTGTTAGTGTTAGGGATAGCATCAGCCCTAGGATAGTGTTAGGGTTAGGGTTAGGGTTAGCATCCACCCTAGGATAGTGTTAGGGTTAGGGTTAGGGTTAGCATCAGCCCTAGGATATTATTAGGGTTAGGGTTAGCATCAGCCCTAGAATAGTGTTAAGGTTAGGATTAGGGTTAGCACCAGGCCTAGGATAGTGTTAGTGTTAGGGTTAGCATCAGCCTTAGGATAGTGTTAGGGTTAGGGTTAGGCTTAGCATCAGCCCTAGGATAGTGTTAGGGTTATGGTTAGGTTTAGCATCAGCCCTAGGATAGTATTAGTGTTAGGGTTAGCATCAGCCCTAGGATAGTGTTAGGGTTAGGGTTAGGGTTAGCATCATCCCTAGGATAGTATTAGGGTTAGGGTTAGAGTTAGGGATAGTTTTAGCATCAGCTCTAGGATAGTGTTAGGGTTAGGGTTAGGGTTAGCATCAGCCCTAGGATAGTGTTAGGGTTAGGGTTAGGGTTAGCATCAGGCCTAGGACAGTGTTAGGGTTAGTGTTAGGGTTAGCATCAGCCCTAGGATAGTGTTAGTGTTAGGGTTAGCATGAGCCCTAGGATAGTGTTAGGGTTAGGGTTAGGGTTAGCATCAGACCTAGGATAGTGTTAGGGTTAGGGTTAGCATCAGCCCTAGGATAGTGTTAGGGTTAGGGTTAGGGTTAGCATCAGCCCTAGGATAGTGTTAGGGTTAGGGTTAGCATCAACCCTAGGATAGTGTTAGGGTTAGGGTTAGGGTTAGCATCAGCCCTAGGATAGTGTTAGTGTTAGGGTTAGAATCAGCCCTAGGAGAGTGTTAGGGTTAGGGATAGGGTTATCATCAGGCCTAGGATAGTGTTAGGGTTAGGGTTAGGGTTAGCATCAGCCCTAGAATAGTGTTAGGGTTAGGGTTATCATCAGGCCTAGGATAGTGTTAGGGTTAGGGTTAGCATCAGCCCTAGGAGAGTGTTAGGGTAAGGGTTAGGGTTAGCATCAGCCCTAGGATAGTGTTAGGGTTAGGGTTAACATCAGCCCTAGGATAGTGTTAGGGTTAGGGTTAGGGTTAGCATCAGCCCTAGGGTAGTGTAAGTGTTAGGGTTAGGGTTAGCATCAGGCCTAGGATAGTATTAGTTTTAGGGTTAGCATCAGCCCTACGATAGTGTTAGGGTTAGGGTTAGGGTTAGCGTCAGCCCTAGGATAGTGTTAGGGTTAGGGTTAGGGTTAGCATCAGCCCTAGGATAGTATTAGGGTTAGAGTTAGCATCAGCCCTAGGACAGTGTTAGGGTTAGGGATAGGGTTAGCACCAGGCCTAGGATAGTGTTACTGTTAGGGTTAGCATCAGCCTTAGGATAGTGTTAGGGTTAGGGTTAGGGTTAGCATCAGCCGTAGGATAGTGTTTGGGTTAGGGTTAGCATCAGCCCTAGGATAGTGTTAAGGTTAGGATTAGGGTTAGCACCAGGCCTAGGATAGTGTTAGTGTTAGGGTTAGCATCAGCCTTAGGATAGTGTTAGGGTTAGGGTTAGGGTTAGCATCAGCCCTAGGATAGTGTTAGGGTTATGGTTAGGTTTAGCATCAGCCCTAGGATAGTGTTAGTGTTAGGGTTAGCATCAGCCCTAGTATAGTGTTAGGGTTAGGGTTAGGGTTAGCATCAGCCCTAGGATAGTATTAGGGTTAGGGTTAGAGTTAGGGATAGTTTTAGCATCAGCTCTAGGATAGTTTTAGGGTTAGGGTTAGGGTTAGCATCAGCCCTAGGATAGTGTTAGGGTTAGGGTTAGGGTTAGCATCAGGCCTAGGACAGTGTTAGGGTTAGGGTTAGCATCAGCCCTAGGATAGTGTTAGGGTTGGGGTTAGGGTTAGCATCAGCCCTAGGATAGTGTTAGGGTTAGGGTTAGCATCAACCCTAGGATAGTGTTTGGGTTTCGGTTAGGGTTAGCATTAGCCCTAGGATAGTGTAAGTGTTAGGGTTAGGGTTAGCATTAGCCCTAGGATAGTGTTAGGGTTAGGGTTAGCATCAGCCCTAGGATAGTGTTAGGGTTAGGGTTAGGGTTAGCATCAGCCCTAGGATAGTGTTAGGGTTAGGGTTAGGGTTAGCATCAGCCCTAGGATAGTGTTAGGGTTAGGGTTAGGGTTAGCATCAGCCCTAGGATAGTATTAGGGTTAGGGCTAGCATCACCCCTAGGATAGCGTTAGGGTTAGGGTTAGGGTTAGCACCAGGCCTAGCATAGTGTTAGTGTTAGGGTTAGCATCAGCCTTAGGATAGTGTTAGGGTTAGGGTTAGGGTTAGCATCAGCCGTAGGATAGTGTTAGGGTTAGGGTTAGCCTCAGCCCTAAGATAGTGTTAGAGTTAGGGTTAGGGTTAGCATCAGCCCTAGGATAGTGTTAGGGTTAGGGTTAGGGTTAGCACCAGGCCTAGGATAGTGTTAGTGTTAGGGTTAGCATCAGCCTTAGGATATTGTTAGGGTTAGGGTTAGGTTTAGCATCAACAATAGGATAGTGTTAGGGTTAGGCTTAGCCTCAGCCCTAGGATAGTGTTAGAGTTAGGGTTAGGGTTAGCATCAGCCCTAGGATAGTGTTAGGGTTAGGTTTAGGGTTAGCATCAGCCCTAGGATAGTGTTAGGGTTAGGGTTAGGGTTAGCATCAGCCCTAGGATAGTATTAGGGTTAGGGTTAGGGTTAGGGTTAGCGTTAGCATCAGCTCTAGGATAGTGTTAAGGTTAGGGATAGGGTTAGCATCAGCCCAAGGATAGTGTTAGGGTTAGTGTTAGGGTTAGCATCAGCCCTAGGATAGTGTTAGTGTTAGGGTTAGCATGAGCCCTAGGATAGTGTTAGGGTTAGGGTTAGGGTTAGCATCAGACCTAGGATAGTGTTAGGGTTAGGTTTAGCATCAGCCCTAGGATAGTGTTAGGGTTAGGGTTAGGGTTAGCATCAGCCCTAGGATAGTGTTAGTGTTAGGGTTAGCCTCAGCCCTAGGAGAGTGTTAGGGTTAGGGATAGGGTTAGCATCAGGCCTAGGATAGTGTTAGGGTTAGGGTTAGGGTTAGCATCAGCCCTAGGATAGTGTTAGGGTTAGGGTTATCATCAGGCCTAGGATAGTGTTAGGGTTAGGGTTAGCATCAGCCCTAGGAGAGTGTTAGGGTAAGGGTTAGGGTTAACATCAGCCCTAGGATAGTGTTAGGGTTAGGGTTAACATGAGCCCTAGGATAGTGTTAGGGTTAGGGTTAGGGTTAGCATCAGCCCTAGGGTAGTGTAAGTGTTAGGGTTAGGGTTAGCATCAGGCCTAGGATAGTGTTAGTTTTAGGGTTAGCATCAGCCCTACGATAGTTTTAGGGTTAGGGTTAGGGTTAGCGTCAGCCCTAGGATAGTGTTAGGGTTAGGGTTAGTGTTAGCATCAGCCCTAGGATAGTATTAGGGTTAGAGTTAGCATCAGCCCTAGGACAGTGTTAGGGTTAGGGATAGGGTTAGCACCAGGCCTAGGATAGTGTTACTGTTAGGGTTAGCATCAGCCTTAGGATAGTGTTAGGATTAGGGTTAGTGTTAGCATCAGCCGTAGGATAGTGTTTGGGTTAGGGTTAGCCTTAGCCCTTAGATAGTGTTAGAGTGAGGGTTAGTGTTAGCATCAGCCCTAGGATAGTGTTAGGTTTAGGGTTAGGGTTAGCATCAGCCCTAGGATAGTGTTAGTGTTAGGGTTAGCATCAGCCCTAGGATAGTTTTAGGGTTAGGGTTAGGGTTAGCATCAGCCCTAGGATAGTGTTAGGGTTAGGGTTAGGGTTAGCATCAGCCCTAGGTTATTATTAGTGTTAGGGTTAGCATCAGCCCTAGAATAGTGTTAAGGTTAGGATTAGGGTTAGCACCAGGCCTAGGATAGTGTTAGTGTTAGGGTTAGCATCAGCCCTAGTATAGTGTTAGGGTTAGGGTTAGGGTTAGCATCAGCCCTAGGATAGTGTTAGGGTTAGGGTTAGGGTTAGCATCAGGCCTAGGACAGTGTTAGGGTTAGGGTTAGCATCAACCCTAGGATAGTGTTAGGGTTGGGGTTAGGGTTAGCATCAGCCCTAGGATAGTGTTAGGGTTAGGGTTAGCATCAACCCTAGGATAGTGTTTGGGTTTCGGTTAGGGTTAGCATCAGCCCTAGGATAGTGTTAGGGTTAGGGTTAGCCTCAGCCCTAGGATAGTGTTAGGGTTATGGTTAGGTTTAGCATCAGCCCTAGGATAGTGTTAGGGTTAGGGTTAGCATCAGCCCTAGGATAGTGTTAGGGTTAGGCTTAGGGTTAGCATCAGGCCTAGGATAGTGTTAGGGTTAGGGTTAGCATCAGCCCTAGGATAGTCTTAGGGTTAGGGTTAGGGTTAGCATCAGCCGTAGGATAGTGTTAGGGTTAGGGTTAGCCTCTGCCCTAAGATAGTGTTAGAGTTAGAGTTAGGGTTACCATCAGCCCTAGGATAGTGTTAGGGTTAGGGTTACGGTTAGCATCAGCCCAAGGATAGTGTTAGTGTTAGGGTTAGCATCAGCCCTAGGATAGTGTTAGGGTTAGGGTTAGGGTTAGCATCCGCCCTAGAATAGTGTTAGGGTTAGGGTTATCATCAGGCCTAGGATAGTGTTAGGGTTAGGGTTAGCATCAGCCCTAGGAGAGTGTTAGGGTAAGGGTTAGGGTTAGCATCAGCCCTAGGATAGTGTTAGGGTTAGGGTTAACATCAGCCCTAGGATAGTGTTAGGGTTAGGGTTAGGGTTAGCATCAGCCCTAGGGTAGTGTAAGTGTTAGGGTTAGGGTTAGCATCAGGCCTAGGATAGTGTTAGTTTTAGGGTTAGCATCAGCCCTACGATAGTGTTAGGGTTAGGGTTAGGGTTAGCGTCAGCCCTAGGATAGTGTTAGGGTTAGGGTTAGGGTTAGCATCAGCCCTAGGATAGTATTAGGGTTAGAGTTAGCATCAGCCCTAGGACAGTGTTAGGGTTAGGGATAGGGTTAGCACCAGGCCTAGGATAGTGTTACTGTTAGGGTTAGCATCAGCCTTAGGATAGTGTTAGGGTTAGGGTTAGGGTTAGCATCAGCCGTAGGATAGTGTTTGGGTTAGGGTTAGCATCAGCCCTAGGATAGTGTTAGGGTTAGGGTTAACATAAACCCTAGGATAGTGTTAGGGTTAGGGTTAGGGTTATCATCAGGCCTAGAATAGTGTTAGGGTTAGGGTTAGGGTTAGCATCAGTTCAAGGATATTGTTAGGGTTAGCGTTAGGGTTAGCATCAGCCCTAGGATAGTGTTAGGGTTAGGGTTAGGGTTAGCATCATCCCTAGGATAGTGTTAGGGTTAGGGTTAGCATCAGCCCTAGGATAGTGTTAGGGTTAGGGTTAGGGTTATCATCAGGCCTAGGATAGTGTTAGGGTTAGGGTTAGCATCAGTCTAGGATAGTGATAGGGTTAGGGTTAGGGTTATCATCAGGCCTAGGATAGTGTGAGGGCTAGGGTTAGCATCAGACTTAGGATAGTGTTAGGGTTAGTGTTAGGGTTAGCATCAGCCCTAGGATAGTGTTAGGGTTAGGATTAGCACCAGCCCTAGGATAGTGTTCGGGTTAGGGTTAACATAAACCCTAGGATAGTGTTAGGGTTAGGGTTAGGGTTATCATCAGGCCTAGGATAGTGTTAGGGTTATGGTTAGGGTTAGCATCAGCCCAAGGATAGTGTTAGTGTTAGGGTTAGCATCAGCCCTAGGATACTGTTAGGGTTAGGGTTAGGGTTAGCATCCGCCCTAGGATAGTGTTAGGGTTATGGTTAGGGTTAGCATCAGCCCTAGGATAGTGTTAGGGTTAGGGTTAGGGTTAGCATCAGCCCTAGGTTATTATTAGTGTTAGGGTTAGCATCAGCCCTAGAATAGTGTTAAGGTTAGGATTAGGGTTAGCACCAGGCCTAGGATAGTGTTATTGTTAGGGTTAGCATCAGCCTTAGGATAGTGTTAGGGTTAGGGTTTGGTTATCATCAGCCCTAGGATAGTGTTAGTGTTAGGGTTAGCATCAGCCCTAGGATAGTGTTAGGGTTAGGGTTAGGGTTAGCATCAGCCCTAGGATAGTATTAGGGTTAGGGTTAGAGTTAGGGATAGTTTTAGCATCAGCTCTAGGATAGTGTTAGGGTTAGGGTTAGGGTTAGCATCAGCCCTAGGATAGTGTTAGGGTTAGGGTTAGGGTTAGCATCAGGCCTAGGACAGTGTTAGGGTTAGGGTTAGCATCAGCCCTAGGATAGTGTTAGGGTTGGGGTTAGGGTTAGCATCAGCCCTAGGATAGTGTTAGGATTAGGGTTAGCATCAACCCTAGGATAGTGTTTGGGTTTCGGTTAGGGTTAGCATCAGCCATAGGATAGTGTTAGGGTTAGGGTTAGCATCAGCCCTAGGATAGTGTTAGGGTTATGGTTAGGTTTAGCATCAGCCCTAGGATAGTGTTAGGGTTAGGGTTAGCATCAGCCCTAGGATAGAGATAGGGTTAGGCTTAGGGTTAGCATCAGGCCTAGGATAGTGTTAGGGTTAGGGTTAGCATCAGCCCTAGGATAGTCTTAGGGTTAGGGTTAGGGTTAGCATCAGCCGTAGGATAGTGTTAGGGTTAGGGTTAGCCTCAGCCCTAAGATAGTGTTAGAGTTAGAGTT
Organism: Lemur catta; assembly: GCF_020740605.2. Taxonomy (NCBI): domain Eukaryota; kingdom Metazoa; phylum Chordata; class Mammalia; order Primates; family Lemuridae; genus Lemur; species Lemur catta. The sequence goes on along the minus strand of NW_025423851.1, from coordinate 1,698,636 downwards.
AGGGTTACCATCAGCCCTAGGATAGTGTTAGGGTTAGGGTTACGGTTAGCATCAGCCCAAGGATAGTGTTAGTGTTAGGGTTAGCATCAGCCCTAGGATAGTGTTAGGGTTAGGGTTAGGGTTAGCATCCGCCCTGGGATAGTGTTACGGTTAGGGTTAGGGTTAGCATCAGCCCTAGGATATTATTAGGGTTAGGGTTAGCATCAGCCCTACAATAGTGTTAGGGTTAGGGTTAAGGTTAGCAACAGCCCTAGGATAGTGTTAGTGTTAGGGTTAGCATCAACCCTAGGATAGTGTTAGGGTTAGGGTTAGGGTTAGCATCAGCCCTAGGATAGTGTTAGGGTTACGGTTAGCATCAGCCCTAGGATAGTCTTAGGGTTAGGGTTAGGGTTAGCATCAGCCCTAGGATAGTGTTAGGGTTAGGGTTAGCATCAGCCCTAGGATAGTGTTAGGGTTAGGGTTAGCATCAGCCCTAGGAGAGTGTTAGGGTTAGGGTTAGGGTTAGCATCAGCCCTAGGATAGTGTTAGGGTTAGGGTTAGGGTTAGCATCAGCCCTAGGATAGTGTTAGGTTTAGGGTTAGCATCAGACCTAGGATAGTTTTAGGGTTAGGGTTAGGGTTAGCATCACCCCAAGGACAGTGTTAGGGTTAGGGTTAACATCAGCCCTAGGATAGTGTTAGGGTTAGGGTTAGGGTTAGCATCAGCCCAAGGATAGTGTTAGGGTTAGGGTTAGCATCAGCCCTAGGATAGTGTTAGGGTTAGGGTTAGGGTTAGCATCAGCCCTAGGATAGTGTTAGGGTTAGGCTTAGCATCAGCCCTAGGATAGTGTTAGGGTTAGGGTTAGGGTTAGCATCAGCCCTAGGATAGTGTTAGGGTTAGGGTTAGCATCAGCCCTAGGAGAGTGTTAGGGTTAGGGTTAGGGTTAGCATCAGCCCTAGGATAGTGTTAGGGTTAGGGTTAGGGTTAGCATCAGCCCTAGGATAGTGTTAGGGTTAGGGTTAGCAACAGCCCTAGGATAGTTTTAGGGTTACGGTTAGCGTTAGCATCAGCCCTAGGACAGTGTTAGGGTTAGGGTTAACATCAGCCCTAGGATAGTGTTAGGGTTAGGGTTAGGGTTAGCATCAGCCCTAGGATAGTGTTAGTGTTAGGGTTAGCATCAGCCTTAGGAGAGTGTTAGGGTTAGGGTTAGGGTTAGCATCAGCCCTAGGATAGTGTTAGGGTTAGGGTTAGCATCAGGCCTAGGAGAGTGTTAGGGTTAGGGTTAGGGTTAGCATTAGCCCTAGGATAGTGTAAGTTTTAGGGTTAGGGTTAGCATTAGGCCTAGGATAGTGTTAGGGTTAGGGTTAGCATCAGCCCTAGGATAGTGTTAGGGTTAGGGTTAGGGTTAGCATCAGCCCTAGGATAGTGTTAGGGTTGGGGTTAGGGTTAGCATCAGCCCTAGGATAGTATTAGGGTTAGGGCTAGCATCACCCCTAGGATAGCGTTAGGGTTAGGGTTAGGGTTAGCACCAGCCCTAGCATAGTGTTAGTGTTAGGGTTAGCATCAGCCTTAGGATAGTGTTAGGGTTAGGGTTAGGGTTAGCATCAGCCGTAGGATAGTGTTAGGGTTAGGGTTAGCCTCAGCCCTAAGATAGTGTTAGAGTTAGGGTTAGGGTTAGCATCAGCCCTAGGATAGTGTTAGGGTTAGGGTTAGCATCAGCCCTAGGATAGTGTTAGGGTTAGGGTTAGGGTTAGCATCAGCCCTAGGATAGTGTTAGGGTTAGGGTTAGCATCAACCCTAGGATAGTGTTAGGGTTAGGGTTAGGGTTAGCATCAGCCCTAGGATAGTGTTAGGGTTAGGGTTAGCCTCAGACCTAGGAGAGTGTAGGGTTAGGGATAGGGTTAGCATCAGGCCTAGGATAGTGTTAGGGTTAGGGTTAGGGATAGCATCAGCCCTAGGATAGTGTTAGGGTTAGGGTTAGCATCAGACCTAGAATAGTGTTAGGGTTAGGGTTAGCATCAGCCCTAGGAGAGTGTTAGGGTTAGGGTTAGGGTTAGCATCAGCCCTAGGATAGTGTTAGGGTTAGGGTTAGGGTTAGCATCAGCCCTAGGATAGTGTTAGGGTTAGGGTTAGCATCAGCCCTAGGATAGTTTTAGGGTTAGGGTTAGGGTTAGCATCAGCCCTAGGACAGTGTTAGGGTTAGGGTTAACATCAGCCCTAGGATAGTGTTAGGGTTAGGGTTAGGGTTAGCAACAGCCCTAGGATAGTGTTAGGGTTAGGGTTAGCATCAGCCCTAGGATAGTGTTAGGGTTAGGGTTAGGGTTAGCATCAGCCCTAGGATAGTGTTAGGGTTAGGGTTAGCATCAGCCCTAGGATAGTGTTAGGGTTAGGGTTAGGGTTAGCATCAGCCCTAGGATAGTGTTATGGTTAGGGTTAGCATCAGCCCTAGGATAGTGTTAGGGTTAGGGTTAGGGTTAGCATCAGCCCTAGGATAGTGTTAGGGTTAGGGTTAGCATCAGCCCTAGGATAGTGTTAGGGTAAGGGTTAGGGTTAGCATCAGGCCTAGGATAGTGTTAGGGTTACGGTTAGAATCAGCCCTAGGATAGTGTTAGGGTTAGGCTTAGGGTTAGCATCAGCCCTAGGATAGTGTTAGGTTTAGGGTTATGGATATCATCAGGCCTAGGATATTGTTAGGGTTATGGTTAGCATCAGCCCTAGGATAGTGTTAGAGATAGGGTTATGGTTAGCATCAGCCCTAGGATAGTTTTAGGGTTAGGGTTAGGGTTAGCATCAGCCCTAGGATAGTGTTAGGGTTAGGGTTAGGGTTAACATCAGCCCTCGGATATTATTAGGGTTAGGGTTAGCATCAGCCCTAGGATAGTGTTAGGGTTAGGGTTAGGGTTAGCACCAGGCCTAGGATAGTGTTAGTGTTAGGGTTAGCATCAGAATTAGGATATTGTTAGGGTTAGGGTTAGGGTTAGCATCAACCGTAGGATAGTGTTAGGGTTAGGGTTAGCCTCAGCCCTAGGATAGTGTTAGAGTTAGGGTTAGGGTTAGCATCAGACCTAGGATAGTGTTAGGGTTAGGTTTAGGGTTAGCATCAGCCCTAGGATAGTGTTAGGGTTAGGGTTAGGGTTAGCATCAGCCCTAGGATAGTATTAGGGTTAGGGTTAGGGTTAGGGTTAGCGTTAGCATCAGCTCTAGGATAGTGTTAGGGTTAGGGTTAGGGTTAGCATCAGCCCAAGGATAGTGTTAGGGTTAGTGTTAGGGTTAGCATCAGCCCTAGGATAGTGTTAGTGTTAGGGGTAGCATCAGCCCTAGGATAGTGTTAGGGTTAGGGTTAGGGTTAGCATCAGACCTAGGATAGTGTTAGGGTTAGGGTTAGCATCAGCCCTAGGATAGTGTTAGGGTTAGGGTTAGGATTAGCATCAGCCCTAGGATAGTGTTAGGGTTAGGGTTAGCATCAACCCTAGGATAGTGTTAGGGTTAGGGTTAGGGTTAGCATCAGCCCTAGGATAGTGTTAGTGTTAGGGTTAGCCTCAGCCCTAGGAGAGTGTTAGGGTTAGGGATAGGGTTAGCATCAGGCCTAGGATAGTGTTAGGGTTAGAGTTAGGGTTAGCATCAGCCCTAGGATAGTGTTAGGGTTAGGGTTATCATCAGGCCTAGGATAGTGTTAGGGTTAGGGTTAGCATCAGCCCTAGGAGAGTGTTAGGGTAAGGGTTAGGGTTAGCATCAGACCTAGGATAGTGTTAGGGTTAGGGTTAACATCAGCCCTAGGATAGTGTTACAGTTAGGGTTAGGGTTAGCATCAGCCCTAGGATAGTGTTAGGGTTAGGGTTAGCCTCAGCCCTAGGAGAGTGTTAGGGTTAGGGTTAGGGTTAGCATCAGCCCTAGGGTAGTGTAAGTGTTAGGGTTAGCCTCAGCCCTAGGAGAGTGTTAGGGTTAGGGTTAGGGTTAGCATCAGCCCTAGGGTAGTGTAAGTGTTAGGGTTAGGGTTAGCATCAGGCCTAGGATAGTGTTAGTTTTAGGGTTAGCATCAGCCCTAGGATAGTGTTAGGGTTAGGGTTAGGGTTAGCGTCCGCCCTAGGATAGTGTTAGGGTTAGGGTTAGGGTTAGCATCAGCCCTAGGATAGTATTAGGGTTAGAGTTAGCATCAGCCCTAGGATAGTGTTAGGGTTAGGGATAGGGTTAGCACCAGGCCTAGGATAGTGTTACTGTTAGGGTTAGCATTAGCCTTAGGATAGTGTTAGGGTTAGGGTTAGGGTTAGCATCAGCCGTAGGATAGTGTTTGGGTTATTGTTAGCCTCAGCCCTTAGATAGTGTTAGAGTGAGGGTTAGTGTTAGCATCAGCCCTAGGATAGTGTTAGGTTTAGGGTTAGGGTTAGCATCAGCCCTAGGACAGTGTTAGGGTTAGGGTTAACATCAGCCCTAGGATAGTGTTAGGGTTAGGGTTAGCATCAGCCCTAGGATAGTGTTAGGGTTAGGGTTAGGGTTAGCATCAGCCCTAGGATAGTGTTAGGGTTAGGGTTAGCATCAACCCTAGGATAGTGTTAGGGTTAGGGTTAGCCTCAGCCCTAGGAGAGTGTAGGGTTAGGGATAGGGTTAGCATCAGGCCAAGGATAGTGTTAGGGTTAGGGTTAGGGTTAGCATCAGCCCTAGGATAGTGTTAGGGTTAGGGTTAGCATCAGGCCTAGGATAGTGTTAGGGTTAGGGTTAGCATCAGCCCTAGGAGAGTGTTAGGGTTAGGGTTAGGGTTAGCATCAGCCCTAGGATAGTGTTAGGGTTAGGGTTAGGGTTAGCATCAGCCCTAGGATAGTGTTAGGGTTAGGGTTAGCATCAGCCCTAGGATAGTTTTAGGGTTAGGGTTAGGGTTAGCATCACCCTAGGACAGTGTTAGGGTTAGGGTTAACATCAGCCCTAGGATAGTGTTAGGGTTAGGGTTAGGGTTAGCATCAGCCCTAGGATAGTGTTAGGGTTAGGGTTAGCATCAGCCCTAGGATAGTGTTAGGGTTAGGGTTAGGGTTAGCATCAGCCCTAGGATAGTGTTAGGGTTAGGGTTAGCATCAGCCCTAGGATAGTGTTAGGGTTAGGGTTAGGGTTAGCATCAGCCCTAGGATAGTGTTAGGGTTAGGGTTAGCCTCAGCACTAGGAGAGTGTTAGGGTTAGGGATATTGTTAGCATCAGGCCTAAGATAGTGTTAGGGTTAGGGTTAGGGTTATCATCAGGCCTAGGATAGTGTTAGGGTTAGGGTTAGCATCAGGACTAGGATAGTGTTAGGGTTAGGTTTAGCATCAGCCTTAGGAGAGTGTTAGGGTTAGGGTTAGGGTTAGGATCAGCCCTAGGATAGTGTTAGGGTTAGGGTTAGCATCAGGCCTAGGAGAGTGTTAGGGTTAGGGTTAGGGATAGCATTAGCCCTAGGATAGTGTAAGTGTTAGGGTTAGGGTTAGCATTAGGCCTAGGATAGTGTTAGGGTTAGGGTTAGCATCAGCCCTAGGATAGTGTTAGGGTTAGGGTTAGGGTTAGCATCAGCCCTAGGATAGTGTTAGGGTTAGGGTTAGGGTTAGCATCAGCCCTAGGATGGTATTAGGGTTAGGGTTAGGGTTAGGGTTAGCGTTAGCATCAGCTCTAGGATAGTGTTAGGGTTAGGGTTAGGGTTAGCATCAGCCCAAGGATAGTGTTAGGGTTAGTGTTAGGGTTAGCATCAGCCCTAGGATAGTGTTAGTGTTAGGGGTAGCATCAGCCCTAGGATAGTGTTAGGGTTAGGGTTAGGGTTAGCATCAGACCTAGGATAGTGTTAGGGTTAGGGTTAGCATCAGCCCTAGGATAGTGTTAGGGTTAGGGTTAGGGTTAGCATCAGCCCTAGGATAGTGTTAGGGTTAGGGTTAGCATCAACCCTAGGATAGTGTTAGGGTTAGGGTTAGGGTTAGCATCAGCCCTAGGATAGTGTTAGTGTTAGGGTTAGCCTCAGTCCTAGGAGAGTGTTAGGGTTAGGGATAGGGTTAGCATCAGGCCTAGGATAGTGTTAGGGTTAGGGTTAGGGTTAGCATCAGCCCTAGGATAGTGTTAGGGTTAGGGTTATCATCAGGCCTAGGATAGTGTTAGGGTTAGGGTTAGCATCAGCCCTAGGAGAGTGTTAGGGTAAGGGTTAGGGTTAGCATCAGCCCTAGGATAGTGTTAGGGTTAGGGTTAACATCAGCCCTAGGATAGTGTTAGGGTTAGGGTTAGGGTTAGCATCAGCCCTGGGTAGTGTAAGTTTTAGGGTTAGGGTTAGCATCAGGCCTAGGATAGTGTTAGTTTTAGGGTTAGCATCAGCCCTAGGATAGTGTTAGGGTTAGGGTTAGGGTTAGCGTCAGCCCTAGGATAGTGTTAGAGTTAGGGTTAGGGTTAGCATCAGCCCTAGGATAGTGTTAGGGTTAGGGTTAGGGTTAGCATCAGCCCTAGGATAGTGTTAGGGTTAGGGTTAGCATCAGCCCTAGGAGAGTGTTAGGGTTAGGGTTAGGGTTAGCATCAGCCCTAGGATAGTGTTAGGGTTAGGGTTAGGGTTAGCATCAGCCCTAGGATAGTGTTAGGGTTTGGGTTAGCATCAGCCCTAGGATAGTTTTAGGGTTAGGGTTAGGGTTAGCATCAGCCCTAGGACAGTGTTAGGGTTAGGGTTAACATCAGCCCTAGGATAGTGTTAGGGTTAGGGTTAGGGTTAGCATCAGCCCTAGGATAGTGTTAGTGTTAGGGTTAGCATCAGCCTTAGGAGAGTGTTAGGGTTAGGGTTAGGGTTAGCATCAGCCCTAGGATAGTGTTAGGGTTAGGGTTAGGGTTAGCATCAGCCCTAGGATAGTGTTAGGGTTAGGGTTAGCATCAACCCTAGGATAGTGTTAGGGTTAGGGTTAGCCTCAGCCCTAGGAGAGTGTAGGGTTAGGGATAGGGTTAGCATCAGGCCAAGGATAGTGTTAGGGTTAGGGTTAGGGTTAGCATCAGCCCTAGGATAGTGTTAGGGTTAGGGTTAGCATCAGGCCTAGGATAGTGTTAGGGTTAGGGTTAGCATCAGCCCTAGGAGAGTGTTAGGGTTAGGGTTAGGGTTAGCATCAGCCCTAGGATAGTGTTAGGGTTAGGGTTAGGGTTAGCATCAGCCCTAGGATAGTGTTAGGGTTAGGGTTAGCATCAGCCCTAGGATAGTTTTAGGGTTAGGGTTAGGGTTAGCATCACCCTAGGACAGTGTTAGGGTTAGGGTTAACATCAGCCCTAGGATAGTGTTAGGGTTAGGGTTAGGGTTAGCATCAGCCCTAGGATAGTGTTAGGGTTAGGGTTAGCATCAGCCCTAGGATAGTGTTAGGGTTAGGGTTAGGGTTAGCATCAGCCCTAGGATAGTGTTAGGGTTAGGGTTAGCATCAGCCCTAGGATAGTGTTAGGGTTAGGGTTAGGGTTAGCATCAGCCCTAGGATAGTGTTAGGGTTAGGGTTAGCCTCAGCACTAGGAGAGTGTTAGGGTTAGGGATATTGTTAGCATCAGGCCTAAGATAGTGTTAGGGTTAGGGTTAGGGTTATCATCAGGCCTAGGATAGTGTTAGGGTTAGGGTTAGCATCAGGACTAGGATAGTGTTAGGGTTAGGTTTAGCATCAGCCTTAGGAGAGTGTTAGGGTTAGGGTTAGGGTTAGGATCAGCCCTAGGATAGTGTTAGGGTTAGGGTTAGCATCAGGCCTAGGAGAGTGTTAGGGTTAGGGTTAGGGATAGCATTAGCCCTAGGATAGTGTAAGTGTTAGGGTTAGGGTTAGCATTAGGCCTAGGATAGTGTTAGGGTTAGGGTTAGCATCAGCCCTAGGATAGTGTTAGGGTTAGGGTTAGGGTTAGCATCAGCCCTAGGATAGTGTTAGGGTTAGGGTTAGGGTTAGCATCAGCCCTAGGATGGTATTAGGGTTAGGGTTAGGGTTAGGGTTAGCGTTAGCATCAGCTCTAGGATAGTGTTAGGGTTAGGGTTAGGGTTAGCATCAGCCCAAGGATAGTGTTAGGGTTAGTGTTAGGGTTAGCATCAGCCCTAGGATAGTGTTAGTGTTAGGGGTAGCATCAGCCCTAGGATAGTGTTAGGGTTAGGGTTAGGGTTAGCATCAGACCTAGGATAGTGTTAGGGTTAGGGTTAGCATCAGCCCTAGGATAGTGTTAGGGTTAGGGTTAGGGTTAGCATCAGCCCTAGGATAGTGTTAGGGTTAGGGTTAGCATCAACCCTAGGATAGTGTTAGGGTTAGGGTTAGGGTTAGCATCAGCCCTAGGATAGTGTTAGTGTTAGGGTTAGCCTCAGTCCTAGGAGAGTGTTAGGGTTAGGGATAGGGTTAGCATCAGGCCTAGGATAGTGTTAGGGTTAGGGTTAGGGTTAGCATCAGCCCTAGGATAGTGTTAGGGTTAGGGTTATCATCAGGCCTAGGATAGTGTTAGGGTTAGGGTTAGCATCAGCCCTAGGAGAGTGTTAGGGTAAGGGTTAGGGTTAGCATCAGCCCTAGGATAGTGTTAGGGTTAGGGTTAACATCAGCCCTAGGATAGTGTTAGGGTTAGGGTTAGGGTTAGCATCAGCCCTGGGTAGTGTAAGTTTTAGGGTTAGGGTTAGCATCAGGCCTAGGATAGTGTTAGTTTTAGGGTTAGCATCAGCCCTAGGATAGTGTTAGGGTTAGGGTTAGGGTTAGCGTCAGCCCTAGGATAGTGTTAGAGTTAGGGTTAGGGTTAGCATCAGCCCTAGGATAGTGTTAGGGTTAGGGTTAGGGTTAGCATCAGCCCTAGGATAGTGTTAGGGTTAGGGTTAGCATCAGCCCTAGGAGAGTGTTAGGGTTAGGGTTAGGGTTAGCATCAGCCCTAGGATAGTGTTAGGGTTAGGGTTAGGGTTAGCATCAGCCCTAGGATAGTGTTAGGGTTTGGGTTAGCATCAGCCCTAGGATAGTTTTAGGGTTAGGGTTAGGGTTAGCATCAGCCCTAGGACAGTGTTAGGGTTAGGGTTAACATCAGCCCTAGGATAGTGTTAGGGTTAGGGTTAGGGTTAGCATCAGCCCTAGGATAGTGTTAGTGTTAGGGTTAGCATCAGCCTTAGGAGAGTGTTAGGGTTAGGGTTAGGGTTAGCATCAGCCCTAGGATACTGTAGGGTTAGGGTTAGCATCAGGCCTAGGAGAGTGTTAGGGTTAGGGTTAGGGTTAGCATTAGCCCTAGGATAGTGTAAGTGTTAGGGTTAGGGTTAGCATTAGGCCTAGGATAGTGTTAGGGTTAGGGTTAGCATCAGCCCTAGGATAGTGTTAGGGTTAGGGTTAGGGTTATCATCAGCCCTAGGATAGTGTTAGGGTTAGGGTTAGGGCTAGCATCACCCCTAGGATAGCGTTAGGGTTAGGGTTAGGGTTAGCACCAGGCCTAGCATAGTGTTAGTGTTAGGGTTAGCATCAGCCTTAGGATAGTGTTAGGGTTAGGGTTAGGGTTAGCATCAGCCGTATGATAGTGTTAGGGTTAGGGTTAGCCTCAGCCCTAAGATAGTGTTAGAGTTAGGGTTAGGGTTAGCATCAGCCCTAGGATAGTGTTAGGGTTAGGGTTAGGGTTACCATCAGCCCTAGGATAGTGTTAGTGTTAGGGTTAGCATCAGCCATAGGATAGTGTTAGGGTTAGGGTTAGGGTTAGTATCCGCCCTAGGATAGTGTTAGGGTTAGGGTTAGGGTTAGCATCCGCCCTAGGATAGTGTTAGGGTTAGGGTTAGGGTTAGCATCAGCCCTAGGATAGTGTTAGGGTTATGGTTAACATAAACCCTAGGATATTGTTAGGGTTAGGGTTAGGGTTATCATCAGGCCTAGGATAGTGTTAGGGTTAGGGTTAGGGTTAGCATCAGTTCAAGGATAGTGGTAGGGTTAGCCTTAGGGTTAGCATCAGCCCTAGGATAGTGTTAGGGTTAGGGTTAGCATCAGCCCTAGGATAGTGTTAGGGTTAGGCTTAGGGTTAGCATCAGCCCTAGGAGAGTGTTAGGGTTAGGGGTAGGGTTAGCATCAGGCCTAGGATAGTGTTTGTTTTAGGGTTAGGGTTAGCATCAGCCCTAGGATAGTGTTAGGGTTAGGGTTAGCCTCAGCCCTAGAAGAGTGTTAGGGTTAGGGATAGGGTTAGCATCAGGCCTAGGATAGTGTTAGGGTGAGGGTTAGGGTTAGCATCAGCCCTAGGATAGTGTTAGGGTTAGGGTTAGCATCAGGCCTAGGAGAGTGTTAGGGTTAGGGTTAGAATCAGCCCTAGGATAGTGTTAGGGTTATTGTTAGGGTTAGCATCAGCCCTAGGATAGTGTTAGGGTTATGGTTAGGTTTAGCATCAGCCCTAGGATAGTGTTAGGGTAAGGGTTAGGGTTAGCATCAGGCCTAGGATACTGTTAGGGTTAGGGTTAGCATCAGGCCTAGGATAGTGTTAGGGTTAGGGTTAGCATCAGCCCTAGGAGAGTGTTAGGGTTAGGGTTAGGGTTAGCATCAGCCCTAGGATAGTGTTAGGGTTAGGGTTAGGGTTAGCATCAGCCCTAGGATAGTGTTAGGTTTAGGGTTAGCATCAGACCTAGGATAGTTTTAGGGTTAGGGTTAGGGTTAGCATCACCCCAAGGACAGTGTTAGGGTTAGGGTTAACATCAGCCCTAGGATAGTGTTAGGGTTAGGGTTAGGGTTAGCATCAGCCCAAGGATAGTGTTAGGGTTAGGGTTAGCATCAGCCCTAGGATAGTGTTAGGGTTAGGGTTAGGGTTAGCATCAGCCCTAGGATAGTTTTAGGGTTAGGCTTAGCATCAGCCCTAGGATAGTGTTAGGGTTAGGGTTAGGGTTAGCATCAGCCCTAGGATAGTGTTAGGGTTAGGGTTAGCATCAGCCCTAGGAGAGTGTTAGGGTTAGGGTTAGGGTTAGCATCAGCCCTAGGATAGTGTTAGGGTTAGGGTTAGGGTTAGCATCAGCCCTAGGATAGTGTTAGGGTTAGGGTTAGCAACAGCCCTAGGATAGTTTTAGGGTTACGGTTAGCGTTAGCATCAGCCCTAGGACAGTGTTAGGGTTAGGGTTAACATCAGCCCTAGGATAGTGTTAGGGTTAGGGTTAGGGTTAGCATCAGCCCTAGGATAGTGTTAGTGTTAGGGTTAGCATCAGCCTTAGGAGAGTGTTAGGGTTAGGGTTAGGGTTAGCATCAGCCCTAGGATAGTGTTAGGGTTAGGGTTAGCATCAGGCCTAGGAGAGTGTTAGGGTTAGGGTTAGGGTTAGCATTAGCCCTAGGATAGTGTAAGTTTTAGGGTTAGGGTTAGCATTAGGCCTAGGATAGTGTTAGGGTTAGGGTTAGCATCAGCCCTAGGATAGTGTTAGGGTTAGGGTTAGGGTTAGCATCAGCCCTAGGATACTGTTAGGGTTAGGGTTAGGGTTAGCATCAGCCCTAGGATAGTATTAGGGTTAGGGCTAGCATCACCCCTAGGATAGCGTTAGGGTTAGGGTTAGGGTTAGCACCAGCCCTAGCATAGTGTTAGTGTTAGGGTTAGCATCAGCCTTAGGATAGTGTTAGGGTTAGGGTTAGGGTTAGCATCAGCCGTAGGATAGTGTTAGGGTTAGGGTTAGCCTCAGCCCTAAGATAGTGTTAGAGTTAGGGTTAGGGTTAGCATCAGCCCTAGGATAGTGTTAGGGTTAGGGTTAGGGTTAGCACCAGGCCTAGGATAGTGTTAGTGTTAGGGTTAGCATCAGCCTTAGGATATTGTTAGGGTTAGGGTTAGGGTTAGCATCAACATTGGATAGTGTTAGGGTTAGCGTTAGCCTCAGCCCTAGGATAGTGTTAGAGTTAGGGTTAGGGTTAGCATCAGCCCTAGGATAGTGTTAGGGTTAGGTTTAGGGTTAGCATCAGCCCTAGAATAGTGTTAGGGTTAGGGTTAGGGTTAGCATCAGCCCTAGGATAGTATTAGGGTTAGGGTTAGGGTTAGGGTTAGCGTTAGCATCAGCTCTAGGATAGTGTTAGGGTTAGGGATAGGGTTAGCATCAGCCCAAGGATAGTGTTAGGGTTAGTGTTAGGGTTAGCATCAGCCCTAGGATAGTGTTAGTGTTAGGGTTAGCATGAGCCCTAGGATAGTGTTAGGGTTAGGGTTAGGGTTAGCATCAGACCTAGGATAGTGTTAGGGTTAGGGTTAGCATCAGCCCTAGGATAGTGTTAGGGTTAGGGTTAGGGTTAGCATCAGCCCTAGGATAGTGTTAGTGTTAGGGTTAGCCTCAGCCCTAGGAGAGTGTTAGGGTTAGGGATAGGGTTAGCATCAGGCCTAGGATAGTGTTAGGGTTAGGGTTAGGGTTAGCATCAGCCCTAGGATAGTGTTAGGATTAGGGTTCTCATCAGGCCTAGGATAGTGTTAGGGTTAGGGTTAGCATCAGTCCTAGGAGAGTGTTAGGGTAAGGGTTAGGGTTAGCATCAGCCCTAGGATAGTGTTAGTGTTAGGGTTAACATCAGCCCTAGGATAGTGTTAGGGTTAGGGTTAGGGTTAGCATCAGCCCTAGGGTAGTGTAAGTGTTAGGGTTAGGGTTAGCATCAGGCCTAGGATAGTGTTAGTTTTAGGGTTAGCATCAGCCCTAAAATAGTTTTAGGGTTAGGGTTAGGGTTAGCGTCAGCCCTAGGATAGTGTTAGGGTTAGGGTTAGTGTTAGCATCAGCCCTAGGATAGTATTAGGGTTAGAGTTAGCATCAGCCCTAGGACAGTGTTAGGGTTAGGGATAGGGTTAGCACCAGGCCTAGGATAGTGTTACTGTTAGGGTTAGCATCAGCCTTAGGATAGTGTTAGGGTTAGGGTTAGTGTTAGCATCAGCCGTAGGATAGTGTTTGGGTTAGGGTTAGCCTCAGCCCATAGATAGTGTTAGAGTGAGGGTTAGTGTTAGCATCAGCCCTAGGATAGTGTTAGGTTTAGGGTTAGGGTTAGCATCAGCCCTAGGATAGTGTTAGTGTTAGGGTTAGCATCAGCCCTAGGATAGTTTTAGGGTTAGGGTTAGGGTTAGCATCCGCCCTAGGATAGTGTTAGGGTTAGGGTTAGGGTAGCATCAGCCCTAGGATAGTGTTAGGGTTAGGGTTAACATAAACCCTAGGATAGTGTTAGGGTTAGGGTTAGGGTTATCATCAGGCCTAGAATAGTGTTAGGGTTAGGGTTAGGGTTAGCATCAGTTCAAGGATACTGTTAGGGTTAGCGTTAGGGTTAGCATCATCCCTAGGATAGTGTTAGGGTTAGGGTTAGGGTTAGCATCAGCCCTAGGATAGTGTTAGGGTTAGGGTTAGCATCAGCCCTAGGATAGTGTTAGGGTTAGGGTTAGGGTTATCATCAGGCCTAGGATAGTGTTAGGGTTAGGGTTAGCATCAGTCTAGGATAGTGATAGTGTTAGGGTTAGGGTTATCATCAGGCCTAGGATAGTGTGAGGGCTAGGGTTAGCATCAGACTTAGGATAGTGTTAGGGTTAGGGTTAACATAAACGCTAGGATAGTGTTAGGGTTAGGGTTAGGGTTATCATCAGGCCTAGAATAGTGTTAGGGTTAGGGTTAGGGTTAGCATCAGTTCAAGGATACTGTTAGGGTTAGCGTTAGGGTTAGCATCATCCCTAGGATAGTGTTAGGGTTAGGGTTAGGGTTAGCATCAGCCCTAGGATAGTGTTAGGGTTAGGGTTAGCATCAGCCCTAGGATAGTGTTAGGGTTAGGGTTAGGGTTATCATCAGGCCTAGGATAGTGTTAGGGTTAGGGTTAGCATCAGTCTAGGATAGTGATAGGGTTAGGGTTAGGGTTATCATCAGGCCTAGGATAGTGTGAGGGCTAGGGTTAGCATCAGACTTAGGATAGTGTTAGGGTTAGTGTTAGGGTTAGCATCAGCCCTAGGATAGTGTTAGGGTTAGGGTTAGCATCAGACCTAGGATAGTGTTCGGGTTAAGGTTAACATAAACCCTAGGATAGTGTTAGGGTTAGGGTTAGGGTTATCATCAGGCCTAGGATAGTGTTAGGGCTAGGGTTAGGGTTAGCATCAGTTAGGGATAGTGTTAGGGTTAGCGTTAGGGTTAGCATCAGCCCTAGGATAGTGTTAGGGTTAGGGTTAGGGTTAGCATCAGCGCTAGGATAGTGTTACGGTTAGGGTTAGCTTCAGCCCTAGGATGGTGTTAGGGTTAGGGTTAGGGTTAGAATCAGCCGTAGGATAGTGTTAGGGTTATGGTTAGGGTTAGCATCAGCCCTAGGATAGTGTTAGGGTTAGGCTTAGGGTTAGCATCAGGCCTAGCATAATGTTAGGGTTAGGGTTAGCATCAGCCCTAGGATAGTCTTAGGGTTAGGGTTAGGGTTATCATCAGCCGTAGGATAGTGTTAGGGTTAGGGTTAGCCTCAGCCCTAAGATAGTGTTAGAGTTAGGGTTAGGGTTACCATCAGCCCTAGGATAGTGTTAGGGTTAGGGTTAGGGTTAGCATCAGCCCAAGGATAGTGTTAGTGTTAGGGTTAGCATCAGCCCTAGGATAGTGTTAGGGTTAGGGTTAGGGTTAGCATCCGCCCTAGGATAGTGTTAGGGTTAGGGTTAGGGTTAGCATCAGCCCTAGGATAGTGTTAGGGTTAGGGTTAGGGTTAGCATCAGCCCTAGGTTATTATTAGTGTTAGGGTTAGCATCAGCCCTAGAATAGTGTTAAGGTTAGGATTAGGGTTAGCACCAGGCCTAGGATAGTGTTAGTGTTAGGGTTAGCATCAGCCTTAGGATAGTGTTAGGGTTAGGGTTAGGGTTAGCATCAGCCCTAGGATAGTGTTAGGGTTATGGTTAGGTTTAGCATCAGCCCTAGGATAGTGTTAGTGTTAGGGTTAGCATCAGCCCTAGTATAGTGTTAGGGTTAGGGTTAGGGTTAGCATCAGCCCTAGGATAGTATTAGGGTTAGGGTTAGAGTTAGGGATAGTTTTAGCATCAGCTCTAGGATAGTTTTAGGGTTAGGGTTAGGGTTAGCATCAGCCCTAGGATAGTGTTAGGGTTAGGGTTAGGGTTAGCATCAGGCCTAGGACAGTGTTAGGGTTAGGGTTAGCATCAGCCCTAGGATAGTGTTAGGGTTGGGGTTAGGGTTAGCATCAGCCCTAGGATAGTGTTAGGGTTAGGGTTAGCATCAACCCTAGGATAGTGTTTGGGTTTCGGTTAGGGTTAGCATTAGCCCTAGGATAGTGTAAGTGTTAGGGTTAGGGTTAGCATTAGCCCTAGGATAGTGTTAGGGTTAGGGTTAGCATCAGCCCTAGGATAGTGTTAGGGTTAGGGTTAGGGTTAGCATCAGCCCTAGGATAGTGTTAGGGTTAGGGTTAGGGTTAGCATCAGCCCTAGGATAGTGTTAGGGTTAGGGTTAGGGTTAGCATCAGCCCTAGGATAGTATTAGGGTTAGGGCTAGCATCACCCCTAGGATAGCGTTAGGGTTAGGGTTAGGGTTAGCACCAGGCCTAGCATAGTGTTAGTGTTAGGGTTAGCATCAGCCTTAGGATAGTGTTAGGGTTAGGGTTAGGGTTAGCATCAGCCGTAGGATAGTGTTAGGGTTAGGGTTAGCCTCAGCCCTAAGATAGTGTTAGAGTTAGGGTTAGGGTTAGCATCAGCCCTAGGATAGTGTTAGGGTTAGGGTTAGGGTTACCATCAGCCCTAGGATAGTGTTAGTGTTAGGGTTAGCATCAGCCATAGGATAGTGTTAGGGTTAGGGTTAGGGTTAGCATCCGCCCTAGGATAGGGTTAGGGTTAGGGTTAGGGTTAGCATCCGCCCTAGGATAGTGTTAGGGTTAGGGTTAGGGTTAGCATCAGCCCTAGGATAGTGTTAGGGTTATGGTTAACATAAACCCTAGGATATTGTTAGGGTTAGGGTTAGGGTTATCATCAGGCCTAGGATAGTGTTAGGGTTAGGGTTAGGGTTAGCATCAGTTCAAGGATAGTGGTAGGGTTAGCCTTAGGGTTAGCATCAGCCCTAGGATAGTGTTAGGGTTAGGGTTAGCATCAGCCCTAGGATAGTGTTAGGGTTAGGCTTAGGGTTAGCATCAGCCCTAGGAGAGTGTTAGTGTTAGGGATATGGTTAGCATCAGGCCTAGGATAGTGTTTGGGTTAGGGTTAGGGTTAGCATCAGCCCTAGGATAGTGTTAGGGTTAGGGTTAGCCTCAGCCCTAGAAGAGTGTTAGGGTTAGGGATAGGGTTAGCATCAGGCCTAGGATAGTGTTAGGGTGAGGGTTAGGGTTAGCATCAGCCCTAGGATAGTGTTAGGGTTAGGGTTAGCATCAGGCGTAGGAGAGTGTTAGGGTTAGGGTTAGCATCAGCCCTAGGATAGTGTTAGGGTTATTGTTAGGGTTAGCATCAGCACTAGGATAGTGTTAGGGTTATGGTTAGGTTTAGCATCAGCCCTAGGATAGTGTTAGGGTAAGGGTTAGGGTTAGCATCAGGCCTAGGATAGTGTTAGGGTTACGGTTAGAATCAGCCCTAGGATAGTGTTAGGGTTAGGGTTAGGGTTAGCATCAGCCCTAGGATAGTGTTAGGTTAAGGTTATGGATATCATCAGGCCTAGGATATTGCTAGGATTAGGGTTAGCATCAGCCCTAGGAGAGTGTTAGGGTTATGGTTATGGTAAGCATCAGCCCTAGGATAGTGTTAGGGTTAGGGTTAGGGTTAGCATCAGCCCTAGGATAGTGTTAGGGTTAGGGTTAGGGTTAGCATCAGCCCTCGGATATTATTAGGGTTAGGGTTAGCATCATCCCTAGGATAGTGTTAGGGTTAGGGTTAGGGTTAGCACCAGGCCTAGGATAGTGTTAGTGTTAGGGTTAGCATCAGCCTTAGGATATTGTTAGGGTTAGGGTTAGGTTTAGCATCAACAATAGGATAGTGTTAGGGTTAGGGTTAGCCTCAGCCCTAGGATAGTGTTAGAGTTAGGGTTAGGGTTAGCATCAGCCCTAGGATAGTGTTAGGGTTAGGTTTAGGGTTAGCATCAGCCCTAGGATAGTGTTAGGGTTAGGGTTAGGGTTAGCATCAGCCCTAGGATAGTATTAGGGTTAGGGTTAGGGTTAGGGTTAGCGTTAGCATCAGCTCTAGGATAGTGTTAAGGTTAGGGATAGGGTTAGCATCAGCCCAAGGATAGTGTTAGGGTTAGTGTTAGGGTTAGCATCAGCCCTAGGATAGTGTTAGTGTTAGGGTTAGCATGAGACCTAGGATAGTGTTAGGGTTAGGGTTAGGGTTAGCATCAGACCTAGGATAGTGTTAGGGTTAGGTTTAGCATCAGCCCTAGGATAGTGTTAGGGTTAGGGTTAGGGTTAGCATCAGCCCTAGGATAGTGTTAGTGTTAGGGTTAGCCTCAGCCCTAGGAGAGTGTTAGGGTTAGGGATAGGGTTAGCATCAGGCCTAGGATAGTGTTAGGGTTAGGGTTAGGGTTAGCATCAGCCCTAGGATAGTGTTAGGGTTAGGGTTATCATCAGGCCTAGGAGAGTGTTAGGGTTAGGGTTAGCATCAGCCCTAGGAGAGTGTTAGGGTAAGGGTTAGGGTTAGCATCAGCCCTAGGATAGTGTTAGGGTTAGGGTTAACATCAGCCCTAGGATAGTGTTAGGGTTAGGGTTAGGGTTAGCATCAGCCCTAGGGTAGTGTAAGTGTTAGGGTTAGGGTTAGCATCAGGCCTAGGATAGTGTTAGTTTTAGGGTTAGCATCAGCCCTACGATAGTTTTAGGGTTAGGGTTAGGGTTAGCGTCAGCCCTAGGATAGTGTTAGGGTTAGGGTTAGTGTTAGCATCAGCCCTAGGATAGTATTAGGGTTAGAGTTAGCATCAGCCCTAGGACAGTGTTAGGGTTAGGGATAGGGTTAGCACCAGGCCTAGGATAGTGTTACTGTTAGGGTTAGCATCAGCCTTAGGATAGTGTTTGGGTTAGGGTTAGCCTCAGCCCTTAGATAGTGTTAGAGTGAGGGTTAGTGTTAGCATCAGCCCTAGGATACTGTTAGGTTTAGGGTTAGGGTTAGCATCAGCCCTAGGATAGTGTTAGTGTTAGGGTTAGCATCAGCCCTAGGATAGTTTTAGGGTTAGGGTTAGGGTTAGCATCAGCCCTAGGATAGTGTTAGGGTTAGGGTTAGGGTTAGCATCAGCCCTAGGTTATTATTAGTGTTAGGGTTAGCATCAGCCCTAGAATAGTGTTAAGGTTAGGATTAGGGTTAGCACCAGGCCTAGGATAGTGTTAGTGTTAGGGTTAGCATCAGCCTTAGGATAGTGTTAGGGTTAGGGTTAGGGTTAGCATCAGCCCTAGGATAGTGTTAGGGTTATGGTTAGGTTTAGCATCAGCCCTAGGATAGTGTTAGTGTTAGGGTTAGCATCAGCCCTAGTATAGTGTTAGGGTTAGGGTTAAGGTTAGCATCAGCCCTAGGATAGTATTAGGGTTAGGGTTAGAGTTAGGGATAGTTTTAGCATCAGCTCTAGGATAGTTTTAGGGTTAGGGTTAGGGTTAGCATCAGCCCTAGGATAGTGTTAGGGTTAGGGTTAGGGTTAGCATCAGGCCTAGGACAGTGTTAGGGTTAGGGTTAGCATCAACCCTAGGATAGTGTTAGGGTTGGGGTTAGGGTTAGGATCAGCCCTAGGATAGTGTTAGGGTTAGGGTTAGCATCAACCCTAGGATAGTGTTTGGGTTTCGGTTAGGGTTAGCATCAGCCCTAGGATAGTGTTAGGGTTAGGGTTAGCCTCAGCCCTAGGATAGTGTTAGGGTTATGGTTAGGTTTAGCATCAGCCCTAGGATAGTGTTAGGGTTAGGGTTAGCATCAGCCCTAGGATAGTGTTACGGTTAGGCTTAGGGTTAGCATCAGGCCTAGGATAGTGTTAGGGTTAGGGTTAGCATCAGCCCTAGGATAGTCTTAGGGTTAGGGTTAGGGTTAGCATCAGCCGTAGGATAGTGTTAGGGTTAGGGTTAGCCTCTGCCCTAAGATAGTGTTAGAGTTAGAGTTAGGGTTACCATCAGCCCTAGGATAGTGTTAGGGTTAGGGTTACGGTTAGCATCAGCCCAAGGATAGTGTTAGTGTTAGGGTTAGCATCAGCCCTAGGATAGTGTTAGGGTTAGGGTTAGGGTTAGCATCCGCCCTAGGATAGTGTTACGGTTAGGGTTAGGGTTAGCATCAGCCCTAGGATAGTGTTAGAGTTAGGGTTAGGGTTAACATCAGCCCTAGGATATTATTAGGGTTAGGGTTAGCATCAGCCCTACAATAGTGTTAGGGTTAGGGTTAAGGTTAGCAACAGCCCTAGGATAGTGTTAGTGTTAGGGTTAGCATCAGCCTTAGGATAGTGTTAGTGTTAGGGTTAGGGTTAGCATCAGCCGTAGGGTAGTGTTAGGGTTAGGGTTAGCCTCATCCCTAGGATACTGTTAGAGTTAGTGTTAGGGTTAGCATCAGCCCTAGGATAGTGTTAGGGTTAGGGTATGGTTATCATCAGCCCTAGGATAGTGTTAGTGTTAGGGTTAGCATCAGCCCTAGGATAGTGTTAGGGTTAGGGTTAGGGTTAGCATCAGCCCTAGGATAGTATTAGGGTTAGGGTTAGGGTTAGGCTTAGTTTTAGCATCAGCTCTAGGATAGTGTTAGGGTTAGGGTTAGGGTTAGCATCAGCCCTAGGATAGTGTTAGGGTTAGGGTTAGGGTTAGCATCAGGCCTAGGACAGTGTTAGGGTTAGGGTTAGCATCAGCCCTAGGATAGTGTTAGGGTTAGGGTTAGGGTTAGCATCAGCCCTAGGATAGTGTTAGGGTTAGGGTTAGCATCAACCCTAGGATAGTGTTTGGGTTAGGGTTATGGTTAGCATGAGCCCTAGGATAGTGTTAGGGTTACGGTTAGCCACAGCCCTAGGAGAGTGTTAGGGTTAGGGATAGGGTTAGCATCAGGCCTAGGATAGTGTTAGGGTTAGGGTTAGGGTTAGCATCAGCCCTAGGATAGTGTTAGGGTTAGGGTTAGCATCAGGCCTAGGATAGTGTTAGGGTTAGGGTTAGCATCAGCCCTAGGATAGTGTTAGTGTTAGGCTTAGGGTTAGCATCAGCCCTGGGATAGTGTTAGGGTTAGGGTTAGGGTTAGCATCAGCCCTAGGATAGTGTTAGGGTTAGGGTTAGCACCAGGCCTAGGATAGTGTTAGTGTTAGGGTTAGCATAAGCCCTAGGATAGTATTAGGGTTAGGGTTAGGGTTAGGGTTAGCGTTAGCATCAGCTCTAGGATAGTGTTAGGTTTAGCTTTGGGGTTAGCATCAACCCTAGGATAGTGTTAGGGTTAGGGTTAGGGTTAGCATCAGCCCTAGGATAGTGTTAGGGTTACGGTTAGCATCAGCCCTAGGATAGTCTTAGGGTTAGGGTTAGGGTTAGCATCAGCCCTAGGATAGTGTTAGGGTTAGGGTTAGCATCAGCCCTAGGAGAGTGTTAGGGTTAGGGTTAGCATCAGCCCTAGGATAGTGTTAGGGTTAGGGTTAGGGTTAGCATGAGCCGTAGGATAGTGTTTGGGTTAGGGTTAGCCTCAGCCCTTAGATAGTGTTAGAGTGAGGGTTAGTGTTAGCATCAGCCCTAGGATAGTGTTAGGGTTAGTGTTAGGGTTAGCATCAGCCCTAGGATAGTGTTAGGGTTAGGGTTAGCATCAGCCCTAGGATATTGTTCGGGTTAGGGTTAACATAAACCCTAGGATAGTGTTAGGGTTAGGGTTAGGGTTATCATCAGGCCTAGGATAGTGTTAGGGTTAGGGTTAGGGTTAGCATCAGTTCAAGGATAGTGATAGGGTTAGCGTTAGGGTTAGCATCAGCCCTAGGATAGTGTTAGGGTTAGGGTTAGGGTTAGCATCAGCCCTAGGATAGTGTTAGGGTTAGGGTTAGCTTCAGCCCTAGGATGGTGTTAGGGTTAGGGTTAGGGTTAGCATCAGCCCTAGGATAGTGTTAGGTTTAGGGTTAGGGTTAGCATCAGCCCTAGGATAGTGTTAGGGTTAGGCTTAGGGTTAGCATCAGGCCTAGCATAGTGTTAGGGTTAGGGTTAGCATCAGCCCTAGGATAGTCTTAGGGTTAGGGTTAGGGTTAGCATCAGCCGTAGGATAGTGTTAGGGTTAGGGTTAGCCTCAGCCCTAAGATAGTGTTAGAGTTAGGGTTAGGGTTACCATCAGCCCTAGGATAGTGTTAGGGTTAGGGTTAGGGTTAGCATCAGCCCAAGGATAGTGTTAGTGTTAGGGATAGCATCAGCCCTAGGATAGTGTTAGGGTTAGGGTTAGGGTTAGCATCCACCCTAGGATAGTGTTAGGGTTAGGGTTAGGGTTAGCATCAGCCCTAGGATATTATTAGGGTTAGGGTTAGCATCAGCCCTAGAATAGTGTTAAGGTTAGGATTAGGGTTAGCACCAGGCCTAGGATAGTGTTAGTGTTAGGGTTAGCATCAGCCTTAGGATAGTGTTAGGGTTAGGGTTAGGCTTAGCATCAGCCCTAGGATAGTGTTAGGGTTATGGTTAGGTTTAGCATCAGCCCTAGGATAGTATTAGTGTTAGGGTTAGCATCAGCCCTAGGATAGTGTTAGGGTTAGGGTTAGGGTTAGCATCAGCCCTAGGATAGTATTAGGGTTAGGGTTAGAGTTAGGGATAGTTTTAGCATCAGCTCTAGGATAGTGTTAGGGTTAGGGTTAGGGTTAGCATCAGCCCTAGGATAGTGTTAGGGTTAGGGTTAGGGTTAGCATCAGGCCTAGGACAGTGTTAGGGTTAGTGTTAGGGTTAGCATCAGCCCTAGGATAGTGTTAGTGTTAGGGTTAGCATGAGCCCTAGGATAGTGTTAGGGTTAGGGTTAGGGTTAGCATCAGACCTAGGATAGTGTTAGGGTTAGGGTTAGCATCAGCCCTAGGATAGTGTTAGGGTTAGGGTTAGGGTTAGCATCAGCCCTAGGATAGTGTTAGGGTTAGGGTTAGCATCAACCCTAGGATAGTGTTAGGGTTAGGGTTAGGGTTAGCATCAGCCCTAGGATAGTGTTAGTGTTAGGGTTAGAATCAGCCCTAGGAGAGTGTTAGGGTTAGGGATAGGGTTAGCATCAGGCCTAGGATAGTGTTAGGGTTAGGGTTAGGGTTAGCATCAGCCCTAGAATAGTGTTAGGGTTAGGGTTATCATCAGGCCTAGGATAGTGTTAGGGTTAGGGTTAGCATCAGCCCTAGGAGAGTGTTAGGGTAAGGGTTAGGGTTAGCATCAGCCCTAGGATAGTGTTAGGGTTAGGGTTAACATCAGCCCTAGGATAGTGTTAGGGTTAGGGTTAGGGTTAGCATCAGCCCTAGGGTAGTGTAAGTGTTAGGGTTAGGGTTAGCATCAGGCCTAGGATAGTGTTAGTTTTAGGGTTAGCATCAGCCCTACGATAGTGTTAGGGTTAGGGTTAGGGTTAGCGTCAGCCCTAGGATAGTGTTAGGGTTAGGGTTAGGGTTAGCATCAGCCCTAGGATAGTATTAGGGTTAGAGTTAGCATCAGCCCTAGGACAGTGTTAGGGTTAGGGATAGGGTTAGCACCAGGCCTAGGATAGTGTTACTGTTAGGGTTAGCATCAGCCTTAGGATAGTGTTAGGGTTAGGGTTAGGGTTAGCATCAGCCGTAGGATAGTGTTTGGGTTAGGGTTAGCATCAGCCCTAGGATAGTGTTAAGGTTAGGATTAGGGTTAGCACCAGGCCTAGGATAGTGTTAGTGTTAGGGTTAGCATCAGCCTTAGGATAGTGTTAGGGTTAGGGTTAGGGTTAGCATCAGCCCTAGGATAGTGTTAGGGTTATGGTTAGGTTTAGCATCAGCCCTAGGATAGTGTTAGTGTTAGGGTTAGCATCAGCCCTAGTATAGTGTTAGGGTTAGGGTTAGGGTTAGCATCAGCCCTAGGATAGTATTAGGGTTAGGGTTAGAGTTAGGGATAGTTTTAGCATCAGCTCTAGGATAGTTTTAGGGTTAGGGTTAGGGTTAGCATCAGCCCTAGGATAGTGTTAGGGTTAGGGTTAGGGTTAGCATCAGGCCTAGGACAGTGTTAGGGTTAGGGTTAGCATCAGCCCTAGGATAGTGTTAGGGTTGGGGTTAGGGTTAGCATCAGCCCTAGGATAGTGTTAGGGTTAGGGTTAGCATCAACCCTAGGATAGTGTTTGGGTTTCGGTTAGGGTTAGCATTAGCCCTAGGATAGTGTAAGTGTTAGGGTTAGGGTTAGCATTAGCCCTAGGATAGTGTTAGGGTTAGGGTTAGCATCAGCCCTAGGATAGTGTTAGGGTTAGGGTTAGGGTTAGCATCAGCCCTAGGATAGTGTTAGGGTTAGGGTTAGGGTTAGCATCAGCCCTAGGATAGTGTTAGGGTTAGGGTTAGGGTTAGCATCAGCCCTAGGATAGTATTAGGGTTAGGGCTAGCATCACCCCTAGGATAGCGTTAGGGTTAGGGTTAGGGTTAGCACCAGGCCTAGCATAGTGTTAGTGTTAGGGTTAGCATCAGCCTTAGGATAGTGTTAGGGTTAGGGTTAGGGTTAGCATCAGCCGTAGGATAGTGTTAGGGTTAGGGTTAGCCTCAGCCCTAAGATAGTGTTAGAGTTAGGGTTACGGTTAGCATCAGCCCTAGGATAGTGTTAGGGTTAGGGTTAGGGTTACCATCAGCCCTAGGATAGTGTTAGTGTTAGGGTTAGCATCAGCCATAGGATAGTGTTAGGGTTAGGGTTAGGGTTAGCATCCGCCCTAGGATAGGGTTAGGGTTAGGGTTAGGGTTAGCATCCGCCCTAGGATAGTGTTAGGGTTAGGGTTAGGGTTAGCATCAGCCCTAGGATAGTTTAGGGTTATGGTTAACATAAACCCTAGGATATTGTTAGGGTTAGGGTTAGGGTTATCATCAGGCCTAGGATAGTGTTAGGGTTAGGGTTAGGGTTAGCATCAGTTCAAGGATAGTGGTAGGGTTAGCCTTAGGGTTAGCATCAGCCCTAGGATAGTGTTAGGGTTAGGGTTAGCATCAGCCCTAGGATAGTGTTAGGGTTAGGCTTAGGGTTAGCATCAGCCCTAGGAGAGTGTTAGTGTTAGGGATATGGTTAGCATCAGGCCTAGGATAGTGTTTGGGTTAGGGTTAGGGTTAGCATCAGCCCTAGGATAGTGTTAGGGTTAGGGTTAGCCTAAGCCCTAGAAGAGTGTTAGGGTTAGGGATAGGGTTAGCATCAGGCCTAGGATAGTGTTAGGGTGAGGGTTAGGGTTAGCATCAGCCCTAGGATAGTGTTAGGGTTAGGGTTAGCATCAGGCGTAGGAGAGTGTTAGGGTTAGGGTTAGCATCAGCCCTAGGATAGTGTTAGGGTTATTGTTAGGGTTAGCATCAGCCCTAGGATAGTGTTAGGGTTAGGCTTAGGGTTAGCATCAGGCCTAGCATAGTGTTAGGGTTAGGGTTAGCATCAGCCCTAGGATAGTCTTAGGGTTAGGGTTAGGGTTATCATCAGCCGTAGGATAGTGTTAGGGTTAGGGTTAGCCTCAGCCCTAAGATAGTGTTAGAGTTAGGGTTAGGGTTACCATCAGCCCTAGGATAGTGTTAGGGTTAGGGTTAGGGTTAGCATCAGCCCAAGGATAGTGTTAGTGTTAGGGTTAGCATCAGCCCTAGGATAGTGTTAGGGTTAGGGTTAGGGTTAGCATCCGCCCTAGGATAGTGTTAGGGTTAGGGTTAGGGTTAGCATCAGCCCTAGGATAGTGTTAGGGTTAGGGTTAGGGTTAGCATCAGCCCTAGGTTATTATTAGTGTTAGGGTTAGCATCAGCCCTAGAATAGTGTTAAGGTTAGGATTAGGGTTAGCACCAGGCCTAGGATAGTGTTAGTGTTAGGGTTAGCATCAGCCTTAGGATAGTGTTAGGGTTAGGGTTAGGGTTAGCATCAGCCCTAGGATAGTGTTAGGGTTATGGTTAGGTTTAGCATCAGCCCTAGGATAGTGTTAGTGTTAGGGTTAGCATCAGCCCTAGTATAGTGTTAGGGTTAGGGTTAGGGTTAGCATCAGCCCTAGGATAGTATTAGGGTTAGGGTTAGAGTTAGGGATAGTTTTAGCATCAGCTCTAGGATAGTTTTAGGGTTAGGGTTAAGGTTAGCATCAGCCCTAGGATAGTGTTAGGGTTAGGGTTAGGGTTAGCATCAGGCCTAGGACAGTGTTAGGGTTAGGGTTAGCATCAGCCCTAGGATAGTGTTAGGGTTGGGGTTAGGGTTAGCATCAGCCCTAGGATAGTGTTAGGGTTAGGGTTATCATCAACCCTAGGATAGTGTTTGGGTTTCGGTTAGGGTTAGCATTAGCCCTAGGATAGTGTAAGTGTTAGGGTTAGGGTTAGCATTAGCCCTAGGATAGTGTTAGGGTTAGGGTTAGCATCAGCCCTAGGATAGTGTTAGGGTTAGGGTTAGGGTTAGCATCAGCCCTAGGATAGTGTTAGGGTTAGGGTTAGGGTTAGCATCAGCCCTAGGATAGTGTTAGGGTTAGGGTTAGGGTTAGCATCAGCCCTAGGATAGTATTAGGGTTAGGGCTAGCATCACCCCTAGGATAGCGTTAGGGTTAGGGTTAGGGTTAGCACCAGGCCTAGCATAGTGTTAGTGTTAGGGTTAGCATCAGCCTTAGGATAGTGTTAGGGTTAGGGTTAGGGTTAGCATCAGCCGTAGGATAGTGTTAGGGTTAGGGTTAGCCTCAGCCCTAAGATAGTGTTAGAGTTAGGGTTAGGGTTAGCATCAGCCCTAGGATAGTGTTAGGGTTAGGGTTAGGGTTACCATCAGCCCTAGGATAGTGTTAGTGTTAGGGTTAGCATCAGCCATAGGATAGTGTTAGGGTTAGGGTTAGGGTTAGCATCCGCCCTAGGATAGGGTTAGGGTTAGGGTTAGGGTTAGCATCCGCCCTAGGATAGTGTTAGGGTTAGGGTTAGGGTTAGCATCAGCCCTAGGATAGTGTTAGGGTTATGGTTAACATAAACCCTAGGATATTGTTAGGGTTAGGGTTAGGGTTATCATCAGGCCTAGGATAGTGTTAGGGTTAGGGTTTGGGTTAGCATCAGTTCAAAGATAGTGGTAGGGTTAGCCTTAGGGTTAGCATCAGCCCTAGGATAGTGTTAGGGTTAGGGTTAGCATCAGCCCTAGGATAGTGTTAGGGTTAGGCTTAGGGTTAGCATCAGCCCTAGGAGAGTGTTAGTGTTAGGGATATGGTTAGCATCAGGCCTAGGATAGTGTTTGGGTTAGGGTTAGGGTTAGCATCAGCCCTAGGATAGTGTTAGGGTTAGGGTTAGCCTCAGCCCTAGAAGAGTGTTAGGGTTAGGGATAGGGTTAGCATCAGGCCTAGGATAGTGTTAGGGTGAGGGTTAGGGTTAGCATCAGCCCTAGGATAGTGTTAGGGTTAGGGTTAGCATCAGGCGTAGGAGAGTGTTAGGGTTAGGGTTAGCATCAGCCCTAGGATAGTGTTAGGGTTATTGTTAGGGTTAGCATCAGCCCTAGGATAGTGTTAGGGTTATGGTTAGGTTTAGCATCAGCCCTAGGATAGTGTTAGGGTAAGTGTTAAGGTTAGCATCAGGCCTAGGATAGTGTTAGGGTTACGGTTAGAATCAGCCCTAGGATAGTGTTAGGGTTAGGGTTAGGGTTAGCATCAGCCCTAGGATAGTGTTAGGTTTAGGGTTATGGATATCATCAGGCCTAGGATATTGCTAGGATTAGGTTTAGCATCAGCCCTAGGATAGTGTTAGGGTTATGGTTATGGTAAGCATCAGCCCTAGGATAGTGTTAGGGTTAGGGTTAGGGTTAGCATCAGCCCTAGGATAGTGTTAGGGTTAGGGTTAGGGTTAGCATCAGCCCTCGGATATTATTAGGGTTAGGGTTAGCATCATCCCTAGGATAGTGTTAGGGTTAGGGTTAGGGTTAGCACCAGGCCTAGGATAGTGTTAGTGTTAGGGTTAGCATCAGCCTTAGGATATTGTTAGGGTTAGGGTTAGGTTTAGCATCAACAATAGGATAGTGTTAGGGTTAGGCTTAGCCTCAGCCCTAGGATAGTGTTAGAGTTAGGGTTAGGGTTAGCATCAGCCCTAGGATAGTGTTAGGGTTAGGTTTAGGGTTAGCATCAGCCCTAGGATAGTGTTAGGGTTAGGGTTAGGGTTAGCATCAGCCCTAGGATAGTATTAGGGTTAGGGTTAGGGTTAGGGTTAGCGTTAGCATCAGCTCTAGGATAGTGTTAAGGTTAGGGATAGGGTTAGCATCAGCCCAAGGATAGTGTTAGGGTTAGTGTTAGGGTTAGCATCAGCCCTAGGATAGTGTTAGTGTTAGGGTTAGCATGAGCCCTAGGATAGTGTTAGGGTTAGGGTTAGGGTTAGCATCAGACCTAGGATAGTGTTAGGGTTAGGTTTAGCATCAGCCCTAGGATAGTGTTAGGGTTAGGGTTAGGGTTAGCATCAGCCCTAGGATAGTGTTAGTGTTAGGGTTAGCCTCAGCCCTAGGAGAGTGTTAGGGTTAGGGATAGGGTTAGCATCAGGCCTAGGATAGTGTTAGGGTTAGGGTTAGGGTTAGCATCAGCCCTAGGATAGTGTTAGGGTTAGGGTTATCATCAGGCCTAGGATAGTGTTAGGGTTAGGGTTAGCATCAGCCCTAGGAGAGTGTTAGGGTAAGGGTTAGGGTTAACATCAGCCCTAGGATAGTGTTAGGGTTAGGGTTAACATCAGCCCTAGGATAGTGTTAGGGTTAGGGTTAGGGTTAGCATCAGCCCTAGGGTAGTGTAAGTGTTAGGGTTAGGGTTAGCATCAGGCCTAGGATAGTGTTAGTTTTAGGGTTAGCATCAGCCCTACGATAGTTTTAGGGTTAGGGTTAGGGTTAGCGTCAGCCCTAGGATAGTGTTAGGGTTAGGGTTAGTGTTAGCATCAGCCCTAGGATAGTATTAGGGTTAGAGTTAGCATCAGCCCTAGGACAGTGTTAGGGTTAGGGATAGGGTTAGCACCAGGCCTAGGATAGTGTTACTGTTAGGGTTAGCATCAGCCTTAGGATAGTGTTAGGATTAGGGTTAGTGTTAGCATCAGCCGTAGGATAGTGTTTGGGTTAGGGTTAGCCTCAGCCCTTAGATAGTGTTAGAGTGAGGGTTAGTGTTAGCATCAGCCCTAGGATAGTGTTAGGTTTAGGGTTAGGGTTAGCATCAGCCCTAGGATAGTGTTAGTGTTAGGGTTAGCATCAGCCCTAGGATAGTTTTAGGGTTAGGGTTAGGGTTAGCATCAGCCCTAGGATAGTGTTAGGGTTAGGGTTAGGGTTAGCATCAGCCCTAGGTTATTATTAGTGTTAGGGTTAGCATCAGCCCTAGAATAGTGTTAAGGTTAGGATTAGGGTTAGCACCAGGCCTAGGATAGTGTTAGTGTTAGGGTTAGCATCAGCCTTAGGATAGTGTTAGGGTTAGGGTTAGGGTTAGCATCAGCCCTAGGATAGTGTTAGGGTTATGGTTAGGTTTAGCATCAGCCCTAGGATAGTGTTAGTGTTAGGGTTAGCATCAGCCCTAGTATAGTGTTAGGGTTAGGGTTAAGGTTAGCATCAGCCCTAGGATAGTATTAGGGTTAGGGTTAGAGTTAGGGATAGTTTTAGCATCAGCTCTAGGATAGTTTTAGGGTTAGGGTTAGGGTTAGCATCAGCCCTAGGATAGTGTTAGGGTTAGGGTTAGGGTTAGCATCAGGCCTAGGACAGTGTTAGGGTTAGGGTTAGCATCAACCCTAGGATAGTGTTAGGGTTGGGGTTAGGGTTAGCATCAGCCCTAGGATAGTGTTAGGGTTAAGGTTAGCATCAACCCTAGGATAGTGTTTGGGTTTCGGTTAGGGTTAGCATCAGCCCTAGGATAGTGTTAGGGTTAGGGTTAGCCTCAGCCCTAGGATAGTGTTAGGGTTATGGTTAGGTTTAGCATCAGCCCTAGGATAGTGTTAGGGTTAGGGTTAGCATCAGCCCTAGGATAGTGTTAGGGTTAGGCTTAGGGTTAGCATCAGGCCTAGGATAGTGTTAGGGTTAGGGTTAGCATCAGCCCTAGGATAGTCTTAGGGTTAGGGTTAGGGTTAGCATCAGCCGTAGGATAGTGTTAGGGTTAGGGTTAGCCTCTGCCCTAAGATAGTGTTAGAGTTAGAGTTAGGGTTACCATCAGCCCTAGGATAGTGTTAGGGTTAGGGTTACGGTTAGCATCAGCCCAAGGATAGTGTTAGTGTTAGGGTTAGCATCAGCCCTAGGATAGTGTTAGGGTTAGGGTTAGGGTTAGCATCCGCCCTAGAATAGTGTTAGGGTTAGGGTTATCATCAGGCCTAGGATAGTGTTAGGGTTAGGGTTAGCATCAGCCCTAGGAGAGTGTTAGGGTAAGGGTTAGGGTTAGCATCAGCCCTAGGATAGTGTTAGGGTTAGGGTTAACATCAGCCCTAGGATAGTGTTAGGGTTAGGGTTAGGGTTAGCATCAGCCCTAGGGTAGTGTAAGTGTTAGGGTTAGGGTTAGCATCAGGCCTAGGATAGTGTTAGTTTTAGGGTTAGCATCAGCCCTACGATAGTGTTAGGGTTAGGGTTAGGGTTAGCGTCAGCCCTAGGATAGTGTTAGGGTTAGGGTTAGGGTTAGCATCAGCCCTAGGATAGTATTAGGGTTAGAGTTAGCATCAGCCCTAGGACAGTGTTAGGGTTAGGGATAGGGTTAGCACCAGGCCTAGGATAGTGTTACTGTTAGGGTTAGCATCAGCCTTAGGATAGTGTTAGGGTTAGGGTTAGGGTTAGCATCAGCCGTAGGATAGTGTTTGGGTTAGGGTTAGCATCAGCCCTAGGATAGTGTTAGGGTTAGGGTTAACATAAACCCTAGGATAGTGTTAGGGTTAGGGTTAGGGTTATCATCAGGCCTAGAATAGTGTTAGGGTTAGGGTTAGGGTTAGCATCAGTTCAAGGATATTGTTAGGGTTAGCGTTAGGGTTAGCATCAGCCCTAGGATAGTGTTAGGGTTAGGGTTAGGGTTAGCATCATCCCTAGGATAGTGTTAGGGTTAGGGTTAGCATCAGCCCTAGGATAGTGTTAGGGTTAGGGTTAAGGTTATCATCAGGCCTAGGATAGTGTTAGGGTTAGGGTTAGCATCAGTCTAGGATAGTGATAGGGTTAGGGTTAGGGTTATCATCAGGCCTAGGATAGTGTGAGGGCTAGGGTTAGCATCAGACTTAGGATAGTGTTAGGGTTAGTGTTAGGGTTAGCATCAGCCCTAGGATAGTGTTAGGGTTAGGATTAGCATCAGCCCTAGGATAGTGTTCGGGTTAGGGTTAACATAAACCCTAGGATAGTGTTAGGGTTAGGGTTAGGGTTATCATCAGGCCTAGGATAGTGTTAGGGTTATGGTTAGGGTTAGCATCAGCCCAAGGATAGTGTTAGTGTTAGGGTTAGCATCAGCCCTAGGATACTGTTAGGGTTAGGGTTAGGGTTAGCATCCGCCCTAGGATAGTGTTAGGGTTATGGTTAGGGTTAGCATCAGCCCTAGGATAGTGTTAGGGTTAGGGTTAGGGTTAGCATCAGCCCTAGGTTATTATTAGTGTTAGGGTTAGCATCAGCCCTAGAATAGTGTTAAGGTTAGGATTAGGGTTAGCACCAGGCCTAGGATAGTGTTATTGTTAGGGTTAGCATCAGCCTTAGGATAGTGTTAGGGTTAGGGTTTGGTTATCATCAGCCCTAGGATAGTGTTAGTGTTAGGGTTAGCATCAGCCCTAGGATAGTGTTAGGGTTAGGGTTAGGGTTAGCATCAGCCCTAGGATAGTATTAGGGTTAGGGTTAGAGTTAGGGATAGTTTTAGCATCAGCTCTAGGATAGTGTTAGGGTTAGGGTTAGGGTTAGCATCAGCCCTAGGATAGTGTTAGGGTTAGGGTTAGGGTTAGCATCAGGCCTAGGACAGTGTTAGGGTTAGGGTTAGCATCAGCCCTAGGATAGTGTTAGGGTTGGGGTTAGGGTTAGCATCAGCCCTAGGATAGTGTTAGGGTTAGGGTTAGCATCAACCCTAGGATAGTGTTTGGGTTTCGGTTAGGGTTAGCATCAGCCATAGGATAGTGTTAGGGTTAGGGTTAGCCTCAGCCCTAGGATAGTGTTAGGGTTATGGTTAGGTTTAGCATCAGCCCTAGGATAGTGTTAGGGTTAGGGTTAGCATCAGCCCTAGGATAGAGATAGGGTTAGGCTTAGGGTTAGCATCAGGCCTAGGATAGTGTTAGGGTTAGGGTTAGCATCAGCCCTAGGATAGTCTTAGGGTTAGGGTTAGGGTTAGCATCAGCCGTAGGATAGTGTTAGGGTTAGGGTTAGCCTCAGCCCTAAGATAGTGTTAGAGTTAGAGTTAGGGTTACCATCAGCCCTAGGATAGTGTTAGGGTTAGGGTTACGGTTAGCATCAGCCCAAGGATAGTGTTAGTGTTAGGGTTAGCATCAGCCCTAGGATAGTGTTAGGGTTAGGGTTAGGGTTAGCATCCGCCCTGGGATAGTGTTACGGTTAGGGTTAGGGTTAGCATCAGCCCTAGGATATTATTAGGGTTAGGGTTAGCATCAGCCCTACAATAGTGTTAGGGTTAGGGTTAAGGTTAGCAACAGCCCTAGGATAGTGTTAGTGTTAGGGTTAGCATCAACCCTAGGATAGTGTTAGGGTTAGGGTTAGGGTTAGCATCAGCCCTAGGATAGTGTTAGGGTTACGGTTAGCATCAGCCCTAGGATAGTCTTAGGGTTAGGGTTAGGGTTAGCATCAGCCCTAGGATAGTGTTAGGGTTAGGGTTAGCATCAGCCCTAGGATAGTGTTAGGGTTAGGGTTAGCATCAGCCCTAGGATAGTGTTAGGGTTAGGGTTAGGGTTATCATCAGGCCTAGGATAGTGTTAGGGTTAGGGTTAGCATCAGTCTAGGATAGTGATAGGGTTAGGGTTAGGGTTATCATCAGGCCTAGGATAGTGTGAGGGCTAGGGTTAGCATCAGACTTAGGATAGTGTTAGGGTTAGTGTTAGGGTTAGCATCAGCCCTAGGATAGTGTTAGAGTTAGGGTTAGCATCAGCCCTAGGATAGTGTTCGGGTTAGGGTTAACATAAACCCTACGATAGTGTTAGGGTTAGGGTTAGGGTTATCATCAGGCCTAGGATAGTGTTAGGGTTAGGGTTAGGGTTAGCATCAGTTCAAGGATAGTGTTAGGGTTAGCGTTAGGGTTAGCATCAGCCCTAGGATAGTGTTAGGGTTAGGGTTAGGGTTAGCATCAGCCCTAGGATAGTGTTAGGGTTAGGGTTAGCTTCAGCCCTAGGATGGTGTTAGGGTTAGGGTTAGGGTTAGCATCAGCCCTAGGATAGTGTTAGGGTTAGGGTTAGGGTTAGCATCAGCCCTAGGATAGTGTTAGGGTTAGGCTTAGGGTTAGCATAAGGCCTAGCATAGTGTTAGGGTTAGGGTTAGCATCAGCCCTAGGATAGTCTTAGGGTTAGGGTTAGGGTTAGCATCAGCCGTAGGATAGTGTTAGTGTTAGGGTTAGCCTCAGCCCTAAGATAGTGTTAGAGTTAGGGTTAGGGTTACCATCAGCCCTAGGATAGAGTTAGGGTTAGGGTTAGGGTTAGCATCAGCCCAAGGATAGTGTTAGTGTTAGGGATAGCATCAGCACTAGGATAGTGTTAGGGTTAGGGTTAGGGTTAGCATCCACCCTAGGATAGTGTTAGGGTTAGGGTTATCATCAGGCCTAGGATAGTGTTAAGGTTAGGGTTAGCATCAGCCCTAGGATAGTGTTAGGGTTAGGGTTAGGGTTAGCATCAGCCCTAGGGTAGTGTAAGTGTTAGGGTTAGGGTTAGCATCAGGCCTAGGATAGTGTTAATTTTAGGATTAGCATCAGCCCTACGATAGTGTTAGGGTTAGGGTTAGGGTTAGCGTCAGCCCTAGGATAGTGTTAGGGTTAGGGTTAGGGTTAGCATCAGCCCTAGGATAGTATTAGGGTTAGAGTTAGCATCAGCCCTAGGACAGTGTTAGGGTTAGGGATAGGGTTAGCACCAGGCCTAGGATAGTGTTACTGTTAGGGTTAGCATCAGCCTTAGGATAGTGTTAGGGTTAGGGTTAGGGTTAGCATCAGCCGTAGGATAGTGTTTGGGTTAGGGTTAGCATCAGCCCTAGGATAGTGTTAGGGTTAGGGTTAACATAAACCCTAGGATAGTGTTAGGGTTAGGGTTAGGGTTATCATCAGGCCTAGAATAGTGTTAGGGTTAGGGTTAGGGTTAGCATCATCCCTAGGATAGTGTTAGGGTTAGGGTTAGCATCAGCCCTAGGATAGTGTTAGGGTTAGGGTTAGGGTTATCATCAGGCCTAGGATAGTGTTAGGGTTAGGGTTAGCATCAGTCTAGGATAGTGATAGGTTAGGGTTAGGGTTATCATCAGGCCTAGGATAGTGTGAGGGTTATGGTTAGGGTTAGCATCAGCCCAAGGATAGTGTTAGTGTTAGGGTTAGCATCAGCCCTAGGATACTGTTAGGGTTAGGGTTAGGGTTAGCATCCGCCCTAGGATAGTGTTAGGGTTATGGTTAGGGTTAGCATCAGCCCTAGGATAGTGTTAGGGTTAGGGTTAGGGTTAGCATCAGCCCTAGGTTATTATTAGTGTTAGGGTTAGCACAGCCCTAGAATAGTGTTAAGGTTAGGATTAGGGTTAGCACCAGGCCTAGGATAGTGTTAGTGTTAGGGTTAGCATCAGCCTTAGGATAGTGTTAGGGTTAGGGTTAGGGTTAGCATCAGCCCTAGGATAGTGTTAGGGTTATGGTTAGGTTTAGCATCAGCCCTAGGAAAGTGTTAGTGTTAGGGTTAGCATCAGCCCTAGGATAGTGTTAGGGTTAGGGTTAGGGTTAGCATCAGCCCTAGGATAGTATTAGGGTTAGGGTTAGAGTTAGGGATAGTTTTAGCATCAGCTCTAGGATAGTGTTAGGGTTAGGGTTAGGGTTAGCATCAGCCCTAGGATAGTGTTAGGGTTAGGGTTAGGGTTAGCATCAGGCCTAGGACAGTGTTACGGTTAGGGTTAGCATCAGCCCTAGGATAGTGTTAGGGTTGGGGTTAGGGTTAGCATCAGCCCTAGGATAGTGTTAGGGTTAGGGTTAGCATCAACCCTAGGATAGTGTTTGGGTTTCGGTTAGGGTTAGCATCAGCCAGAGCATAGTGTTAGGGTTAGGGTTAGCCTCAGCCCTAGGATAGTGTTAGGGTTAGGGTTAGGGTTAGCATCAGCCCTAGGATAGTGTTAGTGTTAGGGTTAGCCTCAGCCCTAGGAGAGTGTTAGGGTTAGGGATAGGGTTAGCATCAGGCCTAGGATAGTGTTAGGGTTAGAGTTAGGGTTAGCATCAGCCCTAGGATAGTGTTAGGGTTAGGGTTATCATCAGGCCTAGGATAGTGTTAGGGTTAGGGTTAGCATCAGCCCTAGGAGAGTGTTAGGGTAAGGGTTAGGGTTAGCATCAGACCTAGGATAGTGTTAGGGTTAGGGTTAACATCAGCCCTAGGATAGTGTTACAGTTAGGGTTAGGGTTAGCATCAGCCCTAGGATAGTGTTAGGGTTAGGGTTAGGGTTAGCATCAGCCCTAGGATAGTGTTAGTGTTAGGGTTAGCCTCAGCCCTAGGAGAGTGTTAGGGTTAGGGTTAGGGTTAGCATCAGCCCTAGGGTAGTGTTAGTTTTAGGGTTAGCATCAGCCCTAGGATAGTGTTAGGGTTAGGGTTAGGGTTAGCGTCAGCCCTAGGATAGTGTTAGGGTTAGGGTTAGGGTTAGCATCAGCCCTAGGATAGTATTAGGGTTAGAGTTAGCATCAGCCCTAGGATAGTGTTAGGGTTAGGGATAGGGTTAGCACCAGGCCTAGGATAGTGTTACTGTTAGGGTTAGCATTAGCCTTAGGATAGTGTTAGGGTTAGGGTTAGGGTTAGCATCAGCCGTAGGATAGTGTTTGGGTTATGGTTAGCCTCAGCCCTTAGATAGTGTTAGAGTGAGGGTTAGTGTTAGCATCAGCCCTAGGATAGTGTTAGGTTTAGGGTTAGGGTTAGCATCAGCCCTAGGACAGTGTTAGGGTTAGGGTTAACATCAGCCCTAGGATAGTGTTAGGGTTAGGGTTAGCATCAGCCCTAGGATAGTGTTAGGGTTAGGGTTAGGGTTAGCATCAGCCCTAGGATAGTGTTAGGGTTAGGGTTAGCATCAACCCTAGGATAGTGTTAGGGTTAGGGTTAGCCTCAGCCCTAGGAGAGTGTAGGGTTAGGGATAGGGTTAGCATCAGGCCAAGGATAGTGTTAGGGTTAGGGTTAGGGTTAGCATCAGCCCTAGGATAGTGTTAGGGTTAGGGTTAGCATCAGGCCTAGGATAGTGTTAGGGTTAGGGTTAGCATCAGCCCTAGGAGAGTGTTAGGGTTAGGGTTAGGGTTAGCATCAGCCCTAGGATAGTGTTAGGGTTAGGGTTAGGGTTAGCATCAGCCCTAGGATAGTGTTAGGGTTAGGGTTAGCATCAGCCCTAGGATAGTTTTAGGGTTAGGGTTAGGGTTAGCATCACCCTAGGACAGTGTTAGGGTTAGGGTTAACATCAGCCCTAGGATAGTGTTAGGGTTAGGGTTAGGGTTAGCATCAGCCATAGGATAGTGTTAGGGTTAGGGTTAGCATCAGCCCTAGGATAGTGTTAGGGTTAGGGTTAGGGTTAGCATCAGCCCTAGGATAGTGTTAGGGTTAGGGTTAGCATCAGCCCTAGGATAGTGTTAGGGTTAGGGTTAGGGTTAGCATCAGCCCTAGGATAGTGTTAGGGTTAGGGTTAGCCTCAGCACTAGGAGAGTGTTAGGGTTAGGGATATTGTTAGCATCAGGCCTAAGATAGTGTTAGGGTTAGGGTTAGGGTTATCATCAGGCCTAGGATAGTGTTAGGGTTAGGGTTAGCATCAGGACTAGGATAGTGTTAGGGTTAGGGTTAGCATCAGCCTTAGGAGAGTGTTAGGGTTAGGGTTAGGGTTAGGATCAGCCCTAGGATAGTGTTAGGGTTAGGGTTAGCATGAGGCCTAGGAGAGTGTTAGGGTTAGGGTTAGGGTTAGCATTAGCCCTAGGATAGTGTAAGTGTTAGGGTTAGGGTTAGCATTAGGCCTAGGATAGTGTTAGGGTTAGGGTTAGCATCAGCCCTAGGATAGTGTTAGGGTTAGGGTTAGGGTTAGCATCAGCCCTAGGATAGTGTTAGGGTTAGGGTTAGGGTTAGCATCAGCCCTAGGATGGTATTAGGGTTAGGGTAGGGTTAGGGTTAGCGTTAGCATCAGCTCTAGGATAGTGTTAGGGTTAGGGTTAGGGTTAGCATCAGCCCAAGGATAGTGTTAGGGTTAGTGTTAGGGTTAGCATCAGCCCTAGGATAGTGTTAGTGTTAGGGGTAGCATCAGCCCTAGGATAGTGTTAGGGTTAGGGTTAGGGTTAGCATCAGACCTAGGATAGTGTTAGGGTTAGGGTTAGCATCAGCCCTAGGATAGTGTTAGGGTTAGGGTTAGGGTTAGCATCAGCCCTAGGATAGTGTTAGGGTTAGGGTTAGCATCAACCCTAGGATAGTGTTAGGGTTAGGGTTAGGGTTAGCATCAGCCCTAGGATAGTGTTAGTGTTAGGGTTAGCCTCAGTCCTAGGAGAGTGTTAGGGTTAGGGATAGGGTTAGCATCAGGCCTAGGATAGTGTTAGGGTTAGGGTTAGGGTTAGCATCAGCCCTAGGATAGTGTTAGGGTTAGGGTTATCATCAGGCCTAGGATAGTGTTAGGGTTAGGGTTAGCATCAGCCCTATGAGAGTGTTAGGGTAAGGGTTAGGGTTAGCATCAGCCCTAGGATAGTGTTAGGGTTAGGGTTAACATCAGCCCTAGGATAGTGTTAGGGTTAGGGTTAGGGTTAGCATCAGCCCTGGGTAGTGTAAGTTTTAGGGTTAGGGTTAGCATCAGGCCTAGGATAGTGTTAGTTTTAGGGTTAGCATCAGCCCTAGGATAGTGTTAGGGTTAGGGTTAGGGTTAGCGTCAGCCCTAGGATAGTGTTAGAGTTAGGGTTAGGGTTAGCATCAGCCCTAGGATAGTGTTAGGGTTAGGGTTAGGGTTAGCATCAGCCCTAGGATAGTGTTAGGGTTAGGGTTAGCATCAGCCCTAGGAGAGTGTTAGGGTTAGGGTTAGGGTTAG
Source organism: Lemur catta (assembly GCF_020740605.2). Taxonomy (NCBI): domain Eukaryota; kingdom Metazoa; phylum Chordata; class Mammalia; order Primates; family Lemuridae; genus Lemur; species Lemur catta. The sequence goes on along the minus strand of NW_025423851.1, from coordinate 1,661,650 downwards.
CATCAGCCCTAGGATAGTGTTAGGGTTAGGGTTAGGGTTAGCATCAGCCCTAGGATAGTGTTAGGGTTTGGGTTAGCATCAGCCCTAGGATAGTTTTAGGGTTAGGGTTAGGGTTAGCATCAGCCCTAGGACAGTGTTAGGGTTAGGGTTAACATCAGCCCTAGGATAGTGTTAGGGTTAGGGTTAGGGTTAGCATCAGCCCTAGGATAGTGTTAGTGTTAGGGTTAGCATCAGCCTTAGGAGAGTGTTAGGGTTAGGGTTAGGGTTAGCATCAGCCCTAGGATACTGTAGGGTTAGGGTTAGCATCAGGCCTAGGAGAGTGTTAGGGTTAGGGTTAGGGTTAGCATTAGCCCTAGGATAGTGTAAGTGTTAGGGTTAGGGTTAGCATTAGGCCTAGGATAGTGTTAGGGTTAGGGTTAGCATCAGCCCTAGGATAGTGTTAGGGTTAGGGTTAGGGTTATCATCAGCCCTAGGATAGTGTTAGGGTTAGGGTTAGGGCTAGCATCACCCCTAGGATAGCGTTAGGGTTAGGGTTAGGGTTAGCACCAGGCCTAGCATAGTGTTAGTGTTAGGGTTAGCATCAGCCTTAGGATAGTGTTAGGGTTAGGGTTAGGGTTAGCATCAGCCGTAGGATAGTGTTAGGGTTAGGGTTAGCCTCAGCCCTAAGATAGTGTTAGAGTTAGGGTTAGGGTTAGCATCAGCCCTAGGATAGTGTTAGGGTTAGGGTTAGGGTTACAATCAGCCCTAGGATAGTGTTAGTGTTAGGGTTAGCATCAGCCATAGGATAGTGTTAGGGTTAGGGTTAGGGTTAGCATCCGCCCTAGGATAGTGTTAGGGTTAGGGTTAGGGTTAGCATCCGCCCTAGGATAGTGTTAGGGTTAGGGTTAGGGTTAGCATCAGCCCTAGGATAGTGTTAGGGTTATGGTTAACATAAACCCTAGGATATTGTTAGGGTTAGGGTTAGGGTTATCATCAGGCCTAGGATAGTGTTAGGGTTAGGGTTAGGGTTAGCATCAGTTCAAGGATAGTGGTAGGGTTAGCCTTAGGGTTAGCATCAGCCCTAGGATAGTGTTAGGGTTAGGGTTAGCATCAGCCCTAGGATAGTGTTAGGGTTAGGCTTAGGGTTAGCATCAGCCCTAGGAGAGTGTTAGGGTTAGGGGTAGGGTTAGCATCAGGCCTAGGATAGTGTTTGTTTTAGGGTTAGGGTTAGCATCAGCCCTAGGATAGTGTTAGGGTTAGGGTTAGCCTCAGCCCTAGAAGAGTGTTAGGGTTAGGGATAGGGTTAGCATCAGGCCTAGGATAGTGTTAGGGTGAGGGTTAGGGTTAGCATCAGCCCTAGGATAGTGTTAGGGTTAGGGTTAGCATCAGGCCTAGGAGAGTGTTAGGGTTAGGGTTAGCATCAGCCCTAGGATAGTGTTAGGGTTATTGTTAGGGTTAGCATCAGCCCTAGGATAGTGTTAGGGTTATGGTTAGGTTTAGCATCAGCCCTAGGATAGTGTTAGGGTAAGGGTTAGGGTTAGCATCAGGCCTAGGATAGTGTTAGGGTTAGGGTTAGCATCAGGCCTAGGATAGTGTTAGGGTTAGGGTTAGCATCAGCCCTAGGAGAGTGTTAGGGTTAGGGTTAGGGTTAGCATCAGCCCTAGGATAGTGTTAGGGTTAGGGTTAGGGTTAGCATCAGCCCTAGGATAGTGTTAGGGTTAGGGTTAGCATCAGACCTAGGATAGTTTTAGGGTTAGGGTTAGGGTTAGCATCACCCCAAGGACAGTGTTAGGGTTAGGGTTAACATCAGCCCTAGGATAGTGTTAGGGTTAGGGTTAGGGTTAGCATCAGCCCAAGGATAGTGTTAGGGTTAGGGTTAGCATCAGCCCTAGGATAGTGTTAGGGTTAGGGTTAGGGTTAGCATCAGCCCTAGGATAGTGTTAGGGTTAGGCTTAGCATCAGCCCTAGGATAGTGTTAGGGTTAGGGTTATGGTTAGCATCAGCCCTAGGATAGTGTTAGGGTTAGGGTTAGCATCAGCCCTAGGAGAGTGTTAGGGTTAGGGTTAGGGTTAGCATCAGCCCTAGGATAGTGTTAGGGTTAGGGTTAGGGTTAGCATCAGCCCTAGGATAGTGTTAGGGTTAGGGTTAGCAACAGCCCTAGGATAGTTTTAGGGTTACGGTTAGCGTTAGCATCAGCCCTAGGACAGTGTTAGGGTTAGGGTTAACATCAGCCCTAGGATAGTGTTAGGGTTAGGGTTAGGGTTAGCATCAGCCCTAGGATAGTGTTAGTGTTAGGGTTAGCATCAGCCTTAGGAGAGTGTTAGGGTTAGGGTTAGGGTTAGCATCAGCCCTAGGATAGTGTTAGGGTTAGGGTTAGCATCAGGCCTAGGAGAGTGTTAGGGTTAGGGTTAGGGTTAGCATTAGCCCTAGGATAGTGTAAGTGTTAGGGTTAGGGTTAGCATTAGGCCTAGGATAGTGTTAGGGTTAGGGTTAGCATCAGCCCTAGGATAGTGTTAGGGTTAGGGTTAGGGTTAGCATCAGCCCTAGGATAGTGTTAGGGTTAGGGTTAGGGTTAGCATCAGCCCTAGGATAGTATCAGGGTTAGGGCTAGCATCACCCCTAGGATAGCGTTAGGGTTAGGGTTAGGGTTAGCACCAGGCCTAGCATAGTGTTAGTGTTAGGGTTAGCATCAGCCGTAGGATAGTGTTAGGGTTAGGGTTAGCCTCAGCCCTAAGATAGTGTTAGAGTTAGGGTTAGGGTTAGCATCAGCCCTAGGATAGTGTTAGGGTTAGGGTTAGGGTTACCATCAGCCCTAGGATAGTGTTAGTGTTAGGGTTAGCATCAGCCATAGGATAGTGTTAGGGTTAAGGTTAGGGTTAGCATCCGCCCTAGGATAGTGTTAGGGTTAGGGTTAGGGTTAGCATCCGCCCTAGGATAGTGTTAGGGTTAGGGTTAGGGTTAGCATCAGCCCTAGGATAGTGTTAGGGTTATGGTTAACATAAACCCTAGGATATTGTTCGGGTTAGGGTTAGGGTTATCATCAGGCCTAGGATAGTGTTTGGGTTAGGGTTAGGGTTAGCATCAGCCCTAGGATAGTGTTAGGGTTAGGGTTAGCCTCAGCCCTAGAAGAGTGTTAGGGTTAGGGATAGGGTTAGCATCAGGCCTAGGATAGTGTTAGGGTGAGGGTTAGGGTTAGCATCAGCCCTAGGATAGTGTTAGGGTTAGGGTTAGCATCAGGCGTAGGAGAGTGTTAGGGTTAGGGTTAGCATCATCCCTAGGATAGTGTTAGGGTTATTGTTAGGGTTAGCATCAGCCCTAGGATAGTGTTAGGGTTATGGTTAGGTTTAGCATCAGCCCTAGGATAGTGTTAGGGTAAGGGTTAGGGTTAGCATCAGGCCTAGGATAGTGTTAGGGTTACGGTTAGAATCAGCCCTAGGATAGTGTTAGGGTTAGGGTTAGGGTTAGCATCAGCCCTAGGATAGTGTTAGGTTTAGGGTTATGGATATCATCAGGCCTAGGATATTGTTAGGATTAGGGTTAGCATCAGCCCTAGGATAGTGTTAGGGTTAGGGTTATGGTAAGCATCAGCCCTAGGATAGTGTTAGGGTTAGGGTTAGGGTTAGCATCAGCCCTAGGATAGTGTTAGGGTTAGGGTTAGGGTTAGCATCAGCCCTCGGATATTATTAGGGTTAGGGTTAGCATCATCCCTAGGATAGTGTTAGGGTTAGGGTTAGGGTTAGCACCAGGCCTAGGATAGTGTTAGTGTTAGGGTTAGCATCAGCCTTAGGATATTGTTAGGGTTAGGGTTAGGGTTAGCATCAACAATAGGATAGTGTTAGGGTTAGCGTTAGCCTCAGCCCTAGGATAGTGTTAGAGTTAGGGTTAGGGTTAGCATCAGCCCTAGGATAGTGTTAGGGTTAGGTTTAGGGTTAGCATCAGCCCTAGAATAGTGTTAGGGTTAGGGTTAGGGTTAGCATCAGCCCTAGGATAGTATTAGGGTTAGGGTTAGGGTTAGGGTTAGCGTTAGCATCAGCTCTAGGATAGTGTTAGGGTTAGGGATAGGGTTAGCATCAGCCCAAGGATAGTGTTAGGGTTAGTGTTAGGGTTAGCATCAGCCCTAGGATAGTGTTAGTGTTAGGGTTAGCATGAGCCCTAGGATAGTGTTAGGGTTAGGGTTAGGGTTAGCATCAGACCTAGGATAGTGTTAGGGTTAGGGTTAGCATCAGCCCTAGGATAGTGTTAGGGTTAGGGTTAGGGTTAGCATCAGCCCTAGGATAGTGTTAGTGTTAGGGTTAGCCTCAGCCCTAGGAGAGTGTTAGGGTTAGGGATAGGGTTAGCATCAGGACTAGGATAGTGTTAGGGTTAGGGTTAGGGTTAGCATCAGCCCTAGGATAGTGTTAGGATTAGGGTTCTCATCAGGCCTAGGATAGTGTTAGGGTTAGGGTTAGCATCAGTCCTAGGAGAGTGTTAGGGTAAGGGTTAGGGTTAGCATCAGCCCTAGGATAGTGTTAGGGTTAGGGTTAACATCAGCCCTAGGATAGTGTTAGGGTTAGGGTTAGGGTTAGCATCAGCCCTAGGGTAGTGTAAGTGTTAGGGTTAGGGTTAGCATCAGGCCTAGGATAGTGTTAGTTTTAGGGTTAGCATCAGCCCTACGATAGTTTTAGGGTTAGGGTTAGGGTTAGCGTCAGCCCTAGGATAGTGTTAGGGTTAGGGTTAGTGTTAGCATCAGCCCTAGGATAGTATTAGGGTTAGAGTTAGCATCAGCCCTAGGACAGTGTTAGGGTTAGGGATAGGGTTAGCACCAGGCCTAGGATAGTGTTACTGTTAGGGTTAGCATCAGCCTTAGGATAGTGTTAGGGTTAGGGTTAGTGTTAGTATCAGCCGTAGGATAGTGTTTGGGTTAGGGTTAGCCTCAGCCCATAGATAGTGTTAGAGTGAGGGTTAGTGTTAGCATCAGCCCTAGGATAGTGTTAGGTTTAGGGTTAGGGTTAGCATCAGCCCTAGGATAGTGTTAGTGTTAGGGTTAGCATCAGCCCTAGGATAGTTTTAGGGTTAGGGTTAGGGTTAGCATCCGCCCTAGGATAGTGTTAGGGTTAGGGTTAGGGTTAGCATCAGCCCTAGGATAGTGTTAGGGTTAGGGTTAACATAAACCCTAGGATAGTGTTAGGGTTAGGGTTAGGGTTATCATCAGGCCTAGAATAGTGTTAGGGTTAGGGTTAGGGTTAGCATCAGTTCAAGGATACTGTTAGGGTTAGCGTTAGGGTTAGCATCATCCCTAGGATAGTGTTAGGGTTAGGGTTAGGGTTAGCATCAGCCCTAGGATAGTGTTAGGGTTAGGGTTAGCATCAGCCCTAGGATAGTGTTAGGGTTAGGGTTAGGGTTATCATCAGGCCTAGGATAGTGTTAGGGTTAGGGTTAGCATCAGTCTAGGATAGTGATAGGGTTAGGGTTAGGGTTATCATCAGGCCTAGGATAGTGTGAGGGCTAGGGTTAGCATCAGACTTAGGATAGTGTTAGGGTTAGGGTTAACATAAACCCTAGGATAGTGTTAGGGTTAGGGTTAGGGTTATCATCAGGCCTAGAATAGTGTTAGGGTTAGGGTTAGGGTTAGCATCAGTTCAAGGATACTGTTAGGGTTAGCGTTAGGGTTAGCATCATCCCTAGGATAGTGTTAGGGTTAGGGTTAGGGTTAGCATAAGCCCTAGGATAGTGTTAGGGTTAGGGTTAGCATCAGCCCTAGGATAGTGTTAGGGTTAGGGTTAGGGTTATCATCAGGCCTAGGATAGTGTTAGGGTTAGGGTTAGCATCAGTCTAGGATAGTGATAGGGTTAGGGTTAGGGTTATCATCAGGCCTAGGATAGTGTGAGGGCTAGGGTTAGCATCAGACTTAGGATAGTGTTAGGGTTAGTGTTAGGGTTAGCATCAGGCCTAGGATAGTGTTAGGGTTAGGGTTAGCATCAGACCTAGGATAGTGTTCGGGTTAAGGTTAACATAAACCCTAGGATAGTGTTAGGGTTAGGGTTAGGGTTATCATCAGGCCTAGGATAGTGTTAGGGCTAGGGTTAGGGTTAGCATCAGTTCAAGGATAGTGTTAGGGTTAGCGTTAGGGTTAGCATCAGCCCTAGGATAGTGTTAGGGTTAGGGTTAGGGTTAGCATCAGCGCTAGGATAGTGTTACGGTTAGGGTTAGCTTCAGCCCTAGGATGGTGTTAGGGTTAGGGTTAGGGTTAGCATCAGCCGTAGGATAGTGTTAGGGTTAGGGTTAGGGTTAGCATCAGCCCTAGGATAGTGTTAGGGTTAGGCTTAGGGTTAGCATCAGGCCTAGCATAGTGTTAGGGTTAGGGTTAGCATCAGCCCTAGGATAGTCTTAGGGTTAGGGTTAGGGTTATCATCAGCCGTAGGATAGTGTTAGGGTTAGGGTCAGCCTCAGCCCTAAGATAGTGTTAGAGTTAGGGTTAGGGTTACCATCAGCCCTAGGATAGTGTTAGGGTTAGGGTTAGGGTTAGCATCAGCCCAAGGATAGTGTTAGTGTTAGGGTTAGCATCAGCCCTAGGATAGTGTTAGGGTTAGGGTTAGGGTTAGCATCCGCCCTAGGATAGTGTTAGGGTTAGGGTTAGGGTTAGCATCAGCCCTAGGATAGTGTTAGGGTTAGGGTTAGGGTTAGCATCAGCCCTAGGTTATTATTAGTGTTAGGGTTAGCATCAGCCCTAGAATAGTGTTAAGGTTAGGATTAGGGTTAGCACCAGGCCTAGGATAGTGTTAGTGTTAGGGTTAGCATCAGCCTTAGGATAGTGTTAGGGTTAGGGTTAGGGTTAGCATCAGCCCTAGGATAGTGTTAGGGTTATGGTTAGGTTTAGCATCAGCCCTAGGATAGTGTTAGTGTTAGGGTTAGCATCAGCCCTAGTATAGTGTTAGGGTTAGGGTTAGGGTTAGCATCAGCCCTAGGATAGTATTAGGGTTAGGGTTAGAGTTAGGGATAGTTTTAGCATCAGCTCTAGGATAGTTTTAGGGTTAGGGTTAGGGTTAGCATCAGCCCTAGGATAGTGTTAGGGTTAGGGTTAGGGTTAGCATCAGGCCTAGGACAGTGTTAGGGTTAGGGTTAGCATCAGCCCTAGGATAGTGTTAGGGTTGGGGTTAGGGTTAGCATCAGCCCTAGGATAGTGTTAGGGTTAGGGTTAGCATCAACCCTAGGATAGTGTTTGGGTTTCGGTTAGGGTTAGCATTAGCCCTAGGATAGTGTAAGTGTTAGGGTTAGGGTTAGCATTAGCCCTAGGATAGTGTTAGGGTTAGGGTTAGCATCAGCCCTAGGATAGTGTTAGGGTTAGGGTTAGGGTTAGCATCAGCCCTAGGATAGTGTTAGGGTTAGGGTTAGGGTTAGCATCAGCCCTAGGATAGTGTTAGGGTTAGGGTTAGGGTTAGCATCAGCCCTAGGATAGTATTAGGGTTAGGGCTAGCATCACCCCTAGGATAGCGTTAGGGTTAGGGTTAGGGTTAGCACCAGGCCTAGCATAGTGTTAGTGTTAGGGTTAGCATCAGCCTTAGGATAGTGTTAGGGTTAGGGTTAGGGTTAGCATCAGCCGTAGGATAGTGTTAGGGTTAGGGTTAGCCTCAGCCCTAAGATAGTGTTAGAGTTAGGGTTAGGGTTAGCATCAGCCCTAGGATAGTGTTAGGGTTAGGGTTAGGGTTACCATCAGCCCTAGGATAGTGTTAGTGTTAGGGTTAGCATCAGCCATAGGATAGTGTTAGGGTTAGGGTTAGGGTTAGCATCCGCCCTAGGATAGGGTTAGGGTTAGGGTTAGGGTTAGCATCCGCCCTAGGATAGTGTTAGGGTTAGGGTTAGGGTTAGCATCAGCCCTAGGATAGTGTTAGGGTTATGGTTAACATAAACCCTAGGATATTGTTAGGGTTAGGGTTAGGGTTATCATCAGGCCTAGGATAGTGTTAGGGTTAGGGTTAGGGTTAGCATCAGTTCAAGGATAGTGGTAGGGTTAGCCTTAGGGTTAGCATCAGCCCTAGGATAGTGTTAGGGTTAGGGTTAGCATCAGCCCTAGGATAGTGTTAGGGTTAGGCTTAGGGTTAGCATCAGCCCTAGGAGAGTGTTAGTGTTAGGGATATGGTTAGCATCAGGCCTAGGATAGTGTTTGGGTTAGGGTTAGGGTTAGCATCAGCCCTAGGATAGTGTTAGGGTTAGGGTTAGCCTCAGCCCTAGAAGAGTGTTAGGGTTAGGGATAGGGTTAGCATCAGGCCTAGGATAGTGTTAGGGTGAGGGTTAGGGTTAGCATCAGCCCTAGGATAGTGTTAGGGTTAGGGTTAGCATCAGGCGTAGGAGAGTGTTAGGGTTAGGGTTAGCATCAGCCCTAGGATAGTGTTAGGGTTATTGTTAGGGTTAGCATCAGCCCTAGGATAGTGTTAGGGTTATGGTTAGGTTTAGCATCAGCCCTAGGATAGTGTTAGGGTAAGGGTTAGGGTTAGCATCAGGCCTAGGATAGTGTTAGGGTTACGGTTAGAATCAGCCCTAGGATAGTGTTAGGGTTAGGGTTAGGGTTAGCATCAGCCCTAGGATAGTGTTAGGTTTAGGGTTATGGATATCATCAGGCCTAGGATATTGTTAGGATTAGGGTTAGCATCAGCCCAAGGATAGTGTTAGGGTTATGGTTATGGTAAGCATCAGCCCTAGGATAGTGTTAGGGTTAGGGTTAGTGTTAGCATCAGCCCTAGGATAGTGTTAGGGTTAGGGTTAGGGTTAGCATCAGCCCTCGGATATTATTAGGGTTAGGGTTAGCATCATCCCTAGGATAGTGTTAGGGTTAGGGTTAGGGTTAGCACCAGGCCTAGGATAGTGTTAGTGTTAGGGTTAGCATCTGCCTTAGGATATTGTTGGGGTTAGGGTTAGGTTTAGCATGAACAATAGGATAGTGTTAGGGTTAGGGTTAGCCTCAGCCCTAGGATAGTGTTAGAGTTAGGGTTAGGGTTAGCATCAGCCCTAGGATAGTGTTAGGGTTAGGTTTAGGGTTAGCATCAGCCCTAGGATAGTGTTAGGGTTAGGGTTAGGGTTAGCATCAGCCCTAGGATAGTATTAGGGTTAGGGTTAGGGTTAGGGTTAGCGTTAGCATCAGCTCTAGGATAGTGTTAGGGTTAGGGATAGGGTTAGCATCAGCCCAAGGATAGTGTTAGGGTTAGTGTTAGGGTTAGCATCAGCCCTAGGATAGTGTTAGTGTTAGGGTTAGCATGAGCCCTAGGATAGTGTTAGGGTTAGGGTTAGGGTTAGCATCAGACCTAGGATAGTGTTAGGGTTAGGTTTAGCATCAGCCCTAGGATAGTGTTAGGGTTAGGGTTAGGGTTAGCATCAGCCCTAGGATAGTGTTAGTGTTAGGGTTAGCCTCAGCCCTAGGAGAGTGTTAGGGTTAGGGATAGGGTTAGCATCAGGCCTAGGATAGTGTTAGGGTTAGGGTTAGGGTTAGCATCAGCCCTAGGATAGTGTTAGGGTTAGGGTTATCATCAGGCCTAGGATAGTGTTAGGGTTAGGGTTAGCATCAGCCCTAGGAGAGTGTTAGGGTAAGGGTTAGGGTTAGCATCAGCCCTAGGATAGTGTTAGGGTTAGGGTTAACATCAGCCCTAGGATAGTGTTAGGGTTAGGGTTAGGGTTAGCATCAGCCCTAGGGTAGTGTAAGTGTTAGGGTTAGGGTTAGCATCAGGCCTAGGATAGTGTTAGTTTTAGGGTTAGCATCAGCCCTACGATAGTTTTAGGGTTAGGGTTAGGGTTAGCGTCAGCCCTAGGATAGTGTTAGGGTTAGGGTTAGTGTTAGCATCAGCCCTAGGATAGTATTAGGGTTAGAGTTAGCATCAGCCCTAGGACAGTGTTAGGGTTAGGGATAGGGTTAGCACCAGGCCTAGGATAGTGTTACTGTTAGGGTTAGCATCAGCCTTAGGATAGTGTTAGGATTAGGGTTAGTGTTAGCATCAGCCGTAGGATAGTGTTTGGGTTAGGGTTAGCCTCAGCCCTTAGACAGTGTTAGAGTGAGGGTTAGTGTTAGCATCAGCCCTAGGATAGTGTTAGGTTTAGGGTTAGGGTTAGCATCAGCCCTAGGATAGTGTTAGTGTTAGGGTTAGCATCAGCCCTAGGATAGTTTTAGGGTTAGGGTTAGGGTTAGCATCAGCCCTAGGATAGTGTTAGGGTTAGGGTTAGGGTTAGCATCAGCCCTAGGTTATTATTAGTGTTAGGGTTAGCATCAGCCCTAGAATAGTGTTAAGGTTAGGATTAGGGTTAGCACCAGGCCTAGGATAGTGTTAGTGTTAGGGTTAGCGTCAGCCTTAGGATAGTGTTAGGGTTAGGGTTAGGGTTAGCATCAGCCCTAGGATAGTGTTAGGGTTATGGTTAGGTTTAGCATCAGCCTTAGGATAGTGTTAGTGTTAGGGTTAGCATCAGCCCTAGTATAGTGTTAGGGTTAGGGTTAAGGTTAGCATCAGCCCTAGGATAGTATTAGGGTTAGGGTTAGAGTTAGGGATAGTTTTAGCATCAGCTCTAGGATAGTTTTAGGGTTAGGGTTAGGGTTAGCATCAGCCCTAGGATAGTGTTAGGGTTAGGGTTAGGGTTAGCATCAGGCCTAGGACAGTGTTAGGGTTAGGGTTAGCATCAACCCTAGGATAGTGTTAGGGTTGGGGTTAGGGTTAGCATCAGCCCTAGGATAGTGTTAGGGTTAGGGTTAGCATCAACCCTAGGATAGTGTTTGGGTTTCGGTTAGGGTTAGCATCAGCCCTAGGATAGTGTTAGGGTTAGGGTTAGCCTCAGCCCTAGGATAGTGTTAGGGTTATGGTTAGGTTTAGCATCAGCCCTAGGATAGTGTTAGGGTTAGGGTTAGCATCAGCCCTAGGATAGTGTTAGGGTTAGGCTTAGGGTTAGCATCAGGCCTAGGATAGTGTTAGGGTTAGGGTTAGCATCAGCCCTAGGATAGTCTTAGGGTTAGGGTTAGGGTTAGCATCAGCCGTAGGATAGTGTTAGGGTTAGGGTTAGCCTCTGCCCTAAGATAGTGTTAGAGTTAGAGTTAGGGTTACCATCAGCCCTAGGATAGTGTTAGGGTTAGGGTTACGGTTAGCATCAGCCCAAGGATAGTGTTAGTGTTAGGGTTAGCATCAGCCCTAGGATAGTGTTAGGGTTAGGGTTAGGGTTAGCATCCGCCCTAGGATAGTGTTACGGTTAGGGTTAGGGTTAGCATCAGCCCTAGGATAGTGTTAGAGTTAGGGTTAGGGTTAACATCAGCCCTAGGATATTATTAGGGTTAGGGTTAGCATCAGCCCTACAATAGTGTTAGGGTTAGGGTTAAGGTTAGCAACAGCCCTAGGATAGTGTTAGTGTTAGGGTTAGCATCAGCCTTAGGATAGTGTTAGTGTTAGGGTTAGGGTTAGCATCAGCCGCAGGGTAGTGTTAGGGTTAGGGTTAGCCTCATCCCTAGGATACTGTTAGAGTTAGTGTTAGGGTTAGCATCAGCCCAAGGATAGTGTTAGGGTTAGGGTATGGTTATCATCAGCCCTAGGATAGTGTTAGTGTTAGGGTTAGCATCAGCCCTAGGATAGTGTTAGGGTTAGGGTTAGGGTTAGCATCAGCCCTAGGATAGTATTAGGGTTAGGGTTAGGGTTAGGCTTAGTTTTAGCATCAGCTCTAGGATAGTGTTAGGGTTAGGGTTAGGGTTAGCATCAGCCCTAGGATAGTGTTAGGGTTAGGGTTAGGGTTAGCATCAGGCCTAGGACAGTGTTAGGGTTAGGGTTAGCATCAGCCCTAGGATAGTGTTAGGGTTAGGGTTAGGGTTAGCATCAGCCCTAGGATAGTGTTAGGGTTAGGGTTAGCATCAACCCTAGGATAGTGTTTGGGTTAGGGTTATGGTTAGCATGAGCCCTAGGATAGTGTTAGGGTTACGGTTAGCCACAGCCCTAGGAGAGTGTTAGGGTTAGGGATAGGGTTAGCATCAGGCCTAGGATAGTGTTAGGGTTAGGGTTAGCATCAGCCCTAGGATAGTGTTAGTGTTAGGGTTAGGGTTAGCATCAGCCCTGGGATAGTGTTAGGGTTAGGGTTAGGGTTAGCATCAGCCCTAGGATAGTGTTAGGGTTAGGGTTAGCACCAGGCCTAGGATAGTGTTAGTGTTAGGGTTAGCATCAGCCCTAGGATAGTATTAGGGTTAGGGTTAGGGTTAGGGTTAGCGTTAGCATCAGCTCTAGGATAGTGTTAGGTTTAGCTTTGGGGTTAGCATCAACCCTAGGATAGTGTTAGGGTTAGGGTTAGGGTTAGCATCAGCCCTAGGATAGTGTTAGGGTTACGGTTAGCATCAGCCCTAGGATAGTCTTAGGGTTAGGGTTAGGGTTAGCATCAGCCCTAGGATAGTGTTAGGGTTAGGGTTAGCATCAGCCCTAGGAGAGTGTTAGGGTTAGGGTTAGCATCAGCCCTAGGATAGTGTTAGGGTTAGGGTTAGGGTTAGCATGAGCCGTAGGATAGTGTTTGGGTTAGGGTTAGCCTCAGCCCTTAGATAGTGTTAGAGTGAGGGTTAGTGTTAGCATCAGCCCTAGGATAGTGTTAGGGTTAGTGTTAGGGTTAGCATCAGCCCTAGGATAGTGTTAGGGTTAGGGTTAGCATCAGCCCTAGGATATTGTTCGGGTTAGGGTTAACATAAACCCTAGGATAGTGTTAGGGTTAGGGTTAGGGTTATCATCAGGCCTAGGATAGTGTTAGGGTTAGGGTTAGGGTTAGCATCAGTTCAAGGATAGTGTTAGGGTTAGCGTTAGGGTTAGCATCAGCCCTAGGATAGTGTTAGGGTTAGGGTTAGGGTTAGCATCAGCCCTAGGATAGTGTTAGGGTTAGGGTTAGCTTCAGCCCTAGGATGGTGTTAGGATTAGGGTTAGGGTTAGCATCAGCCCTAGGATAGTGTTAGGGTTAGGGTTAGGGTTAGCATCAGCCCTAGGATAGTGTTAGGGTTAGGCTTAGGGTTAGCATCAGGCCTAGCATAGTGTTAGGGTTAGGGTTAGCATCAGCCCTAGGATAGTCTTAGGGTTAGGGTTAGGGTTAGCATCAGCCGTAGGATAGTGTTAGGGTTAGGGTTAGCCTCAGCCCTAAGATAGTGTTAGAGTTAGGGTTAGGGTTACCATCAGCCCTAGGATAGTGTTAGGGTTAGGGTTAGGGTTAGCATCAGCCCTAGGATATTATTAGGGTTAGGGTTAGCATCAGCCCTAGAATAGTGTTAAGGTTAGGATTAGGGTTAGCACCAGGCCTAGGATAGTGTTAGTGTTAGGGTTAGCATCAGCCTTAGGATAGTGTTAGGGTTAGGGTTAGGCTTAGCATCAGCCCTAGGATAGTGTTAGGGTTATGGTTAGGTTTAGCATCAGCCCTAGGATAGTATTAGTGTTAGGGTTAGCATCAGCCCTAGGATAGTGTTAGGGTTAGGGTTAGGGTTAGCATCAGCCCTAGGATAGTATTAGGGTTAGGGTTAGAGTTAGGGATAGTTTTAGCATCAGCTCTAGGATAGTGTTAGGGTTAGGGTTAGGGTTAGCATCAGCCCTAGGATAGTGTTAGGGTTAGGGTTAGGGTTAGCATCAGGCCTAGGACAGTGTTAGGGTTAGTGTTAGGGTTAGCATCAGCCCTAGGATAGTGTTAGTGTTAGGGTTAGCATGAGCCCTAGGATAGTGTTAGGGTTAGGGTTAGGGTTAGCATCAGCCCTAGGATAGTGTTAGGGTTAGGGTTAGCATCAACCCTAGGATAGTGTTAGGGTTAGGGTTAGGGTTAGCATCAGCCCTAGGATAGTGTTAGTGTTAGGGTTAGAATCAGCCCTAGGAGAGTGTTAGGGTTAGGGATAGGGTTAGCATCAGGCCTAGGATAGTGTTAGGGTTAGGGTTAGGGTTAGCATCAGCCCTAGAATAGTGTTAGGGTTAGGGTTATCATCAGGCCTAGGATAGTGTTAGGGTTAGGGTTAGCATCAGCCCTAGGAGAGTGTTAGGGTAAGGGTTAGGGTTAGCATCAGCCCTAGGATAGTGTTAGGGTTAGGGTTAACATCAGCCCTAGGATAGTGTTAGGGTTAGGGTTAGGGTTAGCATCAGCCCTAGGGTAGTGTAAGTGTTAGGGTTAGGGTTAGCATCAGGCCTAGGATAGTGTTAGTTTTAGGGTTAGCATCAGCCCTACGATAGTGTTAGGGTTAGGGTTAGGGTTAGCGTCAGCCCTAGGATAGTGTTAGGGTTAGGGTTAGGGTTAGCATCAGCCCTAGGATAGTGTTACTGTTAGGGTTAGCATCAGCCTTAGGATAGTGTTAGGGTTAGGGTTAGGGTTAGCATCAGCCGTAGGATAGTGTTTGGGTTAGGGTTAGCATCAGCCCTAGGATAGTGTTAGGGTTAGGGTTAACATAAACCCTAGGATAGTGTTAGGGTTAGGGTTAGGGTTATCATCAGGCCTAGAATAATGTTATGGTTAGGGTTAGGGTTAGCATCAGTTCAAGGATATTGTTAGGGTTAGCGTTAGGGTTAGCATCAGCCCTAGGATAGTGTTAGGGTTAGGGTTAGGGTTAGCATCATCCCTAGGATAGTGTTAGGGTTAGGGTTAGCATCAGCCCTAGGATAGTGTTAGGGTTAGGGTTAGGGTTATCATCAGGCCTAGGATAGTGTTAGGGTTAGGGTTAGCATCAGTCTAGGATAGTGATAGGGTTAGGGTTAGGGTTATCATCAGGCCTAGGATAGTGTGAGGGGTAGGGTTAGCATCAGACTTAGGATAGTGTTAGGGTTAGTGTTAGGGTTAGCATCAGCCCTAGGATAGTGTTAGGGTTAGGATTAGCATCAGCCCTAGGATAGTGTTCGGGTTAGGGTTAACATAAACCCTAGGATAGTGTTAGGGTTAGGGTTAGGGTTATCATCAGGCCTAGGATAGTGTTAGGGTTATGGTTAGGGTTAGCATCAGCCCAAGGATAGTGTTAGTGTTAGGGTTAGCATCAGCCCTAGGATACTGTTAGGGTTAGGGTTAGGGTTAGCATCCGCCCTAGGATAGTGTTAGGGTTATGGTTAGGGTTAGCATCAGCCCTAGGATAGTGTTAGGGTTAGGGTTAGGGTTAGCATCAGCCCTAGGTTATTATTAGTGTTAGGGTTAGCATCAGCCCTAGAATAGTGTTAAGGTTAGGATTAGGGTTAGCACCAGGCCTAGGATAGTGTTAGTGTTAGGGTTAGCATCAGCCTTAGGATAGTGTTAGGGTTAGGGTTTGGTTATCATCAGCCCTAGGATAGTGTTAGTGTTAGGGTTAGCATCAGCCCTAGGATAGTGTTAGGGTTAGGGTTAGGGTTAGCATCAGCCCTAGGATAGTATTAGGGTTAGGGTTAGAGTTAGGGATAGTTTTAGCATCAGCTCTAGGATAGTGTTAGGGTTAGGGTTAGGGTTAGCATCAGCCCTAGGATAGTGTTAGGGTTAGGGTTAGGGTTAGCATCAGGCCTAGGACAGTGTTAGGGTTAGGGTTAGCATCAGCCCTAGGATAGTGTTAGGGTTATTGTTAGGGTTAGCATCAGCCCTAGGATAGTATTAGGGTTAGGGTTAGAGTTAGGGATAGTTTTAGCATCAGCCCTAGGATAGTGTTAGGGTTAGGGTTAGCATCAACCCTAGGATAGTGTTTGGGTTTCGGTTAGGGTTAGCATCAGCCATAGGATAGTGTTAGGGTTAGGGTTAGCCTCAGCCCTAGGATAGTGTTAGGGTTATGGTTAGGTTTAGCATCAGCCCTAGGATAGTGTTAGGGTTAGGGTTAGCATCAGCCCTAGGATAGTGATAGGGTTAGGCTTAGGGTTAGCATCAGGCCTAGGATAGTGTTAGGGTTAGGGTTAGCATCAGCCCTAGGATAGTCTTAGGGTTAGGGTTAGGGTTAGCATCAGCCGTAGGATAGTGTTAGGCTTAGGGTTAGCCTCAGCCCTAAGATAGTGTTAGAGTTAGAGTTAGGGTTACCATCAGCCCTAGGATAGTGTTAGGGTTAGGGTTACGGTTAGCATCAGCCCAAGGATAGTGTTAGTGTTAGGGTTAGCATCAGCCCTAGGATAGTGTTAGGGTTAGGGTTAGGGTTAGCATCCGCCCTGGGATAGTGTTACGGTTAGGGTTAGGGTTAGCATCAGCCCTAGGATAGTGTTAGAGTTAGGGTTAGGGTTAACATCAGCCCTAGGATATTATTAGGGTTAGGGTTAGCATCAGCCCTACAATAGTGTTAGGGTTAGGGTTAAGGTTAGCAACAGCCCTAGGATAGTGTTAGTGTTAGGGTTAGCATCAACCCTAGGATAGTGTTAGGGTTAGGGTTAGGGTTAGCATCAGCCCTAGGATAGTGTTAGGGTTACGGTTAGCATCAGCCCTAGGATAGTCTTAGGGTTAGGGTTAGGGTTAGCATCAGCCCTAGGATAGTGTTAGGGTTAGGGTTAGCATCAGCCCTAGGATAGTGTTAGGGTTAGGGTTAGCATCCGCCCTAGGATAGTGTTAGGGTTAGGGTTAGTGTTATCATCAGGCCTAGGATAGTGTTAGGGTTAGGGTTAGCATCAGTCTAGGATAGTGATAGGGTTAGGGTTAGGGTTATCATCAGGCCTAGGATAGTGTGAGGGCTAGGGTTAGCATCAGACTTAGGATAGTTTTAGGGTTAGTGTTAGGGTTAGCATCAGCCCTAGGATAGTGTTAGAGTTAGGGTTAGCATCAGCCCTAGGATAGTGTTCGGGTTAGGGTTAACATAAACCCTACGATAGTGTTAGGGTTAGGGTTAGGGTTATCATCAGGCCTAGGATAGTGTTAGGGTTAGGGTTAGGGTTAGCATCAGTTCAAGGATAGTGTTAGGGTTAGCGTTAGGGTTAGCATCAGCCCTAGGATAGTGTTAGGGTTAGGGTTAGGGTTAGCATCAGCCCTAGGATAGTGTTAGGGTTAGGGTTAGCTTCAGCCCTAGGATGGTGTTAGGGTTAGGGTTAGGGTTAGCATCAGCCCTAGGATAGTGTTAGGGTTAGGATTAGCATCAGCCCTAGGATAGTGTTCGGGTTAGGGTTAACATAAACCCTAGGATAGTGTTAGGGTTAGGGTTAGGGTTATCATCAGGCCTAGGATAGTGTTAGGGTTATGGTTAGGGTTAGCATCAGCCCAAGGATAGTGTTAGTGTTAGGGTTAGCATCAGCCCTAGGATACTGTTAGGGTTAGGGTTAGGGTTAGCATCAGCCCTAGGATAGTGTTAGGGTTAGGGTTAGGGTTAGCATCAGCCGTAGGATAGTGTTAGTGTTAGGGTTAGCCTCAGCCCTAAGATAGTGTTAGAGTTAGGGTTAGGGTTACCATCAGCCCTAGGATAGAGTTAGGGTTAGGGTTAGGGTTAGCATCAGCCCAAGGATAGTGTTAGTGTTAGGGATAGCATCAGCACTAGGATAGTGTTAGGGTTAGGGTTAGGGTTAGCATCCACCCTAGGATAGTGTTAGGGTTAGGGTTATCATCAGGCCTAGGATAGTGTTAGGGTTAGGGTTAGCATCAGCCATAGGAGAGTGTTAGGGTAAGGGTTAGGGTTAGCATCAGCCCTAGGATAGTGTTAGGGTTAGGGTTAACATCAGCCCTAGGATAGTGTTAGGGTTAGGGTTAGGGTTAGCATCAGCCCTAGGGTAGTGTTAGTTTTAGGGTTAGCATCAGCCCTACGATAGTGTTAGGGTTAGGGTTAGGGTTAGCGTCAGCCCTAGGATAGTGTTAGGGTTAGGGTTAGGGTTAGCATCAGCCCTAGGATAGTATTAGGGTTAGAGTTAGCATCAGCCCTAGGACAGTGTTAGGGTTAGGGATAGGGTTAGCACCAGGCCTAGGATAGTGTTACTGTTAGGGTTAGCATCAGCCTTAGGATAGTGTTAGGGTTAGGGGTAGGGTTAGCATCAGCCGTAGGATAGTGTTTGTGTTAGGGTTAGCATCAGCCCTAGGATAGTGTTAGGGTTAGGGTTAACATAAACCCTAGGATAGTGTTAGGGTTAGGGTTAGGGTTATCATCAGGCCTAGAATAGTGTTAGGGTTAGGGTTAGGGTTAGCATCAGTTCAAGGATATTGTTAGGTTTAGCGTTAGGGTTAGCATCAGCCCTAGGATAGTGTTAGGGTTAGGGTTAGGGTTAGCATCATCCCTAGGATAGTGTTAGGGTTAGGGTTAGCATCAGCCCTAGGATAGTGTTAGGGTTAGGGTTAGGGTTATCATCAGGCCTAGGATAGTGTTAGGGTTAGGGTTAGCATCAGTCTAGGATAGTGATAGGTTAGGGTTAGGGTTATCATCAGGCCTAGGATAGTGTGAGGGCTAGGGTTAGCATCAGACTTAGGATAGTGTTAGGGTTAGTGTTAGGGTTAGCATCAGCCCTAGGATAGTGTTAGGGTTAGGATTAGCATCAGCCCTAGGATAGTGTTCGGGTTAGGGTTAACATAAACCCTAGGATAGTGTTAGGGTTAGGGTTAGGGTTATCATCAGGCCTAGGATAGTGTTAGGGTTATGGTTAGGGTTAGCATCAGCCCAAGGATAGTGTTAGTCTTAGGGTTAGCATCAGCCCTAGGATACTGTTAGGGTTAGGGTTAGGGTTAGCATCCGCCCTAGGATAGTGTTAGGGTTATGGTTAGGGTTAGCATCAGCCCTAGGATAGTGTTAGGGTTAGGGTTAGGGTTAGCATCAGCCCTAGGTTATTATTAGTGTTAGGGTTAGCACAGCCCTAGAATAGTGTTAAGGTTAGGATTAGGGTTAGCACCAGGCCTAGGATAGTGTTAGTGTTAGGGTTAGCATCAGCCTTAGGATAGTGTTAGGGTTAGGGTTAGGGTTAGCATCAGCCCTAGGATAGTGTTAGGGTTATGGTTAGGTTTAGCATCAGCCCTAGGAAAGTGTTAGTGTTAGGGTTAGCATCAGCCCTAGGATAGTGTTAGGGTTAGGGTTAGGGTTAGCATCAGCCCTAGGATAGTATTAGGGTTAGGGTTAGAGTTAGGGATAGTTTTAGCATCAGCTCTAGGATAGTGTTAGGGTTAGGGTTAGGGTTAGCATCAGCCCTAGGATAGTGTTAGGGTTAGGGTTAGGGTTAGCATCAGGCCTAGGACAGTGTTAGGGTTAGGGTTAGCATCAGCCCTAGGATAGTGTTAGGGTTGGGGTTAGGGTTAGCATCAGCCCTAGGATAGTGTTAGGGTTAGGGTTAGCATCAACCCTAGGATAGTGTTTGGGTTTCGGTTAGGGTTAGCATCAGCCATAGCATAGTGTTAGGGTTAGGGTTAGCCTCAGCCCTAGGATAGTGTTAGGGTTATGGTTAGGTTTAGCATCAGCCCTAGGATAGTGTTAGGGTTAGGCTTAGGGTTAGCATCAGGCTTAGGACAGTGTTAGGGTTAGGGTTAGCATCAGCCCTAGGATAGTCTTAGGGTTAGGGTTAGGGTTAGCATCAGCCGTAGGATAGTGTTAGGGTTACGGTTAGCCTCAGCCCTAAGATAGTGTTAGAGTTAGAGTTAGGGTTACCATCAGCCCTAGGATAGTGTTAGGGTTAGGGTTACGGTTAGCATCAGCCCAAGGATAGTGTTAGTGTTAGGGTTAGCATCAGCCCTAGGATAGTGTTAGGGTTAGGGTTAGGGTTAGCATCCGCCCTAGGATAGTGTTACGGTTAGGGTTAGGGTTAGCATCAGCCCTAGGATAGTGTTAGAGTTAGGGTTAGGGTTAACATCAGCCCTAGGATATTATTAGGGTTAGGGTTAGCATCAGCCCTACAATAGTGTTAGGGTTAGGGTTAAGGTTAGCAACAGCCCTAGGATAGTGTTAGTGTTAGGGTTAGCATCAGCCGTAGGATAGTGTTAGGGTTAGGGTTAGCCTCATCCCTAGGATACTGTTAGAGTTAGTGTTAGGGTTAGCATCAGCCCTAGGATAGTGTTAGGGTTAGGGTTTGGTTATCATCAGCCCTAGGATAGTGTTAGTGTTAGGGTTAGCATCAGCCCTAGGATAGTGTTAGGGTTAGGGTTAGGGTTAGCATCAGCCCTAGGATAGTATTAGGGTTAGGGTTAGGGTTAGGCTTAGATTTAGCATCAGCTCTAGGATAGTGTTAGGGTTAGGGTTAGGGTTAGCATCAGCCCTAGGATAGTTTTAGGGTTAGGGTTAGGGTTAGCATCAGGCCTAGGACAGTGTTAGGGTTAGGGTTAGCATCAGCCCTAGGATAGTGTTAGGGTTAGGGTTAGGGTTAGCATCAGTCCTAGGATAGTGTTAGGGTTAGGGTTAGCATCAACCCTAGGATAGTGTTTGGGTTAGGGTTATGGTTAGCATGAGCCCTAGGATAGTGTTAGGGTTAGGGTTAGCTTCAGCCCTAGGATAGTGTTCGGGTTAGGGTTAACATAAACCCTAGGATAGTGTTAGGGTTAGGGTTAGGGTTATCATCAGGCTTAGGATAGTGTTAGGGTTAGGGTTAGGGTTAGCATCAGTTCAAGGATAGTGTTAGGGTTAGCGTTAGGGTTAGCATCAGCCCTAGGATAGTGTTAGGGTTAGGGTTAGGGTTAGCATCAGCCCTAGGATAGTGTTAGGGTTAGGGTTAGCTTCAGCCCTAGGATGGTGTTAGGGTTAGGGTTAGGGTTAGCATCAGCCCTAGGATAGTGTTAGGGTTAGGGTTAGGGTTAGCATCAGCCCTAGGATAGTGTTAGGGTTAGGCTTAGGGATAGCATCAGGCCTAGCATAGTGTTAGGGTTAGGGTTAGCATCAGCCCTAGGATAGTCTTAGGGTTAGGGTTAGGGTTAGCATCAGCCGTAGGATAGTGTTAGGGTTAGGGTTAGGGTTAGCATCAGCCCTAGGATAGTGTTAGGGTTAGGGTTAGCACCAGGCCTAGGATAGTGTTAGTGTTAGGGTTAGCATCAGCCCTAGGATAGTGTTAGTGTTAGGGTTAGGGTTAGCATCAGCCCTAGGATAGTGTTAGGGTTAGGGTTAGGGTTAGCATCAGCCCTAGGATAGTGTTAGGGTTAGGGTTAGCACCAGGCCTAGGATAGTGTTAGTGTTAGGGTTAGCATCAGCCCTAGGATAGTGTTAGGGTTAGGGTTAGGGTTAGCATCAGCCCTAGGATAGTGTTAGTGTTAGGGTTAGCATCAGCCCTAGGATAGTGTTAGCGTTAGGGATAGGGTTAGCATCAGCCCTAGGATAGTATTAGGGTTAGGGTTAGGGTTAGGGTTAGCATTAGCATCAGCTCTAGGATAGTGTTAGGTTTAGCGTTAGGGTTAGCATCAACCCTAGGATATTGTTAGGGTTAGGGTTAGGGTTAGCATCAGCCCTAGGATAGTGTTAGTGTTACGGTTAGCATCAGCCCTAGGATAGTCTTAGGGTTAGGGTTAGGGTTAGCATCAGCCCTAGGATAGTGTTAGGGTTAGGGTTAGCATCAGCCCTAGGATAGTGGTAGGGTTAGGGTTAGCATCAGCCCTAGGATAGTGTTAGGGTTAGGGTTAGGGTTATCATCAGGCCTAGGATAGTGTTAGGGTTAGGGTTAGCATCAGTCTAGGAAAGTGATAGGGTTAGGGTTAGGGTTATCATCAGGCCTAGGATAGTGTGAGGGCTAGGGTTAGCATCAGACTTAGGATAGTGTTAGGGTTAGTGTTAGGGTTAGCATCAGCCCTAGGATAGTGTTAGGGTTAGGGTTAGCATCAGCCCTAGGATAGTGTTCGGGTTAGGGTTAACATAAACCCTAGGATAGTGTTAGGGTTAGGGTTAGGGTTATCATCAGGCTTAGGATAGTGTTAGGGTTAGGGTTAGGGTTAGCATCAGTTCAAGGATAGTGTTAGGGTTAGCGTTAGGGTTAGCATCAGCCCTAGGATAGTGTTAGGGTTAGGGTTAGGGTTAGCATCAGCCCTAGGATAGTGTTAGGGTTAGGGTTAGCTTCAGCCCTAGGATGGTGTTAGGGTTAGGGTTAGGGTTAGCATCAGCCCTAGGATAGTGTTAGGGTTAGGGTTAGGGTTAGCATCAGCCCTAGGATAGTGTTAGGGTTAGGCTTAGGGTTAGCATCAGGCCTAGCATAGTGTTAGGGTTAGGGTTAGCATCAGCCCTAGGATAGTCTTAGGGTTAGGGTTAGGGTTAGCATCAGCCGTAGGATAGTGTTAGTGTTAGGGTTAGCCTCAGCCCTAAGATAGTGTTAGAGTTAGGGTTAGGGTTACCATCAGCCCTAGGATAGTGTTAGGGTTAGGGTTAGGGTTAGCATCAGCCCAAGGATAGTGTTAGTGTTAGGGATAGCATCAGCCCTAGGATAGTGTTAGGGTTAGGGTTAGGGTTAGCATCCACCCTAGGATAGTGTTAGGGTTAGGGTTAGGGTTAGCATCAGCCCTACGATATTATTAGGGTTAGGGTTAGCATCAGCCCTAGAATAGTGTTAAGGTTAGGATTAGGGTTAGCACCAGGCCTAGGATA
This sequence comes from Lemur catta, assembly GCF_020740605.2. Classification (NCBI taxonomy): domain Eukaryota; kingdom Metazoa; phylum Chordata; class Mammalia; order Primates; family Lemuridae; genus Lemur; species Lemur catta. The sequence continues at coordinate 1,639,311 of NW_025423851.1, read as the reverse complement.
GTGTTAGTGTTAGGGTTAGCATCAGCCTTAGGATAGTGTTAGGGTTAGGGTTAGGGTTAGCATCAGCCCTAGGATAGTGTTTGGGTTATGGTTAGGTTTAGCATCAGCCCTAGGATAGTGTTAGTGTTAGGGTTAGCATCAGCCCTAGGATAGTGTTAGGGTTAGGGTTAGGGTTAGCATCAGCCCTAGGATAGTATTAGGGTTAGGGTTAGAGTTAGGGATAGTTTTAGCATCAGCTCTAGGATAGTGTTAGGGTTAGGGTTAGGGTTAGCATCAGCCCTAGGATAGTGTTAGGGTTAGGGTTAGGGTTAGCATCAGGCCTAGGACAGTGTTAGGGTTAGGGTTAGCATCAGCCCTAGGATAGTGTTAGGGTTAGGGTTAGGGTTAGCATCAGCCCTAGGATAGTGTTAGGGTTAGGGTTAGCATCAACCCTAGGATAGTGTTTGGGTTTCGGTTAGGGTTAGCATCAGCCCTAGGATAGTGTTAGTGTTAGGGTTAGCCTCAGCCCTAGGATAGAGTTAGGGTTATGGTTAGGTTTAGCATCAGCCCTAGGATAGTGTTAGGGTTAGGGTTAGCATCAGCCCTAGGATAGTGTTAGGGTTAGGCTTAGGGTTAGCATCAGGCCTAGGATAGTGTTAGGGTTAGGGTTAGCATCAGCCCTAGGATAGTCTTAGGGTTAGGGTTAGGGTTAGCTTCAGCCGTAGGATAGTGTTAGGGTTAGGGTTAGCCTCAGCCCTAAGATAGTGTTAGAGTTAGGGTTAGGGTTACCATCAGCCCTAGGATAGTGTTAGGGTTAGGGTTACGGTTAGCATCAGCCCAAAGATAGTGTTAGTGTTAGGGTTAGCATCGGCCCTAGGATAGTGTTACGGTTAGGGTTAAGGTTAGTATCAGCCCTAGGATAGTGTTAGAGTTAGGGTTAGGGTTAACATCAGCCCTAGGATATTATAAGGGTTAGGGTTAGCATCAGCCCTACAATAGTGTTAGGGTTAGGGTTAAGGTTAGCAACAGCCCTAGGATAGTGTTAGTGTTAGGGTTAGCATCAGCCTTAGGATAGTGTTAGTGTTAGGGTTAGGGTTAGCATCAGCCGTAGGATAGTGTTAGGGTTAGGGTTAGCCTCAGCCCTAGGATACTGTTAGAGTTACTGTTAGGGTTAGCATCAGCCCTAGGATAGTGTTAGGGTTAGGGTTTGGTTATCATCAGCCCTAGGATAGTGTTAGTGTTAGGGTTAGCATCAGCCCTAGGATAGTGTTAGGGTTAGGGTTAGGGTTAGCATCAGCCCTAGGATAGTATTAGGGTTAGGGTTAGGGTTAGGGTTAGTTTTAGCATCAGCTCTAGGGTAGTGTTAGGGTTAGGGTTAGGGTTAGCATCAGCCCTAGGATAGTGTTAGGGTTAGGGTTAGGGTTAGCATCAGGCCTAGGACAGTGTTAGGGTTAGGGTTAGCATCAGCCCTAGGATAGTGTTAGGGTTAGGGTTAGGGTTAGCATCAGCCCTAGGATAGTGTTAGGGTTAGGGTTAGCATCAACCCTAGGATAGTGTTTGGGTTAGTGTTAGGGTTAGCATAAGCCCTAGGATAGTGTTAGTGTTACCGTTAGCCACAGCCCTAGGAGATTGTTAGGGTTAGGGATAGGGTTAGCATCAGGCCTAGGATACTGTTAGGGTTAGGGTTAGGGTTAGCATCAGCCCTAGGATAGTGTTAGGGTTAGGGTTAGCATCAGGCCTAGGATAGTGTTAGGGTTAGGGTTAGCATCAGTCCTAGGATAGTGTTAGTGTTAGGGTTAGGTTTAGCATCAGCCCTAGGATAGTGTTAGGGTTATGGTTAGGTTTAGCATCAGCCCTAGGATAGTGTTAGGGTAACTGTTAGGGTTAGCATCAGGCCTAGGATAGTGTTAGGGTTAGGGTTACGGTTAGCATCAGCCCTAGGATAGTGTTAAGGTTAGGTTTAGGGTTAGCATCAGCCCTAGGATATTATTAGGGTTAGGGTTAGCATCAGCCTTAGGATAGTGTTAGGGTTAATGTTAGGGTTAACACCAGGCCTAGGATAGTGTTAGTGTTAGGGTTAGCATCAGCCTTAGGATAGCGTTAGGGTTACGGTTAGGGCTAGCATCAGCCGTAGGATAGTGTTAGGGTTAGGGTTAGCCTCAGCCCTAGGATAGTGTTAGAGTTAGGGTTAGGGTTAGCATCAGCCCTAGGATAGTGTTAGGGTTAGGGTTAGGGTTAGCATCAGCCCTAGGATAGTGTTTGTGTTAGGGTTAGCATCAGCCCTAGGATAGTGTTAGGGTTAGGGTTAGGGTTAGCATCAGTTCAAGGATAGTGTTAGGGTTAGCGTTAGGGTTAGAATCAGCCCTAGGATAGTGTTAGGGTTAGGGTTAGGGTTAGCATCAGCCCTAGGATAGTGTTAGGGTTAGGGTTAGCTTCAGCCCTAGGATGGTGTTAGGGTTAGGGTTAGGGTTAGCATCAGCCCTAGGATAGTGTTAGGGTTAGGGTTAGGGTTAGCATCAGCCCTAGGATAGTGTTAGGGTTAGGCTTAGGGTTAGCATCAGGCCTAGCATAGTGTTAGTGTTAGGGTTAGCATCAGCCCTAGGATAGTCTTAGGGTTAGGGTTAGGGTTAGCATCAGCCGTAGGATAGTGTTAGGGTTAGGGTTAGCCTCAGCCCTAAGATAGTGTTAGAGTTAGGGTTAGGGTTACCATCAGCCCTAGGATAGTGTTAGGGTTAGGGTTAGGGTTAGCATCAGCCCAAGGATAGTGTTAGTGTTAGGGTTAGCATCAGCCCTAGGATAGTGTTAGGGTTAGGGTTAGGGTTAGCATCAGCCCTAGGATAGTGTTAGGGTTAGGGTTAGGGTTAGCATCAGCCCTAGGATATTATTAGGGTTAGGGTTAGCATCAGCCCTAGGATAGTGTTAGCGTTAGGGTTAGGGTTAGCATCAGCCCTAGGATAGTATTAGGGTTAGGGTTAGGGTTAGGGTTAGCATTAGCATCAGCTCTAGGATAGTGTTAGGTTTAGCGTTAGGGTTAGCATCAACCCTAGGATAGTGTTAGGGTTAGGGTTAGGGTTAGCATCAGCCCTAGGATAGTGTTAGTGTTACGGTTAGCATCAGCCCTAGGATAGTCTTAGGGTTAGGGTTAGGGTTAGCATCAGCCCTAGGATAGTGTTAGGGTTAGGGTTAGCATCAGCCCTAGGATAGTGGTAGGGTTAGGGTTAGCATCAGCCCTAGGATAGTGTTAGGGTTAGGGTTAGGGTTATCATCAGGCCTAGGATAGTGTTAGGGTTAGGGTTAGCATCAGTCTAGGAAAGTGATAGGGTTAGGGTTAGGGTTATCATCAGGCCTAGGATAGTGTGAGGGCTAGGGTTAGCATCAGACTTAGGATAGTGTTAGGGTTAGTGTTAGGGTTAGCATCAGCCCTAGGATAGTGTTAGGGTTAGGGTTAGCATCAGCCCTAGGATAGTGTTCGGGTTAGGGTTAACATAAACCCTAGGATAGTGTTAGGGTTAGGGTTAGGGTTATCATCAGGCTTAGGATAGTGTTAGGGTTAGGGTTAGGGTTAGCATCAGTTCAAGGATAGTGTTAGGGTTAGCGTTAGGGTTAGCATCAGCCCTAGGATAGTGTTAGGGTTAGGGTTAGCTTCAGCCCTAGGATGGTGTTAGGGTTAGGGTTAGGGTTAGCATCAGCCCTAGGATAGTGTTAGGGTTAGGGTTAGGGTTAGCATCAGCCCTAGGATAGTGTTAGGGTTAGGCTTAGGGTTAGCATCAGGCCTAGCATAGTGTTAGGGTTAGGGTTAGCATCAGCCCTAGGATAGTCTTAGGGTTAGGGTTAGGATTAGCATCAGCCGTAGGATAGTGTTAGTGTTAGGGTTAGCCTCAGCCCTAAGATAGTGTTAGAGTTAGGGTTAGGGTTACCATCAGCCCTAGGATAGTGTTAGGGTTAGGGTTAGGGTTAGCATCAGCCCAAGGATAGTGTTAGTGTTAGGGATAGCATCAGCCCTAGGATAGTGTTAGGGTTAGGGTTAGGGTTAGCATCCACCCTAGGATAGTGTTAGGGTTAGGGTTAGGGTTAGCATCAGCCCTACGATATTATTAGGGTTAGGGTTAGCATCAGCCCTAGAATAGTGTTAAGGTTAGGATTAGGGTTAGCACCAGGCCTAGGATAGTGTTAGTGTTAGGGTTAGCATCAGCCTTAGGATAGTGTTAGGGTTAGGGTTAGGGTTAGCATCAGCCCTAGGATATTATAAGGGTTAGGGTTAGCATCAGCCCTACAATAGTGTTAGGGTTAGGGTTAAGGTTAGCAACAGCCCTAGGATAGTGTTAGTGTTAGGGTTAGCATCAGCCTTAGGATAGTGTTAGTGTTAGGGTTAGGGTTAGCATCAGCCGTAGGATAGTGTTAGGGTTAGGGTTAGCCTCAGCCCTAGGATACTGTTAGAGTTACTGTTAGGGTTAGCATCAGCCCTAGGATAGTGTTAGGGTTAGGGTTTGGTTATCATCAGCCCTAGGATAGTGTTAGTGTTAGGGTTAGCATCAGCCCTAGGATAGTGTTAGGGTTAGGGTTAGGGTTAGCATCAGCCCTAGGATAGTATTAGGGTTAGGGTTAGGGTTAGGGTTAGTTTTAGCATCAGCTCTAGGGTAGTGTTAGGGTTAGGGTTAGGGTTAGCATCAGCCCTAGGATAGTGTTAGGGTTAGGGTTAGGGTTAGCATCAGGCCTAGGACAGTGTTAGGGTTAGGGTTAGCATCAGCCCTAGGATAGTGTTAGGGTTAGGGTTAGGGTTAGCATCAGCCCTAGGATAGTGTTAGGGTTAGGGTTAGCATCAACCCTAGGATAGTGTTTGGGTTAGTGTTAGGGTTAGCATAAGCCCTAGGATAGTGTTAGTGTTACCGTTAGCCACAGCCCTAGGAGATTGTTAGGGTTAGGGATAGGGTTAGCATCAGGCCTAGGATACTGTTAGGGTTAGGGTTAGGGTTAGCATCAGCCCTAGGATAGTGTTAGGGTTAGGGTTAGCATCAGGCCTAGGATAGTGTTAGGGTTAGGGTTAGCATCAGTCCTAGGATAGTGTTAGTGTTAGGGTTAGGTTTAGCATCAGCCCTAGGATAGTGTTAGGGTTATGGTTAGGTTTAGCATCAGCCCTAGGATAGTGTTAGGGTAACTGCTATTGTTAGCATCAGGCCTAGGATAGTGTTAGGGTTAGGGTTACGGTTAGCATCAGCCCTAGGATAGTGTTAAGGTTAGGTTTAGGGTTAGCATCAGCCCTAGGATATTATTAGGGTTAGGGTTAGCATCAGCCTTAGGATAGTGTTAGGGTTAATGTTAGGGTTAACACCAGGCCTAGGATAGTGTTAGTGTTAGGGTTAGCATCAGCCTTAGGATAGCGTTAGGGTTACGGTTAGGGCTAGCATCAGCCGTAGGATAGTGTTAGGGTTAGGGTTAGCCTCAGCCCTAGGATAGTGTTAGAGTTAGGGTTAGGGTTAGCATCAGCCCTAGGATAGTGTTAGGGTTAGGGTTAGGGTTAGCATCAGCCCTAGGATAGTGTTAGTGTTAGGGTTAGCATCAGCCCTAGGATAGTGTTAGGGTTAGGGTTAGGGTTAGCATCAGTTCAAGGATAGTGTTAGGGTTAGCGTTAGGGTTAGAATCAGCCCTAGGATAGTGTTAGGGTTAGGGTTAGGGTTAGCATCAGCCCTAGGATAGTGTTAGGGTTAGGGTTAGCTTCAGCCCTAGGATGGTGTTAGGGTTAGGGTTAGGGGTAGCATCAGCCCTAGGATAGTGTTAGGGTTAGGGTTAGGGTTAGCATCAGCCCTAGGATAGTGTTAGGGTTAGGCTTAGGGTTAGCATCAGGCCTAGCATAGTGTTAGTGTTAGGGTTAGCATCAGCCCTAGGATAGTCTTAGGGTTAGGGTTAGGGTTAGCATCAGCCGTAGGATAGTGTTAGGGTTAGGGTTAGCCTCAGCCCTAAGATAGTGTTAGAGTTAGGGTTAGGGTTACCATCAGCCCTAGGATAGTGTTAGGGTTAGGGTTAGGGTTAGCATCAGCCCAAGGATAGTGTTAGTGTTAGGGTTAGCATCAGCCCTAGGATAGTGTTAGGGTTAGGTTTAGGGTTAGCATCAGCCCTAGGATAGTGTTAGGGTTAGGGTTAGGGTTAGCATCAGCCCTAGGATATTATTAGGGTTAGGGTTAGCATCAGCCCTAGAATAGTGTTAAGGTTAGGATTAGGGTTAGCACCAGGCCTAGGATAGTGTTAGTGTTAGGGTTAGCATCAGCCTTAGGATAGTGTTAGGGTTAGGGTTAGGGTTAGCATCAGCCCTAGGATAGTGTTAGGGTTATGGTTAGGTTTAGCATCAGCCCTAGGATAGTGTTAGTGTTAGGGTTAGCATCAGCGCTAGGATAGTGTTAGGGTTAGGGTTAGGGTTAGCATCAGCCCTAGGATAGTATTAGGGTTAGGGTTAGAGTTAGGGATAGTTTTAGCATCAGCTCTAGGATAGTGTTAGGGTTAGGGTTAGGGTTAGCATCAGCCCTAGGATAGTGTTAGGGTTAGGGTTAGGGTTAGCATCAGGCCTAGGACAGTGTTAGGGTTAGGGTTAGCATCAGCCCTAGGATAGTGTTAGGGTTAGGGTTAGGGTTAGCATCAGCCCTAGGATAGTGTTAGGGTTAGGGTTAGCATCAACCCTAGGATAGTGTTTGGGTTTCGGTTAGGGTTAGCATCAGCCCTAGGATAGTGTTAGGGTTAGGGTTAGCCTCAGCCCTAGGATAGAGTTAGGGTTATGGTTAGGTTTAGCATCAGCCCTAGGATAGTGTTAGGGTTAGGGTTAGCATCAGCCCTAGGATAGTGTTAGGGTTAGGCTTAGGGTTAGCATCAGGCCTAGGATAGTGTTAGGGTTAGGGTTAGCATCAGCCCTAGGATAGTCTTAGGGTTAGGGTTAGGGTTAGCATCAGCCGTAGGATAGTGTTAGGGTTAGGGTTAGCCTCAGCCCTAAGATAGTGTTAGAGTTAGGGTTAGGGTTACCATCAGCCCTAGGATAGTGTTAGGGTTAGGGTTACGGTTAGAATCAGCCCAAAAATAGTGTTAGTGTTAGGGTTAGCATCAGCCCTAGGATAGTGTTAGGGTTAGGGTTAGGGTTAGCATCCGCCCTAGGATAGTTTTACGGTTAGGGTTAGGGTTAGCATCAGCCCTAGGATAGTGTTAGAGTTAGGGTTAGGGTTAACATCAGCCCTAGGATATTATTAGGGTTAGGGTTAGCATCAGCCCTACAATAGTGTTAGGGTTAGGGTTAAGGTTAGCAACAGCCCTAGGATAGTGTTAGTGTTAGGGTTAGCATCAGCCTTAGGATAGTGGTAGTGTTAGGGTTAGGGTTAGCATCAGCCGTAGGATAGTGTTAGGGTTAGGGTTAGCCTCAGCTCTAGGATACTGTTAGAGTTAGTGTTAGGGTTAGCATCAGCCCTAGGATAGTGTTAGGGTTAGGGTTTGGTTATCATCAGCCCTAGGATAGTGTTAGTGTTAGGGTTAGCATCAGCCCTAGGATAGTGTTAGGGTTAGGGTTAGGGTTAGCATCAGCCCTAGGATAGTATTAGGGTTAGGGTTAGGGTTAGTTTTAGCATCAGCTCTAGGATAGTGTTAGGGTTAGGGTTACGGTTAGCATCAGCCCTAGGATAGTGTTAAGGTTAGGTTTAGGGTTAGCATCAGCCCTAGGATATTATTAGGGTTAGGGTTAGCATCAGCCTTAGGATAGTGTTAGGGTTAAGGTTAGGGTTAACACCAGGCCTAGGATAGTGTTAGTGTTAGGGTTAGCATCAGCCTTAGGATAGCGTTAGGGTTACGGTTAGGGCTAGCATCAGCCGTAGGATAGTGTTAGGGTTAGGGTTAGCCTCAGCCCTAGGATAGTGTTAGAGTTAGGGTTAGGGTTAGCATCAGCCCTAGGATAGTGTTAGGGTTAGGGTTAGGGTTAGCATCAGCCCTAGGATAGTGTTAGTGTTAGGGTTAGCATCAGCCCTAGGATAGTGTTAGGGTTAGGGTTAGGGTTAGCATCAGTTCAAGGATAGTGTTAGGGTTAGCGTTAGGGTTAGAATCAGCCCTAGGATAGTGTTAGGGTTAGGGTTAGGGTTAGCATCAGCCCTAGGATAGTGTTAGGGTTAGGGTTAGCTTCAGCCCTAGGATGGTGTTAGGGTTAGGGTTAGGGTTAGCATCAGCCCTAGGATAGTGTTAGGGTTAGGGTTAGGGTTAGCATCAGCCCTAGGATAGTGTTAGGGTTAGGCTTAGGGTTAGCATCAGGCCTAGCATAGTGTTAGTGTTAGGGTTAGCATCAGCCCTAGGATAGTCTTAGGGTTAGGGTTAGGGTTAGCATCAGCCGTAGGATAGTGTTAGGGTTAGGGTTAGCCTCAGCCCTAAGATAGTGTTAGAGTTAGGGTTAGGGTTACCATCAGCCCTAGGATAGTGTTAGGGTTAGGGTTAGGGTTAGCATCAGCCCAAGGATAGTGTTAGTGTTAGGGTTAGCATCAGCCCTAGGATAGTGTTAGGGTTAGGGTTAGGGTTAGCATCAGCCCTAGGATAGTGTTAGGGTTAGGGTTAGGGTTAGCATCAGCCCTAGGATATTATTAGGGTTAGGGTTAGCATCAGCCCTAGAATAGTGTTAAGGTTAGGATTAGGGTTAGCACCAGGCCTAGGATAGTGTTAGTGTTAGGGTTAGCATCAGCCTTAGGATAGTGTTAGGGTTAGGGTTAGGGTTAGCATCAGCCCTAGGATAGTGTTAGGGTTATGGTTAGGTTTAGCATCAGCCCTAGGATAGTGTTAGTGTTAGGGTTAGCATCAGCGCTAGGATAGTGTTAGGGTTAGGGTTAGGGTTAGCATCAGCCCTAGGATAGTATTAGGGTTAGGGTTAGAGTTAGGGATAGTTTTAGCATCAGCTCTAGGATAGTGTTAGGGTTAGGGTTAGGGTTAGCATCAGCCCTAGGATAGTGTTAGGGTTAGGGTTAGGGTTAGCATCAGGCCTAGGACAGTGTTAGGGTTAGGGTTAGCATCAGCCCTAGGATAGTGTTAGGGTTAGGGTTAGGGTTAGCATCAGCCCTAGGATAGTGTTAGGGTTAGGGTTAGCATCAACCCTAGGATAGTGTTTGGGTTTCGGTTAGGGTTAGCATCAGCCCTAGGATAGTGTTAGGGTTAGGGTTAGCCTCAGCCCTAGGATAGAGTTAGGGTTATGGTTAGGTTTAGCATCAGCCCTAGGATAGTGTTAGGGTTAGGGTTAGCATCAGCCCTAGGATAGTGTTAGGGTTAGGCTTAGGGTTAGCATCAGGCCTAGGATAGTGTTAGGGTTAGGGTTAGCATCAGCCCTAGGATAGTCTTAGGGTTAGGGTTAGGGTTAGCATCAGCCGTAGGATAGTGTTAGGGTTAGGGTTAGCCTCAGCCCTAAGATAGTGTTAGAGTTAGGGTTAGGGTTACCATCAGCCCTAGGATAGTGTTAGGGTTAGGGTTACGGTTAGAATCAGCCCAAAAATAGTGTTAGTGTTAGGGTTAGCATCAGCCCTAGGATAGTGTTAGGGTTAGGGTTAGGGTTAGCATCCGCCCTAGGATAGTTTTACGGTTAGGGTTAGGGTTAGCATCAGCCCTAGGATAGTGTTAGAGTTAGGGTTAGGGTTAACATCAGCCCTAGGATATTATTAGGGTTAGGGTTAGCATCAGCCCTACAATAGTGTTAGGGTTAGGGTTAAGGTTAGCAACAGCCCTAGGATAGTGTTAGTGTTAGGGTTAGCATCAGCCTTAGGATAGTGGTAGTGTTAGGGTTAGGGTTAGCATCAGCCGTAGGATAGTGTTAGGGTTAGGGTTAGCCCCAGCTCTAGGATACTGTTAGAGTTAGTGTTAGGGTTAGCATCAGCCCTAGGATAGTGTTAGGGTTAGGGTTTGGTTATCATCAGCCCTAGGATAGTGTTAGTGTTAGGGTTAGCATCAGCCCTAGGATAGTGTTAGGGTTAGGGTTAGGGTTAGCATCAGCCCTAGGATAGTATTAGGGTTAGGGTTAGGGTTAGTTTTAGCATCAGCTCTAGGATAGTGTTAGGGTTAGGGTTAGGGTTAGCATCAGCCCTAGGATAGTGTTAGGGTTAGGGTTAGGGTTAGCATCAGGCCTAGGACAGTGTTAGGGTTAGGGTTAGCATCAGCCCTAGGATAGTGTTAGGGTTAGGGTTAGGGTTAGCATCATCCCTAGGATAGTGTTAGGGTTAGGGTTAGCATCAACCCTAGGATAGTGTTTGGGTTAGTGTTAGGGTTAGTATGAGTCCTAGGATAGTGTTAGGGTTACGGTTAGCCACAGCCCTAGGAGAGTGTTAGGGTTAGGGATAGGGTTAGCATCAGGCCTAGGATAGTGTTAGGGTTAGGGTTAAGGTTAGCATCAGCCCTAGGATAGTGTTAGGGTTAGGGTTAGCATCAGGCCTAGGATAGTGTTAGGGATAGGGTTAGCATCAGCCCTAGGATAGTGTTAGGGTTAGGGTTAGGGTTAGCATCAGCCATAGGATAGTGTTAGGGTTATGGTTAGGTTTAGCATCAGCCCTAGGATAGTGTTAGGGTAACTGTTAGGGTTAGCATCAGGCCTAGGATAGTGTTAGTGTTAGGGTTAGCATCAGCCTTAGGATAGCGTTAGGGTTACGGTTAGGGCTAGCATCAGCCGTAGGATAGTGTTAGGGTTAGGGTTAACCTCAGCCCTAGGATAGTGTTAGAGTTAGGGTTAGGGTTAGCATCAGCCCTAGGATAGTGTTAGGGTTAGGGTTAGGGTTAGCATCAGCCCTAGGATAGTGTTAGTGTTAGGGTTAGCATCAGCCCTAGGATAGTGTTAGGGTTAGGGTTAGGGTTAGCATCAGTTCAAGGATAGTGTTAGGGTTAGCGTTAGGGTTAGAATCAGCCCTAGGATAGTGTTAGGGTTAGGGTTAGGGTTAGCATCAGCCCTAGGATAGTGCTAGGGTTAGGGTTAGCTTCAGCCCTAGGATGGTGTTAGGGTTAGGGTTAGGGTTAGCATCAGCCCTAGGATAGTGTTAGGGTTAGGGTTAGGGTTAGCATCAGCCCTAGGATAGTGTTAGGGTTAGGCTTAGGATTAGCATCAGGCCTAGCATAGTGTTAGGGTTAGGGTTAGCATCAGCCCTAGGATAGTCTTAGGGTTAGGGTTAGGGTTAGCATCAGCCGTAGGATAGTGTTATGGTTAGGGTTAGCCTCAGCCCTAAGATAGTGTTAGAGTTAGGGTTAGGGTTACCATCAGCCCTAGGATAGTGTTAGGGTTAGGGTTAGGGTTAGCATCAGCCCAAGGATAGTGTTAGTGTTAGGGTTAGCATCATCCCTAGGATAGTGTTAGGGTTAGGGTTAGGGTTAGCATCCGCCCTAGGATAGTGTTAGGGTTAGGGTTAGGGTTAGCATCAGCCCTAGGATACTGTTAGGGTTAGGGTTAGGGTTAGCATCAGCCCTAGGATATTATTAGGGTTAGGGTTAGCATCAGCCCTAGAATAGTGTTAAGGTTAGGATTAGGGTTAGCACCAGGCCTAGGATAGTGTTAGTGTTAGGGTTAGCATCAGCCTTAGGATAGTGTTAGGGTTAGGGTTAGGGTTAGCATCAGCCCTGGGATAGTGTTAGGGTTACGGTTAGGTTTAGCATCAGCCCTAGGATAGTGTTAGTGTTAGGGTTAGCATCAGCCCTAGGATAGTGTTAGGGTTAGGGTTAGGGTTAGCATCAGCCCTAGGATAGTATTAGGGTTAGGGTTAGAGTTAGGGATAGTTTTAGCATCAGCTCTAGGATAGTGTTAGGGTTAGGGTTAGGGTTAGCATCAGCCCTAGGATAGTGTTAGGGTTAGGGTTAGGGTTAGCATCAGGCCTAGGACAGTGTTAGGGTTAGGGTTAGCATGAGCCCTAGGATAGTGTTAGGGTTAGCGTTAGGGTTAGCATCAGCCCTAGGATAGTGTTAGGGTTAGGGTTAGCATCAACCCTAGGATAGTGTTTGGGTTTCGGTTAGGGTTAGCATCAGCCCTAGGATAGTGTTAGGGTTAGGGTTAGCCTCAGCCCTAGGATAGAGTTAGGGTTATGGTTAGGTTTAGCATCAGCCCTAGGATAGTGTTAGGGTTAGGGTTAGCATCAGCCCTAGGATAGTGTTAGGGTTAGGCTTAGGGTTAGCATCAGGCCTAGGATAGTGTTAGGGTTAGGGTTAGCATCAGCCCTAGGATAGTCTTAGGGTTAGGGTTAGGGTTAGCATCAGCCGTAGGATAGTGTTAGGGTTAGGGTTAGCCTCAGCCCTAAGATAGTGTTAGAGTTAGGGTTAGGGTTACCATCAGCCCTAGGATAGTGTTAGGGTTAGGGTTACGGTTAGAATCAGCCCAAAAATAGTGTTAGTGTTAGGGTTAGCATCAGCCCTAGGATAGTGTTAGGGTTAGGGTTAGGGTTAGCATCCGCCCTAGGATAGTTTTACGGTTAGGGTTAGGGTTAGCATCAGCCCTAGGATAGTGTTAGAGTTAGGGTTATGGTTAACATCAGCCCTAGGATATTATTAGGGTTAGGGTTAGCATCAGCCCTACAATAGTGTTAGGGTTAGGGTTAAGGTTAGCAACAGCCCTAGGATAGTGTTAGTGTTAGGGTTAGCATCAGCCTTAGGATAGTGTTAGTGTTAGGGTTAGGGTTAGCATCAGCCGTAGGATAGTGTTAGGGTTAGGGTTAGCCTCAGCCCTAGGATACTGTTAGAGTTAGTGTTAGGGTTAGCATCAGCCCTAGGATAGTGTTAGGGTTAGGGTTTGGTTATCATCAGCCCTAGGATAGTGTTAGTGTTAGGGTTAGCATCAGCCCTAGGATAGTGTTAGGGTTAGGGTTAGGGTTAGCATCAGCCCTAGGATAGTATTAGGGTTAGGGTTAGGGTTAGTTTTAGCATCAGCTCTAGGATAGTGTTAGGGTTAGGGTTACGGTTAGCATCAGCCCTAGGATAGTGTTAAGGTTAGGTTTAGGGTTAGCATCAGCCCTAGGATATTATTAGGGTTAGGGTTAGCATCAGCCTTAGGATAGTGTTAGGGTTAAGGTTAGGGTTAACACCAGGCCTAGGATAGTGTTAGTGTTAGGGTTAGCATCAGCCTTAGGATAGCGTTAGGGTTACGGTTAGGGCTAGCATCAGCCGTAGGATAGTGTTAGGGTTAGGGTTAGCCTCAGCCCTAGGATAGTGTTAGAGTTAGGGTTAGGGTTAGCATGAGCTCTAGGATAGTGTTAGGGTTAGGGTTAGGGTTAGCATCAGCCCTAGGAGAGTGTTAGGGTTAGGGTTAGCATCAGCCCTAGGATAGTGTTAGGGTTAGGGTTAGGGTTAGCGTCAGTTCAAGGATAGTGTTAGGGTTAGCGTTAGGGTTAGAATCAGCCCTAGGATAGTGTTAGGGTTAGGGTTAGGATTAGCATCAGCCCTAGGATAGTGTTAGGGTTAGGGTTAGCTTCAGCCCTAGGATGGTGTTAGGGTTAGGGTTAGGGTTAGCATCAGCCCTAGGATAGTGTTAGGGTTAGGGTTAGGGTTAGCATCAGCCCTAGGATAGTGTTAGGGTTAGGCTTAGGGTTAGCATCAGGCCTAGCATAGTGTTAGGGTTAGGGTTAGCATCAGCCCTAGGATAGTCTTAGGGTTAGGGTTAGGGTTAGCATCAGCCGTAGGATAGTGTTAGGGTTAGGGTTAGCCTCAGCCCTAAGATAGTGTTAGAGTTAGGGTTAGGGTTACCATCAGCCCTAGGATAGTGTTAGGGTTAGGGTTAGGGTTAGCATCAGCCCTAGGATATTATTAGGGTTAGGGTTAGCATCAGCCCTAGAATAGTGTTAAGGTTAGGATTAGGGTTAGCACCAGGCCTAGGATAGTGTTAGTGTTAGGGTTAGCATCAGCCTTAGGATAGTGTTAGGGTTAGGGTTAGGGTTAGCATCAGCCCTAGGATAGTGTTACGGTTATGGTTAGGTTTAGCATCAGCCCTAGGATAGTGTTAGTGTTAGGGTTAGCATCAGCCCTAGGATAGTGTTAGGGTTAGGGTTAGGGTTAGCATCAGCCCTAGGATAGTATTAGGGTTAGGGTTAGAGTTAGGGATAGTTTTAGCATCAGCTCTAGGATAGTGTTAGGGTTAGGGTTAGGGTTAGCATCAGCCCTAGGATAGTGTTAGGGTTAGGGTTAGGGTTAGCATCAGGCCTAGGACAGTGTTAGGGTTAGGGTTAGCATCAGCCCTAGGATAGTGTTAGGGTTAGGGTTAGGGTTAGCATCAGCCCTAGGATAGTGTTAGGGTTAGGGTTAGCATCAACCCTAGGATAGTGTTTGGGTTTCGGTTAGGGTTAGCATCAGCCCTAGGATAGTGTTAGGGTTAGGGTTAGCCTCAGCCCTAGGATAGAGTTAGGGTTATGGTTAGGTTTAGCATCAGCCCTAGGATAGTGTTAGGGTTAGGGTTAGCATCAGCCCTAGGATAGTGTTAGGGTTAGGCTTAGGGTTAGCATCAGGCCTAGGATAGTGTTAGGGTTAGGGTTAGCATCAGCCCTAGGATAGTCTTAGGGTTAGGGTTAGGGTTAGCATCAGCCGTAGGATAGTGTTAGGGTTAGGGTTAGCCTCAGCCCTAAGATAGTGTTAGAGTTAGGGTTAGGGTTACCATCAGCCCTAGGATAGTGTTAGGGTTAGGGTTACGGTTAGAATCAGCCCAAAAATAGTGTTAGTGTTAGGGTTAGCATCAGCCCTAGGATAGTGTTAGGGTTAGGGTTAGGGTTAGCATCCGCCCTAGGATAGTTTTACGGTTAGGGTTAGGGTTAGCATCAGCCCTAGGATAGTGTTAGAGTTAGGGTTAGGGTTAACATCAGCCCTAGGATATTATTAGGGTTAGGGTTAGCATCAGCCCTACAATAGTGTTAGGGTTAGGGTTAAGGTTAGCAACAGCCCTAGGATAGTGTTAGTGTTAGGGTTAGCATCAGCCTTAGGATAGTGTTAGTGTTAGGGTTAGGGTTAGCATCAGCCGTAGGATAGTGTTAGGGTTAGGGTTAGCCTCAGCCCTAGGATACTGTTAGAGTTAGTGTTAGGGTTAGCATCAGCCCTAGGATAGTGTTAGGGTTAGGGTTAGGGTTAGCATCAGCCCTAGGATAGTGTTAGGGTTAGGGTTAGGGTTAGCATCAGCCCTAGGATAGTGTTAGGGTTATGGTTAGGTTTAGCATCAGCCCTAGGATAGTGTTAGTGTTAGGGTTAGCATCAGCCCTAGGATAGTGTTAGGGTTAGGGTTAGGGTTAGCATCAGCCCTAGGATAGTATTAGGGTTAGGGTTAGGGTTAGTTTTAGCATCAGCTCTAGGATAGTGTTAGGGTTAGGGTTAGGGTTAGCATCAGCCCTAGGATAGTGTTAGGGTTAGGGTTAGGGTTAGCATCAGGCCTAGGACAGTGTTAGGGTTAGGGTTAGCATCAGCCCTAGGATAGTGTTAGGGTTAGGGTTAGGGTTAGCATCATCCCTAGGATAGTGTTAGGGTTAGGGTTAGCATCAACCCTAGGATAGTGTTTGGGTTAGTGTTAGGGTTAGCATGAGTCCTAGGATAGTGTTAGGGTTACGGTTAGCCACAGCCCTAGGAGAGTGTTAGGGTTAGGGATAGGGTTAGCATCAGGCCTAGGATAGTGTTAGGGTTAGGGTTAAGGTTAGCATCAGCCCTAGGATAGTGTTAGGGTTAGGGTTAGCATCAGGCCTAGGATAGTGTTAGGGATAGGGTTAGCATCAGCCCTAGGATAGTGTTAGAGTTAGGGTTAGGGTTAGCATCAGCCCTAGGATAGTGTTAGGGTTAGGGTTAGGGTTAGCATCAGCCCTAGGATAGTGTTAGTGTTAGGGTTAGCATCAGCCCTAGGATAGTGTTAGGGTTAGGGTTAGGGTTAGCATCAGTTCAAGGATAGTGTTAGGGTTAGCGTTAGGGTTAGAATCAGCCCTAGGATAGTGTTAGGGTTAGGGTTAGGGTTAGCATCAGCCCTAGGATAGTGTTAGGGTTAGGGTTAGCTTCAGCCCTAGGATGGTGTTAGGGTTAGGGTTAGGGTTAGCATCAGCCCTAGGATAGTGTTAGGGTTAGGGTTTGGGTTAGCATCAGCCCTAGGATAGTGTTAGGGTTAGGCTTAGGGTTAGCATCAGGCCTAGCATAGTGTTAGGGTTAGGGTTAGCATCAGCCCTAGGATAGTCTTAGGGTTAGGGTTAGGGTTAGCATCAGCCGTAGGATAGTGTTAGGGTTAGGGTTAGCCTCAGCCCTAAGATAGTGTTAGAGTTAGGGTTAGGGTTACCATCAGCCCTAGGATAGTGTTAGGGTTAGGGTTAGGGTTAGCATCAGCCCAAGGATAGTGTTAGTGTTAGGGTTAGCATCAGCCCTAGGATAGTGTTAGGGTTAGGGTTAGGGTTAGCATCCGCCCTAGGATAGTGTTAGGGTTAGGGTTAGGGTTAGCATCAGCCCTAGGATAGTGTTAGGGTTAGGGTTAGGGTTAGCATCAGCCCTAGGATATTATTAGGGTTAGGGTTAGCATCAGCCCTAGAATAGTGTTAAGGTTAGGATTAGGGTTAGCACCAGGCCTAGGATAGTGTTAGTGTTAGGGTTAGCATCAGCCTTAGGATAGTGTTAGGGTTAGGGTTAGGGTTAGCATCAGCCCTAGGATAGTGTTAGGGTTATGGTTAGGTTTAGCATCAGCCCTAGGATAGTGTTAGTGTTAGGGTTAGCATCAGCCCTAGGATAGTGTTAGGGTTAGGGTTAGGGTTAGCATCAGCCCTAGGATAGTATTAGGGTTAGGGTTAGAGTTAGGGATAGTTTTAGCATCAGCTCTAGGATAGTGTTAGGGTTAGGGTTAGGGTTAGCATCAGCCCTAGGATAGTGTTAGGGTTAGGGTTAGGGTTAGCATCAGGCCTAGGACAGTGTTAGGGTTAGGGTTAGCATCAGCCCTAGGATAGTGTTAGGGTTAGGGTTAGGGTTAGCATCAGCCCTAGGATAGTGTTTGGGTTTCGGTTAGGGTTAGCATCAGCCCTAGGATAGTGTTAGGGTTAGGGTTAGCCTCAGCCCTAGGATAGAGTTAGGGTTATGGTTAGGTTTAGCATCAGCCTTAGGATAGTGTTAGGGTTAGGGTTAGCATCAGCCCTAGGATAGTGTTAGGGTTAGGCTTAGGGTTAGCATCAGGCCTAGGATAGTGTTAGTGTTAGGGTTAGCATCAGCCCTAGGATAGTCTTAGGGTTAGGGTTAGGGTTAGCATCAGCCGTAGGATAGTGTTAGGGTTAGGGTTAGCCTCAGCTCTAGGATACTGTTAGAGTTAGTGTTAGGGTTAGCATCAGCCCTAGGATAGTGTTAGGGTTAGGGTTTGGTTATCATCAGCCCTAGGATAGTGTTAGTGTTAGGGTTAGCATCAGCCCTAGGATAGTGTTAGGGTTATGGTTAGGGTTAACATCAGCCCTAGGATAGTATTAGGGTTAGGGTTAGGGTTAGTTTTAGCATCAGCTCTAGGATAGTGTTAGGGTTAGGGTTACGGTTAGCATCAGCCCTAGGATAGTGTTAAGGTTAGGTTTAGGGTTAGCATCAGCCCTAGGATATTATTAGGGTTAGGGTTAGCATCAGCCTTAGGATAGTGTTAGGGTTAAGGTTAGGGTTAACACCAGGCCTAGGATAGTGTTAGTGTTAGGGTTAGCATCAGCCTTAGGATAGCGTTAGGGTTACGGTTAGGGCTAGCATCAGCCGTAGGATAGTGTTAGGGTTAGGGTTAGCCTCAGCCCTAGGATAGTGTTAGAGTTAGGGTTAGGGTTAGCATCAGCCCTAGGATAGTGTTAGGGTTAGGGTTAGGGTTAGCATCAGCCCTAGGATAGTGTTAGTGTTAGGGTTAGCATCAGCCCTAGGATAGTGTTAGGGTTAGGGTTAGGGTTAGCATCAGTTCAAGGATAGTGTTAGGGTTAGCGTTAGGGTTAGAATCAGCCCTAGGATAGTGTTAGGGTTAGGGTTAGGGTTAGCATCAGCCCTAGGATAGTGTTAGGGTTAGGGTTAGCTTCAGCCCTAGGATGGTGTTAGGGTTAGGGTTAGGGTTAGCATCAGCCCTAGGATAGTGTTAGGGTTAGGGTTAGGGTTAGCATCAGCCCTAGGATAGTGTTAGGGTTAGGCTTAGGGTTAGCATCAGGCCTAGCATAGTGTTAGGGTTAGGGTTAGCATCAGCCCTAGGATAGTCTTAGGGTTAGGGTTAGGGTTAGCATCAGCCGTAGGATAGTGTTAGGGTTAGGGTTAGCCTCAGCCCTAAGATAGTGTTAGAGTTAGGGTTAGGGTTACCATCAGCCCTAGGATAGTGTTAGGGTTAGGGTTAGGGTTAGCATCAGCCCAAGGATAGTGTTAGTGTTAGGGTTAGCATCAGCCCTAGGATAGTGTTAGGGTTAGGGTTAGGGTTAGCATCCGCCCTAGGATAGTGTTAGGGTTAGGGTTAGGGTTAGCATCAGCCCTAGGATAGTGTTAGGGTTAGGGTTAGGGTTAGCATCAGCCCTAGGATATTATTAGGGTTAGGGTTAGCATCAGCCCTAGAATAGTGTTAAGGTTAGGATTAGGGTTAGCACCAGGCCTAGGATAGTGTTAGTGTTAGGGTTAGCATCAGCCTTAGGATAGTGTTAGGGTTAGGGTTAGGGTTAGCATCAGCCCTAGGATAGTGTTAGGGTTATGGTTAGGTTTAGCATCAGCCCTAGGATAGTGTTAGTGTTAGGGTTAGCATCAGCCCTAGGATAGTGTTAGGGTTAGGGTTAGGGTTAGCATCAGCCCTAGGATAGTATTAGGGTTAGGGTTAGAGTTAGGGATAGTTTTAGCATCAGCTCTAGGATAGTGTTAGGGTTAGGGTTAGGGTTAGCATCAGCCCTAGGATAGTGTTAGGGTTAGGGTTAGGGTTAGCATCAGGCCTAGGACAGTGTTAGGGTTAGGGTTAGCATCAGCCCTAGGATAGTGTTAGGGTTAGGGTTAGGGTTAGCATCAGCCCTAGGATAGTGTTAGGGTTAGGGTTAGCATCAACCCTAGGATAGTGTTTGGGATTCGGTTAGGGTTAGCATCAGCCCTAGGATAGTGTTTGGGTTAGGGTTAGCCTCAGCCCTAGGATAGAGTTAGGGTTATGGTTAGGTTTAGCATCAGCCCTAGGATAGTGTTAGGGTTAGGGTTAGCATCAGCCCTAGGATAGTGTTAGGGTTAGGCTTAGGGTTAGCATCAGGCCTAGGATAGTGTTAGGGTTAGGGATAGCATCAGCCCTAGGATAGTCTTAGGGTTAGGGTTAGGGTTAGCATCAGCCGTAGGATAGTGTTAGGGTTAGGGTTAGCCTCAGCCCTAAGATAGTGTTAGAGTTAGGGTTAGGGTTACCATCAGCCCTAGGATAGTGTTAGGGTTAGGGTTACGGTTAGAATCAGCCCAAAAATAGTGTTAGTGTTAGGGTTAGCATCAGCCCTAGGATAGTGTTAGGGTTAGGGTTAGGGTTAGCATCCGCCCTAGGATAGTTTTACGGTTAGGGTTAGGGTTAGCATCAGCCCTAGGATAGTGTTAGAGTTAGGGTTAGGGTTAACATCAGCCCTAGGATATTATTAGGGTTAGGGTTAGCATCAGCCCTACAATAGTGTTAGGGTTAGGGTTAAGGTTAGCAACAGCCCTAGGATAGTGTTAGTGTTAGGGTTAGCATCAGCCTTAGGATAGTGGTAGTGTTAGGGTTAGGGTTAGCATCAGCCGTAGGATAGTGTTAGGGTTAGGGTTAGCCTCAGCTCTAGGATACTGTTAGAGTTAGTGTTAGGGTTAGCATCAGCCCTAGGATAGTGTTAGGGTTAGGGTTTGGTTATCATCAGCCCTAGGATAGTGTTAGTGTTAGGGTTAGCATCAGCCCTAGGATAGTGTTAGGGTTAGGGTTAGGGTTAGCATCAGCCCTAGGATAGTATTAGGGTTAGGGTTAGGGTTAGTTTTAGCATCAGCTCTAGGATAGTGTTAGGGTTAGGGTTACGGTTAGCATCAGCCCTAGGATAGTGTTAAGGTTAGGTTTAGGGTTAGCATCAGCCCTAGGATATTATTAGGGTTAGGGTTAGCATCAGCCTTAGGATAGTGTTAGGGTTAAGGTTAGGGTTAACACCAGGCCTAGGATAGTGTTAGTGTTAGGGTTAGCATCAGCCTTAGGATAGCGTTAGGGTTACGGTTAGGGCTAGCATCAGCCGTAGGATAGTGTTAGGGTTAGGGTTAGCCTCAGCCCTAGGATAGTGTTAGAGTTAGGGTTAGGGTTATCATCAGCCCTAGGATAGTGTTAGGGTTAGGGTTAGGGTTAGCATCAGCCCTAGGATAGTGTTAGTGTTAGGGTTAGCATCAGCCCTAGGATAGTGTTAGGGTTAGGGTTAGGGTTAGCATCAGTTCAAGGATAGTGTTAGGGTTAGCGTTAGGGTTAGAATCAGCCCTAGGATAGTGTTAGGGTTAGGGTTAGGGTTAGCATCAGCCCTAGGATAGTGTTAGGGTTA
Source organism: Lemur catta (assembly GCF_020740605.2). Lineage (NCBI taxonomy): Eukaryota > Metazoa > Chordata > Mammalia > Primates > Lemuridae > Lemur > Lemur catta. The sequence goes on along the minus strand of NW_025423851.1, from coordinate 1,618,900 downwards.
GGGTTAGCTTCAGCCCTAGGATGGTGTTAGGGTTAGGGTTAGGGTTAGCATCAGCCCTAGGATAGTGTTAGGGTTAGGGTTAGGGTTAGCATCAGCCCTAGGATAGTGTTAGGGTTAGGCTTAGGGTTAGCATCAGGCCTAGCATAGTGTTAGGGTTAGGGTTAGCATCAGCCCTAGGATAGTCTTAGGGTTAGGGTTAGGGTTAGCATCAGCCGTAGGATAGTGTTAGGGTTAGGGTTAGCCTCAGCCCTAAGATAGTGTTAGAGGTAGGGTTAGGGTTACCATCAGCCCTAGGATAGTGTTAGGGTTAGGGTTAGGGTTAGCATCAGCCCAAGGATAGTGTTAGTGTTAGGGTTAGCATCAGCCCTAGGATAGTGTTAGGGTTAGGGTTAGGGTTAGCATCCGCCCTAGGATAGTGTTAGGGTTAGGGTTAGGGTTAGCATCAGCCCTAGGATAGTGTTAGGGTTAGGGTTAGGGTTAGCATCAGCCCTAGGATATTATTAGGGTTAGGGTTAGCATCAGCCCTAGAATAGTGTTAAGGTTAGGATTAGGGTTAGCACCAGGCCTAGGATAGTGTTAGTGTTACGGTTAGCATCAGCCTTAGGATAGTGTTAGGGTTAGGGTTAGGGTTAGCATCAGCCCTAGGATAGTGTTAGGGTTATGGTTAGGTTTAGCATCAGCCCTAGGATAGTGTTAGTGTTAGGGTTAGCATCAGCCCTAGGATAGTGTTAGGGTTAGGGTTAGGGTTAGCATCAGCCCTAGGATAGTATTAGGGTTAGGGTTAGAGTTAGGGATAATTTTAGCATCAGCTCTAGGATAGTGTTAGGGTTAGGGTTAGGGTTAGCATCAGCCCTAGGATAGTGTTAGGGTTAGGGTTAGGGTTAGCATCAGGCCTAGGACAGTGTTAGGGTTAGGGTTAGCATCAGCCCTAGGATAGTGTTAGGGTTAGGGTTAGGGTTAGCATCAGCCCTAGGATAGTGTTAGGGTTAGGGTTAGCATCAACCCTAGGATAGTGTTTGGGTTTCGGTTAGGTTTAGCATCAGCCCTAGGATAGTGTTAGGGTTAGGGTTAGCCTCAGCCCTAGGATAGAGTTAGGGTTATGGTTAGGTTTAGCATCAGCCCTAGGATAGTGTTAGGGTTAGGGTTAGCATCAGCCCTAAGATAGTGTTAGGGTTAGGCTTAGGGTTAGCATCAGGCCTAGGATAGTGTTAGGGTTAGGGTTAGCATCAGCCCTAGGATAGTCTTAGGGTTAGGGTTAGGGTTAGCATCAGCCGTAGGATAGTGTTAGGGTTAGGGTTAGCCTCAGCCCTAAGATAGTGTTAGAGTTAGGGTTAGGGTTACCATCAGCCCTAGGATAGTGTTAGGGTTAGGGTTAGGGTTAGCATCAGGCCTAGGACAGTGTTAGGGTTAGGGTTAGCATCAGCCCTAGGATAGTGTTAGGGTTAGGGTTAGGGTTAACATCAGCCCTAGGATATTATTAGGGTTAGGGTTAGCATCAGCCCTACAATAGTGTTAGGGTTAGGGTTAAGGTTAGCAACAGCCCTAGGATAGTGTTAGTGTTAGGGTTAGCATCAGCCTTAGGATAGTGTTAGTGTTAGGGTTAGGGTTAGCATCAGCCGTAGGATAGTGTTAGGGTTAGGGTTAGCCTCAGCCCTAGGATACTGTTAGAGTTAGTGTTAGGGTTAGCATCAGCCCTAGGATAGTGTTAGGGTTAGGGTTTGGTTATCATCAGCCCTAGGATAGTGTTAGTGTTAGGGTTAGCATCAGCCCTAGGATAGTGTTAGGGTTAGGGTTAGGGTTAGCATCAGCCCTAGGATAGTATTAGGGTTAGGGTTAGGGTTAGTTTTAGCATAAGCTCTAGGATATTGTTAGGGTTAGGGTTACGGTTAGCATCAGCCCTAGGATAGTGTTAAGGTTAGGTTTAGGGTTAGCATCAGCCCTAGGATATTATTAGGGTTAGGGTTAGCATCAGCCTTAGGATAGTGTTAGGGTTAAGGTTAGGGTTAACACCAGGCCTAGGATAGTGTTAGTGTTAGGGTTAGCATCAGCCTTAGGATAGCGTTAGGGTTACGGTTAGGGCTAGCATCAGCCGTAGGATAGTGTTAGGGTTAGGGTTAGCCTCAGCCCTAGGATAGTGTTAGAGTTAGGGTTAGGGTTAGCATCAGCCCTAGGATAGTGTTAGGGTTAGGGTTAGGGTTAGCATCAGCCCTAGGATAGTGTTAGTGTTAGGGTTAGCATCAGCCCTAGGATAGTGTTAGGGTTAGGGTTAGGGTTAGCATCAGTTCAAGGATAGTGTTAGGGTTAGCGTTAGGGTTAGAATCAGCCCTAGGATAGTGTTAGGGTTAGGGTTAGGGTTAGCATCAGCCCTAGGATAGTGTTAGGGTTAGGGTTAGCTTCAGCCCTAGGATGGTGTTAGGGTTAGGGTTAGGGTTAGCATCAGCCCTAGGATAGTGTTAGGGTTAGGGTTAGGGTTAGCATCACCCCTAGGATAGTGTTAGGGTTAGGCTTAGGGTTAGCATCAGGCCTAGCATAGTGTTAGGGTGAGGGTTAGCATCAGCCCTAGGATAGTCTTAGGGTTAGGGTTAGGGTTAGCATCAGCCGTAGGATAGTGTTAGGGTTAGGGTTAGCCTCAGACCTAAGATAGTGTTAGAGTTAGGGTTAGGGTTACCATCAGCCCTAGGATAGTGTTAGGGTTAGGGTTAGGGTTAGCATCAGCCCAAGGATAGTGTTAGTGTTAGGGTTAGCATCAGCCCTAGGATAGTGTTAGGGTTAGGGTTAGGGTTAGCATCCGCCCTAGGATAGTGTTAGGGTTAGGGTTAGGGTTAGCATCAGCCCTAGGATAGTGTTAGGTTAGGGTTAGGGTTAGCATCAGCCCTAGGATATTATTAGGGTTAGGGTTAGCATCAGCCCTAGAATAGTGTTAAGGTTAGGATTAGGGTTAGCACCAGGCCTAGGATAGTGTTAGTGTTAGGGTTAGCATCAGCCTTAGGATAGTGTTAGGGTTAGGGTTAGGGTTAGCATCAGCCCTAGGATAGTGTTAGGGTTATGGTTAGGTTTAGCATCAGCCCTAGGATAGTGTTAGTGTTAGGGTTAGCATCAGCCCTAGGATAGTGTTAGGGTTAGGGTTAGGGTTAGCATCAGCCCTAGGATAGTATTAGGGTTAGGGTTAAAGTTAGGGATAGTTTTAGCATCAGCTCTAGGATAGTGTTAGGGTTAGGGTTAGGGTTAGCATCAGCCCTAGGATAGTGTTAGGGTTAGGGTTAGGGTTAGCATCAGGCCTAGGACAGTGTTAGGGTTAGGGTTAGCATCAGCCCTAGGATAGTGTTAGGGTTAGGGTTAGGGTTAGCATCAGCCCTAGGATAGTGTTAGGGTTAGGGTTAGCATCAACCCTAGGATAGTGTTTGGGTTTCGGTTAGGGTTAGCATCAGCCCTAGGATAGTGTTAGGGTTAGGGTTAGCCTCAGCCCTAGGATAGAGTTAGGGTTATGGTTAGGTTTAGCATCAGCCCTAGGATAGTGTTAGGGTTAGGGTTAGCATCAGCCCTAGGATAGTGTTAGGGTTAGGCTTAGGGTTAGCATCAGGCCTAGGATAGTGTTAGGGTTAGGGTTAGCATGAGCCCTAGGATAGTCTTAGGGTTAGGGTTAGGGTTAGCATCAGCCGTAGGATAGTGTTAGGGTTAGGGTTAGCCTCAGCCCTAAGATAGTGTTAGAGTTAGGGTTAGGGTTACCATCAGCCCTAGGATAGTGTTAGGGTTAGGGTTACGGTTAGAATCAGCCCAAAAATAGTGTTAGTGTCAGGGTTAGCATCAGCCCTAGGATAGTGTTAGGGTTAGGGTTAGGGTTAGCATCCGCCCTAGGATAGTTTTACGGTTAGGGTTAGGGTTAGCATCAGCCCTAGGATAGTGTTAGAGTTAGGGTTATGGTTAACATCAGCCCTAGGATATTATTAGGGTTAGGGTTAGCATCAGCCCTACAATAGTGTTAGGGTTAGGGTTAAGGTTAGCAACAGCCCTAGGATAGTGTTAGTGTTAGGGTTAGCATCAGCCTTAGGATAGTGTTAGTGTTAGGGTTAGGGTTAGCATCAGCCGTAGGATAGTGTTAGGGTTAGGGTTAGCCTCAGCCCTAGGATACTGTTAGAGTTAGTGTTAGGGTTAGCATCAGCCCTAGGATAGTGTTAGGGTTAGGGTTTGGTTATCATCAGCCCTAGGATAGTGTTAGTGTTAGGGTTAGCATCAGCCCTAGGATAGTGTTAGGGTTAGGGTTAGGGTTAGCATCAGCCCTAGGATAGTATTAGGGTTAGGGTTAGGGTTAGTTTTAGCATCAGCTCTAGGATAGTGTTAGGGTTAGGGTTAGGGTTAGCATCAGCCCTAGGATAGTGTTAGGGTTAGGGTTAGGGTTAGCATCAGGCCTAGGACAGTGTTAGGGTTAGGGTTAGCATCAGCCCTAGGATAGTGTTAGGGTTAGGGTTAGGGTTAGCATCATCCCTAGGATAGTGTTAGGGTTAGGGTTAGCATCAACCCCAGGATAGTGTTTGGGTTAGTGTTAGGGTTAGCATGAGCCCTAGGATAGTGTTAGGGTTACGGTTAGCCACAGCCCTAGGAGAGTGTTAGGGTTAGGGATAGGGTTAGCATCAGGCCTAGGATAGTGTTAGGGTTAGGGTTAAGGTTAGCATCAGCCCTAGGATAGTGTTAGGGTTAGGGTTAGCATCAGGCCTAGGATAGTGTTAGGGTTAGGGGTAGCATCAGCCCTAGGATAGTGTTAGGGTTAGGGTTAGGGTTAGCATCAGCCATAGGATAGTGTTAGGGTTATGGTTAGGTTTAGCATCAGCCCTAGGATAGTGTTAGGGTAACTGTTAGGGTTAGCATCAGGACTAGGATAGTGTTAGGGTTAGGGTTAGGGTTAGCATCAGCCCTAGGATATTATTAGGGTTAGGGTTAGCATCAGCCTTAGTATAGTGTTAGGGTTAAGGTTAGGGTTAACACCAGGACTAGGATAGTGTTAGTGTTAGGGTTAGCATCAGCCTTAGGATAGCGTTAGGGTTACGGTTAGGGCTAGCATCAGCCGTAGGATAGTGTTAGGGTTAGGGTTAGCCTCAGTCCTAGGATAGTGTTAGAGTTAGGCTTAGGGTTAGCATCAGCCCTAGGATAGTGTTAGGGTTAGGGTTAGGGTTAGCATCAGCCCTAGGATAATGTTAGTGTTAGGGTTAGCATCAGCCCTAGGATAGTGTTAGCGTTAGGGTTAGGGTCAGCATCAGCCCTAGGATAGTATTAGGGTTAGGGTTAGGGTTAGGGTTAGCGTTAGCATCAGCTCTAGGATAGTGTTAGGTATAGCGCTGGGTTAGCATCAACCCTAGGATAGTGTTAGGGTTAGGGTTAGGGTTAACATCAGCCCTAGGATAGTGTTAGGGTTACGGTTAGCATAAGCCCTAGGATAGTCTTAGGGTTAGGGTTAGGGTTAGCATCAGCCCTAGGATATTATTAGGGTTAGGGTTAGCATCAGCCTTAGTATAGTGTTAGGGTTAAGGTTAGGGTTAACACCAGGACTAGGATAGTGTTAGTGTTAGGGTTAGCATCAGCCTTAGGATAGCGTTAGGGTTACGGTTAGGGCTAGCATCAGCCGTAGGATAGTGTTAGGGTTAGGGTTAGCCTCAGTCCTAGGATAGTGTTAGAGTTAGGGTTAGGGTTAGCATCAGCCCTAGGATAGTGTTAGGGTTAGGGTTAGGGTTAGCATCAGCCCTAGGATAGTGTTAGTGTTAGGGTTAGCATCAGCCCTAGGATAGTGTTAGCGTTAGGGTTAGGGTTAGCATCAGCCCTAGGATAGTATTAGGGTTAGGGTTAGGGTTAGGGTTAGCGTTAACATCAGCTCTAGGATAGTGTTAGGTATAGCGTTAGGGTTAGCATCAACCCTAGGATAGTGTTAGGGTTAGGGTTAGGGTTAACATCAGCCCTAGGATAGTGTTAGGGTTACGGTTAGCATCAGCCCTAGGATAGTCTTAGGGTTAGGGTTAGGGTTAGAATCAGCCCTAGGATAGTGTTAGGGTTAGGGTTAGCATCAGCCCTAGGATAGTGTTAGGGTTAGGGTTAGGGTTAGCATCAGCCCTAGGATAGTGTTAGCGTTAGGGTTAGGGTTAGCATCAGCCCTAGGATAGTATTAGGGTTAGGGTTAGGGTTAGGGTTAGCGTTAGCATCAGCTCTAGGATAGTGTTAGGGTTAGGGTTAGCATCAGCCCTAGGATAGTGTTAGGGTTAGGGTTAGGGTTAGCATCAGCCCTAGGATAGTGTTAGGGTTAGGGTTAGCATCAACCCTAGGATAGTGTTAGGGTTAGGGATAGGGTTAGCATCAGCCCTAGGATAGTGTTAGGGCTAGGGTTATCCTCAGCCCTAGGAGAGTGTTAGGGTTAGGCATAGGGATAGCATCAGGCCTAAGATAGTGTTAGGGTTAGGGTTAGGGTTATCATCAGGCCTAGGATAGTGTTAGGGTTAGGGTTAGCATCAGGCCTAGGATAGTGTTAGGGTTAGGGTTAGCATCAGCCCTAGGAGAGTGTTATTGTTAGGGTTAGGGTTAGCATCAGCCCTAGGATAGTGTTAGTGTTCGGGTTAGGGTTAGCATCAGCCCTAGGATAGTATTAGGGTTAGGGTTAGCATCAGCCCTAGGATAGTGTTAGGGGTAGGGTTGGGGTTAGCACCAGGCCTAGGATAGTGTTAGTGTTAGGGTTAGCATCAGCCTTAGGATAGTGTTAGGGTTAGGGTTAGGGTTAGCATCAGCCGTAGGATAGTGTTAGGGTTAGGGTTAGCCTCAGCCCTAAGATAGTGTTAGAGTTAGGGTTAGGGTTAGCATCAGCACTAGGATAGTGTTAGGGTTAGGGTTAGGGTTAGCATCAGCCCTAGGATAGTGTTAGTGTTAGGGTTAGCATCAGCCCTAGGATAGTGTTAGGGTTAGGGTTAGGGTTAGCATCAGCCCTAGGATAGTATTAGGGTTAGGGTTAGAGTTAGGGATAATTTTAGCATCAGCTCTAGGATAGTGTTAGGGTTAGGGTTAGGGTTAGCATCAGCCCTAGGATAGTGTTAGGGTTAGGGTTAGGGTTAGCATCAGGCCTAGGACAGTGTTAGGGTTAGGGTTAGCATCAGCCCTAGGATAGTGTTAGGGTTAGGGTTAGGGTTAGCATCAGCCCTAGGATAGTGTTAGGGTTAGGGTTAGCATCAACCCTAGGATAGTGTTTGGGTTTCGGTTAGGGTTAGCATCAGCCCTAGGATAGTGTTAGGGTTAGGGTTAGCCTCAGCCCTAGGATAGAGTTAGGGTTATGGTTAGGTTTAGCATCAGCCCTAGGATAGTGTTAGGGTTAGGGTTAGCATCAGCCCTAGGATAGTGTTAGGGTTAGGCTTAGGGATAGCATCAGGCCTAGGATAGTGTTAGGGTTAGGGTTAGCATCAGCCCTAGGATAGTCTTAGGGTTAGGGTTAGGGTTAGCATCAGCCGTAGGATAGTGTTAGGGTTAGGGTTAGCCTCAGCCCTAAGATAGTGTTAGAGTTAGGGTTAGGGTTACCATCAGCCCTAGGATAGTGTTAGGGTTAGGGTTACGGTTAGAATCAGCCCAAAAATAGTGTTAGTGTTAGGGTTAGCATCAGCCCTAGGATAGTGTTAGGGTTAGGGTTAGGGTTAGCATCCGCCCTAGGATAGTTTTACGGTTAGGGTTAGGGTTAGCATCAGCCCTAGGATAGTGTTAGAGTTAGGGTTAGGGTTAACATCAGCCCTAGGATATTATTAGGGTTAGGGTTAGCATCAGCCCTACAATAGTGTTAGGGTTAGGGTTAAGGTTAGCAACAGCCCTAGGATAGTGTTAGTGTTAGGGTTAGCATCAGCCTTAGGATAGTGTTAGTGTTAGGGTTAGGGTTAGCATCAGCCGTAGGATAGTGTTAGGGTTAGGGTTAGCCTCAGCCCTAGGATACTGTTAGAGTTAGTGTTAGGGTTAGCATCAGCCCTAGGATAGTGTTAGGGTTAGGGTTTGGTTATCATCAGCCCTAGGATAGTGTTAGTGTTAGGGTTAGCATCAGCCCTAGGATAGTGTTAGGGTTAGGGTTAGGGTTAGCATCAGCCCTAGGATAGTATTAGGGTTAGGGTTAGGGTTAGTTTTAGCATCAGCTCTAGGATAGTGTTAGGGTTAGGGTTACGGTTAGCATCAGCCCTAGGATAGTGTTAAGGTTAGGTTTAGGGTTAGCATCAGCCCTAGGATATTATTAGGGTTAGGGTTAGCATCAGCCTTAGGATAGTGTTAGGGTTAAGGTTAGGGTTAACACCAGGCCTAGGATAGTGTTAGTGTTAGGGTTAGCATCAGCCTTAGGATAGCGTTAGGGTTACGGTTAGGGCTAGCATCAGCCGTAGGATAGTGTTAGGGTTAGGGTTAGCCTCAGCCCTAGGATAGTGTTAGAGTTAGGGTTAGGGTTAGCATCAGCCCTAGGATAGTGTTAGGGTTAGGGTTAGGGTTAGCATCAGCCCTAGGATAGTGTTAGTGTTAGGGTTAGCATCAGCCCTAGGATAGTGTTAGGGTTAGGGTTAGGGTTAGCATCAGTTCAAGGATAGTGTTAGGGTTAGCGTTAGTTTTAGAATCAGCCCTAGGATAGTGTTAGGGTTAGGGTTAGGGTTAGCATCAGCCCTAGGATAGTGTTAGGGTTAGGGTTAGCTTCAGCCCTAGGATGGTGTTAGGGTTAGGGTTAGGGTTAGCATCAGCCCTAGGATAGTGTTAGGGTTAGGGTTAGCTTCAGCCCTAGGATGGTGTTAGGGTTAGGGTTAGGGTTAGCATCAGCCCTAGGATAGTGTTAGGGTTAGGGTTAGGGTTAGCATCACCCCTAGGATAGTGTTAGGGTTAGGCTTAGGGTTAGCATCAGGCCTAGGATAGTGTTAGGGTTAGGGTTAGCATGAGCCCTAGGATAGTCTTAGGGTTAGGGTTAGGGTTAGCATCAGCCGTAGGATAGTGTTAGGGTTAGGGTTAGCCTCAGCCCTAAGATAGTGTTAGAGTTAGGGTTAGGGTTACCATCAGCCCTAGGATAGTGTTAGGGTTAGGGTTACGGTTAGAATCAGCCCAAAAATAGTGTTAGTGTCAGGGTTAGCATCAGCCCTAGGATAGTGTTAGGGTTAGGGTTAGGGTTAGCATCCGCCCTAGGATAGTTTTACGGTTAGGGTTAGGGTTAGCATCAGCCCTAGGATAGTGTTAGAGTTAGGGTTATGGTTAACATCAGCCCTAGGATATTATTAGGGTTAGGGTTAGCATCAGCCCTACAATAGTGTTAGGGTTAGGGTTAAGGTTAGCAACAGCCCTAGGATAGTGTTAGTGTTAGGGTTAGCATCAGCCTTAGGATAGTGTTAGTGTTAGGGTTAGGGTTAGCATCAGCCGTAGGATAGTGTTAGGGTTAGGGTTAGCCTCAGCCCTAGGATACTGTTAGAGTTAGTGTTAGGGTTAGCATCAGCCCTAGGATAGTGTTAGGGTTAGGGTTTGGTTATCATCAGCCCTAGGATAGTGTTAGTGTTAGGGTTAGCATCAGCCCTAGGATAGTGTTAGGGTTAGGGTTAGGGTTAGCATCAGCCCTAGGATAGTATTAGGGTTAGGGTTAGGGTTAGTTTTAGCATCAGCTCTAGGAGAGTTTTAGGGTTAGGGTTAGGGTTAGCATCAGCCCTAGGATAGTGTTAGGGTTAGGGTTAGGGTTAGCATCAGGCCTAGGACAGTGTTAGGGTTAGGGTTAGCATCAGCCCTAGGATAGTGTTAGGGTTAGGGTTAGGGTTAGCATCATCCCTAGGATAGTGTTAGGGTTAGGGTTAGCATCAACCCCAGGATAGTGTTTGGGTTAGTGTTAGGGTTAGCATGAGCCCTAGGATAGTGTTAGGGTTACGGTTAGCCACAGCCCTAGGAGAGTGTTAGGGTTAGGGATAGGGTTAGCATCAGGCCTAGGATAGTGTTAGGGTTAGGGTTAAGGTTAGCATCAGCCCTAGGATAGTGTTAGGGTTAGGGTTAGCATCAGGCCTAGGATAGTGTTAGGGTTAGGGTTAGCATCAGCCCTAGGATAGTGTTAGGGTTAGGGTTAGGGTTAGCATCAGCCATAGGATAGTGTTAGGGTTATGGTTAGGTTTAGCATCAGCCCTAGGATAGTGTTAGGGTAACTGTTAGGGTTAGCATCAGGACTAGGATAGTGTTAGGGTTAGGGTTAGGGTTAGCATCAGCCCTAGGATATTATTAGGGTTAGGGTTAGCATCAGCCTTAGTATAGTGTTAGGGTTAAGGTTAGGGTTAACACCAGGACTAGGATAGTGTTAGTGTTAGGGTTAGCATCAGCCTTAGGATAGCGTTAGGGTTACGGTTAGGGCTAGCATCAGCCGTAGGATAGTGTTAGGGTTAGGGTTAGCCTCAGTCCTAGGATAGTGTTAGAGTTAGGCTTAGGGTTAGCATCAGCCCTAGGATAGTGTTAGGGTTAGGGTTAGGGTTAGCATCAGCCCTAGGATAATGTTAGTGTTAGGGTTAGCATCAGCCCTAGGATAGTGTTAGCGTTAGGGTTAGGGTTAGCATCAGCCCTAGGATAGTATTAGGGTTAGGGTTAGGGTTAGGGTTAGCGTTAGCATCAGCTCTAGGATAGTGTTAGGTATAGCGCTGGGTTAGCATCAACCCTAGGATAGTGTTAGGGTTAGGGTTAGGGTTAACATCAGCCCTAGGATAGTGTTAGGGTTACGGTTAGCATAAGCCCTAGGATAGTCTTAGGGTTAGGGTTAGGGTTAGCATCAGCCCTAGGATATTATTAGGGTTAGGGTTAGCATCAGCCTTAGTATAGTGTTAGGGTTAAGGTTAGGGTTAACACCAGGACTAGGATAGTGTTAGTGTTAGGGTTAGCATCAGCCTTAGGATAGCGTTAGGGTTACGGTTAGGGCTAGCATCAGCCGTAGGATAGTGTTAGGGTTAGGGTTAGCCTCAGTCCTAGGATAGTGTTAGAGTTAGGGTTAGGGTTAGCATCAGCCCTAGGATAGTGTTAGGGTTAGGGTTAGGGTTAGCATCAGCCCTAGGATAGTGTTAGTGTTAGGGTTAGCATCAGCCCTAGGATAGTGTTAGCGTTAGGGTTAGGGTTAGCATCAGCCCTAGGATAGTATTAGGGTTAGGGTTAGGGTTAGGGTTAGCGTTAGCATCAGCTCTAGGATAGTGTTAGGTATAGCGTTAGGGTTAGCATCAACCCTAGGATAGTGTTAGGGTTAGGGTTAGGGTTAACATCAGCCCTAGGATAGTGTTAGGGTTACGGTTAGCATCAGCCCTAGGATAGTCTTAGGGTTAGGGTTAGGGTTAGAATCAGCCCTAGGATAGTGTTAGGGTTAGGGTTAGCATCAGCCCTAGGATAGTGTTAGGGTTAGGGTTAGGGTTAGCATCAGCCCTAGGATAGTGTTAGCGTTAGGGTTAGGGTTAGCATCAGCCCTAGGATAGTATTAGGGTTAGGGTTAGGGTTAGGGTTAGCGTTAGCATCAGCTCTAGGATAGTGTTAGGGTTAGGGTTAGCATCAGCCCTAGGATAGTGTTAGGGTTAGGGTTAGGGTTAGCATCAGCCCTAGGATAGTGTTAGGGTTAGGGTTAGCATCAACCCTAGGATAGTGTTAGGGTTAGGGATAGGGTTAGCATCAGCCCTAGGATAGTGTTAGGGCTAGGGTTATCCTCAGCCCTAGGAGAGTGTTAGGGTTAGGCATAGGGATAGCATCAGGCCTAAGATAGTGTTAGGGTTAGGGTTAGGGTTATCATCAGGCCTAGGATAGTGTTAGGGTTAGGGTTAGCATCAGGCCTAGGATAGTGTTAGGGTTAGGGTTAGCATCAGCCCTAGGAGAGTGTTATTGTTAGGGTTAGGGTTAGCATCAGCCCTAGGATAGTGTTAGTGTTCGGGTTAGGGTTAGCATCAGCCCTAGGATAGTATTAGGGTTAGGGTTAGCATCAGCCCTAGGATAGTGTTAGGGGTAGGGTTGGGGTTAGCACCAGGCCTAGGATAGTGTTAGTGTTAGGGTTAGCATCAGCCTTAGGATAGTGTTAGGGTTAGGGTTAGGGTTAGCATCAGCCGTAGGATAGTGTTAGGGTTAGGGTTAGCCTCAGCCCTAAGATAGTGTTAGAGTTAGGGTTAGGGTTAGCATCAGCACTAGGATAGTGTTAGGGTTAGGGTTAGGGTTAGCATCAGCCCTAGGATAGTGTTAGTGTTAGGGTTAGCATCAGCCCTAGGATAGTGTTAGGGTTAGGGTTAGGGTTAGCATCAGCCCTAGGATAGTATTAGGGTTAGGGTTAGAGTTAGGGATAATTTTAGCATCAGCTCTAGGATAGTGTTAGGGTTAGGGTTAGGGTTAGCATCAGCCCTAGGATAGTGTTAGGGTTAGGGTTAGGGTTAGCATCAGGCCTAGGACAGTGTTAGGGTTAGGGTTAGCATCAGCCCTAGGATAGTGTTAGGGTTAGGGTTAGGGTTAGCATCAGCCCTAGGATAGTGTTAGGGTTAGGGTTAGCATCAACCCTAGGATAGTGTTTGGGTTTCGGTTAGGGTTAGCATCAGCCCTAGGATAGTGTTAGGGTTAGGGTTAGCCTCAGCCCTAGGATAGAGTTAGGGTTATGGTTAGGTTTAGCATCAGCCCTAGGATAGTGTTAGGGTTAGGGTTAGCATCAGCCCTAGGATAGTGTTAGGGTTAGGCTTAGGGTTAGCATCAGGCCTAGGATAGTGTTAGGGTTAGGGTTAGCATGAGCCCTAGGATAGTCTTAGGGTTAGGGTTAGGGTTAGCATCAGCCGTAGGATAGTGTTAGGGTTAGGGTTAGCCTCAGCCCTAAGATAGTGTTAGAGTTAGGGTTAGGGTTACCATCAGCCCTAGGATAGTGTTAGGGTTAGGGTTACGGTTAGAATCAGCCCAAAAATAGTGTTAGTGTTAGGGTTAGCATCAGCCCTAGGATAGTGTTAGGGTTAGGGTTAGGGTTAGCATCCGCCCTAGGATAGTTTTACGGTTAGGGTTAGGGTTAGCATCAGCCCTAGGATAGTGTTAGAGTTAGGGTTAGGGTTAACATCAGCCCTAGGATATTATTAGGGTTAGGGTTAGCATCAGCCCTACAATAGTGTTAGGGTTAGGGTTAAGGTTAGCAACAGCCCTAGGATAGTGTTAGTGTTAGGGTTAGCATCAGCCTTAGGATAGTGTTAGTGTTAGGGTTAGGGTTAGCATCAGCCGTAGGATAGTGTTAGGGTTAGGGTTAGCCTCAGCCCTAGGATACTGTTAGAGTTAGTGTTAGGGTTAGCATCAGCCCTAGGATAGTGTTAGGGTTAGGGTTTGGTTATCATCAGCCCTAGGATAGTGTTAGTGTTAGGGTTAGCATCAGCCCTAGGATAGTGTTAGGGTTAGGGTTAGGGTTAGCATCAGCCCTAGGATAGTATTAGGGTTAGGGTTAGGGTTAGTTTTAGCATCAGCTCTAGGATAGTGTTAGGGTTAGGGTTACGGTTAGCATCAGCCCTAGGATACTGTTAAGGTTAGGTTTAGGGTTAGCATCAGCCCTAGGATATTATTAGGTTTAGGGTTAGCATCAGCCTTAGGATAGTGTTAGGGTTAAGGTTAGGGTTAACACCAGGCCTAGGATAGTGTTAGTGTTAGGGTTAGCATCAGCCTTAGGATAGCGTTAGGGTTACGGTTAGGGCTAGCATCAGCCGTAGGATAGTGTTAGGGTTAGGGTTAGCCTCAGCCCTAGGATAGTGTTAGAGTTAGGGTTAGGGTTAGCATCAGCCCTAGGATAGTGTTAGGGTTAGGGTTAGGGTTAGCATCAGCCCTAGGATAGTGTTAGTGTTAGGGTTAGCATCAGCCCTAGGATAGTGTTAGGGTTAGGGTTAGGGTTAGCATCAGTTCAAGGATAGTGTTAGGGTTAGCGTTAGGGTTAGAATCAGCCCTAGGATAGTGTTAGGGTTAGGGTTAGGGTTAGCATCAGCCCTAGGATAGTGTTAGGGTTAGGGTTAGCTTCAGCCCTAGGATGGTGTTAGGGTTAGGGTTAGGGTTAGCATCAGCCCTAGGATAGTGTTAGGGTTAGGGTTAGGGTTAGCATCACCCCTAGGATAGTGTTAGGGTTAGGCTTAGGGTTAGCATCAGGCCTAGCATAGTGTTAGGGTTAGGGTTAGCATCAGCCCTAGGATAGTCTTAGGGTTAGGGTTAGGGTTAGCATCAGCCGTAGGATAGTGTTAGGGTTAGGGTTAGCCTCAGCCCTAAGATAGTGTTAGAGTTAGGGTTAGGGTTACCATCAGCCCTAGGATAGTGTTAGGGTTAGGGTTAGGGTTAGCATCAGCCCAAGGATAGTGTTAGTGTTAGGGTTAGCATCGGCCCTAGGATAGTGTTAGGGTTAGGGTTAGGGTTAGCATCCGCCCTAGGATAGTGTTAGGGTTAGGGTTAGGGTTAGCATCAGCCCTAGGATAGTGTTAGGGTTAGGGTTAGGGTTAGCATCAGCCCTAGGATATTATTAGGGTTAGGGTTAGCATCAGCCCTAGAATAGTGTTAAGGTTAGGATTAGGGTTAGCACCAGGCCTAGGATAGTGTTAGTGTTAGGGTTAGCATCAGCCTTAGGATAGTGTTAGGGTTAGGGTTAGGGTTAGCATCAGCCCTAGGATAGTGTTAGGGTTATGGTTAGGTTTAGCATCAGCCCTAGGATAGTGTTAGTGTTAGGGTTAGCATCAGCCCTAGGATAGTGTTAGGGTTAGGGTTAGGGTTAGCATCAGCCCTAGGATAGTATTAGGGTTAGGGTTAGAGTTAGGGATAGTTTTAGCATCAGCTCTAGGATAGTGTTAGGGTTAGGGTTAGGGTTAGCATCAGCCCTAGGATAGTGTTAGGGTTAGGGTTAGGGTTAGCATCAGGCCTAGGACAGTGTTAGTGTTAGGGTTAGCATCAGCCCTAGGATAGTGTTAGGGTTAGGGTTAGGGTTAGCATCAGCCCTAGGATAGTGTTAGGGTTAGGGTTAGCATCAACCCTAGGATAGTGTTTGGGTTTCGGTTAGGGTTAGCATCAGCCCTAGGATAGTGTTAGGGTTAGGGTTAGCCTCAGCCCTAGGATAGAGTTAGGGTTATGGTTAGGTTTAGCATCAGCCCTAGGATAGTGTTAGGGTTAGGGTTAGCATCAGCCCTAGGATAGTGTTAGGGTTAGGCTTAGGGTTAGCATCAGGCCTAGGATAGTGTTAGGGTTAGGGTTAGCATGAGCCCTAGGATAGTCTTAGGGTTAGGGTTAGGGTTAGCATCAGCCGTAGGATAGTGTTAGGGTTAGGGTTAGCCTCAGCCCTAAGATAGTGTTAGAGTTAGGGTTAGGGTTACCATCAGCCCTAGGATAGTGTTAGGGTTAGGGTTAGGGTTAGCATCAGCCCTAGGATAGTGTTAGGGTTAGGGTTAGCATCAACCCTAGGATAGTGTTTGGGTTTCGGTTAGGGTTAGCATCAGCCCTAGGATAGTGTTAGGGTTAGGGTTAGCCTCAGCCCTAGGATAGAGTTAGGGTTATGGTTAGGTTTAGCATCAGCCCTAGGATAGTGTTAGGGTTAGGGTTAGCATCAGCCCTAGGATAGTGTTAGGGTTAGGCTTAGGGTTAGCATCAGGCCTAGGATAGTGTTAGGGTTAGGGTTAGCATGAGCCCTAGGATAGTCTTAGGGTTAGGGTTAGGGTTAGCATCAGCCGTAGGATAGTGTTAGGGTTAGGGTTAGCCTCAGCCCTAAGATAGTGTTAGAGTTAGGGTTAGGGTTACCATCAGCCCTAGGATAGTGTTAGGGTTAGGGTTACGGTTAGAATCAGCCCAAAAATAGTGTTAGTGTCAGGGTTAGCATCAGCCCTAGGATAGTGTTAGGGTTAGGGTTAGGGTTAGCATCCGCCCTAGGATAGTTTTACGGTTAGGGTTAGGGTTAGCATCAGCCCTAGGATAGTGTTAGAGTTAGGGTTATGGTTAACATCAGCCCTAGGATATTATTAGGGTTAGGGTTAGCATCAGCCCTACAATAGTGTTAGGGTTAGGGTTAAGGTTAGCAACAGCCCTAGGATAGTGTTAGTGTTAGGGTTAGCATCAGCCTTAGGATAGTGTTAGTGTTAGGGTTAGGGTTAGCATCAGCCGTAGGATAGTGTTAGGGTTAGGGTTAGCCTCAGCCCTAGGATACTGTTAGAGTTAGTGTTAGGGTTAGCATCAGCCCTAGGATAGTGTTAGGGTTAGGGTTTGGTTATCATCAGCCCTAGGATAGTGTTAGTGTTAGGGTTAGCATCAGCCCTAGGATAGTGTTAGGGTTAGGGTTAGGGTTAGCATCAGCCCTAGGATAGTATTAGGGTTAGGGTTAGGGTTAGTTTTAGCATCAGCTCTAGGATAGTGTTAGGGTTAGGGTTAGGGTTAGCATCAGCCCTAGGATAGTGTTAGGGTTAGGGTTAGGGTTAGCATCAGGCCTAGGACAGTGTTAGGGTTAGGGTTAGCATCAGCCCTAGGATAGTGTTAGGGTTAGGGTTAGGGTTAGCATCATCCCTAGGATAGTGTTAGGGTTAGGGTTAGCATCAACCCCAGGATAGTGTTTGGGTTAGTGTTAGGGTTAGCATGAGCCCTAGGATAGTGTTAGGGTTACGGTTAGCCACAGCCCTAGGAGAGTGTTAGGGTTATGGATAGGGTTAGCATCAGGCCTAGGATAGTGTTAGGGTTAGGGTTAAGGTTAGCATCAGCCCTAGGATAGTGTTAGGGTTAGGGTTAGCATCAGGCCTAGGATAGTGTTAGGGTTAGGGTTAGCATCAGCCCTAGGATAGTGTTAGGGTTAGGGTTAGGGTTAGCATCAGCCATAGGATAGTGTTAGGGTTATGGTTAGGTTTAGCATCAGCCCTAGGATAGTGTTAGGGTAACTGTTAGGGTTAGCATCAGGACTAGGATAGTGTTAGGGTTAGGGTTAGGGTTAGCATCAGCCCTAGGATATTATTAGGGTTAGGGTTAGCATCAGCCTTAGTATAGTGTTAGGGTTAAGGTTAGGGTTAACACCAGGACTAGGATAGTGTTAGTGTTAGGGTTAGCATCAGCCTTAGGATAGCGTTAGGGTTACGGTTAGGGCTAGCATCAGCCGTAGGATAGTGTTAGGGTTAGGGTTAGCCTCAGTCCTAGGATAGTGTTAGAGTTAGGCTTAGGGTTAGCATCAGCCCTAGGATAGTGTTAGGGTTAGGGTTAGGGTTAGCATCAGCCCTAGGATAATGTTAGTGTTAGGGTTAGCATCAGCCCTAGGATAGTGTTAGCGTTAGGGTTAGGGTTAGCATCAGCCCTAGGATAGTATTAGGGTTAGGGTTAGGGTTAGGGTTAGCGTTAGCATCAGCTCTAGGACAGTGTTAGGTATAGCGCTGGGTTAGCATCAACCCTAGGATAGTGTTAGGGTTAGGGTTACGGTTAACATCAGCCCTAGGATAGTGTTAGGGTTACGGTTAGCATAAGCCCTAGGATAGTCTTAGGGTTAGGGTTAGGGTTAGCATCAGCCCTAGGATATTATTAGGGTTAGGGTTAGCATCAGCCTTAGTATAGTGTTAGGGTTAAGGTTAGGGTTAACACCAGGACTAGGATAGTGTTAGTGTTAGGGTTAGCATCAGCCTTAGGATAGCGTTAGGGTTACGGTTAGGGCTAGCATCAGCCGTAGGATAGTGTTAGGGTTAGGGTTAGCCTCAGTCCTAGGATAGTGTTAGAGTTAGGGTTAGGGTTAGCATCAGCCCTAGGATAGTGTTAGGGTTAGGGTTAGGGTTAGCATCAGCCCTAGGATAGTGTTAGTGTTAGGGTTAGCATCAGCCCTAGGATAGTGTTAGCGTTAGGGTTAGGGTTAGCATCAGCCCTAGGATAGTATTAGGGTTAGGGTTAGGGTTAGGGTTAGCGTTAGCATCAGCTCTAGGATAGTGTTAGGTATAGCGTTAGGGTTAGCATCAACCCTAGGATAGTGTTAGGGTTAGGGTTAGGGTTAACATCAGCCCTAGGATAGTGTTAGGGTTACGGTTAGCATCAGCCCTAGGATAGTCTTAGGGTTAGGGTTAGGGTTAGAATCAGCCCTAGGATAGTGTTAGGGTTAGGGTTAGCATCAGCCCTAGGATAGTGTTAGGGTTAGGGTTAGGGTTAGCATCAGCCCTAGGATAGTGTTAGCGTTAGGGTTAGGGTTAGCATCAGCCCTAGGATAGTATTAGGGTTAGGGTTAGGGTTAGGGTTAGCGTTAGCATCAGCTCTAGGATAGTGTTAGGGTTAGGGTTAGCATCAGCCCTAGGATAGTGTTAGGGTTAGGGTTAGGGTTAGCATCAGCCCTAGGATAGTGTTAGGGTTAGGGTTAGCATCAACCCTAGGATAGTGTTAGGGTTAGGGATAGGGTTAGCATCAGCCCTAGGATAGTGTTAGGGCTAGGGTTATCCTCAGCCCTAGGAGAGTGTTAGGGTTAGGCATAGGGATAGCATCAGGCCTAAGATAGTGTTAGGGTTAGGGTTAGGGTTAGCATCAGGCCTAGGATAGTGTTAGGGTTAGGGTTAGCATCAGGCCTAGGATAGTGTTAGGGTTAGGGTTAGCATCAGCCCTAGGAGAGTGTTATTGTTAGGGTTAGGGTTAGCATCAGCCCTAGGATAGTGTTAGTGTTCGGGTTAGGGTTAGCATCAGCCCTAGGATAGTATTAGGGTTAGGGTTAGCATCAGCCCTAGGATAGTGTTAGGGGTAGGGTTGGGGTTAGCACCAGGCCTAGGATAGTGTTAGTGTTAGGGTTAGCATCAGCCTTAGGATAGTGTTAGGGTTAGGGTTAGGGTTAGCATCAGCCGTAGGATAGTGTTAGGGTTAGGGTTAGCCTCAGCCCTAAGATAGTGTTAGAGTTAGGGTTAGTGTTAGCATCAGCACTAGGATAGTGTTAGGGTTAGGGTTAGGGTTAGCATCAGCCCTAGGATAGTGTTAGTGTTAGGGTTAGCATCAGCCCTAGGATAGTGTTAGGGTTAGGGTTAGGGTTAGCATCAGCCCTAGGATAGTATTAGGGTTAGGGTTAGAGTTAGGGATAATTTTAGCATCAGCTCTAGGATAGTGTTAGGGTTAGGGTTAGGGTTAGCATCAGCCCTAGGATAGTGTTAGGGTTAGGGTTAGGGTTAGCATCAGGCCTAGGACAGTGTTAGGGTTAGGGTTAGCATCAGCCCTAGGATAGTGTTAGGGTTAGGGTTAGGGTTAGCATCAGCCCTAGGATAGTGTTAGGGTTAGGGTTAGCATCAACCCTAGGATAGTGTTTGGGTTTCGGTTAGGGTTAGCATCAGCCCTAGGATAGTGTTAGGGTTAGGGTTAGCCTCAGCCCTAGGATAGAGTTAGGGTTATGGTTAGGTTTAGCATCAGCCCTAGGATAGTGTTAGGGTTAGGGTTAGCATCAGCCCTAGGATAGTGTTAGGGTAGGCTTAGGGTTAGCATCAGGCCTAGGATAGTGTTAGGGTTAGGGTTAGCATCAGCCCTAGGATAGTCTTAGGGTTAGGGTTAGGGTTAGCATCAGCCGTAGGATAGTGTTAGGGTTAGGGTTAGCCTCAGCCCTAAGATAGTGTTAGAGTTAGGGTTAGGGTTACCATCAGCCCTAGGATAGTGTTAGGGTTAGGGTTACGGTTAGAATCAGCCCAAAAATAGTGTTAGTGTTAGGGTTAGCATCAGCCCTAGGATAGTGTTAGGGTTAGGGTTAGGGTTAGCATCCGCCCTAGGATAGTTTTACGGTTAGGGTTAGGGTTAGCATCAGCCCTAGGATAGTGTTAGAGTTAGGGTTAGGGTTAACATCAGCCCTAGGATATTATTAGGGTTAGGGTTAGCATCAGCCCTACAATAGTGTTAGGGTTAGGGTTAAGGTTAGCAACAGCCCTAGGATAGTGTTAGTGTTAGGGTTAGCATCAGCCTTAGGATAGTGTTAGTGTTAGGGTTAGGGTTAGCATCAGCCGTAGGATAGTGTTAGGGTTAGGGTTAGCCTCAGCCCTAGGATACTGTTAGAGTTAGTGTTAGGGTTAGCATCAGCCCTAGGATAGTGTTAGGGTTAGGGTTTGGTTATCATCAGCCCTAGGATAGTGTTAGTGTTAGGGTTAGCATCAGCCCTAGGATAGTGTTAGGGTTAGGGTTAGGGTTAGCATCAGCCCTAGGATAGTATTAGGGTTAGGGTTAGGGTTAGTTTTAGCATCAGCTCTAGGATAGTGTTAGGGTTAGGGTTACGGTTAGCATCAGCCCTAGGATAGTGTTAAGGTTAGGTTTAGGGTTAGCATCAGCCCTAGGATATTATTAGGGTTAGGGTTAGCATCAGCCTTAGGATAGTGTTAGGGTTAAGGTTAGGGTTAACACCAGGCCTAGGATAGTGTTAGTGTTAGGGTTAGCATCAGCCTTAGGATAGCGTTAGGGTTACGGTTAGGGCTAGCATCAGCCGTAGGATAGTGTTAGGGTTAGGGTTAGCCTCAGCCCTAGGATAGTGTTAGAGTTAGGGTTAGGGTTAGCATCAGCCCTAGGATAGTGTTAGGGTTAGGGTTAGGGTTAGCATCAGCCCTAGGATAGTGTTAGTGTTAGGGTTAGCATCAGCCCTAGGATAGTGTTAGGGTTAGGGTTAGGGTTAGCATCAGTTCAAGGATAGTGTTAGGGTTAGCGTTAGGGTTAGAATCAGCCCTAGGATAGTGTTAGGGTTAGGGTTAGGGTTAGCATCAGCCCTAGGATAGTGTTAGGGTTAGGGTTAGCTTCAGCCCTAGGATGGTGTTAGGGTTAGGGTTAGGGTTAGCATCAGCCCTAGGATAGTGTTAGGGTTAGGGTTAGGGTTAGCATCAGCCCTAGGATAGTGTTAGGGTTAGGCTTAGGGTTAGCATCAGGCCTAGCATAGTGTTAGGGTTAGGGTTAGCATCAGCCCTAGGATAGTCTTAGGGTTAGGGTTAGGGTTAGCATCAGCCGTAGGATAGTGTTAGGGTTAGGGTTAGCCTCAGCCCTAAGATAGTGTTAGAGTTAGGGTTAGGGTTACCATCAGCCCTAGGATAGTGTTAGGGTTAGGGTTAGGGTTAGCATCAGCCCAAGGATAGTGTTAGTGTTAGGGTTAGCATCAGCCCTAGGATAGTGTTAGGGTTAGGGTTAGGGTTAGCATCCGCCCTAGGATAGTGTTAGGGTTAGGGTTAGGGTTAGCATCAGCCCTAGGATAGTGTTAGGGTTAGGGTTAGGGTTAGCATCAGCCCTAGGATATTATTAGGGTTAGGGTTAGCATCAGCCCTAGAATAGTGTTAAGGTTAGGATTAGGGTTAGCACCAGGCCTAGGATAGTGTTAGTGTTAGGGTTAGCATCAGCCTTAGGATAGTGTTAGGGTTAGGGTTAGGGTTAGCATCAGCCCTAGGATAGTGTTAGGGTTATGGTTAGGTTTAGCATCAGCCCTAGGATAGTGTTAGTGTTAGGGTTAGCATCAGCCCTAGGATAGTGTTAGGGTTAGGGTTAGGGTTAGCATCAGCCCTAGGATAGTATTAGGGTTAGGGTTAGAGTTAGGGATAGTTTTAGCATCAGCTCTAGGATAGTGTTAGGGTTAGGGTTAGGGTTAGCATCAGCCCTAGGATAGTGTTAGGGTTAGGGTTAGGGTTAGCATCAGGCCTAGGACAGTGTTAGTGTTAGGGTTAGCATCAGCCCTAGGATAGTGTTAGGGTTAGGGTTAGGGTTAGCATCAGCCCTAGGATAGTGTTAGGGTTAGGGTTAGCATCAACCCTAGGATAGTGTTTGGGTTTCGGTTAGGGTTAGCATCAGCCCTAGGATAGTGTTAGGGTTAGGGTTAGCCTCAGCCCTAGGATAGAGTTAGGGTTATGGTTAGGTTTAGCATCAGCCCTAGGATAGTGTTAGGGTTAGGGTTAGCATCAGCCCTAGGATAGTGTTAGGGTTAGGCTTAGGGTTAGCATCAGGCCTAGGATAGTGTTAGGGTTAGGGTTAGCATGAGCCCTAGGATAGTCTTAGGGTTAGGGTTAGGGTTAGCATCAGCCGTAGGATAGTGTTAGGGTTAGGGTTAGCCTCAGCCCTAAGATAGTGTTAGAGTTAGGGTTAGGGTTACCATCAGCCCTAGGATAGTGTTAGGGTTAGGGTTAGGGTTAGCATCAGCCCTAGGATAGTGTTAGGGTTAGGGTTAGCATCAACCCTAGGATAGTGTTTGGGTTTCGGTTAGGGTTAGCATCAGCCCTAGGATAGTGTTAGGGTTAGGGTTAGCCTCAGCCCTAGGATAGAGTTAGGGTTATGGTTAGGTTTAGCATCAGCCCTAGGATAGTGTTAGGGTTAGGGTTAGCATCAGCCCTAGGATAGTGTTAGGGTTAGGCTTAGGGTTAGCATCAGGCCTAGGATAGTGTTAGGGTTAGGGTTAGCATGAGCCCTAGGATAGTCTTAGGGTTAGGGTTAGGGTTAGCATCAGCCGTAGGATAGTGTTAGGGTTAGGGTTAGCCTCAGCCCTAAGATAGTGTTAGAGTTAGGGTTAGGGTTACCATCAGCCCTAGGATAGTGTTAGGGTTAGGGTTACGGTTAGAATCAGCCCAAAAATAGTGTTAGTGTCAGGGTTAGCATCAGCCCTAGGATAGTGTTAGGGTTAGGGTTAGGGTTAGCATCCGCCCTAGGATACTTTTACGGTTAGGGTTAGGGTTAGCATCAGCCCTAGGATAGTGTTAGAGTTAGGGTTATGGTTAACATCAGCCCTAGGATATTATTAGGGTTAGGGTTAGCATCAGCCCTACAATAGTGTTAGGGTTAGGGTTAAGGTTAGCAACAGCCCTAGGATAGTGTTAGTGTTAGGGTTAGCATCAGCCTTAGGATAGTGTTAGTGTTAGGGTTAGGGTTAGCATCAGCCGTAGGATAGTGTTAGGGTTAGGGTTAGCCTCAGCCCTAGGATACTGTTAGAGTTAGTGTTAGGGTTAGCATCAGCCCTAGGATAGTGTTAGGGTTAGGGTTTGGTTATCATCAGCCCTAGGATAGTGTTAGTGTTAGGGTTAGCATCAGCCCTAGGATAGTGTTAGGGTTAGGGTTAGGGTTAGCATCAGCCCTAGGATAGTATTAGGGTTAGGGTTAGGGTTAGTTTTAGCATCAGCTCTAGGATAGTGTTAGGGTTAGGGTTAGGGTTAGCATCAGCCCTAGGATAGTGTTAGGGTTAGGGTTAGGGTTAGCATCAGGCCTAGGACAGTGTTAGGGTTAGGGTTAGCATCAGCCCTAGGATAGTGTTAGGGTTAGGGTTAGGGTTAGCATCATCCCTAGGATAGTGTTAGGGTTAGGGTTAGCATCAACCCCAGGATAGTGTTTGGGTTAGTGTTAGGGTTAGCATGAGCCCTAGGATAGTGTTAGGGTTACGGTTAGCCACAGCCCTAGGAGAGTGTTAGGGTTATGGATAGGGTTAGCATCAGGCCTAGGATAGTGTTAGGGTTAGGGTTAAGGTTAGCATCAGCCCTAGGATAGTGTTAGGGTTAGGGTTAGCATCAGGCCTAGGATAGTGTTAGGGTTAGGGTTAGCATCAGCCCTAGGATAGTGTTAGGGTTAGGGTTAGGGTTAGCATCAGCCATAGGATAGTGTTAGGGTTATGGTTAGGTTTAGCATCAGCCCTAGGATAGTGTTAGGGTAACTGTTAGGGTTAGCATCAGGACTAGGATAGTGTTAGGGTTAGGGTTAGGGTTAGCATCAGCCCTAGGATATTATTAGGGTTAGGGTTAGCATCAGAGTTAGTATAGTGTTAGGGTTAAGGTTAGGGTTAACACCAGGACTAGGATAGTGTTAGTGTTAGGGTTAGCATCAGCCTTAGGATAGCGTTAGGGTTACGGTTAGGGCTAGCATCAGCCGTAGGATAGTGTTAGGGTTAGGGTTAGCCTCAGTCCTAGGATAGTGTTAGAGTTAGGCTTAGGGTTAGCATCAGCCCTAGGATAGTGTTAGGGTTAGGGTTAGGGTTAGCATCAGCCCTAGGATAATGTTAGTGTTAGGGTTAGCATCAGCCCTAGGATAGTGTTAGCGTTAGGGTTAGGGTTAGCATCAGCCCTAGGATAGTATTAGGGTTAGGGTTAGGGTTAGGGTTAGCGTTAGCATCAGCTCTAGGACAGTGTTAGGTATAGCGCTGGGTTAGCATCAACCCTAGGATAGTGTTAGGGTTAGGGTTACGGTTAACATCAGCCCTAGGATAGTGTTAGGGTTACGGTTAGCATAAGCCCTAGGATAGTCTTAGGGTTAGGGTTAGGGTTAGCATCAGCCCTAGGATATTATTAGGGTTAGGGTTAGCATCAGCCTTAGTATAGTGTTAGGGTTAAGGTTAGGGTTAACACCAGGACTAGGATAGTGTTAGTGTTAGGGTTAGCATCAGCCTTAGGATAGCGTTAGGGTTACGGTTAGGGCTAGCATCAGCCGTAGGATAGTGTTAGGGTTAGGGTTAGCCTCAGTCCTAGGATAGTGTTAGAGTTAGGGTTAGGGTTAGCATCAGCCCTAGGATAGTGTTAGGGTTAGGGTTAGGGTTAGCATCAGCCCTAGGATAGTGTTAGTGTTAGGGTTAGCATCAGCCCTAGGATAGTGTTAGCGTTAGGGTTAGGGTTAGCATCAGCCCTAGGATAGTATTAGGGTTAGGGTTAGGGTTAGGGTTAGCGTTAGCATCAGCTCTAGGATAGTGTTAGGTATAGCGTTAGGGTTAGCATCAACCCTAGGATAGTGTTAGGGTTAGGGTTAGGGTTAACATCAGCCCTAGGATAGTGTTAGGGTTACGGTTAGCATCAGCCCTAGGATAGTCTTAGGGTTAGGGTTAGGGTTAGAATCAGCCCTAGGATAGTGTTAGGGTTAGGGTTAGCATCAGCCCTAGGATAGTGTTAGGGTTAGGGTTAGGGTTAGCATCAGCCCTAGGATAGTGTTAGCGTTAGGGTTAGGGTTAGCATCAGCCCTAGGATAGTATTAGGGTTAGGGTTAGGGTTAGGGTTAGCGTTAGCATCAGCTCTAGGATAGTGTTAGGGTTAGGGTTAGCATCAGCCCTAGGATAGTGTTAGGGTTAGGGTTAGGGTTAGCATCAGCCCTAGGATAGTGTTAGGGTTAGGGTTAGCATCAACCCTAGGATAGTGTTAGGGTTAGGGATAGGGTTAGCATCAGCCCTAGGATAGTGTTAGGGCTAGGGTTATCCTCAGCCCTAGGAGAGTGTTAGGGTTAGGCATAGGGATAGCATCAGGCCTAAGATAGTGTTAGGGTTAGGGTTAGGGTTAGCATCAGGCCTAGGATAGTGTTAGGGTTAGGGTTAGCATCAGGCCTAGGATAGTGTTAGGGTTAGGGTTAGCATCAGCCCTAGGAGAGTGTTATTGTTAGGGTTAGGGTTAGCATCAGCCCTAGGATAGTGTTAGTGTTCGGGTTAGGGTTAGCATCAGCCCTAGGATAGTATTAGGGTTAGGGTTAGCATCAGCCCTAGGATAGTGTTAGGGGTAGGGTTGGGGTTAGCACCAGGCCTAGGATAGTGTTAGTGTTAGGGTTAGCATCAGCCTTAGGATAGTGTTAGGGTTAGGGTTAGGGTTAGCATCAGCCGTAGGATAGTGTTAGGGTTAGGGTTAGCCTCAGCCCTAAGATAGTGTTAGAGTTAGGGTTAGGGTTAGCATCAGCACTAGGATAGTGTTAGGGTTAGGGTTAGGGTTAGCATCAGCCCTAGGATAGTGTTAGTGTTAGGGTTAGCATCAGCCCTAGGATAGTGTTAGGGTTAGGGTTAGGGTTAGCATCAGCCCTAGGATAGTATTAGGGTTAGGGTTAGAGTTAGGGATAATTTTAGCATCAGCTCTAGGATAGTGTTAGGGTTAGGGTTAGGGTTAGCATCAGCCCTAGGATAGTGTTAGGGTTAGGGTTAGGGTTAGCATCAGGCCTAGGACAGTGTTAGGGTTAGGGTTAGCATCAGCCCTAGGATAGTGTTAGGGTTAGGGTTAGGGTTAGCATCAGCCCTAGGATAGTGTTAGGGTTAGGGTTAGCATCAACCCTAGGATAGTGTTTGGGTTTCGGTTAGGGTTAGCATCAGCCCTAGGATAGTGTTAGGGTTAGGGTTAGCCTCAGCCCTAGGATAGAGTTAGGGTTATGGTTAGGTTTAGCATCAGCCCTAGGATAGTGTTAGGGTTAGGGTTAGCATCAGCCCTAGGATAGTGTTAGGGTTAGGCTTAGGGTTAGCATCAGGCCTAGGATAGTGTTAGGGTTAGGGTTAGCATCAGCCCTAGGATAGTCTTAGGGTTAGGGTTAGGGTTAGCATCAGCCGTAGGATAGTGTTAGGGTTAGGGTTAGCCTCAGCCCTAAGATAGTGTTAGAGTTAGGGTTAGGGTTACCATCAGCCCTAGGATAGTGTTAGGGTTAGGGTTACGGTTAGAATCAGCCCAAAAATAGTGTTAGTGTTAGGGTTAGCATCAGCCCTAGGATAGTGTTAGGGTTAGGGTTAGGGTTAGCATCCGCCCTAGGATAGTTATACGGTTAGGGTTAGGGTTAGCATCAGCCCTAGGATAGTGTTAGAGTTAGGGTTAGGGTTAACATCAGCCCTAGGATATTATTAGGGTTAGGGTTAGCATCAGCCCTACAATAGTGTTAGGGTTAGGGTTAAGGTTAGCAACAGCCCTAGGATAGTGTTAGTGTTAGGGTTAGCATCAGCCTTAGGATAGTGTTAGTGTTAGGGTTAGGGTTAGCATCAGCCGTAGGATAGTGTTAGGGTTAGGGTTAGCCTCAGCCCTAGGATACTGTTAGAGTTAGTGTTAGGGTTAGCATCAGCCCTAGGATAGTGTTAGGGTTAGGGTTTGGTTATCATCAGCCCTAGGATAGTGTTAGTGTTAGGGTTAGCATCAGCCCTAGGATAGTGTTAGGGTTAGGGTTAGGGTTAGCATCAGCCCTAGGATAGTATTAGGGTTAGGGTTAGGGTTAGTTTTCGCATCAGCTCTAGGATAGTGTTAGGGTTAGGGTTACGGTTAGCATCAGCCCTAGGATAGTGTTAAGGTTAGGTTTAGGGTTAGCATCAGCCCTAGGATATTATTAGGGTTAGGGTTAGCATCAGCCTTAGGATAGTGTTAGGGTTAAGGTTAGGGTTAACACCAGGCCTAGGATAGTGTTAGTGTTAGGGTTAGCATCAGCCTTAGGATAGCGTTAGGGTTACGGTTAGGGCTAGCATCAGCCGTAGGATAGTGTTAGGGTTAGGGTTAGCCTCAGCCCTAGGATAGTGTTAGAGTTAGGGTTAGGGTTAGCATCAGCCCTAGGATAGTGTTAGGGTTAGGGTTAGGGTTAGCATCAGCCCTAGGATAGTGTTAGTGTTAGGGTTAGCATCAGCCCTAGGATACTGTTAGGGTTAGGGTTAGGGTTAGCATCAGTTCAAGGATAGTGTTAGGGTTAGCGTTAGGGTTAGAATCAGCCCTAGGATAGTGTTAGGGTTAGGGTTAGGGTTAGCATCAGCCCTAGGATAGTGTTAGGGTTAGGGTTAGCTTCAGCCCTAGGATGGTGTTAGGGTTAGGGTTAGGGTTAGCATCAGCCCTAGGATAGTGTTAGGGTTAGGGTTAGGGTTAGCATCACCCCTAGGATAGTGTTAGGGTTAGGCTTAGGGTTAGCATCAGGCCTAGCATAGTGTTAGGGTTAGGGTTAGCATCAGCCCTAGGATAGTCTTAGGGTTAGGGTTAGGGTTAGCATCAGCCGTAGGATAGTGTTAGGGTTAGGGTTAGCCTCAGCCCTAAGATAGTGTTAGAGTTAGGGTTAGGGTTACCATCAGCCCTAGGATAGTGTTAGGGTTAGGGTTAGGGTTAGCATCAGCCCAAGGATAGTGTTAGTGTTAGGGTTAGCATCAGCCCTAGGATAGTGTTAGGGTTAGGGTTAGGGTTAGCATCCGCCCTAGGATAGTGTTAGGGGTAGGGTTAGGGTTAGCATCAGCCCTAGGATAGTGTTAGGGTTAGGGTTAGGGTTAGCATCAGCCCTAGGATATTATTAGGGTTAGGGTTAGCATCAGCCCTAGAATAGTGTTAAGGTTAGGATTAGGGTTAGCACCAGGCCTAGGATAGTGTTAGTGTTAGGGTTAGCATCAGCCTTAGGATAGTGTTAGGGTTATGGTTAGGTTTAGCATCAGCCCTAGGATAGTGTTAGTGTTAGGGTTAGCATCAGCCCTAGGATAGTGTTAGGGTTAGGGTTAGGGTTAGCATCAGCCCTAGGATAGTATTAGGGTTAGGGTTAGAGTTAGGGATAGTTTTAGCATCAGCTCTAGGATAGTGTTAGGGTTAGGGTTAGGGTTAGCATCAGCCCTAGGATAGTGTTAGGGTTAGGGTTAGGGTTAGCATCAGGCCTAGGACAGTGTTAGGGTTAGGGTTAGCATCAGCCCTAGGATAGTGTTAGGGTTAGGGTTAGGGTTAGCATCAGCCCTAGGATAGTGTTAGGGTTAGGGTTAGCATCAACCCCAGGATAGTGTTTGGGTTAGTGTTAGGGTTAGCATGAGCCCTAGGATAGTGTTAGGGTTACGGTTAGCCACAGCCCTAGGAGAGTGTTAGGGTTAGGGATAGGGTTAGCATCAGGCCTAGGATAGTGTTAGGGTTAGGGTTAAGGTTAGCATCAGCCCTAGGATAGTGTTAGGGTTAGGGTTAGCATCAGGCCTAGGATAGTGTTAGGGTTAGGGTTAGCATCAGCCCTAGGATAGTGTTAGGGTTAGGGTTAGGGTTAGCATCAGCCATAGGATAGTGTTAGGGTTATGGTTAGGTTTAGCATCAGCCCTAGGATAGTGTTAGGGTAACTGTTAGGGTTAGCATCAGGACTAGGATAGTGTTAGGGTTAGGGTTAGGGTTAGCATCAGCCCTAGGATATTATTAGGGTTAGGGTTAGCATCAGCCTTAGTATAGTGTTAGGGTTAAGGTTAGGGTTAACACCAGGACTAGGATAGTGTTAGTGTTAGGGTTAGCATCAGCCTTAGGATAGCGTTAGGGTTACGGTTAGGGCTAGCATCAGCCGTAGGATAGTGTTAGGGTTAGGGTTAGCCTCAGTCCTAGGATAGTGTTAGATTTAGGCTTAGGGTTAGCATCAGCCCTAGGATAGTGTTAGGGTTAGGGTTAGGGTTAGCATCAGCCCTAGGATAATGTTAGTGTTAGGGTTAGCATCAGCCCTAGGATAGTGTTAGCGTTAGGGTTAGGGTTAGCATCAGCCCTAGGATAGTATTAGGGTTAGGGTTAGGGTTAGGGTTAGCGTTAGCATCAGCTCTAGGATAGTGTTAGGTATAGCGCTGGGTTAGCATCAACCCTAGGATAGTGTTAGGGTTAGGGTTAGGGTTAACATCAGCCCTAGGATAGTGTTAGGGTTACGGTTAGCATAAGCCCTAGGATAGTCTTAGGGTTAGGGTTAGGGTTAGCATCAGCCCTAGGATATTATTAGGGTTAGGGTTAGCATCAGCCTTAGTATAGTGTTAGGGTTAAGGTTAGGGTTAACACCAGGACTAGGATAGTGTTAGTGTTAGGGTTAGCATCAGCCTTAGGATAGCGTTAGGGTTACGGTTAGGGCTAGCATCAGCCGTAGGATAGTGTTAGGGTTAGGGTTAGCCTCAGTCCTAGGATAGTGTTAGAGTTAGGGTTAGGGTTAGCATCAGCCCTAGGATAGTGTTAGGTTTAGGGTTAGGGTTAGCATCAGCCCTAGGATAGTGTTAGTGTTAGGGTTAGCATCAGCCCTAGGATAGTGTTAGCGTTAGGGTTAGGGTTAGCATCAGCCCTAGGATAGTATTAGGGTTAGGGTTAGGGTTAGGGTTAGCGTTAGCATCAGCTCTAGGATAGTGTTAGGTATAGCGTTAGGGTTAGCATCAACCCTAGGATAGTGTTAGGGTTAGGGTTAGGGTTAACATCAGCCCTAGGATAGTGTTAGGGTTACGGTTAGCATCAGCCCTAGGATAGTCTTAGGGTTAGGGTTAGGGTTAGAATCAGCCCTAGGATAGTGTTAGGGTTAGGGTTAGCATCAGCCCTAGGATAGTGTTAGGGTTAGGGTTAGGGTTAGCATCAGCCCTAGGATAGTGTTAGCGTTAGGGTTAGGGTTAGCATCAGCCCTAGGATAGTATTAGGGTTAGGGTTAGGGTTAGGGTTAGCGTTAGCATCAGCTCTAGGATAGTGTTAGGGTTAAGGTTAGCATCAGCCCTAGGATAGTGTTAGGGTTAGGGTTAGGGTTAGCATCAGCCCTAGGATAGTGTTAGGGTTAGGGTTAGCATCAACCCTAGGATAGTGTTAGGGTTAGGGATAGGGTTAGCATCAGCCCTAGGATAGTGTTAGGGCTAGGGTTATCCTCAGCCCTAGGAGAGTGTTAGGGTTAGGCATAGGGATAGCATCAGGCCTAAGATAGTGTTAGGGTTAGGGTTAGGGTTATCATCAGGCCTAGGATAGTGTTAGGGTTAGGGTTAGCATCAGGCCTAGGATAGTGTTAGGGTTAGGGTTAGCATCAGCCCTACGAGAGTGTTATTGTTAGGGTTAGGGTTAGCATCAGCCCTAGGATAGTGTTAGTGTTCGGGTTAGGGTTAGCATCAGCCCTAGGATAGTATTAGGGTTAGGGTTAGCATCAGCCCTAGGATAGTGTTAGGGGTAGGGTTGGGGTTAGCACCAGGCCTAGGATACTGTTAGTGTTAGGGTTAGCATCAGCCTTAGGTAAGTGTTAGGGTTAGGGTTAGGGTTAGCATCAGCCGTAGGATAGTGTTAGGGTTAGGGTTAGCCTCAGCCCTAAGATAGTGTTAGAGTTAGGGTTAGGGTTAGCATCAGCACTAGGATAGTGTTAGGGTTAGGGTTAGGGTTAGCATCAGCCCTAGGATAGTGTTAGTGTTAGGGTTAGCATCAGCCCTAGGATACTGTTAGGGTTAGGGTTAGGGTTAGCATCCGCCCTAGGATAGTGTTAGGGTTAGGGTTAGGGTTAGCATCAGGCCTAGGATAGTGTTAGCGTTAGGGTTAGGGTTAGCATCAGTTCAAGCATAGTGTTAGGGTTAGCGTTAGGGTTAGCATCAGCCCTAGGATAGTGTTAGGGTTAGGGTTAGCATCAGCCCTAGGATAGTGTTAAGATTAGGGTTAGGGTTAGCATCAGCCCTAGGATAGTGTTAGGGTTAGGGTTAGCATCAACCCTAGGATAGTGTTTGGGTTAGGGTTAGGGTTAGCATTAGCCCTAGGATAGTGTTAGGGTTAGGGTTAGCATCAGGCCTAGGATAGTGTTAGGGTTAGGGTTAGCATCAGCCCTAGGAGAGTGTTAGGGTTAGGCTTAGGGTTAGCATCAGCCCTAGGAGAGTGTTAGGGTTAGGGTTAACATCAGCCCAAGGATAGTGTTAGGGTTAGGGTTAGGGTTAGCATCAGCCCTAGGATAGTGTTGGGTTTAGGCTTAGCATCAGACCTAGGATAGTGTTAGGGTTAGGGTTAGGATTAGCATTAGCCCTAGGATAGTGTAAGTGTTAGGGTTAGGGTTAGCATTAGGCCTAGGATAGTGTTAGGGTTAGGGTTAGCATCAGCCCTAGGATAGTGTTAGGGTTAGGGTTAGGGTTAGCATCAGCCCTAGGATAGTGTTAGGGTTAGGGTTAGGGTTAGCATCAGCCCTAGGATAGTATTAGGGTTAGGGCTAGCATCAGCCCTAGGATAGTGTTAGGGTTAGGGTTAGGGTTAGCACCAGGCCTAGCATAGTGTTAGTGTTAGGGTTAGCATCAGCCTTAGGATAGTGTTAGGGTTAGGGTTAGGGTTAGCATCAGCCGTAGGATAGTGTTAGGGTTAGGGTTAGCCTCAGCCCTAAGATAGTGTTAGAGTTAGGGTTACGGTAGCATCAGCCCTAGGATAGTGTTAGGTTTAGGGTTATGGTTAGCATCAGCCCTAGGATAGTGTTAGTGTTAGGGTTAGCATCAGCCCTAGGATAGTGTTAGGGTTAGGGTTAGGGTTAGCATCCGCCCTAGGATAGTGTTAGGGTTAGGGTTAGGGTTAGCATCCGCCCTAGGATAGTGGTAGGGTTAGGGTTAGGGTTAGCATCAGCCCTAGGACAGTGTTAGGGTTAGGGTTAACATAAACCCTAGGATATTGTTAGGGTTAGTGTTAGGGGGTTATCATCAGGCCTAGGATAGTGTTAGGGTTAGGGTTAGGGTTAGCATCAGTTCAAGGATAGTGTTAGGGTTAGCGTTAGGGTTAGCATCAGCCCTAGGATAGTGTTAGGGTTAGGGTTAGCATCAGCCCTAGGATAGTGTAAGGGTTAGGGTTAGGGTTAGAATCAGCCCTAGGAGAGTGTTAGGGTTAGGGTTAGCATCAACCCTAAAATAGTGTTTGGGTTAGGGTTAGGGTTAGCATCAGCCCTAGGTTAGTGTTAGGGTTACGGTTAGCCTCAGCCCTAGGAGAGTGTTATGGTTAGGGATAGGGTTAGCATCAGGCCTAGGATAGTGTTAGGGTGAGGGTTAGGGTTAGCATCAGCCCTAGGATAGTGTTAGGGTTAGGGTTAGCATCAGGCCTAGGAGAGTGTTAGGGTTAGGGTTAGCATCAGCCCTAGGATAGTGTTAGGGTTATTGTTAGGGTTAGCATCAGGACTAGGATAGTGTTAGCGTTATGGTTAGGTTTAGCATCAGCCCTAGGATAGTGTTAGGGTAAGGGTTAGGGTTAGCATGAGGCCTAGGATAGTATTAGGGTTACGGTTAGAATCAGCCCTAGGATAGTGTTAGGGTTAGGGTTAGGGTTAGCATCAGCCCTAGGATAGTGTTAGGTTTAGGGTTATGGATATCATCAGGCCTAGGATATTGTTAGGGTTAGGGTTAGCATCAGCCCTAGGATAGTGTTAGAGTTAGGGTTAGGGTTAGCATCAGCCCTAGGATAGTGTTAGCTTAAGGTTAGGGTTAGCATCAGCCCTAGGATAGTGTTAGTGTTAGGGTTAGGGTTCGCATCAGCCCTCGGATATTATTAGGGTTAGGGTTAGCATCAGCCCGAGGATAGTGTTAGGGTTAGGGTTAGGGTTAGCACCAGGCCTAGGATAGTGTTAGGGTTAGGGTTAGCATCAGCCCTAGGATAGTGTTAGGGTTAGGGTTAGCCTCAGCCCTAGGAGAGTGTTAGGGTTAGGGATAGGGTTAGCATCAGGCCTAGGATAGTGTTAGGTTTAGGGTTAGGGTTAGCATCAGCCCTAGGATAGTGTTAGGGTTAGGGTTAGCATCAGGCCTAGGATAGTGTTAGGGTTAGGGTTAGCATCAGCCCTAGGAGAGTGTTAGGATTAGGGATAGGGTTAGCATCAGGCCTAAGATAGTGTTAGGGTTAGGGTTAGCATCAGCCCTAGGAGAGTGTTAGGGTTAGGGTTAGGGTTAGCATCAGCCCTAGGATAGTGTTAGGGTTCGGGTTAACATCAGCCCTAGGATAGTGTTAGGGTTAGGGTTACGGTTAGCATCAGCTCTAGGATAGTGTTAGGTTTAGGGTTAGCATCAGACCTAGGATAGTGTTAGGGTTAGGGTTAGCATCAACCCTAGGATAGTGTTTGGGTTAGGGTTAGGGTTAGCATTAGCCCTAGGATAGTGTTAGGGTTAGGGTTAGCATCAGGCCTAGGATAGTGTTAGGGTTAGGGTTAGCATCAGCCCTAGGAGAGTGTTAGGGTTAGGGTTAGCGTTAGCATCAGCCCTAGGAGAGTGTTAGGGTTAGGGTTAACATCAGCCCAAGGATAGTGTTAGGGTTAGGGTTAGGGTTAGCATTAGCCCTAGG
The DNA here is from genome assembly GCF_020740605.2 of Lemur catta. NCBI lineage: Eukaryota > Metazoa > Chordata > Mammalia > Primates > Lemuridae > Lemur > Lemur catta. The sequence continues at coordinate 1,585,319 of NW_025423851.1, read as the reverse complement.
ATAGTGTAAGTGTTAGGGTTAGGGTTAGCATTAGGCCTAGGATAGTGTTAGGGTTAGGGTTAGCATCAGCCCTAAGATAGTGTTAGGGTTAGGGTTAGGGTTAGCATCAGCCCTAGGATAGTGTTAGGATTAGGGTTAGGGTTAGCATCAGCCCTAGGATAGTATTAGGGTTAGGGCTAGCATCAGCCCTAGGATAGTGTTAGGGTTAGGGTTAGGGTTAGCACCAGGCCTAGCATAGAGTTAGTGTTAGGGTTAGCATCAGCCTTAGGATAGTGTTAGGGTTAGGGTTAGGGTTAGCATCAGCCGTAGGATAGTGTTAGGGTTAGGGTTAGCCTCAGCCCTAAGATACTGTTAGAGTTAGGGTTAGGGTTAGCATCAGCCCTAGGATAGTGTTAGGGTAAGGTTTAGGGTTAGCATCAGCCCTAGGATAGTGTTAGTGTTAGGGTTAGCATCAGCCCTAGGATAGTGTTAGGGTTAGGGTTAGGTTTAGTATCCGCCCTAGGATAGTGTTAGGGTTAGGGTTAAGTTTAGCATAAGCCCTAGGATACTGTTAGGGTTAGGGTTAACATAAACCCTAGGATATTGTTAGGGTTAGGGTTAGGGTTATCATCAGGCCTAGGATAATGTTAGGGTTAGGGTTAGGGTTAGCATCAGTTCAAGGATAGTGTTAGGGTTAGCGTTAGGGTTAGCATCAGCCCTAGGATAGTGTTTGGGTTAGGGTTAGGGTTAGCATCAGCCCTAGGATAGTGTTAGGGTTAGGGTAAGCATCAGCCCTAGGATAGTGTTAGGGTTAGGGTTAGGGTTAGCATCAGTCCTAGGATAGTGTTAGGGTTAGGGTTAGCATCAACCCTAGGATAGTATTAGGGTTAGGGTTAGGGTTAGCATCAGCCCTAGGTCAGTGTTAGGGTTAGGGTTAGCCTCAGCCCTAGGAGAGTGTTAGGATTAGGGATAGGGTTAGCATCAGGCCTAAGATAGTGTTAGGGTTAGGGTTAGGGTTATCATCAGGCCTAGTATAGTGTTAGGGTTAGGGTTAGCATCAGGCCTAGGATAGTGTTAGGGTTAGGGTTAGCATCAGCCCTAGGAGAGTGTTAGGGTTAGGGTTAGGGTTAGCATCAGCCCTGGGATAGTGTTAGGGTTAGGGTTAACATCAGCCCTAGGATAGTGTTAGGGTTAGGGTTAGGGTTAGCATCAGCTCTAGGATAGTGTTAGGTTTAGGGTTAGCCTCAGACCTAGGATAGTGTTAGGGTTAGGGTTAGCATCAACCCTAGGATAGTGTTTGGGTTAGGGTTAGGGTTAGCATTAGCCCTAGGATAGTGTTAGGGTTAGGGTTAGCATCAGGCCTAGGATAGTGTTAGGGTTAGGGTTAGCATCAGCCCTAGGAGAGTGTTAGGGTTAGGGTTAGCGTTAGCATCAGCCCTAGGAGAGTGTTAGGGTTAGGGTTAACATCAGCCCAAGGATAGTGTTAGGGTTAGGGTTAGGGTTAGCATTAGCCCTAGGATAGTGTAAGTGTTAGGGTTAGGGTTAGCATTAGGCCTAGGATAGTGTTAGGGTTAGTGTTAGCATCAGCCCTAGGATAGTGTTAGGGTTAGGGTTAGGGTTAGCATCAGCCCTAGGATAGTGTTAGGGTTAGGGTTAGGGTTAGCATCAGCCCTAGGATAGTATTAGGGTTAGGGCTAGCATCAGCCCTAGGATAGTGTTAGGGTTAGGGTTAGGGTTAGCACCAGGCCTAGCATAGAGTTAGTGATAGGGTTAGCATCAGCCTTAGGATAGTGTTAGGGTTAGGGTTAGGGTTAGCATCAGCCGTAGGATAGTGTTAGGGTTAGGGTTAGCCTCAGCCCTAAGATAGTGTTAGAGTTAGGGTTAGGGTTAGCATCAGCTCTAGGATAGTGTTAGGGTTAGGGTTAGGGTTAGCATCAGCCCTAGGATAGTATTAGGGTTAGGGTTAGCATCAGCCCTAGGATAGTGTTAGGGGTAGGGTTAGGGTTAGCACCAGGCCTAGGATAGTGTTAGTGTTAGGGTTAGCATCAGCCTTAGGATAGTGTTACTGTTAGGGTTAGGGTTAGCATCAGCCGTAGGGTAGTGTTAGGGTTACGGTTAGCCTCAGCCCTGGGATAGTGTTAGGGTTAGGGTTAGGGTTAGCATCAGCCCTAGGATAGTGTTAGGGTTAGGGTTAGCATCAGCCCTAGGATAGTGTTATGGTTAGTGTTAGGGTTAGCATCAGCCCTAGGATAGTGTTAGGGTTAGGGTTAGCATCAACCCTAGGATAGTGTTAGGGTTAGGGTTAGGGTTAGCATCAGCCCTAGGATAGTGTTAGGGTTAGGGTTAGCCTCAGCCCTAGGAGAGTGTTAGGGTTAGGGATAGGGTTAGCATCAGGCCTAGGATAGTGTTAGGGTTAGGGTTAGGGTTAGCATCAGCCCTAGGATAGTGTTAGGGTTAGGGTTAGCATCAGCCCTAGGACAGTGTTAGGGTTAGGGTTAGCATCAGCCCTAGGAGAGTGTTAGGGTTAGGGTTAGGGTTAGCATCAGCCCTAGGATAGTGTTAGGGTTAGGGTTAGGGTTAGCATCAGCCCTAGGATAGTGTTAGGGTTAGAGTTTGCATCAGCCCTAGGATAGTTTTAGGGTTAGGGTTAGGGTTAGCATCAGCCCTAGGATAGTGTTAGGGTTAGGGTTAGCATCAGCCCTAGGATAGTGTTAGTGTTAGGGTTAGGGTTAGCATCAGCCCTAGGATAGTGTTAGGGTTAGGGTTAGCATCAGCCCTAGGATAGTGTTAGGTTTAGGGTTGGCATCAACCCTAGGATAGTGTTAGGGTTAGGGTTAGGGTTAGCATCAGCCCTAGGATAGTGTTAGGGTTAGGGTTAGCCTCAGCCCTAGGAGAGTGTTAGGGTTAGGGATAGGGTTAGCATCAGGCCTAAGATAGTGTTAGGGTTAGGCTTAGGGTTATCATCAGGCCTAGGATAGTGTTAGGGTTAGGGTTAGCATCAGGCCTAGGATAGTGTTAGGGTTAGGGTTAGCATCAGCCCTAGGAGAGTGTTAGGGTTAGGGTTATGGTTAGCATCAGCCCTAGGATAGTGTTAGGGTTAGGGTTAACATCAGCCCTAGGATGGTGTTAGGGTTAGGGTTAGGGTTAGCATCAGCTCTAGGATAGTGTTAGGTTTAGGGTTAGCATCAGACCTAGGATAGTGTTTGGGTTAGGGTTAGGGTAAGCATCAGCCCTAGGATAGTGTAAGTGTTAGGGTTAGGGTTAGCATCAGGCCTAGGATAGTGTTAGGGTTAGGGTTAGCATCAGCCCTAGGATAGTGTTAGGGTTCGTGTTAGGGTTAGCATCAGCCCTAGGATAGTATTAGGGTTAGGGTTAGCATCAGCCCTAGGATAGTGTTAGGGGAAGGGTTAGGGTTAGCACCAGGCCTAGGATAGTGTTAGTGTTAGGGTTAGCATCAGCCTTAGGATAGTGTTACTGTTAGGGTTAGGGTTAGCATCAGACGTAGGATAGTGTTAGGGTTAGGGTTAGCCTCAGCCCTAAGATAGTGTTAGAGTTAGGGTTAGGGTTAGCATCAGCACTAGGATAGTGTTAGGGTTAGGGTTAGGGTTAGCATCAGCCCTAGGATAGTGTTAGTGTTAGGGTTAGCATCAGCCCTAGGATACTGTTAGGGTTAGGGTTAGGGTTAGCATCCGCCCTAGGATAGTGTTAGGGTTAGGGTTAGGGTTAGCATCAGCCCTAGGATAGTGTTAGGGTTAGGGTTAACATAAACCCTAGGATAGTGTTAGGGTTCGGGTTAGGGTTATCATCAGGCCTAGGATAGTGTTAGGGTTAGGGTTAGGGTTAGCATCAGTTCAAGGATAGTGTTAGGGTTAGCGTTAGGGTTAGCATCAGCCCTAGGATAGTGTTAGGGTTAGGGTTAGCATCAGCCCTAGCATAGTGTTAGGATTAGGGGTAGGGTTAGAATCAGTTCAAGGATACTGTTAGGCTTAGCGTTAGGGTTAGCATCAGCCCTAGGATAGTGTTAGGGTTAAGGTTAGCATCAGGCCTAGGATAGTGTTAGGATTAGGGTTAGGGTTAGCATCAGCCCTAGGATAGTGTTAGGGATAGGGTTACCATCAACCCTAGGATTGTGATTGGGTTAGGGTTAGGGTTAGCATTAGCCCTAGGATAGTGTTAGGGTTAGGGTTAGGGTTAGCATCAGCCCTAGGATAGTGTTAGTGTTAGGGTTAGCATCAGCCCTAGGATAGTGTTAGGGTTAGGGTTAGGGTTAGCATCAGCCCTAGGATAGCGTTAGGGTTAGGGTTAGCATCAGCCCTAGGATAGTGTTAGGGTTAGGGTTAGGGTTAGCATCAGCCCTAGGATAGTGTTAGGGTTAGGGTTAGCATCAACCCTAGGATAGTGTTAGGGTTAGGGTTAGGGTTAGCATCAGCCCTAGGATAGTGTTAAGGTTAGGGTTAGCCTCATCCCTAGGAGAGTGTTAGCGTTAGGGATAGGGTTAGCATCAGGCCTAGGATAGTGTTAGGGTTAGGGTTAGGGTTAGCATCAGCCCTAGGATAGTGTTAGGGTTAGGGTTAGCATCAGTCCTAGGACAGTGTTAGGGTTAGGGTTAGCATCAGCCCTAGGAGAGTGTTAGGGTTAGGGTTAGGGTTAGCATCAGCCCTAGGATAGTGTTAGGGTTAGGGTTAGGGTTAGCATCAGCCCTAGGATAGTGTTAGGGTTAGAGTTTGCATCAGCCCTAGGATAGTTTTAGGGTTAGGGTTAGGGTTAGCATCAGCCCTAGGATATTGTTAGGGTTAGGGTTAGCATCAGCCCTAGGATAGTGTTAGGGTTAGGGTTAGGGTTAGCATCAGCCCTAGGATAGTGTTAGGGTTAGGGTTAGCATCAGCCCTAGGATAGTGTTAGGGTTAGGGTTAGGGTTAGCATCAGCCCTAGGATAGTGTTAGGGTTAGGGTTAGCATCAACCCTAGGATAGTGTTAGGGTTAGGGTTAGGGTTAGCATCAGCCCTAGGATAGTGTTAGGGTTAGGGTTAGCCTCAGCCCTAGGAGAGTGTTAGGGTTAGGGATAGGGTTAGCATCAGGCCTAAGATAGTGTTAGGGTTAGGCTTAGGGTTATCATCAGGCCTAGGATAGTGTTAGGGTTAGTGTTAGCATCAGGCCTAGGATAGTGTTAGGGTTAGGGTTAGCATCAGCCCTAGGAGAGTGTTAGGGTTAGGGTTATGATTAGCATCAGCCCTAGGATAGTGTTAGGGTTAGGGTTAACATCAGCCCTAGGATAGTGTTAGGGTTAGGGTTAGGGTTAGCATCAGCTCTAGGATAGTGTTAGGTTTAGGGTTAGCATCAGACCTAGGATAGTGTTTGGGTTAGGGTTAGGGTAAGCATCAGCCCTAGGATAGTGTAAGTGTTAGGGTTAGGGTTAGCATCAGGCCTAGGATAGTGTTAGGGTTAGGGTTAGCATCAGCCCTAGGATAGTGTTAGGGTTCGTTGTAGGGTTAGCATCAGCCCTAGGATAGTATTAGGGTTAGGGTTAGCATCAGCCCTAGGATAGTGTTAGGGGTAGGGTTAGGGTTAGCACCAGGCCTAGGATAGTGTTAGTGTTAGGGTTAGCATCACCCTTAGGATAGTGTTACTGTTAGGGTTAGGGTTAGCATCAGCCGTAGGATAGTGTTAGGGTTAGGGTTAGCCTCAGCCCTGGGATAGTGTTAGGGTTAGGGTTAGGGTTAGCATCAGCCCTAGGATAGTGTTAGGGTTAGGGTTAGCATCAGCCCTAGGATAGTGTTAGGGTTAGTGTTATGGTTAGCATCAGCCCTAGGATAGTGTTAGGGTTAGGGTTAGCATCAACCCTAGGATAGTGTTAGGGTTAGGGTTAGGGTTAGCATCAGCCCTAGGATAGTGTTAGGGTTACGGTTAGCCTCAGCCCTAGGAGAGTGTTAGGGTTAGGGATAGGGTTAGCATCAGGCCTAGGATAGTGTTAGGGTTAGGGTTAGGGTTAGCATCAGCCCTAGGATAGTGTTAGGGTTAGGGTTAGCATCAGCCCTAGGACAGTGTTAGGGTTAGGGTTAGCATCAGCCCTAGGAGAGTGTTAGGGTTAGGGTTAGGTTTAGCATCAGCCCTAGGATAGTGTTAGGGTTAGGGTTAGGGTTAGCATCAGCCCTAGGATAGTGTTAGGGTTAGAGTTTGCATCAGCCCTAGGATAGTTTTAGGGTTAGGGTTAGGGTTAGCATCAGCCCTAGGACAGTGTTAGGGTTAGGGTTAGCATCAGCCCTAGGATAGTGTTAGTGTTAGGGTTAGGGTTAGCATCAGCCCTAGGATAGTGTTAGGGTTAGGGTTAGCATCAGCCCTAGGATAGTGTTAGGGTTAGGGATAGGGTTAGCATCAGCCCTAGGATAGTGTTAGGGTTAGGGTTAGCATCAACCCTAGGATAGTGTTAGGGTTAGGGTTAGGGTTAGCATCAGCCCTTGGATAGTGTTAGGGTTAGGGTTAGCCTCAGCCCTAGGAGAGTGTTAGGGTTAGGGATAGGGTTAGCATCAGGCCTAAGATAGTGTTAGGGTTAGGCTTAGGGTTATCATCAGGCCTAGGATAGTGTTAGGGTTAGGGTTAGCATCAGGCCTAGGATAGTGTTAGGGTTAGGGTTAGCATCAGCCCTAGGAGAGTGTTAGGGTTAGGGTTATGGTTAGCATCAGCCCTAGGATAGTGTTAGGGTTAGGGTTAACATCAGCCCTAGGATAGTGTTAGGGTTAGGGTTAGGGTTAGCATCAGCTCTAGGATAGTGTTAGGTTTAGGGTTAGCATCAGACCTAGGATAGTGTTTGGGTTAGGGTTAGGGTAAGCATCAGCCCTAGGATAGTGTAAGTGTTAGGGTTAGGGTTAGCATCAGGCCTAGGATAGTGTTAGGGTTAGGGTTAGCATCAGCCCTAGGATAGTGTTAGGGTTCGTGTTAGGGTTAGCATCAGCCCTAGGATAGTATTAGGGTTAGGGTTAGCATCAGCCCTAGGATAGTGTTAGGGGAAGGGTTAGGGTTAGCACCAGGCCTAGGATAGTGTTAGTGTTAGGGTTAGCATCAGCCTTAGGATAGTGTTACTGTTAGGGTTAGGGTTAGCATCAGCCGTAGGATAGTGTTAGGGTTAGGGTTAGCCTCAGCCCTAAGATAGTGTTAGAGTTAGGGTTAGGGTTAGCATCAGCACTAGGATAGTGTTAGGGTTAGGGTTAGGGTTAGCATCAGCCCTAGGATAGTGTTAGTGTTAGGGTTAGCATCAGCCCTAGGATACTGTTAGGGTTAGGGTTAGGGTTAGCATCCGCCCTAGGATAGTGTTAGGGTTAGGGTTAGGGTTAGCATCAGCCCTAGGATAGTGTTAGGGTTAGGGTTAACATAAACCCTAGGATAGTGTTAGGGTTAGGGTTAGGGTTATCATCAGGCCTAGGATAGTGTTAGGGTTAGGGTTAGGGTTAGCATCAGTTCAAGGATAGTGTTAGGGTTAGCGTTAGGGTTAGCATCAGCCCTAGGAGAGTGTTAGGGTTAGGGTTAGCATCAGCCCTAGGATAGTGTTAGGATTAGGGTTAGGGTTAGCATCAGTTCAAGGATAGTGTTAGGCTTAGCGTTAGGGTTAGCATCAGCCCTAGGATAGTGTTAGGGTTAAGGTTAGCATCAGCCCTAGGATAGTGTTAGGATTAGGGTTAGGGTTAGCATCAGCCCTAGGATAGTGTTAGGGATAGGGTTACCATCAACCCTAGGATAGTGATTGGGTTAGGGTTAGGGTTAGCATTAGCCCTAGGATAGTGTTAGGGTTAGGGTTAGCATCAGCCCTAGGAGAGTGTTAGGGTTAGGGTTAGGGTTAGCATCAGCCCTAGGACAGTGTTAGGGTTAGGGTTAACATCAGAACAAGGATAGTGTTAGGGTTAGGGTTAGGGTTAGCATCAGCCCTAGGATAGTGTTGGGTTTAGGGTTAGCATGAGACCTAGGATAGTGTTAGGGTTAGGGTTAGGGTAAGCATCAGCCCTAGGATAGTGTAAGTGTTAGGGTTAGGGTTAGCATCAGGCCTAGGATAGTGTTAGGGTTAGGGTTAGCATCAGCCCTAGGATAGTGTTAGGGTTCGGGTTAGGGTTAGCATCAGCCCTAGGATAGTATTAGGGTTAGGGTTAGCATCAGCCCTAGGATAGTGTTAGGGGTAGGGTTAGGGTTAGCACCAGGCCAAGGATAGTGTTAGTGTTAGGGTTAGCATCAGCCTTAGGATAGTGTTATGGTTAGGGTTAGGGTTAGCATCAGCCGTAGGATAGTGTTAGGGTTAGGGTTAGCCTCAGCCCTAAGATAGTGTTAGAGTTAGGTTTAGGGTTAGCATCAGCACTAGGATAGTGTGAGGGTTAGGGTTAGGGTTAGCATCAGCCCTAGGATAGTGTTAGTGTTAAGGTTAGCATCAGCCCTAGGATAGTGTTAGGGTTATGGTTAGGGTTAGCATCCGCCCTTGGATAGTGTTAGGGTTAGGGTTAGGGTTAGCATCAGCCCTAGGATAGTGTTAGGGTTAGGGTTAACATAAACCCTAGGATAGTGTTAGGGTTAGGGTTAGGGTTATCATCAGGCCTAGGATAGTGTTAGGGTTAGGGTTAGGGTTAGCATCAGTTCAAGGATAGTGTTAGGGTTAGCGTTAGGGTTAGCATTAGCCATAGGATAGTGTTAGGGTTAGGGTTAGCATCAGCCCTAGGATAGTGTTAGGGTTAGGGTTAGCATCAACCCTAGGATAGTGTTTGGGTTAGGGTTAGGGTTAGCATTAGCCCTAGGATAGTGTTAGGGTTAGGGTTAGCATCAGGCCTAGGATAGTGTTAGGGTTAGGGTTAGCATCAGCCCTAGGAGAGTGTTAGGGTTAGGGTTAGCGTTAGCATCAGCCCTAGGAGAGTGTTAGGGTTAGGGTTAACATCAGCCCAAGGATAGTGTTAGGGTTAGGGTTAGGGTTAGCATTAGCCCTAGGATAGTGTAAGTGTTAGGGTTAGGGTTAGCATTAGGCCTAGGATAGTGTTAGGGTTAGTGTTAGCATCAGCCCTAGGATAGTGTTAGGGTTAGTGTTAGGGTTAGCATCAGCCCTAGGATAGTGTTAGGGTTAGGGTTAGGGTTAGCATCAGCCCTAGGATAGTATTAGGGTTAGGGCTAGCATCAGCCCTAGGATAGTGTTAGGGTTAGGGTTAGGGTTAGCACCAGGCCTAGCATAGAGTTAGTGATAGGGTTAGCATCAGCCTTAGGATAGTGTTAGGGTTAGGGTTAGGGTTAGCATCAGCCGTAGGATAGTGTTAGGGTTAGGGTTAGCCTCAGCCCTAAGATAGTGTTAGAGTTAGGGTTAGGGTTAGCATCAGCTCTAGGATAGTGTTAGGGTTAGGGTTAGGGTTAGCATCAGCCCTAGGATAGTATTAGGGTTAGGGTTAGCATCAGCCCTAGGATAGTGTTAGGGGTAGGGTTAGGGTTAGCATCAGCCCTAGGATAGTATTAGGGTTAGGGTTAGCATCAGCCCTAGGATAGTGTTAGGGGAAGGGTTAGGGTTAGCACCAGGCCTAGGATAGTGTTAGTGTTAGGGTTAGCATCAGCCTTAGGATAGTGTTAGGGTTAGGGTTAGGGTTAGCATCAGCCGTAGGATAGTGTTAGGGTTAGGGTTAGCCTCAGCCCTAAGATAGTGTTAGAGTTAGGGTTAGGGTTAGCATCAGCTCTAGGATAGTGTTAGGGTTAGGGTTAGGGTTAGCATCAGGCCTAGGATAGTGTTAGGGTTAGGGTTAGCATCAGCCCTAGGATAGTGTTAGGGTTCGTGTTAGGGTTAGCATCAGCCCTAGGATAGTATTAGGGTTAGGGTTAGCATCAGCCCTAGGATAGTGTTAGGGGAAGGGTTAGGGTTAGCACCAGGCCTAGGATAGTGTTAGTGTTAGGGTTAGCATCAGCCTTAGGATAGTGTTACTGTTAGGGTTAGGGTTAGCATCAGCCGTAGGATAGTGTTAGGGTTAGGGTTAGCCTCAGCCCTAAGATAGTGTTAGAGTTAGGGTTAGGGTTAGCATCAGCACTAGGATAGTGTTAGGGTTAGGGTTAGGGTTAGCATCAGCCCTAGGATAGTGTTAGTGTTAGGGTTAGCATCAGCCCTAGGATACTGTTAGGGTTAGGGTTAGGGTTAGCATCCGCCCTAGGATAGTGTTAGGGTTAGGGTTAGGGTTAGCATCAGCCCTAGGATAGTGTTAGGGTTAGGGTTAACATAAACCCTAGGATAGTGTTAGGGTTAGGGTTAGGGTTATCATCAGGCCTAGGATAGTGTTAGGGTTAGGGTTAGGGTTAGCATCAGTTCAAGGATAGTGTTAGGGTTAGCGTTAGGGTTAGCATCAGCCCTAGGATAGTGTTAGGGTTAGGGTTAGCATCAGCCCTAGGATAGTGTTAGGATTAGGGTTAGGGTTAGCATCAGTTCAAGGATAGTGTTAGGCTTAGCGTTAGGGTTAGCATCAGCCCTAGGATAGTGTTAGGGTTAAGGTTAGCATCAGCCCTAGGATAGTGTTAGGATTAGGGTTAGGGTTAGCATCAGCCCTAGGATAGTGTTAGGGATAGGGTTACCATCAACCCTAGGATAGTGATTGGGTTAGGGTTAGGGTTAGCATTAGCCTTAGGATAGTGTTAGGGTTAGGGTTAGCATCAGCCCTAGGAGAGTGTTAGGGTTAGGGTTAGGGTTAGCATCAGCCCTAGGAGAGTGTTAGGGTTAGGGTTAACATCAGAACAAGGATAGTGTTAGGGTTAGGGTTAGGGTTAGCATCAGCCCTAGGATAGTGTTGGGTTTAGGGTTAGCATGAGACCTAGGATAGTGTTAGGGTTAGGGTTAGGGTAAGCATCAGCCCTAGGATAGTGTAAGTGTTAGGGTTAGGGTTAGCATCAGGCCTAGGATAGTGTTAGGGTTAGGGTTAGCATCAGCCCTAGGATAGTGTTAGGGTTCGGGTTAGGGTTAGCATCAGCCCTAGGATAGTATTAGGGTTAGGGTTAGCATCAGCCCTAGGATAGTGTTAGGGGTAGGGTTAGGGTTAGCACCAGGCCAAGGATAGTGTTAGTGTTAGGGTTAGCATCAGCCTTAGGATAGTGTTAGGGTTAGGGTTAGGGTTAGCATCAGCCGTAGGATAGTGTTAGGGTTAGGGTTAGCCTCAGCCCTAAGATAGTGTTAGAGTTAGGTTTAGGGTTAGCATCAGCACTAGGATAGTGTGAGGGTTAGGGTTAGGGTTAGCATCAGCCCTAGGATAGTGTTAGTGTTAGGGTTAGCATCAGCCCTAGGATAGTGTTAGGGTTATGGTTAGGGTTAGCATCCGCCCTTGGATAGTGTTAGGGTTAGGGTTAGGGTTAGCATCAGCCCTAGGATAGTGTTAGGGTTAGGGTTAACATAAACCCTAGGATAGTGTTAGGGTTAGGGTTAGGGTTATCATCAGGCCTAGGATAGTGTTAGGGTTAGGGTTAGGGTTAGCATCAGTTCAAGGATAGTGTTAGGGTTAGCGTTAGGGTTAGCATTAGCCATAGGATAGTGTTAGGGTTAGGGTTAGCATCAGCCCTAGGATAGTGTTAGGGTTAGGGTTAGCATCAACCCTAGGATAGTGTTTGGGTTAGGGTTAGGGTTAGCATTAGCCCTAGGATAGTGTTAGGGTTAGGGTTAGCATCAGGCCTAGGATAGTGTTAGGGTTAGGGTTAGCATCAGCCCTAGGAGAGTGTTAGGGTTAGGGTTAGCGTTAGCATCAGCCCTAGGAGAGTGTTAGGGTTAGGGTTAACATCAGCCCAAGGATAGTGTTAGGGTTAGGGTTAGGGTTAGCATTAGCCCTAGGATAGTGTAAGTGTTAGGGTTAGGGTTAGCATTAGGCCTAGGATAGTGTTAGGGTTAGTGTTAGCATCAGCCCTAGGATAGTGTTAGGGTTAGTGTTAGGGTTAGCATCAGCCCTAGGATAGTGTTAGGGTTAGGGTTAGGGTTAGCATCAGCCCTAGGATAGTATTAGGGTTAGGGCTAGCATCAGCCCTAGGATAGTGTTAGGTTTAGGGTTAGGGTTAGCACCAGGCCTAGCATAGAGTTAGTGATAGGGTTAGCATCAGCCTTAGGATAGTGTTAGGGTTAGGGTTAGGGTTAGCATCAGCCGTAGGATAGTGTTAGGGTTAGGGTTAGCCTCAGCCCTAAGATAGTGTTAGAGTTAGGGTTAGGGTTAGCATCAGCTCTAGGATAGTGTTAGGGTTAGGGTTAGGGTTAGCATCAGCCCTAGGATAGTATTAGGGTTAGGGTTAGCATCAGCCCTAGGATAGTGTTAGGGGTAGGGTTAGGGTTAGCACCAGGCCTAGGATAGTGTTAGTGTTAGGGTTAGCATCAGCCTTAGGATAGTGTTACTGTTAGGGTTAGGGTTAGCATCAGCCGTAGGGTAGTGTTAGGGTTACGGTTAGCCTCAGCCCTGGGATAGTGTTAGGGTTAGGGTTAGGGTTAGCATCAGTCCTAGGATATTGTTAGGGTTAGGGTTAGCATCAGCCCTAGGATAGTGTTATGGTTAGTGTTAGGGTTAGCATCAGCCCTAGGATAGTGTTAGGGTTAGGGTTAGCCTCAGCCCTAGGATAGTGTTAGGGTTAGGGTTAGGGTTAGCATCAGCCCTAGGATAGTGTTAGGGTTAGGGTTAGCATCAACCCTAGGATAGTGTTAGGGTTAGGGTTAGGGTTAGCATCAGCCCTAGGATAGTGTTAGGGTTAGGGTTAGCCTCAGCCCTAGGAGAGTGTTAGGGTTAGGGATAGGGTTAGCATCAGGCCTAAGATAGTGTTAGGGTTAGGCTTAGGGTTATCATCAGGCCTAGGATAGTGTTAGGGTTAGTGTTAGCATCAGGCCTAGGATAGTGTTAGGGTTAGGGTTAGCATCAGCCCTAGGAGAGTGTTAGGGTTAGGGTTATGATTAGCATCAGCCCTAGGATAGTGTTAGGGTTAGGGTTAACATCAGCCCTAGGATAGTGTTAGGGTTAGGGTTAGGGTTAGCATCAGCTCTAGGATAGTGTTAGGTTTAGGGTTAGCATCAGACCTAGGATAGTGTTTGGGTTAGGGTTAGGGTAAGCATCAGCCCTAGGATAGTGTAAGTGTTAGGGTTAGGGTTAGCATCAGGCCTAGGATAGTGTTAGGGTTAGGGTTAGCATCAGCCCTAGGATAGTGTTAGGGTTCGTTGTAGGGTTAGCATCAGCCCTAGGATAGTATTAGGGTTAGGGTTAGCATCAGCCCTAGGATAGTGTTAGGGGTAGGGTTAGGGTTAGCACCAGGCCTAGGATAGTGTTAGTGTTAGGGTTAGCATCACCCTTAGGATAGTGTTACTGTTAGGGTTAGGGTTAGCATCAGCCGTAGGATAGTGTTAGGGTTAGGGTTAGCCTCAGCCCTGGGATAGTGTTAGGGTTAGGGTTAGGGTTAGCATCAGCCCTAGGATAGTGTTAGGGTTAGGGTTAGCATCAGCCCTAGGATAGTGTTAGGGTTAGTGTTATGGTTAGCATCAGCCCTAGGATAGTGTTAGGGTTAGGGTTAGCATCAACCCTAGGATAGTGTTAGGGTTAGGGTTAGGGTTAGCATCAGCCCTAGGATAGTGTTAGGGTTACGGTTAGCCTCAGCCCTAGGAGAGTGTTAGGGTTAGGGATAGGGTTAGCATCAGGCCTAGGATAGTGTTAGGGTTAGGGTTAGGGTTAGCATCAGCCCTAGGATAGTGCTAGGGTTAGGGTTAGCATCAGCCCTAGGACAGTGTTAGGGTTAGGGTTAGCATCAGCCCTAGGAGAGTGTTAGGGTTAGGGTTAGGTTTAGCATCAGCCCTAGGATAGTGTTAGGGTTAGGGTTAGGGTTAGCATCAGCCCTAGGATAGTGTTAGGGTTAGAGTTTGCATCAGCCCTAGGATAGTTTTAGGGTTAGGGTTAGGGTTAGCATCAGCCCTAGGATAGTGTTAGGGTTAGGGTTAGCATCAGCCCTAGGATAGTGTTAGTGTTAGGGTTAGGGTTAGCATCAGCCCTAGGATAGTGTTAGGGTTAGGGTTAGCATCAGCCCTAGGATAGTGTTAGGGTTAGGGATAGGGTTAGCATCAGCCCTAGGATAGTGTTAGGGTTAGGGTTAGCATCAACCCTAGGATAGTGTTAGGGTTAGGGTTAGGGTTAGCATCAGCCCTTGGATAGTGTTAGGGTTAGGGTTAGCCTCAGCCCTAGGAGAGTGTTAGGGTTAGGGATAGGGTTAGCATCAGGCCTAAGATAGTGTTAGGGTTAGGCTTAGGGTTATCATCAGGCCTAGGATAGTGTTAGGGTTAGGGTTAGCATCAGGCCTAGGATAGTGTTAGGGTTAGGGTTAGCATCAGCCCTAGGAGAGTGTTAGGGTTAGGGTTATGGTTAGCATCAGCCCTAGGATAGTGTTAGGGTTAGGGTTAACATCAGCCCTAGGATAGTGTTAGGGTTAGGGTTAGGGTTAGCATCAGCTCTAGGATAGTGTTAGGTTTAGGGTTAGCATCAGACCTAGGATAGTGTTTGGGTTAGGGTTAGGGTAAGCATCAGCCCTAGGATAGTGTAAGTGTTAGGGTTAGGGTTAGCATCAGGCCTAGGATAGTGTTAGGGTTAGGGTTAGCATCAGCCCTAGGATAGTGTTAGGGTTCGTGTTAGGGTTAGCATCAGCCCTAGGATAGTATTAGGGTTAGGGTTAGCATCAGCCCTAGGATAGTGTTAGGGGAAGGGTTAGGGTTAGCACCAGGCCTAGGATAGTGTTAGTGTTAGGGTTAGCATCAGCCTTAGGATAGTGTTACTGTTAGGGTTAGGGTTAGCATCAGCCGTAGGATAGTGTTAGGGTTAGGGTTAGCCTCAGCCCTAAGATAGTGTTAGAGTTAGGGTTAGGGTTAGCATCAGCACTAGGATAGTGTTAGGGTTAGGGTTAGGGTTAGCATCAGCCCTAGGATAGTGTTAGTGTTAGGGTTAGCATCAGCCCTAGGATACTGTTAGGGTTAGGGTTAGGGTTAGCATCCGCCCTAGGATAGTGTTAGGGTTAGGGTTAGGGTTAGCATCAGCCCTAGGATAGTGTTAGGGTTAGGGTTAACATAAACCCTAGGATAATGTTAGGGTTAGGGTTAGGGTTATCATCAGGCCTAGGATAGTGTTAGGGTTAGGGTTAGGGTTAGCATCAGTTCAAGGATAGTGTTAGGGTTAGCGTTAGGGTTAGCATCAGCCCTAGGATAGTGTTAGGGTTAGGGTTAGCATCAGCCCTAGGATAGTGTTAGGATTAGGGTTAGGGTTAGCATCAGTTCAAGGATAGTGTTAGGCTTAGCGTTAGGGTTAGCATCAGCCCTAGGATAGTGTTAGGGTTAAGGTTAGCATCAGCCCTAGGATAGTGTTAGGATTAGGGTTAGGGTTAGCATCAGCCCTAGGATAGTGTTAGGGATAGGGTTACCATCAACCCTAGGATAGTGATTGGGTTAGGGTTAGGGTTAGCATTAGCCCTAGGATAGTGTTAGGGTTAGGGTTAGCATCAGCCCTAGGAGAGTGTTAGGGTTAGGGTTAGGGTTAGCATCAGCCCTAGGAGAGTGTTAGGGTTAGGGTTAACATCAGAACAAGGATAGTGTTAGGGTTAGGGTTAGGGTTAGCATCAGCCCTAGGATAGTGTTGGGTTTAGGGTTAGAATGAGACCTAGGATAGTGTTAGGGTTAGGGTTAGGGTAAGCATCAGCCCTAGGATAGTGTAAGTGTTAGGGTTAGGGTTAGCATCAGGCCTAGGATAGTGTTAGGGTTAGGGTTAGCATCAGCCCTAGGATAGTGTTAGGGTTCGGGTTAGGGTTAGCATCAGCCCTAGGATAGTGTTAGGATTAGGGTTAGGGTTAGCATCAGCCCTAGGATAGTGTTAGGGATAGGGTTACCATCAACCCTAGGATAGTGATTGGGTTAGGGTTAGGGTTAGCATTAGCCCTAGGATAGTGTTAGGGTTAGGGTTAGCATCCGCCCTTGGATAGTGTTAGGGTTAGGGTTAGGGTTAGCATCAGCCCTAGGATAGTGTTAGGGTTAGGGTTAACATAAACCCTAGGATAGTGTTAGGGTTAGGGTTAGGGTTATCATCAGGCCTAGGATAGTGTTAGGGTTAGGGTTAGGGTTAGCATCAGTTCAAGGATAGTGTTAGGGTTAGCGTTAGGGTTAGCATTAGCCATAGGATAGTGTTAGGGTTAGGGTTAGCATCAGCCCTAGGATAGTGTTAGGGTTAGGGTAAGGGTTAGCATCAGCACTAGGATAGTGTGAGGGTTAGGGTTAGGGTTAGCATCAGCCCTAGGATAGTGTTAGTGTTAGGGTTAGCATCAGCCCTAGGATAGTGTTAGGGTTATGGTTAGGGTTAGCATCCGCCCTTGGATAGTGTTAGGGTTAGGGTTAGGGTTAGCATCAGCCCTAGGATAGTGTTAGGGTTAGGGTTAACATAAACCCTAGGATAGTGTTAGGGTTAGGGTTAGGGTTATCATCAGGCCTAGGATAGTGTTAGGGTTAGGGTTAGGGTTAGCATCAGTTCAAGGATAGTGTTAGGGTTAGCGTTAGGGTTAGCATTAGCCATAGGATAGTGTTAGGGTTAGGGTTAGCATCAGCCCTAGGATAGTGTTAGGGTTAGGGTTAGCATCAACCCTAGGATAGTGTTTGGGTTAGGGTTAGGGTTAGCATTAGCCCTAGGATAGTGTTAGGGTTAGGGTTAGCATCAGGCCTAGGATAGTGTTAGGGTTAGGGTTAGCATCAGCCCTAGGAGAGTGTTAGGGTTAGGGTTAGCGTTAGCATCAGCCCTAGGAGAGTGTTAGGGTTAGGGTTAACATCAGCCCAAGGATAGTGTTAGGGTTAGGGTTAGGGTTAGCATTAGCCCTAGGATAGTGTAAGTGTTAGGGTTAGGGTTAGCATTAGGCCTAGGATAGTGTTAGGGTTAGTGTTAGCATCAGCCCTAGGATAGTGTTAGGGTTAGTGTTAGGGTTAGCATCAGCCCTAGGATAGTTTTAGGGTTAGGGTTAGGGTTAGCATCAGCCCTAGGATAGTATTAGGGTTAGGGCTAGCATCAGCCCTAGGATAGTGTTAGGGTTAGGGTTAGGGTTAGCACCAGGCCTAGCATAGAGTTAGTGATAGGGTTAGCATCAGCCTTAGGATAGTGTTAGGGTTAGGGTTAGGGTTAGCATCAGCCGTAGGATAGTGTTAGGGTTAGGGTTAGCCTCAGCCCTAAGATAGTGTTAGAGTTAGGGTTAGGGTTAGCATCAGCTCTAGGATAGTGTTAGGGTTAGGGTTAGGGTTAGCATCAGCCCTAGGATAGTATTAGGGTTAGGGTTAGCATCAGCCCTAGGATAGTGTTAGGGGTAGGGTTAGGGTTAGCACCAGGCCTAGGATAGTGTTAGTGTTAGGGTTAGCATCAGCCTTAGGATAGTGTTACTGTTAGGGTTAGGGTTAGCATCAGCCGTAGGGTAGTGTTAGGGTTACGGTTAGCCTCAGCCCTGGGATAGTGTTAGGGTTAGGGTTAGGGTTAGCATCAGTCCTAGGATATTGTTAGGGTTAGGGTTAGCATCAGCCCTAGGATAGTGTTATGGTTAGTGTTAGGGTTAGCATCAGCCCTAGGATAGTGTTAGGGTTAGGGTTAGCATCAACCCTAGGATAGTGTTAGGGTTAGGGTTAGGGTTAGCATCAGCCCTAGGATAGTGTTAGGGTTAGGGTTAGCCTCAGCCCTAGGAGAGTGTTAGGGTTAGGGATAGGGTTAGCATCAGGCCTAGGATAGTGTTAGGGTTAGGGTTAGGGTTAGCATCAGCCCTAGGATAGTGTTAGGGTTAGGGTTAGCATCAGCCCTAGGACAGTGTTAGGGTTAGGGTTAGCATCAGCCCTAGGAGAGTGTTAGGGTTAGGGTTAGGGTTAGCATCAGCCCTAGGATAGTGTTAGGGTTAGGGTTAGGGTTAGCATCAGCCCTAGGATAGTGTTAGGGTTAGAGTTTGCATCAGCCCTAGGATAGTTTTAGGGTTAGGGTTAGGGTTAGCATCAGCCCTAGGATAGTGTTAGGGTTAGGGTTAGCATCAGCCCTAGGATAGTGTTAGTGTTAGGGTTAGGGTTAGCATCAGCCCTAGGATAGTGTTAGGGTTAGGGTTAGCATCAGCCCTAGGATAGTGTTAGGGTTAGGGTTAGGGTTAGCATCAGCCCTAGGATAGTGTTAGGTTTAGGGTTGGCATCAACCCTAGGATAGTGTTAGGGTTAGGGTTAGGGTTAGCATCAGCCCTAGGATAGTGTTAGGGTTAGGGTTAGCCGCAGCCCTAGGAGAGTGTTAGGGTTAGGGATAGGGTTAGCATCAGGCCTAAGATAGTGTTAGGGTTAGGCTTAGGGTTATCATCAGGCCTAGGATAGTGTTAGGGTTAGGGTTAGCATCAGGCCTAGGATAGTGTTAGGGTTAGGGTTAGCATCAGCCCTAGGAGAGTGTTAGGGTTAGGGTTATGGTTAGCATCAGCCCTAGGATAGTGTTAGGGTTAGGGTTAACATCAGCCCTAGGATAGTGTTAGGGTTAGGGTTAGGGTTAGCATCAGCTCTAGGATAGTGTTAGGTTTAGGGTTAGCATCAGACCTAGGATAGTGTTTGGGTTAGGGTTAGGGTAAGCATCAGCCCTAGGATAGTGTAAGTGTTAGGGTTAGGGTTAGCATCAGGCCTAGGATAGTGTTAGGGTTAGGGTTAGCATCAGCCCTAGGATAGCGTTAGGGTTCGTGTTAGGGTTAGCATCAGCCCTAGGATAGTATTAGGGTTAGGGTTAGCATCAGCCCTAGGATAGTGTTAGGGGAAGGGTTAGGGTTAGCACCAGGCCTAGGATAGTGTTAGTGTTAGGGTTAGCATCAGCCTTAGGATAGTGTTACTGTTAGGGTTAGGGTTAGCATCAGACGTAGGATAGTGTTAGGGTTAGGGTTAGCCTCAGCCCTAAGATAGTGTTAGAGTTAGGGTTAGGGTTAGCATCAGCACTAGGATAGTGTTAGGGTTAGGGTTAGGGTTAGCATCAGCCCTAGGATAGTGTTAGTGTTAGGGTTAGCATCAGCCCTAGGATACTGTTAGGGTTAGGGTTAGGGTTAGCATCCGCCCTAGGATAGTGTTAGGGTTAGGGTTAGGGTTAGCATCAGCCCTAGGATAGTGTTAGGGTTAGGGTTAACATAAACCCTAGGATAGTGTTAGGGTTCGGGTTAGGGTTATCATCAGGCCTAGGATAGTGTTAGGGTTAGGGTTAGGGTTAGCATCAGTTCAAGGATAGTGTTAGGGTTAGCGTTAGGGTTAGCATCACCCCTAGGATAGTGTTAGGGTTAGGGTTAGCATCAGCCCTAGGATAGTGTTAGGATTAGGGGTAGGGTTAGCATCAGTTCAAGGATACTGTTAGGCTTAGCGTTAGGGTTAGCATCAGCCCTAGGATAGTGTTAGGGTTAAGGTTAGCATCAGGCCTAGGATAGTGTTAGGATTAGGGTTAGGGTTAGCATCAGCCCTAGGATAGTGTTAGGGATAGGGTTACCATCAACCCTAGGATTGTGATTGGGTTAGGGTTAGGGTTAGCATTAGCCCTAGGATAGTGTTAGGGTTAGGGTTAGGGTTAGCATCAGCCCTAGGATAGTGTTAGTGTTAGGGTTAGCATCAGCCCTAGGATAGTGTTAGGGTTAGGGTTAGGGTTAGCATCAGCCCTAGGATAGCGTTAGGGTTAGGGTTAGCATCAGCCCTAGGATAGTGTTAGGGTTAGGGTTAGGGTTAGCATCAGGCCTAGGATAGTGTTAGGGTTAGGGTTAGCATCAACCCTAGGATAGTGTTAGGGTTAGGGTTAGGGTTAGCATCAGCCCTAGGATAGTGTTAAGGTTAGGGTTAGCCTCATCCCTAGGAGAGTGTTAGCGTTAGGGATAGGGTTAGCATCAGGCCTAGGATAGTGTTAGGGTTAGGGTTAGGGTTAGCATCAGCCCTAGGATAGTGTTAGGGTTAGGGTTAGCATCAGTCCTAGGACAGTGTTAGGGTTAGGGTTAGCATCAGCCCTAGGAGAGTGTTAGGGTTAGGGTTAGGGTTAGCATCAGCCCTAGGATAGTGTTAGGGTTAGGGTTAGGGTTAGCATCAGCCCTAGGATAGTGTTAGGGTTAGAGTTTGCATCAGCCCTAGGATAGTTTTAGGGTTAGGGTTAGGGTTAGCATCAGCCCTAGGATAGTGTTAGGGTTAGGGTTAGCATCAGCCCTAGGATAGTGTTAGGGTTAGGGTTAGGGTTAGCATCAGCCCTAGGATAGTGTTAGGGTTAGGGTTAGCATCAGCCCTAGGATAGTGTTAGGGTTAGGGTTAGGGTTAGCATCAGCCCTAGGATAGTGTTAGGGTTAGGGTTAGCATCAACCCTAGGATAGTGTTAGGGTTAGGGTTAGGGTTAGCATCAGCCCTAGGATAGTGTTAGGGTTAGGGTTAGCCTCAGCCCTAGGAGAGTGTTAGGGTTAGGGATAGGGTTAGCATCAGGCCTAAGATAGTGTTAGGGTTAGGCTTAGGGTTATCATCAGGCCTAGGATAGTGTTAGGGTTAGTGTTAGCATCAGGCCTAGGATAGTGTTAGGGTTAGGGTTAGCATCAGCCCTAGGAGAGTGTTAGGGTTAGGGTTATGATTAGCATCAGCCCTAGGATAGTGTTAGGGTTAGGGTTAACATCAGCCCTAGGATAGTGTTAGGGTTAGGGTTAGGGTTAGCATCAGCTCTAGGATAGTGTTAGGTTTAGGGTTAGCATCAGACCTAGGATAGTGTTTGGGTTAGGGTTAGGGTAAGCATCAGCCCTAGGATAGTGTAAGTGTTAGGGTTAGGGTTAGCATCAGGCCTAGGATAGTGTTAGGGTTAGGGTTAGCATCAGCCCTAGGATAGTGTTAGGGTTCGTTGTAGGGTTAGCATCAGCCCTAGGATAGTATTAGTGTTAGGGTTAGCATCAGCCCTAGGATAGTGTTAGGGGTAGGGTTAGGGTTAGCACCAGGCCTAGGATAGTGTTAGTGTTAGGGTTAGCATCAGCCTTAGGATAGTGTTACTGTTAGGGTTAGGGTTAGCATCAGCCGTAGGATAGTGTTAGGGTTAGGGTTAGCCTCAGCCCTGGGATAGTGTTAGGGTTAGGGTTAGGGTTAGCATCAGCCCTAGGATAGTGTTAGGGTTAGGGTTAGCATCAGCCCTAGGATAGTGTTAGGGTTAGTGTTACGGTTAGCATCAGCCCTAGGATAATGTTAGGGTTAGGGTGAGCATCAACCCTAGGATAGTGTTAGGGTTAGGGTTAGGGTTAGCATCAGCCCTAGGATAGTGTTAGGGTTACGGTTAGCCTCAGCCCTAGGAGAGTGTTAGGGTTAGGGATAGGGTTAGCATCAGGCCTAGGATAGTGTTAGGGTTAGGGTTAGGGTTAGCATCAGCCCTAGGATAGTGTTAGGGTTAGTGTTAGCATCAGCCCTAGGACAGTGTTAGGGTTAGGGTTAGCATCAGCCCTAGGAGAGTGTTAGGGTTAGGGTTAGGTTTAGCATCAGCCCTAGGATAGTGTTAGGGTTAGGGTTAGGGTTAGCATCAGCCCTAGGATAGTGTTAGGGTTAGAGTTTGCATCAGCCCTAGGATAGTTTTAGGGTTAGGGTTAGGGTTAGCATCAGCCCTAGGATAGTGTTAGGGTTAGGGTTAGCATCAGCCCTAGGATAGTGTTAGTGTTAGGGTTAGGGTTAGCATCAGCCCTAGGATAGTGTTAGGGTTAGGGTTAGCATCAGCCCTAGGATAGTGTTAGGGTTAGGGTTAGGGTTAGCATCAGCCCTAGGATAGTGTTAGGGTTAGGGTTAGCATCAACCCTAGGATAGTGTTAGGGTTAGGGTTAGGGTTAGCATCAGCCCTTGGATAGTGTTAGGGTTAGGGTTAGCCTCAGCCCTAGGAGAGTGTTAGGGTTAGGGATAGGGTTAGCATCAGGCCTAAGATAGTGTTAGGGTTAGGCTTAGGGTTATCATCAGGCCTAGGATAGTGTTAGGGTTAGGGTTAGCATCAGGCCTAGGATAGTGTTAGGGTTAGGGTTAGCATCAGCCCTAGGAGAGTGTTAGGGTTAGGGTTATGGTTAGCATCAGCCCTAGGATAGTGTTAGGGTTAGGGTTAACATCAGCCCTAGGATAGTGTTAGGGTTAGGGTTAGGGTTAGCATCAGCTCTAGGATAATGTTAGGTTTAGGGTTAGCATCAGACCTAGGATAGTGTTTGGGTTAGGGTTAGGGTAAGCATCAGCCCTAGGATAGTGTAAGTGTTAGGGTTAGGGTTAGCATCAGGCCTAGGATAGTGTTAGGGTTAGGGTTAGCATCAGCCCTAGGATAGTGTTAGGGTTCGTGTTAGGGTTAGCATCAGCCCTAGGATAGTATTAGGGTTAGGGTTAGCATCAGCCCTAGGATAGTGTTAGGGGAAGGGTTAGGGTTAGCACCAGGCCTAGGATAGTGTTAGTGTTAGGGTTAGCATCAGCCTTAGGATAGTGTTACTGTTAGGGTTAGGGTTAGCATCAGCCGTAGGATAGTGTTAGGGTTAGGGTTAGCCTCAGCCCTAAGATAGTGTTAGAGTTAGGGTTAGGGTTAGCATCAGCACTAGGATAGTGTTAGGGTTAGGGTTAGGGTTAGCATCAGCCCTAGGATAGTGTTAGTGTTAGGGTTAGCATCAGCCCTAGGATACTGTTAGGGTTAGGGTTAGGGTTAGCATCCGCCCTAGGATAGTGTTAGGGTTAGGGTTAGGGTTAGCATCAGCCCTAGGATAGTGTTAGGGTTAGGGTTAACATAAACCCTAGGATAGTGTTAGGGTTAGGGTTAGGGTTATCATCAGGCCTAGGATAGTGTTAGGGTTAGGGTTAGGGTTAGCATCAGTTCAAGGATAGTGTTAGGGTTAGCGTTAGGGTTAGCATCAACCCTAGGATAGTGTTAGGGTTAGGGTTAGCATCAGCCCTAGGATAGTGTTAGGATTAGGGTTAGGGTTAGCATCAGTTCAAAGATAGTGTTAGGCTTAGCGTTAGGGTTAGCATCAGCCCTAGGATAGTGTTAGGGTTAAGGTTAGCATCAGCCCTAGGATAGTGTTAGGATTAGGGTTAGGGTTAGCATCAGCCCTAGGATAGTGTTAGGGATAGGGTTACCATCAACCCTAGGATAGTGATTGGGTTAGGGTTAGGGTTAGCATTAGCCCTAGGATAGTGTTAGGGTTAGGGTTAGCATCAGCCCTAGGAGAGTGTTAGGGTTAGGGTTAGGGTTAGCATCAGCCCTAGGAGAGTGTTAGGGTTAGGGTTAACATCAGAACAAGGATAGTGTTAGGGTTAGGGTTAGGGTTAGCATCAGCCCTAGGATAGTGTTGGGTTTAGGGTTAGCATGAGACCTAGGATAGTGTTAGGGTTAGGGTTAGGGTAAGCATCAGCCCTAGGATAGTGTAAGTGTTAGGGTTAGGGTTAGCATCAGGCCTAGGATAGTGTTAGGGTTAGGGTTAGCATCAGCCCTAGGATAGTGTTAGGGTTCGGGTTAGGGTTAGCATCAGCCCTAGGATAGTATTAGGGTTAGGGTTAGCATCAGCCCTAGGATAGTGTTAGGGGTAGGGTTAGGGTTAGCACCAGGCCAAGGATAGTGTTAGTGTTAGGGTTAGCATCAGCCTTAGGATAGTGTTAGGGTTAGGGTTAGGGTTAGCATCAGCCGTAGGATAGTGTTAGGGTTAGGGTTAGCCTCAGCCCTAAGATAGTGTTAGAGTTAGGTTTAGGGTTAGCATCAGCACTAGGATAGTGTGAGGGTTAGGGTTAGGGTTAGCATCAGCCCTAGGATAGTGTTAGTGTTAGGGTTAGCATCAGCCCTAGGATAGTGTTAGGGTTATGGTTAGGGTTAGCATCCGCCCTTGGATAGTGTTAGGGTTAGGGTTAGGGTTAGCATCAGCCCTAGGATAGTGTTAGGGTTAGGGTTAACATAAACCCTAGGATAGTGTTAGGGTTAGGGTTAGGGTTATCATCAGGCCTAGGATAGTGTTAGGGTTAGGGTTAGGGTTAGCATCAGTTCAAGGATAGTGTTAGGGTTAGCGTTAGGGTTAGCATTAGCCATAGGATAGTGTTAGGGTTAGGGTTAGCATCAGCCCTAGGATAGTGTTAGGATTAGGGTTAGGGTTAGCATCAGCCCTAGGATAGTGTTAGGGTTAGTGTTAGCATCAACCCTAGGATAGTGTTTGGGTTAGGGTTAGGGTTATCATCAGGCCTAGGATAGTGTTAGGGTTAGGGTTAGGGTTAGCATCAGTTCAAGGATAGTGTTAGGGTTAGCGTTAGGGTTAGCATCAGCCCTAGGATAGTGTTAGGGTTAGGGTTAGCATCAGCCCTAGGATAGTGTTAGGATTAGGGTTAGGGTTAGCATCAGTTCAAGGATAGTGTTAGGCTTAGCGTTAGGGTTAGCATCAGCCCTAGGATAGTGTTAGGGTTAAGGTTAGCATCAGCCCTAGGATAGTGTTAGGATTAGGGTTAGGGTTAGCATCAGCCCTAGGATAGTGTTAGGGATAGGGTTACCATCAACCCTAGGATAGTGATTGGGTTAGGGTTAGGGTTAGCATTAGCCCTAGGATAGTGTTAGGGTTAGGGTTAACATCAGCCCTAGGATAGTGTTAGGGTTAGGGTTAGGGTTAGCATCAGCTCTAGGATAGTGTTAGGTTTAGGGTTAGCATCAGACCTAGGATAGTGTTTGGGTTAGGGTTAGGGTAAGCATCAGCCCTAGGATAGTGTAAGTGTTAGGGTTAGGGTTAGCATCAGGCCTAGGATAGTGTTAGGGTTAGGGTTAGCATCAGCCCTAGGATAGTGTTAGGGTTCGTTGTAGGGTTAGCATCAGCCCTAGGATAGTATTAGGGTTAGGGTTAGCATCAGCCCTAGGATAGTGTTAGGGGTAGGGTTAGGGTTAGCACCAGGCCTAGGATAGTGTTAGTGTTAGGGTTAGCATCAGCCTTAGGATAGTGTTACTGTTAGGGTTAGGGTTAGCATCAGCCGTAGGATAGTGTTAGGGTTAGGGTTAGCCTCAGCCCTGGGATAGTGTTAGGGTTAGGGTTAGGGTTAGCATCAGCCCTAGGATAGTGTTAGGGTTAGGGTTAGCATCAGCCCTAGGATAGTGTTAGGGTTAGTGTTATGGTTAGCATCAGCCCTAGGATAGTGTTAGGGTTAGGGTTAGCATCAACCCTAGGATAGTGTTAGGGTTAGGGTTAGGGTTAGCATCAGCCCTAGGATAGTGTTAGGGTTACGGTTAGCCTCAGCCCTAGGAGAGTGTTAGGGTTAGGGATAGGGTTAGCATCAGGCCTAGGATAGTGTTAGGGTTAGGGTTAGGGTTAGCATCAGCCCTAGGATAGTGTTAGGGTTAGGGTTAGCATCAGCCCTAGGACAGTGTTAGGGTTAGGGTTAGCATCAGCCCTAGGAGAGTGTTAGGGTTAGGGTTAGGTTTAGCATCAGCCCTAGGATAGTGTTAGGGTTAGGGTTAGGGTTAGCATCAGCCCTAGGATAGTGTTAGGGTTAGAGTTTGCATCAGCCCTAGGATAGTTTTAGGGTTAGGGTTAGGGTTAGCATCAGCCCTAGGATAGTGTTAGGGTTAGGGTTAGCATCAGCCCTAGGATAGTGTTAGTGTTAGGGTTATGGTTAGCATCAGCCCTAGGATAGTGTTAGGGTTAGGGATAGCATCAGTCCTAGGATAGTGTTAGGGTTAGGGTAAGGGTTAGCATCAGCCCTAGGATAGTGTTAGGGTTAGGGTTAGCATCAACCCTAGGATAGTGTTAGGGTTAGGGTTAGGGTTAGCATCAGCCCTAGGATAGTGTTAGGGTTAGGGTTAGCCTCAGCCCTAGGAGAGTGTTAGGGTTAGGGATAGGGTTAGCATCAGGCCTAAGATAGTGTTAGGGTTAGGCTTAGGGTTATCATCAGGCCTAGGATAGTGTTAGGGTTAGGGTTAGCATCAGGCCTAGGATAGTGTTAGGGTTAGGGTTAGCATCAGCCCTAGGAGAGTGTTAGGGTTAGGGTTATGGTTAGCATCAGCCCTAGGATAGTGTTAGGGTTAGGGTTAACATCAGCCCTAGGATAGTGTTAGGGTTAGGGTTAGGGTTAGCATCAGCTCTAGGATAGTGTTAGGTTTAGGGTTAGCATCAGACCTAGGATAGTGTTTGGGTTAGGGTTAGGGTAAGCATCAGCCCTAGGATAGTCTTAGGGTTAGGGTTAGGGTTAGCATCAGGCCTAGGATAGTGTTAGGGTTAGGGTTAGCATCAGCCCTAGGATAGTGTTAGGGTTCGTGTTAGGGTTAGCATCAGCCCTAGGATAGTATTAGGGTTAGGGTTAGCATCTGCCCTAGGATAGTGTTAGGGGAAGGGTTAGGGTTAGCACCAGGCCTAGGATAGTGTTAGTGTTAGGGTTAGCATCAGCCTTAGGATAGTGTTACTGTTAGGGTTAGGGTTAGCATCAGCCGTAGGATAGTGTTAGTGTTAGGGTTAGCATCAGCCTTAGGATAGTGTTACTGTTAGGGTTAGGGTTAGCATCAGCCGTAGGATAGTGTTAGGGTTAGGGTTAGCCTCAGCCCTAAGATAGTGTTAGAGTTAGGGTTAGGGTTAGCATCAGCCCTAGGATACTGTTAGGGTTAGGGTTAGGGTTAGCATCCGCCCTAGGATAGTGTTAGGGTTAGGGTTAGGGTTAGCATCAGCCCTAGGATAGTGTTAGGGTTAGGGTTAACATAAACCCTAGGATAGTGTTAGGGTTAGGGTTAGGGTTATCATCAGGCCTAGGATAGTGTTAGGGTTAGGGTTAGCATCAGCCCTAGGATAGTGTTAGGATTAGGGTTAGGGTTAGCATCAGTTCAAGGATAGTGTTAGGCTTAGCGTTAGGGTTAGCATCAGCCCTAGGATAGTGTTAGGGTTAAGGTTAGCATCAGCCCTAGGATAGTGTTAGGATTAGGGTTAGGGTTAGCATCAGCCCTAGGATAGTGTTAGGGATAGGGTTACCATCAACCCTAGGATAGTGATTGGGTTAGGGTTAGGGTTAGCATTAGCCCTAGGATAGTGTTAGGGTTAGGGTTAGCATCAGCCCTAGGAGAGTGTTAGGGTTAGGGTTAGGGTTAGCATCAGCCCTAGGAGAGTGTTAGGGTTAGGGTTAACATCAGAACAAGGATAGTGTTAGGGTTAGGGTTAGGGTTAGCATCAGCCCTAGGATAGTGTTGGGTTTAGGGTTAGCATCAGACCTAGGATAGTGTTAGGGTTAGGGTTAGGGTAAGCATCAGCCCTAGGATAGTGTAAGTGTTAGGGTTAGGGTTAGCATCAGGCCTAGGATAGTGTTAGGGTTAGGGTTAGCATCAGCCCTAGGATAGTGTTAGGGTTCGGGTTAGGGTTAGCATCAGCCCTAGGATAGTATTAGGGTTAGGGTTAGCATCAGCCCTAGGATAGTGTTAGGGGTAGGGTTAGGGTTAGCACCAGGCCAAGGATAGTGTTAGTGTTAGGGTTAGAATCAGCCTTAGGATAGTGTTAGGGTTAGGGTTAGGGTTAGCATCAGCCGTAGGATAGAGTTAGGGTTAGGGTTAGCCTCAGCCCTAAGATAGTGTTAGAGTTAGGTTTAGGGTTAGCATCAGCACTAGGATAGTGTGAGGGTTAGGGTTAGGGTTAGCATCAGCCCTAGGATAGTGTTAGTGTTAGGGTTAGCATCAGCCCTAGGATAGTGTTAGGGTTATGGTTAGGGTTAGCATCCGCCCTTGGATAGTGTTAGGGTTAGGGTTAGGGTTAGCATCAGCCCTAGGATAGTGTTAGGGTTAGGGTTAACATAAACCCTAGGATAGTGTTAGGGTTAGGGTTAGGGTTATCATCAGGCCTAGGATAGTGTTAGGGTTAGGGTTAGGGTTAGCATCAGTTCAAGGATAGTGTTAGGGTTAGCGTTAGGGTTAGCATTAGCCATAGGATAGTGTTAGGGTTAGGGTTAGCATCAGCCCTAGGATAGTGTTAGGATTAGGGTTAGGGTTAGCATCAGCCCTAGGATAGTGTTAGGGTTAGTGTTAGCATCAACCCTAGGATAGTGTTTGGGTTAGGGTTAGGGTTAGCATTAGCCCTAGGATAGTGTTAGTGTTAGGGTTAGCATCAGGCCTAGGATAGTGTTAGGGTTAGGGTTAGCATCAGCCCTAGGAGAGTGTTAGGGTTAGGGTTAGGGTTAGCATCAGCCCTAGGAGAGTGTTAGGGTTAGGGTTAACATCAGCCAAAGGATAGTGTTAGGGTTAGGGTTAGGGTTAGCATCTGCCCTAGGATAGTGTTGGGTTTAGGGTTAGCATCAGACCTAGGATAGTGTTAGGGTTAGGGTTAGGGTTAGCATTAGCCCTAGGATAGTGTAAGTGTTAGGGTTAGGGTTAGCATTAGGCCTAGGATAGTGTTAGGGTTAGGGTTAGCATCAGCCCTAGGATAGTGTTAGGGTTAGGGTTAGGGTTAGCATCAGCCCTAGGATAGTATTAGGGTTAGGGTTAGCATCAGCCCTAGGATAGTGTTAGGGTTAGGGTTAGGGTTAGCATCAGCCCTAGGATAGTGTTAGTGTTAGGGTTAGCATCAGCCCTAGGATAGTTTTAGGGTTAGGGTTAGGGTTAGCATCAGCCCTAGGATAGTGTTAGGGTTAGGGTTAGCATCAGCCCTAGGATAGTGTTAGGGTTAGGGTTAGGGTTAGCGTCAGCCCTAGGAGAGTGTTAGGGTTAGGGTTAGCCTCAGCCCTAGGAGAGTGTTAGGGTTAGGGATAGGGTTAGCATCAGGCCTAGGATAGTGTTAGGGTTAGGGTTAGGGTTAGGGTTAGCGTTAGCATCAGCTCTAGGATAGTGTTAGGGTTAGGGTTAGGGTTAGCATCAGCCCTAGTATAGTGTTAGGGTTAGGGTTAGGGTTAGCATCAGCCCTAGGATAGTGTTAGTGTTAGGGTTAGCATCAGCCCTAGGATAGTTTTAGGGTTAGGGTTAGGGTTAGCATCAGCCCTAGGATAGTGTAAGGGTTAGGGTTAGCATCAGCCCTAGGATAGTGTTAGGGTTAGGGTTAGGGTTAGCATCAGCACTAGGATAGTGTTAGGGTTAGGGTTAGCATCAACCCTAGGATAGTGTTAGGGTTAGGGTTAGGGTTAGCATCAGCCCTAGGATAGTGTTAGGGTTAGGGTTAGCCTCAGCCCTAGGAGAGTGTTAGGGTTAGGGATAGGGTTAGCATCAGGCCTAGGATAGTGTTAGGGTTAGGGTTAGGGTTAGCATCAGCCCTAGGATAGTGTTAGGGTTAGGGTTAGCATCAGGCCTAGGATAGTGTTAGGGTTAGGGTTAGCATCAGCCCTAGGAGAGTGTTAGGGTTAGGGTTAGGGTTAGCATCAGCCCTAGGATAGTGTTAGGGTTAGGGTTAGGGTTAGCATCAGCCCTAGGATAGTGTTAGGGTTAGAGTTTGCATCAGCCCTAGGATAGTTTTAGGGTTAGGGTTAGGGTTAGCATCAGCCCTAGGATAGTGTTAGGGTTAGGGTTAGCATCAGCCCTAGGATAGTGTTAGGGTTAGGGTTAGGGTTAGCATCAGCCCTAGGATAGTGTTAGGGTTAGCGTTAGCATCAGCCCTAGGATAGTGTTACGGTTAGGGTTAGGGTTAGCATCAGCCCTAGGATAGTGTTAGTGTTAGGGTTAGCATCAACCCTAGGATAGTGTTAGGGTTAGGGTTAGCATCAGCCCTAGGACAGTGTTAGGGTTAGGGTTAGCCTCAGCCCTAGGAGAGTGTTAGGGTTAGGGATAGGGTTAGCATCAGGCCTAAGATAGTGTGAGGGTTAGGGTTAGGGTTATCATCAGGCCTAGGATAGTGTTAGGGTTAGGGTTAGCATCAGGCCTAGGATAGTGTTAGGGTTAGGGTTAGCATCAGCCCTAGGAGAGTGTTAGGGTTAGGGTTAGGGTTAGCATCAGTCCTAGGATAGTGTTAGGGTTACGGTTAACATCAGCCCTAGGATAGTGTTAGGGTTAGGGTTAGGGTTAGCATCTGCTCTAGTATAGTGTTAGGTTTAGGGTTAGCATCAGACCTAGGATAGTGTTTGGGTTAGGGTTAGGGTAAGCATCAGCCCTAGGATAGTGTAAGTGTTAGGGTTAGGGTTAGCATCAGGCCTAGGATAGTGTTAGGGTTAGGGTTAGCATCAGCCCTAGGATAGTGTTAGGGTTCGTGTTAGGGTTAGCATCAGCCCTAGGATAGTATTAGGGTTAGGGTTAGCATCAGCCCTAGGATAGTGTTAGGGGTAGGGTTAGGGTTAGCACCAGGCCTAGGATAGTGTTAGTGTTAGGGTTAGCATCAGCCTTAGGATAGTGTTAGGGTTAGGGTTAGGGTTAGCATCAGCCGTAGGATAGTGTTAGGGTTAGGGTTAGCCTGAGCCCTAAGATAGTGTTAGAGTTAGGGTTAGGGTTAGCATCAGCACTAGGATAGTGTTAGGGTTAGGGTTAGGGTTAGCATCAGCCCTAGGATAGTGTTAGTCTTAGGGTTAGCATCAGCCCTAGGATAGTGTTAGGGTTAGGGTTAGGGTTAGCATCCGCCCTTGGATAATGTTAGGGTTAGGGTTAGGGTTAGCATCAGCCCTAGGATAGTGTTAGGGTTAGGGTTAACATAAACCCTAGGATAGTGTTAGGGTTAGGGTTAGGGTTAGCATCAGTTCAAGGATAGTGTTAGGGTTAGCGTTAGGGTTAGCATCAGCCCTAGGATAGTGTTAGGGTTAGGGTTAGCATCAGCCCTAGGATAGTGTTAGGATTAGGGTTACGGTTAGCATCAGCCCTAGGACAGTGTTAGGGTTAGTGTTAGCATCAACCCTAGGATAGTGTTTGGGTTAGGGTTAGGGTTAGCATTAGCCCTAGGATAGTGTTAGGGTTAGGGTTAGCATCAGGCCTAGGATAGTGTTATGGTTAGGGTTAGCATCAGCCCTAGGATAGTGTTAGGGTTAGGGTTAGGGTTAGCATCAGCCCTAGGATAGTGTTAGGGTTAGGGTTAGGGTTAGCATCAGCCCTAGGATAGTATTAGGGTTAGGGCTAGCATCAGCCCTAGGATAGTGTTAGGGTTAGGGTTAGGGTTAGCACCAGGCCTAGCATAGAGTTAGTGTTAGGGTTAGCATCAGCCTTAGGATAGTGTTAGGGTTAGGGTTAGGGTTAGCATCAGCCGTAGGATAGTGTTAGGGTTAGGGTTAGCCTCAGCCCTAAGATAGTGTTAGAGTTAGGGTTAGGGTTAGCATCAGCCCTAGGATAGTGTTAGGGTTAGGTTTAGGGTTAGCATCATCCCTAGGATAGTGTTAGTGTTAGGGTTAGCATCAGCCCTAGGATAGTGTTAGGGTTATGGTTAGGGTTAGCATCCGCCCTAGGATAGTGTTAGGGTTAGGGTTAGGTTTAGTATCCGCCCTAGGATAGTGTTAGGGTTAGGGTTAGGTTTAGCATCAGCCCTAGGATACTGTTAGGGTTAGGGTTAACATAAACCCTAGGATATTGTTAGGGTTAGGGTTAGGGTTATCATCAGGCCTAGGATAATGTTAGGGTTAGGGTTAGGGTTAGCATCAGTTCAAGGATAGTGTTAGGGTTAGCGTTAGGGTTAGCATCAGCCCTAGGATAGTGTTAGGGTTAGGGTTAGCATCAGCCCTAGGATAGTGTTAGGGTTAGGCTTAGTGTTAGCATCAGCCCTAGGAGAATGTTAGGGTTAGGGTTAGCATCAACCCTAGGATAGTGTTTGGGTTAGGGTTAGGGTTAGCATCAGCCCTAGGATAGTGTTAGGGTTAGGGTTAGCCTCAGCCCTAGGAGAGTGTTAGGGTTAGGGATAGGGTTAGCATCAGGCCTAGGATAGTGTTAGGGTTAGGGTTAGGGTTAGGGTTAGCGTTAGCATCAGCTCTAGGATAGTGTTAGGGTTAGGGTTAGGGTTAGCATCAGCCCTAGGATAGTGTTAGGGTTAGGGTTAGGGTTAGCATCAGCCCTAGGATAGTGTTAGTGTTAGGGTTAGCATCAGCCCTAGGATAGTGTTAGGGTTAGGGTTAGGGTTAGCATCAGCCCTAGGATAGCGTTAGGGTTAGGGTTAGCATCAGCCCTAGGATAGTGTTAGGGTTAGGGTTAGGGTTAGCATCAGCCCTAGGATAGTGTTAGGGTTAGGGTTAGCATCAACCCTAGGATAGTGTTAGGGTTAGGGTTAGGGTTAGCATCAGCCCTAGGATAGTGTTAGTGTTAGGGTTAGCCTCAGCCCTAGGAGAGTGTTAGCGTTAGGGATACGGTTAGCATCAGGCCTAGGATAGTGTTAGGGTTAGGGTTAGGGTTAGCATCAGCCCTAGGATAGTGTTAGTGTTAGGGTTAGCATCAGTCCTAGGACAGTGTTAGGGTTAGGGTTAGCATCAGCCCTAGGAGAATGTTAGGGTTAGGGTTAGGGTTAGCATCAGCCCTAGGATAGTGTTAGGGTTAGGGTTAGGGTTAGCATCAGCCCTAGGATAGCGTTAGGGTTAGAGTTTGCATCAGCCCTAGGATAGTTTTAGGGTTAGGGTTAGGGTTAGCATCAGCCCTAGGATAGTGTTAGGGTTAGGGTTAGCATCAGCCCTAGGATAGTGTTAGGGTTAGGGTTAGGGTTAGCATCAGCCCTAGGATAGTGTTAGGGTTAGGGTTAGCATCAGCCCTAGGATAGTGTTAGGGTTAGGGTTAGGGTTAGCATCAGCCCTAGGATAGTGTTAGGGTTAGGGTTAGCATCAACCCTAGGATAGTGTTAGGGTTAGGGTTAGGGTTAGCATCAGCCCTAGGATAGTGTTAGGGTTAGGGTTAGCCTCAGCCCTAGGAGAGTGTTAGGGTTAGGGATAGGGTTAGCATCAGGCCTAAGATAGTGTTAGGGTTAGGCTTAGGGTTATCATCAGGCCTAGGATAGTGTTAGGGTTAGTGTTAGCATCAGGCCTAGGATAGTGTTAGGGTTAGGGTTAGCATCAGCCCTAGGAGAGTGTTAGGGTTAGGGTTATGGTTAGCATCAGCCCTAGGATAGTGTTAGGGTTAGGGTTAACATCAGCCCTAGGATAGTGTTAGGGTTAGGGTTAGGGTTAGCATCAGCTCTAGGATAGTGTTAGGTTTAGGGTTAGCATCAGACCTAGGATAGTGTTTGGGTTAGGGTTAGGGTAAGCATCAGCCCTAGGATAGTGTAAGTGTTAGGGTTAGGGTTAGCATCAGGCCTAGGATAGTGTTAGGGTTAGGGTTAGCATCAGCCCTAGGATAGTGTTAGGGTTCGTTGTAGGGTTAGCATCAGCCCTAGGATAGTATTAGGGTTAGGGTTAGCATCAGCCCTAGGATAGTGTTAGGGGTAGGGTTAGGGTTAGCACCAGGCCTAGGATAGTGTTAGTGTTAGGGTTAGCATCAGCCTTAGGATAGTGTTACTGTTAGGGTTAGGGTTAGCATCAGCCGTAGGATAGTGTTAGGGTTAGGGTTAGCCTCAGCCCTGGGATAGTGTTAGGGTTAGGGTTAGGGTTAGCATCAGCCCTAGGATAGTGTTAGGGTTAGGGTTAGCATCAGCCCTAGGATAGTGTTAGGGTTAGGGTTAGGGTTAGCATCAGCCCTAGGATAGTGTTAGGGTTAGGGTTAGCATCAACCCTAGGATAGTGTTAGGGTTAGGGTTAGGGTTAGCATCAGCCCTAGGATAGTGTTAGGGTTAGGGTTAGCCTCAGCCCTAGGAGAGTGTTAGGGTTAGGGATAGGGTTAGCATCAGGCCTAGGATAGTGTTAGGGTTAGGGTTAGGGTTAGCATCAGCCCTAGGATAGTGTTAGGGTTAGGGTTAGCATCAGTCCTAGGACAGTGTTAGGGTTAGGGTTAGCATCAGCCCTAGGAGAGTGTTAGGGTTAGGGTTAGGGTTAGCATCAGCCCTAGGATAGTGTTAGGGTTAGGGTTAGGGATAGCATCAGCCCTAGGATACTGTTAGGGTTAGAGTTTGCATCAGCCCTAGGATAGTTTTAGGGTTAGGGTTAGGGTTAGCATCAGCCCTAGGATAGTGTTAGGGTTAGGGTTAGCATCAGCCCTAGGATAGTGTTAGGGTTAGGGTTAGGGTTAGCATCAGCCCTAGGATAGTGTTAGGGTTAGGGTTAGCATCAGCCCTAGGATAGTGTTAGGGTTAGGGTTAGGGTTAGCATCAGGCCTAGGATAGTGTTAGGGTTAGGGTTAGCATCAACCCTAGGATAGTGTTAGGGTTAGGGTTAGGGTTAGCATCAGCCCTAGGATAGTGTTAGGGTTAGGGTTAGCCTCAGCCCTAGGAGAGTGTTAGGGTTAGGGATAGGGTTAGCATCAGGCCTAAGATAGTGTTAGGGTTAGGGTTAGCATCAGGCCTAGGATAGTGTTAGGGTTAGGGTTAGCATCAGCCCTAGGAGAGTGTTAGGGTTAGGGTTATGGTTGGCATCAGCCCTAGGATAGTGTTAGGGTTAGGGTTAACATCAGCCCTAGGATAGTGTTAGGGTTAGGGTTAGGGTTAGCATCAGCTCTAGGATAGTGTTAGGTTTAGGGTTAGCATCAGACCTAGGATAGTGTTTGGGTTAGGGTTAGGGTAAGCATCAGCCCTAGGATAGTGTCAGTGTTAGGGTTAGGGTTAGCATCAGGCCTAGGATAGTGTTAGGGTTAGGGTTAGCATCAGCCCTAGAATAGTGTTAGGGTTCGTGTTAGGGTTAGCATCAGCCCTAGTATAGTGTTAGGTTTAGGGTTAGCATCAGCCCTAGGATAGTGTTGGGTTTAGGGTTAGCATCAGACCTAGGATAGTGTTAGGGTTAGGGTTAGGGTAAGCATCAGCCCTAGGATAGTGTAAGTGTTAGGGTTAGGGTTAGCATCAGGCCTAGGATAGTGTTAGGGTTAGGGTTAGCATCAGCCCTAGGATAGTGTTAGGGTTCGGGTTAGGGTTAGCATCAGCCGTAGGATAGTGTTAGGGTTAGGGTTAGCCTGAGCCCTAAGATAGTGTTAGAGTTAGGGTTAGGGTTAGCATCAGCACTAGGATAGTGTTAGGGTTAGGGTTAGGGTTAGCATCAGCCCTAGGATAGTGTTAGTCTTAGGGTTAGCATCAGCCCTAGGATAGTGTTAGGGTTAGGGTTAGGGTTAGCATCCGCCCTTGGATAGTGTTAGGGTTAGGGTTAGGGTTAGCATCAGCCCTAGGATAGTGTTAGGGTTAGGGTTAACATAAACCCTAGGATAGTGTTAGGGTTAGGGTTAGGGTTAGCATCAGTTCAAGGATAGTGTTAGGGTTAGCGTTAGGGTTAGCATCAGCCCTAGGATAGTGTTAGGGTTAGGGTTAGCATCAGCCCTAGGATAGTGTTAGGATTAGGGTTACGGTTAGCATCAGCCCTAGGACAGTGTTAGGGTTAGTGTTAGCATCAACCCTAGGATAGTGTTTGGGTTAGGGTTAGGGTTAGCATTAGCCCTAGGATAGTGTTAGGGTTAGGGTTAGCATCAGGCCTAGGATAGTGTTATGGTTAGGGTTAGCATCAGCCCTAGGATAGTGTTAGGGTTAGGGTTAGGGTTAGCATCAGCCCTAGGATAGTGTTAGGGTTAGGGTTAGGGTTAGCATCAGCCCTAGGATAGTATTAGGGTTAGGGCTAGCATCAGCCCTAGGATAGTGTTAGGGTTAGGGTTAGGGTTAGCACCAGGCCTAGCATAGAGTTAGTGTTAGGGTTAGCATCAGCCTTAGGATAGTGTTAGGGTTAGGGTTAGGGTTAGCATCAGCCGTAGGATAGTGTTAGGGTTAGGGTTAGCCTCAGCCCTAAGATAGTGTTAGAGTTAGGGTTAGGGTTAGCATCAGCCCTAGGATAGTGTTAGGGTTAGGTTTAGGGTTAGCATCAGCCCTAGGATAGTGTTAGTGTTAGGGTTAGCATCAGCCCTAGGATAGTGTTAGGGTTATGGTTAGGGTTAGCATCCGCCCTAGGATAGTGTTAGGGTTAGGGTGAGGTTTAGTATCCGCCCTAGGATAGTGTTAGGGTTAGGGTTAGGTTTAGCATCAGCCCTAGGATACTGTTAGGGTTAGGGTTAACATAAACCCTAGGATATTGTTAGGGTTAGGGTTAGGGTTATCATCAGGCCTAGGATAATGTTAGGGTTAGGGTTAGGGTTAGCATCAGTTCAAGGATAGTGTTAGGGTTAGCGTTAGGGTTAGCATCAGCCCTAGGATAGTGTTAGGGTTAGGGTTAGCATCAGCCCTAGGATAGTGTTAGGGTTAGGCTTAGTGTTAGCATCAGCCCTAGGAGAGTGTTAGGGTTAGGGTTAGCATCAACCCTAGGATAGTGTTTGGGTTAGGGTTAGGGTTAGCATCAGCCCTAGGATAGTGTTAGGGTTAGGGTTAGCCTCAGCCCTAGGAGAGTGTTAGGGTTAGGGATAGGGTTAGCATCAGGCCTAGGATAGTGTTAGGGTTAGGGTTAGGGTTAGGGTTAGCGTTAGCATCAGCTCTAGGATAGTGTTAGGGTTAGGGTTAGGGTTAGCATCAGCCCTAGGATAGTGTTAGGGTTAGGGTTAGGGTTAGCATCAGCCCTAGGATAGTGTTAGTGTTAGGGTTAGCATCAGCCCTAGGATAGTGTTAGGGTTAGGGTTAGGGTTAGCATCAGCCCTAGGATAGCGTTAGGGTTAGGGTTAGCATCAGCCCTAGGATAGTGTTAGGGTTAGGGTTAGGGTTAGCATCAGCCCTAGGATAGTGTTAGGGTTAGGGTTAGCATCAACCCTAGGATAGTGTTAGGGTTAGGGTTAGGGTTAGCATCAGCCCTAGGATAGTGTTAGTGTCAGGGTTAGCCTCAGCCCTAGGAGAGTGTTAGCGTTAGGGATACGGTTAGCATCAGGCCTAGGATAGTGTTAGGGTTAGGGTTAGGGTTAGCATCAGCCCTAGGATAGTGTTAGTGTTAGGGTTAGCATCAGTCCTAGGACAGTGTTAGGGTTAGGGTTAGCATCAGCCCTAGGAGAATGTTAGGGTTAGGGTTAGGGTTAGCATCAGCCCTAGGATAGTGTTAGGGTTAGGGTTAGGGTTAGCATCAGCCCTAGGATAGCGTTAGGGTTAGAGTTTGCATCAGCCCTAGGATAGTTTTAGGGTTAGGGTTAGGGTTAGCATCAGCCCTAGGATAGTGTTAGGGTTAGGGTTAGCATCAGCCCTAGGATAGTGTTAGGGTTAGGGTTAGGGTTAGCATCAGCCCTAGGATAGTGTTAGGGTTAGGGTTAGCATCAGCCCTAGGATAGTGTTAGTGTTA
This sequence comes from Lemur catta, assembly GCF_020740605.2. Lineage (NCBI taxonomy): Eukaryota > Metazoa > Chordata > Mammalia > Primates > Lemuridae > Lemur > Lemur catta. Next base: position 1,548,229 of record NW_025423851.1, on the reverse strand, counting down.
GGGTTAGGGTTAGCATCAGCCCTAGGATAGTGTTAGGGTTAGGGTTAGCATCAACCCCAGGATAGTGTTAGGGTTAGGGTTAGGGTTAGCATCAGCCCTAGGATAGTGTTAGGGTTAGGGTTAGCATCAGCCCTAGGATAGTGTTAGTGTTAGGGTTAGGGTTAGCATCAGCCCTAGGATAGTGTTAGGGTTAGGGTTAGCATCAACCCTAGGATAGTGTTAGGGTTAGGGTTAGGGTTAGCATCAGCCCTAGGATAGTGTTAGGGTTAGGGTTAGCCTCAGCCCTAGGAGAGTGTTAGGGTTAGGGATAGGGTTAGCATCAGGCCTAGGATAGTGTTAGGGTTAGGGTTAGGGTTAGCATCAGCCCTAGGATAGTGTTAGGGTTAGGGTTAGCATCAGTCCTAGGACAGTGTTAGGGTTAGGGTTAGCATCAGCCCTAGGAGAGTGTTAGGGTTAGGGTTAGGGTTAGCATCAGCCCTAGGATAGTGTTAGGGTTAGGGTTAGGGATAGCATCAGCCCTAGGATACTGTTAGGGTTAGAGTTTGCATCAGCCCTAGGATAGTTTTAGGGTTAGGGTTAGGGTTAGCATCAGCCCTAGGATAGTGTTAGGGTTAGGGTTAGCATCAGCCCTAGGATAGTGTTAGGGTTAGGGTTAGGGTTAGCATCAGCCCTAGGATAGTGTTAGGGTTAGGGTTAGCATCAGCCCTAGGATAGTGTTAGGGTTAGGGTTAGGGTTAGCATCAGCCCTAGGATAGTGTTAGGGTTAGGGTTAGCATCAACCCTAGGATAGTGTTAGGGTTAGGGTTAGGGTTAGCATCAGCCCTAGGATAGTGTTAGGGTTAGGGTTAGCCTCAGCCCTAGGAGAGTGTTAGGGTTAGGGATAGGGTTAGCATCAGGCCTAAGATAGTGTTAGGGTTAGGCTTAGGGTTATCATCAGGCCTAGGACAGTGTTAGGGTTAGGGTTAGCATCAGGCCTAGGATAGTGTTAGGGTTAGGGTTAGCATCAGCCCTAGGAGAGTGTTAGGGTTAGGGTTATGGTTGGCATCAGCCCTAGGATAGTGTTAGGGTTAGGGTTAACATCAGCCCAAGAATAGTGTTAGGGTTAGGGTTAGGGTTAGCATCAGCTCTAGGATAGTGTTAGGTTTAGGGTTAGCATCAGACCTAGGACAGTGTTTGGGTTAGGGTTAGGGTAAGCATCAGCCCTAGGATAGTGTCAGTGTTAGGGTTAGGGTTAGCATCAGGCCTAGGATAGTGTTAGGGTTAGGGTTAGCATCAGCCCTAGGATAGTGTTAGGGTTCGTGTTAGGGTTAGCATCAGCCCTAGTATAGTATTAGGGTTAGGGTTAGCATCAGCCCTAGGATAGTGTTAGGGTTAGGGTTAGCATGAGCCCTAGGATAGTGTTGGGTTTAGGGTTAGCATCAGACCTAGGATAGTGTTAGGGTTAGGGTTAGGGTAAGCATCAGCCCTAGGATAGTGTAAGTGTTAGGGTTAGGGTTAGCATCAGGCCTAGGATAGTGTTAGGGTTAGGGTTAGCATCAGCCCTAGGATAGTGTTAGGGTTCGGGTTAGGGTTAGCATCAGCCCTAGGATAGTATTAGGGTTAGGGTTAGCATCAGCCCTAGGATAGTGTTAGGGGTAGGGTTAGGGTTAGCACCAGGCCAAGGATAGTGTTAGTGTTAGGGTTAGCATCAGCCTTAGGATAGTGTTAGGGTTAGGGTTAGGGTTAGCATCAGCCGTAGGATAGTGTTAGGGTTAGGGTTAGCCTCAGCCCTAAGATAGTGTTAGAGTTAGGTTTAGGGTTAGCATCAGCACTAGGATAGTGTGAGGGTTAGGGTTAGGGTTAGCATCAGCCCTAGGATAGTGTTAGTGTTAGGGTTAGCATCAGCCCTAGGATAGTGTTAGGGTTATGGTTAGGGTTAGCATCCGCCCTTGGATAGTGTTAGGGTTAGGGTTAGCATCAGCCCTAGGATAGTGTTAGGGTTAGGGTTAGGGTTAGCGTCAGCCCTAGGATAGTGTTAGGGTTAGGGTTAGCCTCAGCCCTAGGAGAGTGTTAGGGTTAGGGATAGGGTTAGCATCAGGCCTAGGATAGTGTTAGGGTTAGGGTTAGGGTTAGGGTTAGCGTTAGCATCAGCTCTAGGATAGTGTTAGGGTTAGGGTTAGGGTTAGCATCAGCCCTAGGATAGTGTTAGGGTTAGGGTTAGGGTTAGCATCAGCCCTAGGATAGTGTTAGTGTTAGGGTTAGCATCAGCCCTAGGATAGTTTTAGGGTTAGGGTTAGGGTTAGCATCAGCCCTAGGATAGTGTTAGGGTTAGGGTTAGCATCAGCCCTAGGATAGTGTTAGGGTTAGGGTTAGGGTTAGCATCAGCACTAGAATAGTGTTAGGGTTAGGGTTAGCATCAACCCTAGGATAGTGTTAGGGTTAGGGTTAGGGTTAGCATCAGCCCTAGGATAGTGTTAGGGTTAGGGTTAGCCTCAGCCCTAGGAGAGTGTTAGGGTTAGGGATAGGGTTAGCATCAGGCCTAGGATAGTGTTAGGGTTAGGGTTAGGGTTAGCATCAGCCCTAGGATAGTGTTAGGGTTAGGGTTAGCATCAGGCCTAGGATAGTGTTAGGGTTAGGGTTAGCATCAGCTCTAGGAGAGTGTTAGGGTTAGGGTTAGGGTTAGCATCAGCCCTAGGATAGTGTTAGGGTTAGGGTTAGGGTTAGCATCAGCCCTAGGATAGTGTTAGGGTTAGAGTTTGCATCAGCCCTAGGATAGTTTTAGGGTTAGGGTTAGGGTTAGCATCAGCCCTAGGATAGTGTTAGGGTTAGGGTTAGCATCAGCCCTAGGATAGTGTTAGGGTTAGGGTTAGGGTTAGCATGAGCCCTAGGATAGTGTTAGGGTTAGCGTTAGCATCAGCCCTAGGATAGTGTTACGGTTAGGGTTAGGGTTAGCATCAGCCCTAGGATAGTGTTAGTGTTAGGGTTAGCATCAACCCTAGGATAGTGTTAGGGTTAGGGTTAGCATCAGCCCTAGGACAGTGTTAGGGTTAGGGTTAGCCTCAGCCCTAGGAGAGTGTTAGGGTTAGGGATAGGGTTAGCATCAGGCCTAAGATAGTGTGAGGGTTAGGGTTAGGGTTATCATCAGGCCTAGGATAGTGTTAGGGTTAGGGTTAGCATCAGGCCTAGGATAGTGTTAGGGTTAGGGTTAGCATCAGCCCTAGGAGAGTGTTAGGGTTAGGGTTAGGGTTAGCATCAGTCCTAGGATAGTGTTAGGGTTACGGTTAACATCAGCCCTAGGATAGTGTTAGGGTTAGGGTTAGGGTTAGCATCTGCTCTAGTATAGTGTTAGGTTTAGGGTTAGCATCAGACCTAGGATAGTGTTTGGGTTAGGGTTAGGGTAAGCATCAGCCCTAGGATAGTGTAAGTGTTAGGGTTAGGGTTAGCATCAGGCCTAGGATAGTGTTAGGGTTAGGTTAGCATCAGCCCTAGGATAGTGTTAGGGTTCGTGTTAGGGTTAGCATCAGCCCTAGGATAGTATTAGGGTTAGGGTTAGCATCAGCCCTAGGATAGTGTTAGGGGTAGGGTTAGGGTTAGCACCAGGCCTAGGATAGTGTTAGTGTTAGGGTTAGCATCAGCCTTAGGATAGTGTTAGGGTTAGGGTTAGGGTTAGCATCAGCCGTAGGATAGTGTTAGGGTTAGGGTTAGTCTGAGCCCTAAGATAGTGTTAGAGTTAGGGTTAGGGTTAGCATCAGCACTAGGATAGTGTTAGGGTTAGGGTTAGGGTTAGCATCAGCCCTAGGATAGTGTTAGTCTTAGGGTTAGCATCAGCCCTAGGATAGTGTTAGGGTTAGGGTTAGGGTTAGCATCCGCCCTTGGATAGTGTTAGGGTTAGGATTAGGGTTAGCATCAGCCCTAGGATAGTGTTAGGGTTAGGGTTAACATAAACCCTAGGATAGTGTTAGGGTTAGGGTTAGGGTTAGCATCAGTTCAAGGATAGTGTTAGGGTTAGCGTTAGGGTTAGCATCAGCCCTAGGATAGTGTTAGGGTTAGGGTTAGCATCAGCCCTATGATAGTGTTAGGATTAGAATTACGGTTAGCATCAGCCCTAGGACAGTGTTAGGGTTAGTGTTAGCATCAACCCTAGGATAGTGTTTGGGTTAGGGTTAGGGTTAGCATTAGCCCTAGGTTAGTGTTAGGGTTAGGGTTAGCATCAGGCCTAGGATAGTGTTATGGTTAGGGTTAGCATCAGCCCTAGGATAGTGTTAGGGTTAGGGTTAGGGTTAGCATCAGCCCTAGGATAGTGTTAGGGTTAGGGTTAGGGTTAGCATCAGCCCTAGGATAGTATTAGGGTTAGGGCTAGCATCAGCCCTAGGATAGTGTTAGGGTTAGGGTTAGGGTTAGCACCAGGCCTAGCATAGAGTTAGTGTTAGGGTTAGCATCAGCCTTAGGATAGTGTTAGGGTTAGGGTTAGGGTTAGCATCAGCCGTAGGATAGTGTTAGGGTTAGGGTTAGCCTCAGCCCTAAGATAGTGTTAGAGTTAGGGTTAGGGTTAGCATCAGCCCTAGGATAGTGTTAGGGTTAGGTTTAGGGTTAGCATCAGCCCTAGGATAGTGTTAGTGTTAGGGTTAGCATCAGCCCTAGGATAGTGTTAGGGTTATGGTTAGGGTTAGCATCCGCCCTAGGATAGTGTTAGGGTTAGGGTTAGGTTTAGTATCCGCCCTAGGATAGTGTTAGGGTTAGGGTTAGGTTTAGCATCAGCCCTAGGATACTGTTAGGGTTAGGGTTAACATAAACCCTAGGATATTGTTAGGGTTAGGGTTAGGGTTATCATCAGGCCTAGGATAATGTTAGGGTTAGGGTTAGGGTTAGCATCAGTTCAAGGATAGTGTTAGGGTTAGCGTTAGGGTTAGCATCAGCCCTAGGATAGTGTTAGGGTTAGGGTTAGCATCAGCCCTAGGATAGTGTTAGGGTTAGGCTTAGTGTTAGCATCAGCCCTAGGAGAGTGTTAGGGTTAGGGTTAGCATCAACCCTAGGATAGTGTTTGGGTTAGGGTTAGGGTTAGCATCAGCCCTAGGATAGTGTTAGGGTTAGGGTTAGCCTCAGCCCTAGGAGAGTGTTAGGGTTAGGGATAGGGTTAGCATCAGGCCTAGGATAGTGTTAGGGTTAGGGTTAGGGTTAGGGTTAGCGTTAGCATCAGCTCTAGGATAGTGTTAGGGTTAGGGTTAGGGTTAGCATCAGCCCTAGGATAGTGTTAGGGTTAGGGTTAGGGTTAGCATCAGCCCTAGGATAGTGTTAGTGTTAGGGTTAGCATCAGCCCTAGGATAGTGTTAGGGTTAGGGTTAGGGTTAGCATCAGCCCTAGGATAGCGTTAGGGTTAGGGTTAGCATCAGCCCTAGGATAGTGTTAGGGTTAGGGTTAGGGTTAGCATCAGCCCTAGGATAGTGTTAGGGTTAGGGTTAGCATCAACCCTAGGATAGTGTTAGGGTTAGGGTTAGCCTCAGCCCTAGGAGAGTGTTAGCGTTAGGGATACGGTTAGCATCAGGCCTAGGATAGTGTTAGGGTTAGGGTTAGGGTTAGCATCAGCCCTAGGATAGTGTTAGTGTTAGGGTTAGCATCAGTCCTAGGACAGTGTTAGGGTTAGGGTTAGCATCAGCCCTAGGAGAATGTTAGGGTTAGGGTTAGGGTTAGCATCAGCCCTAGGATATTGTTAGGGTTAGGGTTAGGGTTAGCATCAGCCCTAGGATAGCGTTAGGGTTAGAGTTTGCATCAGCCCTAGGATAGTTTTAGGGTTAGGGTTAGGGTTAGCATCAGCCCTAGGATAGTGTTAGGGTTAGGGTTAGCATCAGCCCTAGGATAGTGTTAGGGTTAGGGTTAGGGTTAGCATCAGCCCTAGGATAGTGTTAGGGTTAGGGTTAGCATCAGCCCTAGGATAGTGTTAGGGTTAGGGTTAGGGTTAGCATCAGCCCTAGGATAGTGTTAGGGTTAGGGTTAGCATCAACCCTAGGATAGTGTTAGGGTTAGGGTTAGGGTTAGCATCAGCCCTAGGATAGTGTTAGGGTTAGGGTTAGCCTCAGCCCTAGGAGAGTGTTAGGGTTAGGGATAGGGTTAGCATCAGGCCTAAGATAGTGTTAGGGTTAGGCTTAGGGTTATCATCAGGCCTAGGATAGTGTTAGGGTTAGTGTTAGCATCAGGCCTAGGATAGTGTTAGGGTTAGGGTTAGCATCAGCCCTAGGAGAGTGTTAGGGTTAGGGTTATGGTTAGCATCAGCCCTAGGATAGTGTTAGGGTTAGGGTTAACATCAGCCCTAGGATAGTGTTAGGGTTAGGGTTAGGGTTAGCATCAGCTCTAGGATAGTGTTAGGTTTAGGGTTAGCATCAGACCTAGGATAGTGTTTGGGTTAGGGTTAGGGTAAGCATCAGCCCTAGGATAGTGTAAGTGTTAGGGTTAGGGTTAGCATCAGGCCTAGGATAGTGTTAGGGTTAGGGTTAGCATCAGCCCTAGGATAGTGTTAGGGTTCGTTGTAGGGTTAGCATCAGCCCTAGGATAGTATTAGGGTTAGGGTTAGCATCAGCCTTAGGATAGTGTTAGGGGTAGGGTTAGGGTTAGCACCAGGCCTAGGATAGTGTTAGTGTTAGGGTTAGCATCAGCCTTAGGATAGTGTTACTGTTAGGGTTAGGGTTAGCATCAGCCGTAGGATAGTGTTAGGGTTAGGGTTAGCCTCAGCCCTGGGATAGTGTTAGGGTTAGGGTTAGGGTTAGCATCAGCCCTAGGATAGTGTTAGGGTTAGGGTTAGCATCAGCCCTAGGATAGTGTTAGGGTTAGGGTTAGGGTTAGCATCAGCCCTAGGATAGTGTTAGGGTTAGGGTTAGCATCAACCCTAGGATAGTGTTAGGGTTAGGGTTAGGGTTAGCATCAGCCCTAGGATAGTGTTAGGGTTAGGGTTAGCCTCAGCCCTAGGAGAGTGTTAGGGTTAGGGATAGGGTTAGCATCAGGCCTAGGATAGTGTTAGGGTTAGGGTTAGGGTTAGCATCAGCCCTAGGATAGTGTTAGGGTTAGGGTTAGCATCAGTCCTAGGACAGTGTTAGGGTTAGGGTTAGCATCAGCCCTAGGAGAGTGTTAGGGTTAGGGTTAGGGTTAGCATCAGCCCTAGGATAGTGTTAGGGTTAGGGTTAGGGATAGCATCAGCTCTAGGATACTGTTAGGGTTAGAGTTTGCATCAGCCCTAGGATAGTTTTAGGGTTAGGGTTAGGGTTAGCATCAGCCCTAGGATAGTGTTAGGGTTAGGGTTAGCATCAGCCCTAGGATAGTGTTAGGGTTAGGGTTAGGGTTAGCATCAGCCCTAGGATAGTGTTAGGGTTAGGGTTAGCATCAGCCCTAGGATAGTGTTAGGGTTAGGGTTAGGGTTATCATCAGCCCTAGGATAGTGTTAGGGTTAGGGTTAGCATCAACCCTAGGATAGTGTTAGGGTTAGGGTTAGGGTTAGCATCAGCCCTAGGATAGTGTTAGGGTTAGGGTTAGCCTCAGCCCTAGGAGAGTGTTAGGGTTAGGGATAGGGTTAGCATCAGGCCTAAGATAGTGTTAGGGTTAGGCTTAGGGTTATCATCAGGCCTAGGATAGTGTTAGGGTTAGGGTTAGCATCAGGCCTAGGATAGTGTTAGGGTTAGGGTTAGCATCAGCCCTAGGAGAGTGTTAGGGTTAGGGTTATGGTTGGCATCAGCCCTAGGATAGTGTTAGGGTTAGGGTTAACATCAGCCCTAGGATAGTGTTAGGGTTAGGGTTAGGGTTAGCATCAGCTCTAGGATAGTGTTAGGTTTAGGGTTAGCATCAGACCTAGGATAGTGTTTGGGTTAGGGTTAGGGTAAGCATCAGCCCTAGGATAGTGTAAGTGTTAGGGTTAGGGTTAGCATCAGGCCTAGGATAGTGTTAGGGTTAGGGTTAGCATCAGCCCTAGGATAGTGTTAGGGTTCGTGTTAGGGTTAGCATCAGCCCTAGTATAGTATTAGGGTTAGGGTTAGCATCAGCCCTAGGATAGTGTTAGGGGTAGGGTTAGCATCAGCCCTAGGATAGTGTTAGGGTTAGGGTTAGGGTTAGTATCCGCCCTTGGATAGTGTTAGGGTTAGGGTTAGGGTTAGCATCAGCCCTAGGATAGTGTTAGGGTTAGGGTTAAAATAAACCCTAGGATAGTGTTAGGGTTAGGGTTAGGGTTAGCATCAGTTCAAGGATAGTGTTAGGGTTAGCGTTAGGGTTAGCATCAGCCCTAGGATAGTGTTAGGGTTAGGGTTAGCATCAGCCCTAGGATGGTGTTAGGATTAGGGTTACGGTTAGCATCAGCCCTAGGACAGTGTTAGGGTTAGTGTTAGCATCAACCCTAGGATAGTGTTTGGGTTAGGGTTAGGGTTAGCATTAGCCCTAGGATAGTGTTAGGGTTAGGGTTAGCATCAGGCCTAGGATAGTGTTATGGTTAGGGTTAGCATCAGCCCTAGGATAGTGTTAGGGTTAGGGTTAGGGTTAGCATCAGCCCTAGGATAGTGTTAGGGTTAGGGTTAGGGTTAGCATCAGCCCTAGGATAGTATTAGGGTTAGGGCTAGCATCAGCCCTAGGATAGTGTTAGGGTTAGGGTTAGGGTTAGCACCAGGCCTAGCATAGAGTTAGTGTTAGGGTTAGCATCAGCCTTAGGATAGTGTTAGGGTTAGGGTTAGGGTTAGCATCAGCCGTAGGATAGTGTTAGGGTTAGGGTTAGCCTCAGCCCTAAGATAGTGTTAGAGTTAGGGTTAGGGTTAGCATCAGCCCTAGGATAGTGTTAGGGTTAGGTTTAGGGTTAGCATCAGCCCTAGGATAGTGTTAGTGTTAGGGTTAGCATCAGCCCTAGGATAGTGTTAGGGTTATGGTTAGGGTTAGCATCCGCCCTAGGATAGTGTTAGGGTTAGGGTTAGGTTTAGTATCCGCCCTAGGATAGTGTTAGGGTTAGGGTTAGGTTTAGCATCAGCCCTAGGATACTGTTAGGGTTAGGGTTAACATAAACCCTAGGATATTGTTAGGGTTAGGGTTAGGGTTATCATCAGGCCTAGGATAATGTTAGGGTTAGGGTTAGGGTTAGCATCAGTTCAAGGATAGTTTTAGGGTTAGCGTTAGGGTTAGCATCAGCCCTAGGATAGTGTTAGGGTTAGGGTTAGCATCAGCCCTAGGATAGTGTTAGGGTTAGGCTTAGTGTTAGCATCAGCCCTAGGAGAGTGTTAGGGTTAGGGTTAGCATCAACCCTAGGATAGTGTTTGGGTTAGGGTTAGGGTTAGCATCAGCCCTAGGATAGTGTTAGGGTTAGGGTTAGCCTCAGCCCTAGGAGAGTGTTAGGGTTAGGGATAGGGTTAGCATCAGGCCTAGGATAGTGTTAGGGTTAGGGTTAGGGTTAGGGTTAGCGTTAGCATCAGCTCTAGGATAGTGTTAGGGTTAGGGTTAGGGTTAGCATCAGCCCTAGGATAGTGTTAGGGTTAGGGTTAGGGTTAGCATCAGCCCTAGGATAGTGTTAGTGTTAGGGTTAGCATCAGCCCTAGGATAGTGTTAGGGTTAGGGTTAGGGTTAGCATCAGCCCTAGGATAGCGTTAGGGTTAGGGTTAGCATCAGCCCTAGGATAGTGTTAGGGTTATGGTTAGGGTTAGCATCAGCCCTAGGATAGTGTTAGGGTTAGGGTTAGCATCAACCCTAGGATAGTGTTAGGGTTAGGGTTAGGGTTAGCATCAGCCCTAGGATAGTGTTAGTGTTAGGGTTAGCCTCAGCCCTAGGAGAGTGTTAGCGTTAGGGATACGGTTAGCATCAGGCCTAGGATAGTGTTAGGGTTAGGGTTAGGGTTAGCATCAGCCCTAGGATAGTGTTAGTGTTAGGGTTAGCATCAGTCCTAGGACAGTGTTAGGGTTAGGGTTAGCATCAGCCCTAGGAGAATGTTAGGGTTAGGGTTAGGGTTAGCATCAGCCCTAGGATAGTGTTAGGGTTAGGGTTAGGGTTAGCATCAGCCCTAGGATAGCGTTAGGGTTAGAGTTTGCATCAGCCCTAGGATAGTTTTAGGGTTAGGGTTAGGGTTAGCATCAGCCCTAGGATAGTGTTAGGGTTAGGGTTAGCATCAGCCCTAGGATAGTGTTAGGGTTAGGGTTAGGGTTAGCATCAGCCCTAGGATAGTGTTAGGGTTAGGGTTAGCATCAGCCCTAGGATAGTGTTAGGGTTAGGGTTAGGGTTAGCATCAGCCCTAGGATAGTGTTAGGGTTAGGGTTAGCATCAACCCTAGGATAGTGTTAGGGTTAGGGTTAGGGTTAGCATCAGCCCTAGGATAGTGTTAGGGTTAGGGTTAGCCTCAGCCCTAGGAGAGTGTTAGGGTTAGGGATAGGGTTAGCATCAGGCCTAAGATAGTGTTAGGGTTAGGCTTAGGGTTATCATCAGGCCTAGGATAGTGTTAGGGTTAGTGTTAGCATCAGGCCTAGGATAGTGTTAGGGTTAGGGTTAGCATCAGCCCTAGGAGAGTGTTAGGGTTAGGGTTATGGTTAGCATCAGCCCTAGGATAGTGTTAGGGTTAGGGTTAACATCAGCCCTAGGATAGTGTTAGGGTTAGGGTTAGGGTTAGCATCAGCTCTAGGATAGTGTTAGGTTTAGGGTTAGCATCAGACCTAGGATAGTGTTTGGGTTAGGGTTAGGGTAAGCATCAGCCCTAGGATAGTGTAAGTGTTAGGGTTAGGGTTAGCATCAGGCCTAGGATAGTGTTAGGGTTAGGGTTAGCATCAGCCCTAGTATAGTGTTAGGGTTCGTTGTAGGGTTAGCATCAGCCCTAGGATAGTATTAGGGTTAGGGTTAGCATCAGCCCTAGGATAGTGTTAGGGGTAGGGTTAGGGTTAGCACCAGGCCTAGGATAGTGTTAGTGTTAGGGTTAGCATCAGCCTTAGGATAGTGTTACTGTTAGGGTTAGGGTTAGCATCAGCCGTAGGATAGTGTTAGGGTTAGGGTTAGCCTCAGCCCTGGGATAGTGTTAGGGTTAGGGTTAGGGTTAGCATCAGCCCTAGGATAGTGTTAGGGTTAGGGTTAGCATCAGCCCTAGGATAGTGTTAGGGTTAGGGTTAGGGTTAGCATCAGCCCTAGGATAGTGTTAGGGTTAGCGTTAGCATCAACCCTAGGATAGTGTTAGGGTTAGGGTTAGGGTTAGCATCAGCCCTAGGATAGTGTTAGGGTTAGGGTTAGCCTCAGCCCTAGGAGAGTGTTAGGGTTAGGGATAGGGTTAGCATCAGGCCTAGGATACTGTTAGGGTTAGGGTTAGGGTTAGCATCAGCCCTAGGATAGTGTTAGGGTTAGGGTTAGCATCAGTCCTAGGACAGTGTTAGGGTTAGGGTTAGCATCAGCCCTAGGAGAGTGTTAGGGTTAGGGTTAGGGTTAGCATCAGCCCTAGGATAGTGTTAGGGTTAGGGTTAGGGTTAGCATCAGCCCTAGGATACTGTTAGGGTTAGAGTTTGCATCAGCCCTAGGATAGTTTTAGGGTTAGGGTTAGGGTTAGCATCAGCCCTAGGATAGTGTTAGGGTTAGGGTTAGCATCAGCCCTAGGATAGTGTTAGGGTTAGGGTTAGGGTTAGCATCAGCCCTAGGATAGTGTTAGGGTTAGGGTTAGCATCAGCCCTAGGATAGTGTTAGGGTTAGGGTTAGGGTTAGCATCAGCCCTAGGATAGTGTTAGGGTTAGGGTTAGCATCAACCCTAGGATAGTGTTAGGGTTAGGGTTAGGGTTAGCATCAGCCCTAGGATAGTGTTAGGGTTAGGGTTAGCCTCAGCCCTAGGAGAGTGTTAGGGTTAGGGATAGGGTTAGCATCAGGCCTAAGATAGTGTTAGGGTTAGGCTTAGGGTTATCATCAGGCCTAGGATAGTGTTAGGGTTAGGGTTAGCATCAGGCCTAGGATAGTGTTAGGGTTAGGGTTAGCATCAGCCCTAGGAGAGTGTTAGGGTTAGGGTTATGGTTGGCATCAGCCCTAGGATAGTGTTAGGGTTAGGGTTAACATCAGCCCTAGGATAGTGTTAGGGTTAGGGTTAGGGTTAGCATCAGCTCTAGGATAGTGTTAGGTTTAGGGTTAGCATCAGACCTAGGATAGTGTTTGGGTTAGGGTTAGGGTAAGCATCAGCCCTAGGATAGTGTAAGTGTTAGGGTTAGGGTTAGCATCAGGCCTAGGATAGTGTTAGGGTTTGGGTTAGCATCAGCCCTAGGATAGTGTTAGGGTTCGTGTTAGGGTTAGCATCAGCCCTAGGATAGTATTAGGGTTAGGGTTAGCATCAGCCCTAGGATAGTGTTAGGGGTAGGGTTAGGGTTAGCACCAGGCCTAGGATAGTGTTAGTGTTAGGGTTAGCATCAGCCTTAGGATAGTGTTACTGTTAGGGTTAGGGTTAGCATCAGCCGTAGGATAGTGTTAGGGTTAGGGTTAGCCTCAGCCCTAAGATAGTGTTAGGGTTAGGGTTAGGGTTAGCATCAGCCCTAGGATAGTGTTAGTGTTAGGGTTAGCATCAGCCCTAGGATACTGTTAGGGTTAGGGTTAGGGTTAGCATCCGCCCTAGGATAGTGTTATGGTTAGGGTTAGGGTTAGCATCAGCCCTAGGATAGTGTTAGGGTTAGGGTTAACATAAACCCTAGGATAGTGTTAGGGTTAGGGTTAGGGTTATCATCAGGCCTAGGATAGTGTTAGGGTTAGGGTTAGGGTTAGCATCAGTTCAAGGATAGTGTTAGGGTTAGCGTTAGGGTTAGCATCAGCCCTAGGATAGTGTTAGGGTTAGGGTTAGCATCAGCCCTAGGATAGTGTTAGGATTAGGGTTAGGGTTAGCATCAGTTCAAGGATAGTGTTAGGGTTAGCGTTAGGGTTAGCATCAGCCCTAGGATAGTGTTAGGGTTAAGGTTAGCATCAGCCCTAGGATAGTGTTAGGATTAGGGTTAGGGTTAGCATCAGCCCTAGGATAGTGTTAGGGATAGGGTTACCATCAACCCTAGGATAGTGATTGGGTTAGGGTTAGGGTTAGCATTAGCCCTAGGATAGTGTTAGGGTTAGGGTTAGCCTCAGCCCTAGGAGAGTGTTAGGGTTAGGGATAGGGTTAGCATCAGGCCTAGGATAGTGTTAGGGTTAGGGTTAGGGTTAGCATCAGCCCCAGGATAGTGTTAGGGTTAGGGTTAGCATCAGGCCTAGGATAGTGTTAGGGTTAGGGTTAGCATCATCCCTAGGAGAGTGTAAGGGTTAGGGTTAGGGTTAGCATCAGCCCTAGGATAGTGTTAGGTTTAGGGTTAGGGTTAGCATCAGCCCTAGGATAGTGTTAGGGTTAGAGTTTGCATCAGCCCTAGGATAGTTTTAGGGTTAGGGTTAGGGTTAGTATCAGCCCTAGGATAGTGTTAGGGTTAGGGTTAGCATCAGCCCTAGGATAGTGTTAGGGTTAGGGTTAGGGTTAGCATCAGCCCTAGGATAGTGTTAGGGTTAGCGTTAGCATCAGCCCTAGGATAGTGTTACGGTTAGGGTTAGGGTTAGCATCAGCCCTAGGATAGTGTTAGTGTTAGGGTTAGCATCAACCCTAGGATAGTGTTAGGGTTAGGGTTAGCATCAGCCCTAGGATAGTGTTAGGGTTAGGGTTAGCCTCAGCCCTAGGAGAGTGTTAGGGTTAGGGATAGGGTTAGCATCAGGCCTAAGATAGTGTGAGGGTTAGGGTTAGGGTTATCATCAGGCCTAGGATAGTGTTAGGGTTAGGGTTAGCATCAGCCCTAGGAGAGTGTTAGGGTTAGGGTTATGGTTAGCATCAGCCCTAGGATAGTGTTAGGGTTAGGGTTAACATCAGCCCTAGGATAGTGTTAGGGTTAGGGTTAGGGTTAGCATCAGCTCTAGGATAGTGTTAGGTTTAGGGTTAGCATCAGACCTAGGATAGTGTTTGGGTTAGGGTTAGGGTAAGCATCAGCCCTAGGATAGTGTAAGTGTTAGGGTTAGGGTTAGCATCAGGCCTAGGATAGTGTTAGGGTTAGGGTTAGCATCAGCCCTAGTATAGTGTTAGGGTTCGTTGTAGGGTTAGCATCAGCCCTAGGATAGTATTAGGGTTAGGGTTAGCATCAGCCCTAGGATAGTGTTAGGGGTAGGGTTAGGGTTAGCACCAGGCCTAGGATAGTGTTAGTGTTAGGGTTAGCATCAGCCTTAGGATAGTGTTACTGTTAGGGTTAGGGTTAGCATCAGCCGTAGGATAGTGTTAGGGTTAGGGTTAGCCTCAGCCCTGGGATAGTGTTAGGGTTAGGGTTAGGGTTAGCATCAGCCCTAGGATAGTGTTAGGGTTAGGGTTAGCATCAGCCCTAGGATAGTGTTAGGGTTAGGGTTAGGGTTAGCATCAGCCCTAGGATAGTGTTAGGGTTAGCGTTAGCATCAACCCTAGGATAGTGTTAGGGTTAGGGTTAGGGTTAGCATCAGCCCTAGGATAGTGTTAGGGTTAGGGTTAGCCTCAGCCCTAGGAGAGTGTTAGGGTTAGGGATAGGGTTAGCATCAGGCCTAGGATACTGTTAGGGTTAGGGTTAGGGTTAGCATCAGCCCTAGGATAGTGTTAGGGTTAGGGTTAGCATCAGTCCTAGGACAGTGTTAGGGTTAGGGTTAGCATCAGCCCTAGGAGAGTGTTAGGGTTAGGGTTAGGGTTAGCATCAGCCCTAGGATAGTGTTAGGGTTAGGGTTAGGGTTAGCATCAGCCCTAGGATACTGTTAGGGTTAGAGTTTGCATCAGCCCTAGGATAGTTTTAGGGTTAGGGTTAGGGTTAGCATCAGCCCTAGGATAGTGTTAGGGTTAGGGTTAGCATCAGCCCTAGGATAGTGTTAGGGTTAGGGTTAGGGTTAGCATCAGCCCTAGGATAGTGTTAGGGTTAGGGTTAGCATCAGCCCTAGGATAGTGTTAGGGTTAGGGTTAGGGTTAGCATCAGCCCTAGGATAGTGTTAGGGTTAGGGTTAGCATCAACCCTAGGATAGTGTTAGGGTTAGGGTTAGGGTTAGCATCAGCCCTAGGATAGTGTTAGGGTTAGGGTTAGCCTCAGCCCTAGGAGAGTGTTAGGGTTAGGGATAGGGTTAGCATCAGGCCTAAGATAGTGTTAGGGTTAGGCTTAGGGTTATCATCAGGCCTAGGATAGTGTTAGGGTTAGGGTTAGCATCAGGCCTAGGATAGTGTTAGGGTTAGGGTTAGCATCAGCCCTAGGAGAGTGTTAGGGTTAGGGTTATGGTTGGCATCAGCCCTAGGATAGTGTTAGGGTTAGGGTTAACATCAGCCCTAGGATAGTGTTAGGGTTAGGGTTAGGGTTAGCATCAGCTCTAGGATAGTGTTAGGTTTAGGGTTAGCATCAGACCTAGGATAGTGTTTGGGTTAGGGTTAGGGTAAGCATCAGCCCTAGGATAGTGTAAGTGTTAGGGTTAGGGTTAGCATCAGGCCTAGGATAGTGTTAGGGTTTGGGTTAGCATCAGCCCTAGGATAGTGTTAGGGTTCGTGTTAGGGTTAGCATCAGCCCTAGGATAGTATTAGGGTTAGGGTTAGCATCAGCCCTAGGATAGTGTTAGGGGTAGGGTTAGGGTTAGCACCAGGCCTAGGATAGTGTTAGTGTTAGGGTTAGCATCAGCCTTAGGATAGTGTTACTGTTAGGGTTAGGGTTAGCATCAGCCGTAGGATAGTGTTAGGGTTAGGGTTAGC
This sequence comes from Lemur catta, assembly GCF_020740605.2. NCBI lineage: Eukaryota > Metazoa > Chordata > Mammalia > Primates > Lemuridae > Lemur > Lemur catta. Next base: position 1,532,562 of record NW_025423851.1, on the reverse strand, counting down.
CTCAGCCCTAAGATAGTGTTAGGGTTAGGGTTAGGGTTAGCATCAGCCCTAGGATAGTGTTAGTGTTAGGGTTAGCATCAGCCCTAGGATACTGTTAGGGTTAGGGTTAGGGTTAGCATCCGCCCTAGGATAGTGTTATGGTTAGGGTTAGGGTTAGCATCAGCCCTAGGATAGTGTTAGGGTTAGGGTTAACATAAACCCTAGGATAGTGTTAGGGTTAGGGTTAGGGTTATCATCAGGCCTAGGATAGTGTTAGGGTTAGGGTTAGGGTTAGCATCAGTTCAAGGATAGTGTTAGGGTTAGCGTTAGGGTTAGCATCAGCCCTAGGATAGTGTTAGGGTTAGGGTTAGCATCAGCCCTAGGATAGTGTTAGGATTAGGGTTAGGGTTAGCATCAGTTCAAGGATAGTGTTAGGGTTAGCGTTAGGGTTAGCATCAGCCCTAGGATAGTGTTAGGGTTAAGGTTAGCATCAGCCCTAGGATAGTGTTAGGATTAGGGTTAGGGTTAGCATCAGCCCTAGGATAGTGTTAGGGATAGGGTTACCATCAACCCTAGGATAGTGATTGGGTTAGGGTTAGGGTTAGCATTAGCCCTAGGATAGTGTTAGGGTTAGGGTTAGCCTCAGCCCTAGGAGAGTGTTAGGGTTAGGGATAGGGTTAGCATCAGGCCTAGGATAGTGTTAGGGTTAGGGTTAGGGTTAGCATCAGCCCCAGGATAGTGTTAGGGTTAGGGTTAGCATCAGGCCTAGGATAGTGTTAGGGTTAGGGTTAGCATCATCCCTAGGAGAGTGTAAGGGTTAGGGTTAGGGTTAGCATCAGCCCTAGGATAGTGTTAGGTTTAGGGTTAGGGTTAGCATCAGCCCTAGGATAGTGTTAGGGTTAGAGTTTGCATCAGCCCTAGGATAGTTTTAGGGTTAGGGTTAGGGTTAGTATCAGCCCTAGGATAGTGTTAGGGTTAGGGTTAGCATCAGCCCTAGGATAGTGTTAGGGTTAGGGTTAGGGTTAGCATCAGCCCTAGGATAGTGTTAGGGTTAGCGTTAGCATCAGCCCTAGGATAGTGTTACGGTTAGGGTTAGGGTTAGCATCAGCCCTAGGATAGTGTTAGTGTTAGGGTTAGCATCAACCCTAGGATAGTGTTAGGGTTAGGGTTAGCATCAGCCCTAGGATAGTGTTAGGGTTAGGGTTAGCCTCAGCCCTAGGAGAGTGTTAGGGTTAGGGATAGGGTTAGCATCAGGCCTAAGATAGTGTGAGGGTTAGGGTTAGGGTTATCATCAGGCCTAGGATAGTGTTAGGGTTAGGGTTAGCATCAGGCCTAGGATAGTGTTAGGGTTAGGGTTAGCATCAGCCCTAGGAGAGTGTTAGGGTTAGGGTTAGGGTTAGCATCAGCCCTAGGATAGTGTTAGGGTTAGGGTTAACATCAGCCCTAGGATAGTGTTAGGGTTAGGGTTAGGGTTAGCATCTGCTCTAGGATAGTGTTAGGGTTAGGGTTAGGGTAAGCATCAGCCCTAGGATAGTGTAAGTGTTAGGGTTAGGGTTAGCATCAGGCCTAGGATAGTGTTAGGGTTAGGGATAGCATCAGCCCTAGGATAGTGTTAGGGTTCGTGTTAGGGTTAGCATCAGCCCTAGGATAGTATTAGGGTTAGGGTTAGCATCAGCCCTAGGATAGTGTTAGGGTTAGGGTTAACATAAACCCTAGGATATTGTTAGGGGTAGGGTTAGGGTTAGCACCAGGCCTAGGATAGTGTTAGTGTTAGGGTTAGCATCAGCCTTAGGATAGTGTTACTGTTAGGGTTAGGGTTAGCATCAGCCGTAGGATAGTGTTAGGGTTAGGATTAGCCTCAGCCCTAAGATAGTGTTAGAGTTAGGGTTAGGGTTAGCATCAGCACTAGGATAGTGTTAGGGTTAGGGTTAGGGTTAGCATCAGCCCTAGGATAGTGTTAGTGTTAGGGTTAGCATCAGCCCTAGGATAGTGTTAGGGTTAGGGTTATGGTTAGCATCAGCCCTAGGATAGTGTTAGGGTTAGGGTTAGGGTTAGCATCAGCCATAGGATAGTGTTAGGGTTAGGGTTAACATAAATCCTAGGATAGTGTTAGGGTTAGGGTTAGGGTTATCATCAGGCCTAGGATAGTGTTAGGGTTAGGGTTATTGTTAGCATCAGTTCAAGGATAGTGTTAGGGTTAGCGTTAGGGTTAGCATCAGCCCTAGGATAGTGTTGGGTTTAGGGTTAGCATCAGACCTAGGATAGTGTTAGGGTTAGGGTTAGCGTTAGCATTAGCCCTAGGATAGTGTAAGTGTCAGGGTTAAGGTTAGCATTAGGCCTAGGATAGTGTTAGGGTTAGGGTTAGCATCAGCCCTAGGATAGTCTTAGGGTTAGGGTTAGGGTTAGCATCAGCCCTAGGATAGTGTTAGGGTTAGGGTTAGCATCAGCCCTAGGATAGTGTTAGGGTTAGGGTTAGGGTTAGCATCAGCCCTAGGATAGTGTTAGGGTTAGGGTTAGAATCAACCCTAGGATAGTGTTAGGGTTAGGGTTAGGGTTAGCATCAGCCCTAGGATAGTGTTAGGGTTAGGGTTAGCCTCAGCCCTAGGAGAGTGTTAGGGTTAGGGATAGGGTTAGCATCAGGCCTAAGATAGTGTTAGGGTTAGGCTTAGGGTTATCATCAGGCCTAGGATAGTGTTAGGGTTAGGGTTAGCATCAGGCCTAGGATAGTGTTAGGGTTAGGGTTAGCATCAGCCCTAGGAGAGTGTTAGGGTTAGGGTTATGGTTGGCATCAGCCCTAGGATAGTGTTAGGGTTAGGGTTAACATCAGCCCTAGGATAGTGTTAGGGTTAGGGTTAGGGTTAGCATCAGCTCTAGGATAGTGTTAGGTTTAGAGTTAGCATCAGACCTAGGATAGTGTTTGGGTTAGGGTTAGGGTAAGCATCAGCCCTAGGATAGTGTAAGTGTTAGGGTTAGGGTTAGCATCAGGCCTAGGATAGTGTTAGGGTTAGGGTTAGCATCAGCCCTAGGATAGTGTTAGGGTTCGTGTTAGGGTTAGCATCAGCCCTAGTATAGTATTAGGGTTAGGGTTAGCATCAGCCCTAGGATAGTGTTAGGGGTAGGGTTAGCATCAGCCCTAGGATAGTGTTAGGGTTAGGGTTAGGGTTAGCATCCGCCCTTGGATAGTGTTAGGGTTAGGGTTAGGGTTAGCATCAGCCCTAGGATAGTGTTAGGGTTAGGGTTAACATAAACCCTAGGATAGTGTTAGGGTTAGGGTTAGGGTTAGCATCAGTTCAAGGATAGTGTTAGGGTTAGCGTTAGGGTTAGCATCAGCCCTAGGATAGTGTTAGGGTTAGGGTTAGCATCAGCCCTAGGATAGTGTTAGGATTAGGGTTACGGTTAGCATCAGCCCTAGGACAGTGTTAGGGTTAGTGTTAGCATCAACCCTAGGATAGTGTTTGGGTTAGGGTTAGGGTTAGCATTAGCCCTAGGATAGTGTTAGGGTTAGGGTTAGCATCAGGCCTAGGATAGTGTTATGGTTAGGGTTAGCATCAGCCCTAGGATAGTGTTAGGGTTAGGGTTAGGGTTAGCATCAGCCCTAGGATAGTGTTAGGGTTAGGGATAGGGTTAGCATCAGCCCTAGGATAGTATTAGGGTTAGGGCTAGCATCAGCCCTAGGATAGTGTTAGGGTTAGGGTTAGGGTTAGCACCAGGCCTAGCATAGAGTTAGTGTTAGGGTTAGCATCAGCCTTAGGATAGTGTTAGGGTTAGGGTTAGGGTTAGCATCAGCCGTAGGATAGTGTTAGGGTTAGGGTTAGCCTCAGCCCTAAGATAGTGTTAGAGTTAGGGTTAGGGTTAGCATCAGCCCTAGGATAGTGTTAGGGTTAGGTTTAGGGTTAGCATCAGCCCTAGGATAGTGTTAGTGTTAGGGTTAGCATCAGCCCTAGGATAGTGTTAGGGTTATGGTTAGGGTTAGCATCCGCCCTAGGATAGTGTTAGGGTTAGGGTTAGGTTTAGTATCCGCCCTAGGATAGTGTTAGGGTTAGGGTTAGGTTTAGCATCAGCCCTAGGATACTGTTAGGGTTAGGGTTAACATAAACCCTAGGATATTGTTAGGGTTAGGGTTAGGGTTATCATCAGGCCTAGGATAATGTTAGGGTTAGGGTTAGGGTTAGCATCAGTTCAAGGATAGTGTTAGGGTTAGCGTTAGGGTTAGCATCAGCCCTAGGATAGTGTTAGGGTTAGGGTTAGCATCAGCCCTAGGATAGTGTTAGGGTTAGGCTTAGTGTTAGCATCAGCCCTAGGAGAGTGTTAGGGTTAGGGTTAGCATCAACCCTAGGATAGTGTTTGGGTTAGGGTTAGGGTTAGCATCAGCCCTAGGATAGTGTTAGGGTTAGGGTTAGCCTCAGCCCTAGGAGAGTGTTAGGGTTAGGGATAGGGTTAGCATCAGGCCTAGGATAGTGTTAGGGTTAGGGTTAGGGTTAGGGTTAGCGTTAGCATCAGCTCTAGGATAGTGTTAGGGTTAGGGTTAGGGTTAGCATCAGCCCTAGGATAGTGTTAGGGTTAGGGTTAGGGTTAGCATCAGCCCTAGGATAGTGTTAGTGTTAGGGTTAGCATCAGCCCTAGGATAGTGTTAGGGTTAGGGTTAGGGTTAGCATCAGCCCTAGGATAGCGTTAGGGTTAGGGTTAGCATCAGCCCTAGGATAGTGTTAGGGTTAGGGTTAGGGTTAGCATCAGCCCTAGGATAGTGTTAGGGTTAGGGTTATCATCAACCCTAGGATAGTGTTAGGGTTAGGGTTAGGGTTAGCATCAGCCCTAGGATAGTGTTAGTGTTAGGGTTAGCCTCAGCCCTAGGAGAGTGTTAGCGTTAGGGATACGGTTAGCATCAGGCCTAGGATAGTGTTAGGGTTAGGGTTAGGGTTAGCATCAGCCCTAGGATAGTGTTAGTGTTAGGGTTAGCATCAGTCCTAGGACAGTGTTAGGGTTAGGGTTAGCATCAGCCCTAGGAGAATGTTAGGGTTAGGGTTAGGGTTAGCATCAGCCCTAGGATAGTGTTAGGGTTAGGGTTAGGGTTAGCATCAGCCCTAGGATAGCGTTAGGGTTAGAGTTTGCATCAGCCCTAGGATAGTTTTAGGGTTAGGGTTAGGGTTAGCATCAGCCCTAGGATAGTGTTAGGGTTAGGGTTAGCATCAGCCCTAGGATAGTGTTAGGGTTAGGGTTAGGGTTAGCATCAGCCCTAGGATAGTGTTAGGGTTAGGGTTAGCATCAGCCCTAGGATAGTGTTAGGGTTAGGGTTAGGGTTAGCATCAGCCCTAGGATAGTGTTAGGGTTAGGGTTAGCATCAACCCTAGGATAGTGTTAGGGTTAGGGTTAGGGTTAGCATCAGCCCTAGGATAGTGTTAGGGTTAGGGTTAGCCTCAGCCCTAGGAGAGTGTTAGGGTTAGGGATAGGGTTAGCATCAGGCCTAAGATAGTGTTAGGGTTAGGCTTAGGGTTATCATCAGGCCTAGGATAGTGTTAGGGTTAGTGTTAGCATCAGGCCTAGGATAGTGTTAGGGTTAGGGTTAGCATCAGCCCTAGGAGAGTGTTAGGGTTAGGGTTATGGTTAGCATCAGCCCTAGGATAGTGTTAGGGTTAGGGTTAACATCAGCCCTAGGATAGTGTTAGGGTTAGGGTTAGGGTTAGCATCAGCTCTAGGATAGTGTTAGGTTTAGGGTTAGCATCAGACCTAGGATAGTGTTTGGGTTAGGGTTAGGGTAAGCATCAGCCCTAGGATAGTGTAAGTGTTAGGGTTAGGGTTAGCATCAGGCCTAGGATAGTGTTAGGGTTAGGGTTAGCATCAGCCCTAGTATAGTGTTAGGGTTCGTTGTAGGGTTAGCATCAGCCCTAGGATAGTATTAGGGTTAGGGTTAGCATCAGCCCTAGGATAGTGTTAGGGGTAGGGTTAGGGTTAGCACCAGGCCTAGGATAGTGTTAGTGTTAGGGTTAGCATCAGCCTTAGGATAGTGTTACTGTTAGGGTTAGGGTTAGCATCAGCCGTAGGATAGTGTTAGGGTTAGGGTTAGCCTCAGCCCTGGGATAGTGTTAGGGTTAGGGTTAGGGTTAGCATCAGCCCTAGGATAGTGTTAGGGTTAGGGTTAGCATCAGCCCTAGGATAGTGTTAGGGTTAGGGTTAGGGTTAGCATCAGCCCTAGGATAGTGTTAGGGTTAGCGTTAGCATCAACCCTAGGATAGTGTTAGGGTTAGGGTTAGGGTTAGCATCAGCCCTAGGATAGTGTTAGGGTTAGGGTTAGCCTCAGCCCTAGGAGAGTGTTAGGGTTAGGGATAGGGTTAGCATCAGGCCTAGGATAGTGTTAGGGTTAGGGTTAGGGTTAGCATCAGCCCTAGGATAGTGTTAGGGTTAGGGTTAGCATCAGTCCTAGGACAGTGTTAGGGTTAGGGTTAGCATCAGCCCTAGGAGAGTGTTAGGGTTAGGGTTAGGGTTAGCATCAGCCCTAGGATAGTGTTAGGGTTAGGGTTAGGGTTAGCATCAGCCCTAGGATACTGTTAGGGTTAGAGTTTGCATCAGCCCTAGGATAGTTTTAGGGTTAGGGTTAGGGTTAGCATCAGCCCTAGGATAGTGTTAGGGTTAGGGTTAGCATCAGCCCTAGGATAGTGTTAGGGTTAGGGTTAGGGTTAGCATCAGCCCTAGGATAGTGTTAGGGTTAGGGTTAGCATCAGCCCTAGGATAGTGTTAGGGTTAGGGTTAGGGTTAGCATCAGCCCTAGGATAGTGTTAGGGTTAGGGTTAGCATCAACCCTAGGATAGTGTTAGGGTTAGGGTTAGGGTTAGCATCAGCCCTAGGATAGTGTTAGGGTTAGGGATAGGGTTAGCATCAGGCCTAAGATAGTGTTAGGGTTAGGCTTAGGGTTATCATCAGGCCTAGGATAGTGTTAGGGTTAGGGTTAGCATCAGGCCTAGGATAGTGTTAGGGTTAGGGTTAGCATCAGCCCTAGGAGAGTGTTAGGGTTAGGGTTATGGTTAGCATCAGCTCTAGGATAGTGTTAGGTTTAGGGTTAGCATCAGACCTAGGATAGTGTTTGGGTTAGGGTTAGGGTAAGCATCAGCCCTAGGATAGTGTAAGTGTTAGGGTTAGGGTTAGCATCAGGCCTAGGATAGTGTTAGGGTTAGGGTTAGCATCAGCCCTAGGATAGTGTTAGGGTTCGTGTTAGGGTTAGCATCAGCCCTAGTATAGTATTAGGGTTAGGGTTAGCATCAGCCCTAGGATAGTGTTAGGGGTAGGGTTAGGGTTAGCACCAGGCCTAGGATAGTGTTAGTGTTAGGGTTAGCATCAGCCTTAGGATAGTGTTACTGTTAGGGTTAGGGTTAGCATCAGCCGTAGGATAGTGTTAGGGTTAGGGTTAGCCTCAGCCCTAAGATAGTGTTAGAGTTAGGGTTAGGGTTACCATCAGCACTAGGATAGTGTTAGGGTTAGGGTTAGGGTTAGCATCAGCCCTAGGATAGTGTTAGTGTTAGGGTTAGCATCAGCCCTAGGATACTGTTATGGTTAGGGTTAGGGTTAGCATCCGCCCTAGGATAGTGTTATGGTTAGGGTTAGGGTTAGCATCAGCCCTAGGATAGTGTTAGGGTTAGGGTTAACATAAACCCTAGGATAGTGTTAGGGTTAGGGTTAGGGTTATCATCAGGCCTAGGATAGTGTTAGGGTTAGGGTTAGGGTTAGCATCAGTTCAAGGATAGTGTTAGGGTTAGCGTTAGGGTTAGCATCAGCCCTAGGATAGTGTTAGGGTTAGGGTTAGCATCAGCCCTAGGATAGTGTTAGGATTAGGGTTAGGGTTAGCATCAGTTCAAGGATAGTGTTAGGGTTAGCGTTAGGGTTAGAATCAGCCCTAGGATAGTGTTAGGGTTAAGGTTAGCATCAGCCCTAGGATAGTGTTAGGATTAGGGTTAGGGTTAGCATCAGCCCTAGGATACTGTTAGGGTTAGAGTTTGCATCAGCCCTAGGATAGTTTTAGGGTTAGGGTTAGGGTTAGCATCAGCCCTAGGATAGTGTTAGGGTTAGGGTTAGCATCAGCCCTAGGATAGTGTTAGGGTTAGGGTTAGGGTTAGCATCAGCCCTAGGATAGTGTTAGGGTTAGCGTTAGCATCAGCCCTAGGATAGTGTTACGGTTAGGGTTAGGGTTAGCATCAGCCCTAGGATAGTGTTAGTGTTAGGGTTAGCATCAACCCTAGGATAGTGTTAGGGTTAGGGTTAGCATCAGCCCTAGGATAGTGTTAGGGTTAGGGTTAGCCTCAGCCCTAGGAGAGTGTTAGGGTTAGGGATAGGGTTAGCATCAGGCCTAAGATAGTGTGAGGGTTAGGGTTAGGGTTATCATCAGGCCTAGGATAGTGTTAGGGTTAGGGTTAGCATCAGCCCTAGGAGAGTGTTAGGGTTAGGGTTAGGGTTAGCATCAGCCCTAGGATAGTGTTAGGGTTAGGGTTAACATCAGCCCTAGGATAGTGTTAGGGTTAGGGTTAGGGTTAGCATCTGCTCTAGGATAGTGTTAGGGTTAGGGTTAGGGTAAGCATCAGCCCTAGGATAGTGTAAGTGTTAGGGTTAGGGTTAGCATCAGGCCTAGGATAGTGTTAGGGTTAGGGTTAGCATCAGCCCTAGGATAGTGTTAGGGTTCGTGTTAGGGTTAGCATCAGCCCTAGGATAGTATTAGGGTTAGGGTTAGCATCAGCCCTAGGATAGTGTTAGGGTTAGGGTTAACATAAACCCTAGGATATTGTTAGGGGTAGGGTTAGGGTTAGCACCAGGCCTAGGATAGTGTTAGTGTTAGGGTTAGCATCAGCCTTAGGATAGTGTTACTGTTAGGGTTAGGGTTAGCATCAGCCGTAGGATAGTGTTAGGGTTAGGATTAGCCTCAGACCTAAGATAGTGTTAGAGTTAGGGTTAGGGTTAGCATCAGCACTAGGATAGTGTTAGGGTTAGGGTTAGGGTTAGCATCAGCCCTAGGATAGTGTTAGTGTTAGGGTTAGCATCAGCCCTAGGATAGTGTTAGGGTTAGGGTTATGGTTAGCATCAGCCCTAGGATAGTGTTAGGGTTAGGGTTAGGGTTAGCATCAGCCATAGGATAGTGTTAGGGTTAGGGTTAACATAAATCCTAGGATAGTGTTAGGGTTAGGGTTAGGGTTATCATCAGGCCTAGGATAGTGTTAGGGTTAGGGTTATTGTTAGCATCAGTTCAAGGATAGTGTTAGGGTTACCGTTAGGGTTAGCATCAGCCCTAGGATAGTGTTGGGTTTAGGGTTAGCATCAGACCTAGGATAGTGTTAGGGTTAGGGTTAGCGTTAGCATTAGCCCTAGGATAGTGTAAGTGTCAGGGTTAAGGTTAGCATTAGGCCTAGGATAGTGTTAGGGTTAGAGTTAGCATCAGCCCTAGGATAGACTTAGGGTTAGGGTTAGGGTTAGCATCAGCCCTAGGATAGTGTTAGGGTTACGGTTAGGGTTAGCATCAGCCCTAGAATAGTATTAGGGTTAGGGCTAGCATCAGCCCTATGATAGTGTTAGGGTTAGGGTTAGGGTTAGCACCAGGCCTAGCATAGTGTTAGTGTTAGGGTTAGCATCAGCCTTAGGATAGTGTTAGGGTTAGGGTTAGGGTTAGCATCAGCCGTAGGATAGTGTTAGGGTTAGGGTTAGCCTCAGCCCTAAGATAGTGTTAGAGTTAGGGTTAGGGTTAGCATCAGCCCTAGGATAGTGTTAGGGTTAGGTTAGGGTTAGCATCAGCCTTAGGATAGTGTTAGTGTTAGGGTTAGCTTCAGCCCTAGGATAGTGTTAGGGTTAGGGTTAGGGTTAGCATCAGCCCTGGGATAGTGTTTGGGTTAGGGTTAGGGTTAGCATCCGCCCTAGGATAGTGTTAGGGTTAGGGTTAGGGTTAGCATCAGCCCTAGGATAGTGTTAGGGTTAGGGTTAACATAAACCCTAGGATATTGTTAGGGTTAGGGTTAGGGTTATCATCAGGCCTAGGATAGTGTTAGGGTTAGGGTTAGGGTTAGCATGAGTTCAAGGATAGTGTTAGGGTTAGCGTTAGGGTTAGCATCAGCCCTAGGATAGTGTTAGGGTTAGGGTTAGCATCAGCCCTAGGATAGTGTTAGGGTTAGGCTTAGGGTTAGCATAAGCCCTAGGAGAGTGTTAGGGTTAGGGTTAGCATCAACACTAGGATACTGTTTGGGTTAGGGTTAGGGTTAGCATCAGCCCTAGGATAGTGTTAGGGTTAGGGTTAGCCTCAGCCCTAGGGGAGTGTTAGGGTTAGGGATAGTGTTAGCATCAGGCCTAGGATAGTGTTAGGGTTAGGGTTAGGGTTAGGGGTAGCGTTAGCATCAGCTCTAGGATAGTGTTAGGGTTAGGGTTAGGGTTAGCATCAGCCCTAGGATAGTGTTAGGGTTAGGGTTAGGGTTAGCATCAGCCCTAGGATAGTGTTAGGGTTAGGGTTAGGGTTAGCATCAGCCCTAGGATAGTGTTAGGGTTAGGGTTAGCATCAGCCCTAGGATAGTGTTAGGGTTAGGGTTAGGGTTAGCATCAGCCCTAGGATAGTGTTAGGGTTAGGGCTAGCATCAACCCTAGGATAGTGTTAGGGTTAGGGTTAGGGTTAGCATCAGTCCTGGGATAGTGTTAGGGTTAGGGTTAGCCTCAGCCCTAGGAGAGTGTTAGGGTTAGGGATAGGGTTATCATCAGCCCTAGGATAGTGTTAGGGTTAGGGTTAGGGTTAGCATCAGCCCTAGGATAGTGTTAGGGTTAGCATCAGGCCTAGGATAGTGTTAGGGTTAGGGTTAGCATCAGCCCTAGGAGAGTGTTAGGGTTAGGGTTAGCATCAGCCCTAGGATAGTGCTAGGGTTAGGGTTAGGGTTAGCATCAGCCCTAGGATAATGTTAGGGTTAGGGTTAGCATCAGCCCTAGGATAGTGTTAGGGTTAGGGTTAGGGTTAGCATCAGCCCTAGGATAGTGTTAGTGTTAGGGTTAGCATCAGCCCTAGGATAGTGTTAGGGTTAGGGTTAGGGTTAGCATCAGCCCTAGGATAGTGTTAGGGTTAGGGTTAGCATCAACCCTAGGATAGTGTTAGGGTTAGGGTTAGGGTTAGCATCAGCCCTAGGATAGTGTTAGGGTTAGGGTTAGCCTCAGCCCTAGGAGAGTGTTAGGGTTAGGGATAGGGTTAGCATCAGGCCTAAGATAGTGTTAGGGTTAGGGTTAGGTTTATCATCATGCCTAGGATAGTGTTAGGGTTAGGGTTAGCATCAGGCCTAGGATAGTGTTAGGGTTAGGGTTAGCATCAGCCTTAGGAGAGTGTTAGGGTTAGGGTTAGGGTTAGCATCAGCCCTAGGATAGTGTTAGGGTTAGGGTTAACATCAGCCCTAGGATAGTGTTAGGGTTAGGGTTAGGGTTAGCATCAGCTCTAGGATAGTGTTAGGTTTAGGGTTAGCATCAGACCTAGGATAGTGTTAGGGTTAGGGTTAGGGTAAGCATCAGCCCTAGTATAGTGTAAGTGTTAGGGTTAGGGTTAGCATCAGGCCTAGGATAGTGTTAGGGTTAGGGTTAGCATCAGCCCTAGGAGAGTGTTAGGGTTAGGGTTAGGGTTAGCATCAGCCCTAGGAGAGTGTTAGGGTTAGGGTTAACATCAGCCCAAGGATAGTGTTAGGGTTAGGGTTAGGGTTAGCATCAGCCCTAGGATAGTGTTAGGGTTAGGGTTAGGGTTAGCATCCGCCCTAGGATAGTGTTAGGGTTAGGGTTAGGTTTAGCATCAGCCCTAGGATAGTGTTAGGGTTAGGGTTAACATAAATCCTAGGATATTGTTAGGGTTAGGGTTAGGGTTATCATCAGGCCTAGGATAGTGTTAGGGTTAGGGTTAGGGTTAGCATCAGTTCAAGGATAGTGTTAGGGTTAGCGTTAGGGTTAGCATCAGCCCTAGGATAGTGTTAGGGTTAGGGTTAGCATCAGCCCTAGAATAGTGTTAGGGTTAGGGTTAGGGTTAGCATCAGCCCTAGGATAGTGTTAGGGTTAGGGATAGCATCAACCCTAGGATAGTGTTAGGGTTAGGGTTAGGGTTAGCATCAGCCCTATGATAGTGTTAGGGTTAGGGTTAGCGTCAGCCCTAGGAGAGTGTTAGTGTTAGGGATAGGGTTAGCATCAGGCCTAGGATAGTGTTAGGGTTAGGGTTAGGGTTAGCATCAGCCCTAGGATAGTGTTAGGGTTAGGGTTAACATCAGGCCTAGGATAGCGTTAGCGTTAGGGTTAGCATCAGCCCTAGGATAGTGTTAGGGTTAGGGTTAGGGTTAGCATCAGCCCTAGGATAGTGTTAGGGTTAGGGTTAGGGTTAGCATCAGCCCTAGGATAGTGTTAGGGTTAGGGTTAGCATCAGCCCTAGGATAGTTTTAGGGTTAGGGTTAGGGTTAGCATCAGCCCTAGGATAGTATTAGGGTTAGGGTTAGCATCAGCCCTAGGATAGTGTTAGGGTTAGGGTTAGGGTTAGCATCAGCCCTAGGATAGTGTTAGGGTTAGGGTTAGGGTTAGCATCAGCCCTAGGATAGTGTTAGGGTTAGGGTTAGGGTTAGCCTCAGCCCTAGGAGAGTGTTAGGGTTAGGGATAGGGTTAGCATCAGGCCTAAGATAGTGTTAGGGTTAGGGTTAGGGTTATCATCAGGCCTAGGATAGTGTTAGGGTTAGGGTTAGCATCAGGCCTAGGATAGTGTTAGGGTTAGGGTTAGCATCAGCCCTAGGAGAGTGTTAGGGTTAGGGTTAGGGTTAGCATCAGCCCTAGGATTCTGTTAGGGTTAGGGTTAACATCAGCCCTAGGATAGTGTTAGGGTTAGGGTTAGGGTTAGCATCAGCACTAGGATAGTGTTAGGTTTAGGGTTAGCATCAGACCTAGGGTAGTGTTTGGGTTAGGTTTAGGGTAAGCATCAGCCCTAGGATAGTGTAAGTGTTAGGGTTAGGGTTAGCATCAGGCCTAGGATAGTGTTAGGGTTAGGGTTAGCATCAGCCCTAGGATAGTGTTAGGGTTCGGGTTAGGGTTAGCATCAGCCCTAGGATAGTATTAGGGTTAGGGTTAGCATCAGCCCTAGGATAGTGTTAGGGGTAGGGTTAGGGTTAGCACCAGGCCTAGGATAGTGTTAGTGTTACGGTTAGCATCAGCCTTAGGATAGTGTTAGGGTTAGGGTTAGGGTTAGCATCAGCCGTAGGATAGTGTTAGGGTTAGGGCTAGCCTCAGCCCTAAGATAGTGTTAGAGTTAGGGTTAGGGTTAGCATCAGCACTAGGATAGTGTTAAGGTTAGGGTTAGGTTTAGCATCAGCCCTAGGATAGTGTTAGTGTTAGGGTTAGCATCAGCCCTAGGATACTGTTAGGGTTAGGGTTAGGGTTAGCATCCGCCCTAAGATAGTGTTAGGGTTAGGGTTAGGGTTAGCATCAGCCCTAGGATAGTGTTAGGGTTAGGGTTAACATAAACCCTAGGATAGTGTTAGGGTTAGGGTTAGGGTTATCATCAGGCCTAGGATAGTGTTAGGGTTAGGGTTAGGGTTAGCATCAGTTCAAGGATAGTGTTAGGGTTAGCGTTAGGTTTAGCATCAGTCCTAGGATAGTGTTAGGGTTAGGGTTAGCATCAACCCTAGGATAGTGTTAGGGTTAGGGTTAGGGTTAGCATCAGCCCTATGATAGTGTTAGGGTTAGGGTTAGCGTCAGCCCTAGGAGAGTGTTACGGTTAGGGATAGGGTTAGCATCAGGCCTATGATAGTGTTAGGGTTAGGGTTAGGGTTAGCACCAGGCCTAGCATAGTGTTAGTGTTAGGGTTAGCATCAGCCTTAGGATAGTGTTAGGGTTAGGGTTAGGGTTAGCATCAGCCGTAGGATAGTGTTAGGGTTAGGGTTAGCCTCAGCCCTAAGATAGTGTTAGAGTTAGGGTTAGGGTTAGCATCAGCCCTAGGATAGTGTTAGGGTTAGGTTAGGGTTAGCATCAGCCTTAGGATAGTGTTAGTGTTAGGGTTAGCTTCAGCCCTAGGATAGTGTTAGGGTTAGGGTTAGGGTTAGCATCAGCCCTGGGATAGTGTTTGGGTTAGGGTTAGGGTTAGCATCCGCCCTAGGATAGTGTTAGGGTTAGGGTTAGGGTTAGCATCAGCCCTAGGATAGTGTTAGGGTTAGGGTTAACATAAACCCTAGGATATTGTTAGGGTTAGGGTTAGGGTTATCATCAGGCCTAGGATAGTGTTAGGGTTAGGGTTAGGGTTAGCATGAGTTCAAGGATAGTGTTAGGGTTAGCGTTAGGGTTAGCATCAGCCCTAGGATAGTGTTAGGGTTAGGGTTAGCATCAGCCCTAGGATAGTGTTAGGGTTAGGCTTAGGGTTAGCATAAGCCCTAGGAGAGTGTTAGGGTTAGGGTTAGCATCAACACTAGGATACTGTTTGGGTTAGGGTTAGGGTTAGCATCAGCCCTAGGATAGTGTTAGGGTTAGGGTTAGCCTCAGCCCTAGGGGAGTGTTAGGGTTAGGGATAGTGTTAGCATCAGGCCTAGGATAGTGTTAGGGTTAGGGTTAGGGTTAGGGGTAGCGTTAGCATCAGCTCTAGGATAGTGTTAGGGTTAGGGTTAGGGTTAGCATCAGCCCTAGGATAGTGTTAGGGTTAGGGTTAGGGTTAGCATCAGCCCTAGGATAGTGTTAGGGTTAGGGTTAGGGTTAGCATCAGCCCTAGGATAGTGTTAGGGTTAGGGTTAGCATCAGCCCTAGGATAGTGTTAGGGTTAGGGTTAGGGTTAGCATCAGCCCTAGGATAGTGTTAGGGTTAGGGCTAGCATCAACCCTAGGATAGTGTTAGGGTTAGGGTTAGGGTTAGCATCAGTCCTGGGATAGTGTTAGGGTTAGGGTTAGCCTCAGCCCTAGGAGAGTGTTAGGGTTAGGGATAGGGTTATCATCAGCCCTAGGATAGTGTTAGGGTTAGGGTTAGGGTTAGCATCAGCCCTAGGATAGTGTTAGGGTTAGCATCAGGCCTAGGATAGTGTTAGGGTTAGGGTTAGCATCAGCCCTAGGAGAGTGTTAGGGTTAGGGTTAGCATCAGCCCTAGGATAGTGCTAGGGTTAGGGTTAGGGTTAGCATCAGCCCTAGGATAATGTTAGGGTTAGGGTTAGCATCAGCCCTAGGATAGTGTTAGGGTTAGGGTTAGGGTTAGCATCAGCCCTAGGATAGTGTTAGTGTTAGGGTTAGCATCAGCCCTAGGATAGTGTTAGGGTTAGGGTTAGGGTTAGCATCAGCCCTAGGATAGTGTTAGGGTTAGGGTTAGCATCAACCCTAGGATAGTGTTAGGGTTAGGGTTAGGGTTAGCATCAGCCCTAGGATAGTGTTAGGGTTAGGGTTAGCCTCAGCCCTAGGAGAGTGTTAGGGTTAGGGATAGGGTTAGCATCAGGCCTAAGATAGTGTTAGGGTTAGGGTTAGGTTTATCATCATGCCTAGGATAGTGTTAGGGTTAGGGTTAGCATCAGGCCTAGGATAGTGTTAGGGTTAGGGTTAGCATCAGCCTTAGGAGAGTGTTAGGGTTAGGGTTAGGGTTAGCATCAGCCCTAGGATAGTGTTAGGGTTAGGGTTAACATCAGCCCTAGGATAGTGTTAGGGTTAGGGTTAGGGTTAGCATCAGCTCTAGGATAGTGTTAGGTTTAGGGTTAGCATCAGACCTAGGATAGTGTTAGGGTTAGGGTTAGGGTAAGCATCAGCCCTAGTATAGTGTAAGTGTTAGGGTTAGGGTTAGCATCAGGCCTAGGATAGTGTTAGGGTTAGGGTTAGCATCAGCCCTAGGAGAGTGTTAGGGTTAGGGTTAGGGTTAGCATCAGCCCTAGGAGAGTGTTAGGGTTAGGGTTAACATCAGCCCAAGGATAGTGTTAGGGTTAGGGTTAGGGTTAGCATCAGCCCTAGGATAGTGTTAGGGTTAGGGTTAGGGTTAGCATCCGCCCTAGGATAGTGTTAGGGTTAGGGTTAGGTTTAGCATCAGCCCTAGGATAGTGTTAGGGTTAGGGTTAACATAAATCCTAGGATATTGTTAGGGTTAGGGTTAGGGTTATCATCAGGCCTAGGATAGTGTTAGGGTTAGGGTTAGGGTTAGCATCAGTTCAAGGATAGTGTTAGGGTTAGCGTTAGGGTTAGCATCAGCCCTAGGATAGTGTTAGGGTTAGGGTTAGCATCAGCCCTAGAATAGTGTTAGGGTTAGGGTTAGGGTTAGCATCAGCCCTAGGATAGTGTTAGGGTTAGGGATAGCATCAACCCTAGGATAGTGTTAGGGTTAGGGTTAGGGTTAGCATCAGCCCTATGATAGTGTTAGGGTTAGGGTTAGCGTCAGCCCTAGGAGAGTGTTAGTGTTAGGGATAGGGTTAGCATCAGGCCTAGGATAGTGTTAGGGTTAGGGTTAGGGTTAGCATCAGCCCTAGGATAGTGTTAGGGTTAGGGTTAACATCAGGCCTAGGATAGCGTTAGCGTTAGGGTTAGCATCAGCCCTAGGATAGTGTTAGGGTTAGGGTTAGGGTTAGCATCAGCCCTAGGATAGTGTTAGGGTTAGGGTTAGGGTTAGCATCAGCCCTAGGATAGTGTTAGGGTTAGGGTTAGCATCAGCCCTAGGATAGTTTTAGGGTTAGGGTTAGGGTTAGCATCAGCCCTAGGATAGTATTAGGGTTAGGGTTAGCATCAGCCCTAGGATAGTGTTAGGGTTAGGGTTAGGGTTAGCATCAGCCCTAGGATAGTGTTAGGGTTAGGGTTAGGGTTAGCATCAGCCCTAGGATAGTGTTAGGGTTAGGGTTAGGGTTAGCCTCAGCCCTAGGAGAGTGTTAGGGTTAGGGATAGGGTTAGCATCAGGCCTAAGATAGTGTTAGGGTTAGGGTTAGGGTTATCATCAGGCCTAGGATAGTGTTAGGGTTAGGGTTAGCATCAGGCCTAGGATAGTGTTAGGGTTAGGGTTAGCATCAGCCCTAGGAGAGTGTTAGGGTTAGGGTTAGGGTTAGCATCAGCCCTAGGATTCTGTTAGGGTTAGGGTTAACATCAGCCCTAGGATAGTGTTAGGGTTAGGGTTAGGGTTAGCATCAGCACTAGGATAGTGTTAGGTTTAGGGTTAGCATCAGACCTAGGGTAGTGTTTGGGTTAGGTTTAGGGTAAGCATCAGCCCTAGGATAGTGTAAGTGTTAGGGTTAGGGTTAGCATCAGGCCTAGGATAGTGTTAGGGTTAGGGTTAGCATCAGCCCTAGGATAGTGTTAGGGTTCGGGTTAGGGTTAGCATCAGCCCTAGGATAGTATTAGGGTTAGGGTTAGCATCAGCCCTAGGATAGTGTTAGGGGTAGGGTTAGGGTTAGCACCAGGCCTAGGATAGTGTTAGTGTTACGGTTAGCATCAGCCTTAGGATAGTGTTAGGGTTAGGGTTAGGGTTAGCATCAGCCGTAGGATAGTGTTAGGGTTAGGGCTAGCCTCAGCCCTAAGATAGTGTTAGAGTTAGGGTTAGGGTTAGCATCAGCACTAGGATAGTGTTAAGGTTAGGGTTAGGTTTAGCATCAGCCCTAGGATAGTGTTAGTGTTAGGGTTAGCATCAGCCCTAGGATACTGTTAGGGTTAGGGTTAGGGTTAGCATCCGCCCTAAGATAGTGTTAGGGTTAGGGTTAGGGTTAGCATCAGCCCTAGGATAGTGTTAGGGTTAGGGTTAACATAAACCCTAGGATAGTGTTAGGGTTAGGGTTAGGGTTATCATCAGGCCTAGGATAGTGTTAGGGTTAGGGTTAGGGTTAGCATCAGTTCAAGGATAGTGTTAGGGTTAGCGTTAGGTTTAGCATCAGTCCTAGGATAGTGTTAGGGTTAGGGTTAGCATCAACCCTAGGATAGTGTTAGGGTTAGGGTTAGGGTTAGCATCAGCCCTATGATAGTGTTAGGGTTAGGGTTAGCGTCAGCCCTAGGAGAGTGTTACGGTTAGGGATAGGGTTAGCATCAGGCCTAGGATAGTGTTAGGGTTAGGGTTAGGGTTAGCATCAGCCCTAGGATAGTGTTAGGGTTAGGGTTAGCATCAGGCCTAGGATAGCGTAAGGGTTAGGGTTAGCATCAGCCCTAGGAGAGTGTTAGGGTTAGGGTTAGGGTTAGCATCAGCCCTAGGATAGTGTTAGGGTTAGGGTTAGTGTTAGCATCAGCCCTAGGATAGTGTTAGGGTTAGGGTTAGCATCAGCCCTAGGATAGTTTTAGGGTTAGGGTTAGGGTTAGCATCAGCCCTAGGATAGTGTTAGGGTTAGGGTTAGCATCAGCCCTAGGATAGTGTTAGGGTTAGGGTTAGGGTTACCATGAGCCCTAGGATAGTGTTAGGGTTAGGGTTAGCATCAGCCCAAGGATAGTGTTAGGGTTAGGGTTAGGGTTAGCATCAGCCCTAGGATAGTGTTAGGGTTAGGGTTAGCATCAACCCTAGGATAGTGTTAGGGTTACGGTTAGGGTTAGCATCAGCCCTAGGATAGTGTTAGGGTTAGGGTTAGCCTAAGCCCTAGGAGAGTGTTAGGGTTAGGGATAGGGTTAGCATCAGGCCTAAGATAGTGTTAGGGTTAGGGTTAGGGTTATCATCAGGCCTACGATAGTGTTAGGGTTAGGGTTAGCATCAGGCCTAGGATAGTGTTAGGGTTAGGGTTAGCATCAGCCCTAGGAGAGTGTTAGGGTTAGGGTTAGGGTTAGCATCAGCCCTAGGATTGTGTTAGGGTTAGGGTTAACATCAGCCCTAGGATAGTGTTAGGGGTAGGGTTAGGGTTAGCACCAGGCCTAGGATAGTGTTAGTGTTAGGGTTAGCATCAGCCTTAGGATAGTGTTAGGGTTAGGGTTAGGGTTAGCATCAGCCGTAGGATAGTGTTAAGGTTAGGGCTAGCCTCAGCCCTAAGATAGTGTTAGAGTTAGGGTTAGGGTTAGCATCAGCACTAGGATAGTGTTAGGGTTAGGGTTAGGGTTAGCATCAGCCCTACGATAGTGTTAGTGTTAAGGTTAGCATCAGCCCTAGGATACTGTTAGGGTTAGGGTTAGGGTTAGCATCCACCCTAAGATAGTGTTAGGGTTAGGGTTAGGGTTAGCATCAGCCCTAGGATAGTGTTAGGGTTAGGGTTAACATAAACCCCAGGATAGTGTTAGGGTTAGGGTTAGGGTTATCATCAGGCCTAGGATAGTGTTAGGGTTAGGGTTAGGGTTAGCATCAGTTCAAGGATAGTGTTAGGGTTAGGGTTAGGGTTAGCATTAGCCCTAGGATAGTGTTAAGGTTAGGGTTAGCATCAGGCCTAGGATAGTGTTAGGGTTAGGGTTAGCATCAGCCCTAGGAGAGTGTTAGGTTTAGGGATAGGGTTAGCATCAGGCCTAGGATACTGTTAGGGTTAGGGTTAGGGTTAGCATCAGCCCTAGGATAGTGTTAGGGTTAGGGTTAGCATCAGGCCTAGGATAGTGTTAGGGTTAGGGTTAGCATCAGCCCTAGGAGAGTGTTAGGGTTAGGGTTAGGGTTAGCATCAGCCCTAGGATAGTGTTAGGGTTAGGGTTAGGGTTAGCATCAGCCCTAGGATAGTGTTAGGGTTAGGGTTAGCATCAGCCCTAGGATAGTTTTAGGGTTAGGGTTAGGGTTAGCATCAGCCCTAGGATAGTGTTAGTGTTAGGGTTAGCATCAGCCCTAGGATAGTGTTAGGGTGAGGGTTAGGGTTAGCATCAGCCCTAGGATAGTGTTAGGGTTAGGGTTAGCATCAGCCCTAGGATAGTGTTAGGGTTAGGGTTAGGGTTAGCATCAGCCCTAGGATAGTGTTAGGGTTAGGGTTAGCATCAACCCTAGGATAGTGTTAGGGTTAGGGTTAGGGTTAGCATAAGCCCTAGGATAGTGTTAGGGTTAGGGTTAGCCTCAGCCCTAGGAGAGTGTTAGGGTTAGGGATAGGGTTAGCATCAGGCCTAAGATAGTGTTAGGGTTAGGGTTAGGGTTATCTTCAGGCCTGGGATAGTGTTAGTGTTAGGGTTAGAATCAGGCCTAGGATAGTGTTAGGGTTAGGGTTAGCATCAGCCCTAGGAGAGTGTTAGGGTTAGGGTTAGGGTTAGCATCAGCCCTAGGATAGTGTTAGGGTTAAGGTTACCATCAGCCCTAGGATAGTGTTAGGGTTAGGGTTAGGGTTAGCATCAGCTCTAGGATAGTGTTAGGTTTAGGGTTAGCATCAGACCTAGGATAGTGTTTGGGTTAGGGTTAGGGTAAGCATCAGCCCTAGGATAGTGTAAGTGTTAGGGTTAGGGTTAGCATCAGGCCTAGGATAGTGTTAGGGTTAGGGTTAGCATCAGCCCTAGGATAGTGTTAGGGTTCGGGTTAGGGTTAGCATCAGCCCTAGGATAGTATTAGGGTTAGGGTTAGCATCAGCCCTAGGATAGTGTTAGGGGTAGGGTTAGGGTTAGCACCAGGGCTAGGATAGTGTTAGTGTTAGGGTTAGCATCAGCCCTAGGATAGTGTTAGGGTTAGGGTTAGCATCAGCCCTAGGATAGTGTTAGGATTAGGGTTAGGGTTAGCATCAGTTCAAGGATAGTGTTAGGGTTAGCGTTAGGGTTAGCATCAGCCCTAGGATAGTGTTAGGGTTAGGGTTAGCATCAGCCCTAGGATAGTGTTAGGATTAGGGTTTGGGTTAGCATCAGCCCTAGGATAGTGTTAGGGTTAGGGTTAGCATCAACCCTAGGATAGTGATTGGGTTAGGGTTAGGGTTAGCATTAGCCCTAGGATAGTGTTAGGGTTAGGGTTAGCATCAGGCCTAGGATAGTGTTAGGGTTAGGGTTAGCATCAGCCCTAGGAGAGTGTTAGGGTTAGGGTTAGGGTTAGCATCAGCCCTAGGAGAGTGTTAGGGTTAGGGTTAACATCAGAACAAGGATAGTGTTAGGGTTAGGGTTAGGGTTAGCATCAGCCCTAGGATAGTGTTGGGTTTAGGGTTAGCATCAGACCTAGGATAGTGTTAGGGTTAGGGTTAGGGTTAGCATTAGCCCTAGGATAGTGTAAGTGTCAGGGTTAGGGTTAGCATTAGGCCTAGGATAGTGTTAGGGTTAGGGTTAGCATCAGCCCTAGGATAGTCTTAGGGTTAGGGTTAGGGTTAGCATCAGCCCTAGGATAGTGTTAGGGTTACGGTTAGGGTTAGCATCAGCCCTAGGATAGTATTAGGGTTAGGGCTAGCATCAGCCCTAGGATAGTGTTAGGGTTAGGGTTAGGGTTAACACCAGGCCTAGCATAGTGTTAGTGTTAGGGTTAGCATCAGCCTTAGGATAGTGTTAGGGTTAGGGTTAGGGTTAGCATCAGCCCTAGGATAGTGTTAGGGTTAGCATCAGGCCTACGATAGTGTTAGGGTAAGGGTTAGCATCAGCCCTAGGAGAGTGTTAGGGTTAGGGTTAGCATCAGCCCTAGGATAGTGCTAGGGTTAGGGTTAGGGTTAGCATCAGCCCTAGGATAATGTTAGGGTTAGGGTTAGCATCAGCCCTAGGATAGTGTTAGGGTTAGGGTTAGGGTTAGCATCAGCCCTAGGATAGTGTTAGGGTTAGGGTTAGCATCAGCCCTAGGATAGTGTTAGGGTTAGGGTTAGGGTTAGCATCAGCCCTAGGATAGTGTTAGGGTTAGGGTTAGCATCAACCCTAGGAGAGTGTTAGGGTTAGGGTTAGGTTTAGCATCAGCCCTAGGATAGTGTTAGGGTTAGGGTTAGCCTCAGCCCTAGGAGAGTGTTAGGGTTAGGGATAGGGTTAGCATGAGGCCTAAGATAGTGTTAGGGTTAGGGTTAGGTTTATCATCAGGCCTAGGATAGTGTTAGGGTTAGGGTTAGCATCAGGCCTAGGATAGTGTTAGGGTTAGGGTTAGCATCAGCCTTAGGAGAGTGTTAGGGTTAGGGTTAGGGTTAGCATCAGCCCTAGGATAGTGTTAGGGTTAGGGTTAACATCAGCCCTAGGATAGTGTTAGGGTTAGGGTTAGGGTTAGCATCAGCTCTAGGATAGTGTTAGGTTTAGGGTTAGCATCAGACCTAGGATAGTGTTAGGGTTAGGGTTACGGTAAGCATCAGCCCTAGTATAGTGTAAGTGTTAGGGTTAGGGTTAGCATCAGGCCTAGGATAGTGTTAGGGTTAGGGTTAGCATCAGCCCTAGGAGAGTGTTAGGGTTAGGGTTAGGGTTAGCATCAGCCCTAGGAGAGTGTTAGGGTTAGGGTTAACATCAGCCCAAGGATAGTGTTAGGGTTAGGGTTAGGGTTAGCATCAGCCCTATGATAGTGTTGGGTTTAGGGTTAGCATCAGACCTAGGATAGTGTTAGGGTTAGGGTTAGGGTTAGCATTAGGCCTAGGATAGTGTTAGGGTTAGGGTTTGCATCAGCCCTAGGATAGTGTTAGGGTTAGGGTTAGGGTTAGCATCAGCCCTAGGATAGTGTTAGGGTTAGGGTTAGGGTTAGCATCAGCCCTAGGATAGTATTAGGGTTAGGGCTAGCATCAGCCCTAGGATAGTGTTAGGGTTAGGGTTAGGGTTAGCATGAGCCGTAGGATAGTGTTAGGGTTAGGGTTAGGGTTAGCATCAGCCCTAGGATAGTGTTAGGGTTAGGGTTAGGGTTAGCATCAGCCCTAGGATAGTGTTAGGGTTAGGGTTAGCCTCAGCCCTAGGAGAGTGTTAGGGTTAGGGATAGGGTTAGCATCAGGCCTAAGATAGTGTTAGGGTTAGGGTTAGGGTTATCATCAGGCCTAGGATAGTGTTAGGGGTGGGGTTAGCATCAGGCCTAGGATAGTGTTAGGGTTAGGGTTAGCATCAGCCCTAGGAGAGTGTTAGGGTTAGGGTTAGGGTTAGCATCAGCCCTAGGATTCTGTTAGGGTTAGGGTTAACATCAGCCCTAGGATAGTGTTAGGGTTAGGGTTAGGGTTAGCATCAGCTCTAGGATAGTGTTAGGTTTAGGGTTAGCATCAGACCTAGGGTAGTGTTTGGGTTAGGGTTAGGGTAAGCATCAGCCCTAGGATAGTGTAAGTGTTAGGGTTAGGGATAGCATCAGGCCTAGGATAGTGTTAGGGTTAGGGTTAGCATCAGCCCTAGGAGAGTGTTAGGGTTCGGGTTAGGGTTAGCATCAGCCCTAGGATAGTATTAGGGTTAGGGTTAGCATCAGCCCTAGGATAGTGTTAGGGGTAGGGTTAGGGTTAGCACCAGGCCTAGGATAGTGTTAGTGTTAGGGTTAGCATCAGCCTTAGGATAGTGTTAGGGTTAGGGTTAGGGTTAGCATCAGCCGTAGGATAGTGTTAAGGTTAGGGCTAGCCTCAGCCCTAAGATAGTGTTAGAGTTAGGGTTAGGGTTAGCATCAGCACTAGGATAGTGTTAGGGTTAGGGTTAGGGTTAGCATCAGCCCTACGATAGTGTTAGTGTTAGGGTTAGCATCAGCCCTAGGATACTGTTAGGGTTAGGGTTAGGGTTAGCATCCACCCTAAGATAGTGTTAGGGTTAGGGTTAGGGTTAGCATCAGCCCTAGGATAGTGTTAGGGTTAGGGTTAACATAAACCCCAGGATAGTGTTAGGGTTAGGGTTAGGGTTATCATCAGGCCTAGGATAGTGTTAGGGTTAGGGTTAGGGTTAGCATCAGTTCAAGGATAGTGTTAGGGTTAGCGTTAGGGTTAGCATCAGCCCTAGGATAGTGTTAGGGTTAGGGTTAGCATGAGCTGTAGGATAGTGTTAGGATTAGGGTTAGGGTTAGCATCAGCCCTAGGATAGTGTTAGGGTTAGGGTTAGCATCAACCCTAGGATAGTGTTTGGGTTAGGGTTAGGGTTAGCATTAGCCCTAGGATAGTGTTAAGGTTAGGGTTAGCATCAGGCCTAGGATAGTGTTAGGGTTAGGGTTAGCATCAGCCCTAGGAGAGTGTTAGGGTTAGGGTTAGGGTTAGCATCAGCCCTAGGAGAGTGTTAGGGTCAGGGTTAGCCTCAGCCCTAGGAGAGTGTTAGGGTTAGGGATAGGGTTAGCATCAGGCCTAGGATACTGTTAGGGTTAGGGTTAGGGTTAGCATCAGCCCTAGGATAGTGTTAGGGTTAGGGTTAGGGTTAGCATCAGCCCTAGGATAGTGTTAGGGTTAGGGTTAGCATCAGCCCTAGGAGAGTGTTAGGGTTAGGGTTAGGGTTAGCATCAGCCCTAGGATAGTGTTAGGGTTAGGGTTAGGGTTAGCATCAGCCCTAGGATAGTGTTAGGGTTAGGGTTAGCATCAGCCCTAGGATAGTTTTAGGGTTAGGGTTAGGGTTAGCATCAGCCCTAGGATAGTGTTAGTGTTAGGGTTAGCATCAGCCCTAGGATAGTGTTAGAGTTAGGGTTAGGGTTAGCATCAGCCCTAGGATAGTGTTAGGGTTAGGGTTAGCATCAGCCCTAGGATAGTGTTAGGGTTAGGGTTAGGGTTAGCATAAGCCCTAGGATAGTGTTAGGGTTAGGGTTAGCCTCAGCCCTAGGAGAGTGTTAGGGTTAGGGATAGGGTTAGCATCAGGCCTAAGATAGTGTTAGGGTTAGGGTTAGGGTTATCTTCAGGCCTAGGATAGTGTTAGTGTTAGGGTTAGAATCAGGCCTAGGATAGTGTTAGGGTTAGGGTTAGCATCAGCCCTAGGAGAGTGTTAGGGTTAGGGTTAGGGTTAGCATCAGCCCTAGGATAGTGTTAGGGTTAAGGTTACCATCAGCCCTAGGATAGTGTTAGGGTTAGGGTTAGGGTTAGCATCAGCTCTAGGATAGTGTTAGGTTTAGGGTTAGCATCAGACCTAGGATAGTGTTTGGGTTAGGGTTAGGGTAAGCATCAGCCCTAGGATAGTGTAAGTGTTAGGGTTAGGGTTAGCATCAGGCCTAGGATAGTGTTAGGGTTAGGGTTAGCATCAGCCCTAGGATAGTGTTAGGGTTCGGGTTAGGGTTAGCATCAGCCCTAGGATAGTATTAGGGTTAGGGTTAGCATCAGCCCTAGGATAGTGTTAGGGGTAGGGTTAGGGTTAGCACCAGGGCTAGGATAGTGTTAGTGTTAGGGTTAGCATCAGCCCTAGGATAGTGTTAGGGTTAGGGTTAGCATCAGCCCTAGGATAGTGTTAGGATTAGGGTTAGGGTTAGCATCAGTTCAAGGATAGTGTTAGGGTTAGCGTTAGGGTTAGCATCAGCCCTAGGATAGTGTTAGGGTTAGGGTTAGCATCAGCCCTAGGATAGTGTTAGGATTAGGGTTTGGGTTAGCATCAGCCCTAGGATAGTGTTAGGGTTAGGGTTAGCATCAACCCTAGGATAGTGATTGGGTTAGGGTTAGGGTTAGCATTAGCCCTAGGATAGTGTTAGGGTTAGGGTTAGCATCAGGCCTAGGATAGTGTTAGGGTTAGGGTTAGCATCAGCCCTAGGAGAGTGTTAGGGTTAGGGTTAGGGTTAGCATCAGCCCTAGGAGAGTGTTAGGGTTAGGGTTAACATCAGAACAAGGATAGTGTTAGGGTTAGGGTTAGGGTTAGCATCAGCCCTAGGATAGTGTTGGGTTTAGGGTTAGCATCAGACCTAGGATAGTGTTAGGGTTAGGGTTAGGGTTAGCATTAGGCCTAGGATAGTGTAAGTGTCAGGGTTAGGGTTAGCATTAGGCCTAGGATAGTGTTAGGGTTAGGGTTAGCATCAGCCCTAGGATAGTCTTAGGGTTAGGGTTAGGGTTAGCATCAGCCCTAGGATAGTGTTAGGGTTACGGTTAGGGTTAGCATCAGCCCTAGGATAGTATTAGGGTTAGGGCTAGCATCAGCCCTAGGATAGTGTTAGGGTTAGGGTTAGGGTTAACACCAGGCCTAGCATAGTGTTAGTGTTAGGGTTAGCATCAGCCTTAGGATAGTGTTAGGGTTAGGGTTAGGGTTAGCATCAGCCCTAGGATAGTGTTAGGGTTAGCATCAGGCCTAGGATAGTGTTAGGGTTAGGGTTAGCATCAGCCCTAGGAGAGTGTTAGGGTTAGGGTTAGCATCAGCCCTAGGATAGTGCTAGGGTTAGGGTTAGGGTTAGCATCAGCCCTAGGATAATGTTAGGGTTAGGGTTAGCATCAGCCCTAGGATAGTGTTAGGGTTAGGGTTAGGGTTAGCATCAGCCCTAGGATAGTGTTAGGGTTAGGGTTAGCATCAGCCCTAGGATAGTGTTAGGGTTAGGGTTAGGGTTAGCATCAGCCCTAGGATAGTGTTAGGGTTAGCGTTAGCATCAACCCTAGGAGAGTGTTAGGGTTAGGGTTAGGTTTAGCATCAGCCCTAGGATAGTGTTAGGGTTAGGGTTAGCCTCAGCCCTAGGAGAGTGTTAGATTTAGGGATAGGGTTAGCATGAGGCCTAAGATAGTGTTAGGGTTAGGGTTAGGTTTATCATCAGGCCTAGGATAGTGTTAGGGTTAGGGTTAGCATCAGGCCTAGGATAGTGTTAGGGTTAGGGTTAGCATCAGCCTTAGGAGAGTGTTAGGGTTAGGGTTAGGGTTAGCATCAGCCCTAGGATAGTGTTAGGGTTAGGGTTAGCCTCAGCCCTAGGAGAGTGTTAGGGTTAGGGATAGGGTTAGCATGAGGCCTAAGATAGTGTTAGGGTTAGGGTTAGGTTTATCATCAGGCCTAGGATAGTGTTAGGGTTAGGGTTAGCATCAGGCCTAGGATAGTGTTAGGGTTAGGGTTAGCATCAGCCTTAGGAGAGTGTTAGGGTTAGGGTTAGGGTTAGCATCAGCCCTAGGATAGTGTTAGGGTTAGGGTTAACATCAGCCCTAGGATAGTGTTAGGGTTAGGGTTAGGGTTAGCATCAGCTCTAGGATAGTGTTAGGTTTAGGGTTAGCATCAGACCTAGGATAGTGTTAGGGTTAGGGTTACGGTAAGCATCAGCCCTAGTATAGTGTAAGTGTTAGGGTTAGGGTTAGCATCAGGCCTAGGATAGTGTTAGGGTTAGGGTTAGCATCAGCCCTAGGACAGTGTTAGGGTTAGGGTTAGGGTTAGCATCAGCCCTAGGAGAGTGTTAGGGTTAGGGTTAACATCAGCCCAAGGATAGTGTTAGGGTTAGGGTTAGGGTTAGCATCAGCCCTATGATAGTGTTGGGTTTAGGGTTAGCATCAGACCTAGGATAGTGTTAGGGTTAGGGTTAGGGTTAGCATTAGGCCTAGGATAGTGTTAGGGTTAGGGTTTGCATCAGCCCTAGGATAGTGTTAGGGTTAGGGTTAGGGTTAGCATCAGCCCTAGGATAGTGTTAGGGTTAGGGTTAGGGTTAGCATCAGCCCTAGGATAGTATTAGGGTTAGGGCTAGCATCAGCCCTAGGATAGTGTTAGGGTTAGGGTTAGGGTTAGCATGAGCCGTAGGATAGTGTTAGGGTTAGGGTTAGGGTTAGCATCAGCCCTAGGATAGTGTTAGGGTTAGGGTTAGGGTTAGCATCAGCCCTAGGATAGTGTTAGGGTTAGGGTTAGCCTCAGCCCTAGGAGAGTGTTAGGGTTAGGGATAGGGTTAGCATCAGGCCTAAGATAGTGTTAGGGTTAGGGTTAGGGTTATCATCAGGCCTAGGATAGTGTTAGGGGTGGGGTTAGCATCAGGCCTAGGATAGTGTTAGGGTTAGGGTTAGCATCAGCCCTAGGAGAGTGTTAGGGTTAGGGTTAGGGTTAGCATCAGCCCTAGGATTCTGTTAGGGTTAGGGTTAACATCAGCCCTAGGATAGTGTTAGGGTTAGGGTTAGGGTTAGCATCAGCTCTAGGATAGTGTTAGGTTTAGGGTTAGCATCAGACCTAGGGTAGTGTTTGGGTTAGGGTTAGGGTAAGCATCAGCCCTAGGATAGTGTAAGTGTTAGGGTTAGGGATAGCATCAGGCCTAGGATAGTGTTAGGGTTAGGGTTAGCATCAGCCCTAGGAGAGTGTTAGGGTTCGGGTTAGGGTTAGCATCAGCCCTAGGATAGTATTAGGGTTAGGGTTAGCATCAGCCCTAGGATAGTGTTAGGGGTAGGGTTAGGGTTAGCACCAGGCCTAGGATAGTGTTAGTGTTAGGGTTAGCATCAGCCTTAGGATAGTGTTAGGGTTAGGGTTAGGGTTAGCATCAGCCGTAGGATAGTGTTAAGGTTAGGGCTAGCCTCAGCCCTAAGATAGTGTTAGAGTTAGGGTTAGGGTTAGCATCAGCACTAGGATAGTGTTAGGGTTAGGGTTAGGGTTAGCATCAGCCCTACGATAGTGTTAGTGTTAGGGTTAGCATCAGCCCTAGGATACTGTTAGGGTTAGGGTTAGGGTTAGCATCCACCCTAAGATAGTGTTAGGGTTAGGGTTAGGGTTAGCATCAGCCCTAGGATAGTGTTAGGGTTAGGGTTAACATAAACCCCAGGATAGTGTTAGGGTTAGGGTTAGGGTTATCATCAGGCCTAGGATAGTGTTAGGGTTAGGGTTAGGGTTAGCATCAGTTCAAGGATAGTGTTAGGGTTAGCGTTAGGGTTAGCATCAGCCCTAGGATAGTGTTAGGGTTAGGGTTAGCATGAGCTGTAGGATAGTGTTAGGATTAGGGTTAGGGTTAGCATCAGCCCTAGGATAGTGTTAGGGTTAGGGTTAGCATCAACCCTAGGATAGTGTTTGGGTTAGGGTTAGGGTTAGCATTAGCCCTAGGATAGTGTTAAGGTTAGGGTTAGCATCAGGCCTAGGATAGTGTTAGGGTTAGGGTTAGCATCAGCCCTAGGAGAGTGTTAGGGTTAGGGTTAGGGTTAGCATCAGCCCTAGGAGAGTGTTAGGGTCAGGGTTAGCCTCAGCCCTAGGAGAGTGTTAGGGTTAGGGATAGGGTTAGCATCAGGCCTAGGATACTGTTAGGGTTAGGGTTAGGGTTAGCATCAGCCCTAGGATAGTGTTAGGGTTAGGGTTAGGGTTAGCATCAGCCCTAGGATAGTGTTAGGGTTAGGGTTAGCATCAGCCCTAGGAGAGTGTTAGGGTTAGGGTTAGGGTTAGCATCAGCCCTAGGATAGTGTTAGGGTTAGGGTTAGGGTTAGCATCAGCCCTAGGATAGTGTTAGGGTTAGGGTTAGCATCAGCCCTAGGATAGTTTTAGGGTTAGGGTTAGGGTTAGCATCAGCCCTAGGATAGTGTTAGTGTTAGGGTTAGCATCAGCCCTAGGATAGTGTTAGGGTTAGGGTTAGGGTTAGCATCAGCCCTAGGATAGTGTTAGGGTTAGGGTTAGCATCAGCCCTAGGATAGTGTTAGGGTTAGGGTTAGCATCAGCCCTAGGATAGTGTTAGGGTTAGGGTTAGGGTTAGCATAAGCCCTAGGATAGTGTTAGGGTTAGGGTTAGCCTCAGCCCTAGGAGAGTGTTAGGGTTAGGGATAGGGTTAGCATCAGGCCTAAGATAGTGTTAGGGTTAGGGTTAGGGTTATCTTCAGGCCTAGGATAGTGTTAGTGTTAGGGTTAGAATCAGGCCTAGGATAGTGTTAGGGTTAGGGTTAGCATCAGCCCTAGGAGAGTGTTAGGGTTAGGGTTAGGGTTAGCATCAGCCCTAGGATAGTGTTAGGGTTAAGGTTACCATCAGCCCTAGGATAGTGTTAGGGTTAGGGTTAGGGTTAGCATCAGCTCTAGGATAGTGTTAGGTTTAGGGTTAGCATCAGACCTAGGATAGTGTTTGGGTTAGGGTTAGGGTAAGCATCAGCCCTAGGATAGTGTAAGTGTTAGGGTTAGGGTTAGCATCAGGCCTAGGATAGTGTTAGGGTTAGGGTTAGCATCAGCCCTAGGATAGTGTTAGGGTTCGGGTTAGGGTTAGCATCAGCCCTAGGATAGTATTAGGGTTAGGGTTAGCATCAGCCCTAGGATAGTGTTAGGGGTAGGGTTAGGGTTAGCACCAGGGCTAGGATAGTGTTAGTGTTAGGGTTAGCATCAGCCCTAGGATAGTGTTACCTAACCCTAACCCTAACACTATCATAGGCCTGATGATAACCCTAACCCGAACCCTAACATTATCCTAGGGTTTATGTTAACCCTAACCCTAACACTATCCTAGGGTTGATGCTAACCCTAACCCTAACCCTAACACTATCCTAGGGCGGATGCTAACCCTAACCCTAACCCTAACACTATCCTAGGGCTGATGCTAACCCTAACACTAACACTATCCTAGGCCTGATGCTAACCCTAACCCTAACACTAACACTATCCTAGGGCTAATGCTAACCCTAACCCTAACACTATCGGATAGTGTTAGGGTTAGGGTTAGCATCAGCCCTAGGAGAGTGTTAGGGTTAGGGTTAGGGTTAGCATCAGCCCTAGGAGAGTGTTAGGGTTAGGGTTAACATCAGAACAAGGATAGTGTTAGGGTTAGGGTTAGGGTTAGCATCAGCCCTAGGATAGTGTTGGGTTTAGGGTTAGCATCAGACCTAGGATAGTGTTAGGGTTAGGGTTAGGGTTAGCATTAGGCCTAGGATAGTGTAAGTGTCAGGGTTAGGGTTAGCATTAGGCCTAGGATAGTGTTAGGGTTAGGGTTAGCATCAGCCCTAGGATAGTCTTAGGGTTAGGGTTAGGGTTAGCATCAGCCCTAGGATAGTGTTAGGGTTACGGTTAGGGTTAGCATCAGCCCTAGGATAGTATTAGGGTTAGGGCTAGCATCAGCCCTAGGATAGTGTTAGGGTTAGGGTTAGGGTTAACACCAGGCCTAGCATAGTGTTAGTGTTAGGGTTAGCATCAGCCTTAGGATAGTGTTAGGGTTAGGGTTAGGGTTAGCATCAGCCCTAGGATAGTGTTAGGGTTAGCATCAGGCCTAGGATAGTGTTAGGGTTAGGGTTAGCATCAGCCCTAGGAGAGTGTTAGGGTTAGGGTTAGCATCAGCCCTAGGATAGTGCTAGGGTTAGGGTTAGGGTTAGCATCAGCCCTAGGATAATGTTAGGGTTAGGGTTAGCATCAGCCCTAGGATAGTGTTAGGGTTAGGGTTAGGGTTAGCATCAGCCCTAGGATAGTGTTAGGGTTAGGGTTAGCATCAGCCCTAGGATAGTGTTAGGGTTAGGGTTAGGGTTAGCATCAGCCCTAGGATAGTGTTAGGGTTAGCGTTAGCATCAACCCTAGGAGAGTGTTAGGGTTAGGGTTAGGTTTAGCATCAGCCCTAGGATAGTGTTAGGGTTAGGGTTAGCCTCAGCCCTAGGAGAGTGTTAGATTTAGGGATAGGGTTAGCATGAGGCCTAAGATAGTGTTAGGGTTAGGGTTAGGTTTATCATCAGGCCTAGGATAGTGTTAGGGTTAGGGTTAGCATCAGGCCTAGGATAGTGTTAGGGTTAGGGTTAGCATCAGCCTTAGGAGAGTGTTAGGGTTAGGGTTAGGGTTAGCATCAGCCCTAGGATAGTGTTAGGGTTAGGGTTAACATCAGCCCTAGGATAGTGTTAGGGTTAGGGTTAGGGTTAGCATCAGCTCTAGGATAGTGTTAGGTTTAGGGTTAGCATCAGACCTAGGATAGTGTTAGGGTTAGGGTTACGGTAAGCATCAGCCCTAGTATAGTGTAATTGTTAGGGTTAGGGTTAGCATCAGGCCTAGGATAGTGTTAGGGTTAGGGTTAGCATCAGCCCTAGGAGAGTGTTAGGGTTAGGGTTAGGGTTAGCATCAGCCCTAGGAGAGTGTTAGGGTTAGGGTTAACATCAGCCCAAGGATAGTGTTAGGGTTAGGGTTAGGGTTAGCATCAGCCCTATGATAGTGTTGGGTTTAGGGTTAGCATCAGACCTAGGATAGTGTTAGGGTTAGGGTTAGGGTTAGCATTAGGCCTAGGATAGTGTTAGGGTTAGGGTTTGCATCAGCCCTAGGATAGTGTTAGGGTTAGGGTTAGGGTTAGCATCAGCCCTAGGATAGTGTTAGGGTTAGGGTTAGGGTTAGCATCAGCCCTAGGATAGTATTAGGGTTAGGGCTAGCATCAGCCCTAGGATAGTGTTAGGGTTAGGGTTAGGGTTAGCATGAGCCGTAGGATAGTGTTAGGGTTAGGGTTAGGGTTAGCATCAGCCCTAGGATAGTGTTAGGGTTAGGGTTAGGGTTAGCATCAGCCCTAGGATAGTGTTAGGGTTAGGGTTAGCCTCAGCCCTAGGAGAGTGTTAGGGTTAGGGATAGGGTTAGCATTAGGCCTAAGATAGTGTTAGGGTTAGGGTTAGGGTTATCATCAGGCCTAGGATAGTGTTAGGGGTGGGGTTAGCATCAGGCCTAGGATAGTGTTAGGGTTAGGGTTAGCATCAGCCCTAGGAGAGTGTTAGGGTTAGGGTTAGGGTTAGCATCAGCCCTAGGATTCTGTTAGGGTTAGGGTTAACATCAGCCCTAGGATAGTGTTAGGGTTAGGGTTAGGGTTAGCATCAGCTCTAGGATAGTGTTAGGTTTAGGGTTAGCATCAGACCTAGGGTAGTGTTTGCGTTAGGGTTAGGGTAAGCATCAGCCCTAGGATAGTGTAAGTGTTAGGGTTAGGGATAGCATCAGGCCTAGGATAGTGTTAGGGTTAGGGTTAGCATCAGCCCTAGGAGAGTGTTAGGGTTCGGGTTAGGGTTAGCATCAGCCCTAGGATAGTATTAGGGTTAGGGTTAGCATCAGCCCTAGGATAGTGTTAGGGGTAGGGTTAGGGTTAGCACCAGGCCTAGGATAGTGTTAGTGTTACGGTTAGCATCAGCCTTAGGATAGTGTTAGGGTTAGGGTTAGGGTTAGCATCAGCCGTAGGATAGTGTTAGGGTTAGGGCTAGCCTCAGCCCTAAGATAGTGTTAGAGTTAGGGTTAGGGTTAGCATCAGCACTAGGATAGTGTTAAGGTTAGGGTTAGGTTTAGCATCAGCCCTAGGATAGTGTTAGTGTTAGGGTTAGCATCAGCCCTAGGATACTGTTAGTGTTAGGGTTAGGGTTAGCATCCGCCCTAAGATAGTGTTAGGGTTAGGGTTAGGGTTAGCATCAGCCCTAGGATAGTGTTAGGGTTAGGGTTAACATAAACCCTAGGATAGTGTTAGAGTTAGGGTTAGGGTTTTCATCAGGCCTAGGATAGTGTTAGGGTTAGGGTTAGGGTTAGCATCAGTTCAAGGATAGTGTTAGGGTTAGCGTTAGGTTTAGCATCAGTCCTAGGATAGTGTTAGGGTTAGGGTTAGCATCAACCCTAGGATAGTGTTAGGGTTAGGTTTAGGGTTAGCATCAGCCCTATGATAGTGTTAGGGTTAGGGTTAGCGTCAGCCCTAGGAGAGTGTTACGGTTAGGGATAGGGTTAGCATCAGGCCTAGGATAGTGTTAGGGTTAGGGTTAGGGTTAGCATCAGCCCTAGGATAGTGTTAGGGTTAGGGTTAGCATCAGGCCTAGGATAGCGTTAGGGTTAGGGTTAGCATCAGCCCTAGGAGAGTGTTAGGGTTAGGGTTAGGGTTAGCATCAGCCCTAGGATAGTGTTAGGGTTAGGGTTAGTGTTAGCATCAGCCCTAGGATAGTGTTAGGGTTAGGGTTAGCATCAGCCCTAGGATAGTGTTAGGGTTAGGGTTAGCATCAGCCCTAGGATAGTGTTAGGGTTAGGGTTAGCATCAGCCCTAGGATAGTGTTAGGGTTAGGGTTAGGGTTAGCATCAGCCCTAGGATAGTGTTAGGGTTAGGGTTAGCATCAACCCTAGGAGAGTGTTAGGGTTAGGGTTAGGGTTAGCATCAGCCCTAGGATAGTGTTAGGGTTAGGGTTAGCCTCAGCCCTAGGAGAGTGTTAGGGTTAGGGATAGGGTTAGCATCAGGCCTAAGATAGTGTTAGGGTTAGGGTTAGGTTTATCATCAGGCCTAGGATAGTGTTAGGGTTAGGGTTAGCATCAGGCCTAGGATAGTGTTAGGGTTAGGGTTAGCATCAGCCTTAGGAGAGTGTTAGGGTTAGGGTTAGGGTTAGCATCAGCCCTAGGATAGTGTTAGGGTTAGGGTTAACATCAGCCCTAGGATAGTGTTAGGGTTAGGGTTAGGGTTAGCATCAGCTCTAGGATAGTGTTAGGTTTAGGTTTAGCATCAGACCTAGGATAGTGTTAGGGTTAGGGTTACGGTAAGCATCAGCCCTAGTATAGTGTAAGTGTTAGGGTTAGGGTTAGCATCAGGCCTAGGATAGTGTTAGGGTTAGGGTTAGCATCAGCCCTAGGAGAGTGTTAGGGTTAGGGTTAGGGTTAGCATCAGCCCTAGGAGAGTGTTAGGGTTAGGGTTAACATCAGCCCAAGGATAGTGTTAGGGTTAGGGTTAGGGTTAGCATCAGCCCTATGATAGTGTTGGGTTTAGGGTTAGCATCAGACCTAGGATAGTGTTAGGGTTAGGGTTAGGGTTAGCATTAGGCCTAGGATAGTGTTAGGGTTAGGGTTTGCATCAGCCCTAGGATAGTGTTAGGGTTAGGGTTAGGGTTAGCATCAGGCCTAGGATACTGTTAGGGTTAGGGTTAGGGTTAGCATCAGCCCTAGGATAGTGTTAGGGTTAGGGTTAGCATCAGGCCTAGGATAGTGTTAGGGTTAGGGTTAGCATCAGCCCTAGGAGAGTGTTAGGGTTAGGGTTAGGGTTAGCATCAGCCCTAGGATAGTGTTAGGGTTAGGGTTAGGGTTAGCATCAGCCCTAGGATAGTGTTAGGGTTAGGGTTAGCATCAGCCCTAGGATAGTTTTAGGGTTAGGGTTAGGGTTAGCATCAGCCCTAGGATAGTGTTAGTGTTAGGGTTAGCATCAGCCCTAGGATAGTGTTAGGGTTAGGGTTAGGGTTAGCATCAGCCCTAGGATAGTGTTAGGGTTAGGGTTAGCATCAGCCCTAGGATAGTGTTAGGGTTAAGGTTAGGGTTAGCATCAGCCCTAGGATAGTGTTAGGGTTAGGGTTAGCATCAACCCTAGGATAGTGTTAGGGTTAGGGTTAGGGTTAGCATAAGCCCTAGGATAGTGTTAGGGTTAGGGTTAGCCTCAGCCCTAGGAGAGTGTTAGGGTTAGGGATAGGGTTAGCATCAGGCCTAAGATAGTGTTAGGGTTAGGGTTAGGGTTATCTTCAGGCCTAGGATAGTGTTAGTGTTAGGGTTAGAATCAGGCCTAGGATAGTGTTAGGGTTAGGGTTAGCATCAGCCCTAGGAGAGTGTTAGGGTTAGGGTTAGGGTTAGCATCAGCCCTAGGATAGTGTTAGGGTTAAGGTTACCATCAGCCCTAGGATAGTGTTAGGGTTAGGGTTAGGGTTAGCATCAGCTCTAGGATAGTGTTAGGTTTAGGGTTAGCATCAGACCTAGGATAGTGTTTGGGTTAGGGTTAGGGTAAGCATCAGCCCTAGGATAGTGTAAGTGTTAGGGTTAGGGTTAGCATCAGGCCTAGGATAGTGTTAGGGTTAGGGTTAGCATCAGCCCTAGGATAGTGTTAGGGTTCGGGTTAGGGTTAGCATCAGCCCTAGGATAGTATTAGGGTTAGGGTTAGCATCAGCCCTAGGATAGTGTTAGGGGTAGGGTTAGGGTTAGCACCAGGGCTAGGATAGTGTTAGTGTTAGGGTTAGCATCAGCCCTAGGATAGTGTTAGGGTTAGGGTTAGCATCAGCCCTAGGATAGTGTTAGGATTAGGGTTAGGTTTAGCACCAGTTCAAGGATAGTGTTAGGGTTAGCGTTAGGGTTAGCATCAGCCCTAGGATAGTGTTAGGGTTAGGGTTAGCATCAGCCCTAGGATAGTGTTAGGATTAGGGTTTGGGTTAGCATCAGCCCTAGGATAGTGTTAGGGTTAGGGTTAGCATCAACCCTAGGATAGTGATTGGGTTAGGGTTAGGGTTAGCATTAGCCCTAGGATAGTGTTAGGGTTAGGGTTAGCATCAGGCCTAGGATAGTGTTAGGGTTAGGGTTAGCATCAGCCCTAGGAGAGTGTTAGGGTTAGGGTTAGGGTTAGCATCAGCCCTAGGAGAGTGTTAGGGTTAGGGTTAACATCAGAACAAGGATAGTGTTAGGGTTAGGGTTAGGGTTAGCATCAGCCCTAGGATAGTGTTGGGTTTAGGGTTAGCATCAGACCTAGGATAGTGTTAGGGTTAGGGTTAGGGTTAGCATTAGCCCTAGGATAGTGTAAGTGTCAGGGTTAGGGTTAGCATTAGGCCTAGGATAGTGTTAGGGTTAGGGTTAGCATCAGCCCTAGGATAGTCTTAGGGTTAGGGTTAGGGTTAGCATCAGCCCTAGGATAGTGTTAGGGTTACGGTTAGGGTTAGCATCAGCCCTAGGATAGTATTAGGGTTAGGGCTAGCATCAGCCCTAGGATAGTGTTAGGGTTAGGGTTAGGGTTAACACCAGGCCTAGCATAGTGTTAGTGTTAGGGTTAGCATCAGCCTTAGGATAGTGTTAGGGTTAGGGTTAGGGTTAGCATCAGCCCTAGGATAGTGTTAGGGTTAGCATCAGGCCTAGGATAGTGTTAGGGTTAGGGTTAGCATCAGCCCTAGGAGAGTGTTAGGGTTAGGGTTAGCATCAGCCCTAGGATAGTGCTAGGGTTAGGGTTAGGGTTAGCATCAGCCCTAGGATAATGTTAGGGTTAGGGTTAGCATCAGCCCTAGGATAGTGTTAGGGTTAGGGTTAGGGTTAGCATCAGCCCTAGGATAGTGTTAGGGTTAGGGTTAGCATCAGCCCTAGGATAGTGTTAGGGTTAGGGTTAGGGTTAGCATCAGCCCTAGGATAGTGTTAGGGTTAGGGTTAGCATCAACCCTAGGAGAGTGTTAGGGTTAGGGTTAGGTTTAGCATCAGCCCTAGGATAGTGTTAGGGTTAGGGTTAGCCTCAGCCCTAGGAGAGTGTTAGGGTTAGGGATAGGGTTAGCATGAGGCCTAAGATAGTGTTAGGGTTAGGGTTAGGTTTATCATCAGGCCTAGGATAGTGTTAGGGTTAGGGTTAGCATCAGGCCTAGGATAGTGTTAGGGTTAGGGTTAGCATCAGCCTTAGGAGAGTGTTAGGGTTAGGGTTAGGGTTAGCATCAGCCCTAGGATAGTGTTAGGGTTAGGGTTAACATCAGCCCTAGGATAGTGTTAGGGTTAGGGTTAGGGTTAGCATCAGCTCTAGGATAGTGTTAGGTTTAGGGTTAGCATCAGACCTAGGATAGTGTTAGGGTTAGGGTTACGGTAAGCATCAGCCCTAGTATAGTGTAAGTGTTAGGGTTAGGGTTAGCATCAGGCCTAGGATAGTGTTAGGGTTAGGGTTAGCATCAGCCCTAGGAGAGTGTTAGGGTTAGGGTTAGGGTTAGCATCAGCCCTAGGAGAGTGTTAGGGTTAGGGTTAACATCAGCCCAAGGATAGTGTTAGGGTTAGGGTTAGGGTTAGCATCAGCCCTATGATAGTGTTGGGTTTAGGGTTAGCATCAGACCTAGGATAGTGTTAGGGTTAGGGTTAGGGTTAGCATTAGGCCTAGGATAGTGTTAGGGTTAGGGTTTGCATCAGCCCTAGGATAGTGTTATTGTTAGGGTTAGGGTTAGCATCAGCCCTAGGATAGTGTTAGGGTTAGGGTTAGGGTTAGCATCAGCCCTAGGATAGTATTAGGGTTAGGGCTAGCATCAGCCCTAGGATAGTGTTATGGTTAGGGTTAGGGTTAGCATGAGCCGTAGGATAGTGTTAGGGTTAGGGTTAGGGTTAGCATCAGCCCTAGGATAGTGTTAGGGTTAGGGTTAGGGTTAGCATCAGCCCTAGGAT
Source organism: Lemur catta (assembly GCF_020740605.2). Taxonomy (NCBI): domain Eukaryota; kingdom Metazoa; phylum Chordata; class Mammalia; order Primates; family Lemuridae; genus Lemur; species Lemur catta. Next base: position 1,495,061 of record NW_025423851.1, on the reverse strand, counting down.
AGTGTTAGGGTTAGGGTTAGCCTCAGCCCTAGGAGAGTGTTAGGGTTAGGGATAGGGATAGCATCAGGCCTAAGATAGTGTTAGGGTTAGGGTTAGGGTTATCATCAGGCCTAGGATAGTGTTAGGGTTAGGGTTAGCATCAGGCCTAGGATAGTGTTAGGGTTAGGGTTAGCATCAGCCCTAGGAGAGTGTTAGGGTTAGGGTTAGGGTTAGCATCAGCCCTAGGATTCTGTTAGGGTTAGGGTTAACATCAGCCCTAGGATAGTGTTAGGGTTAGGGTTAGGGTTAGCATCAGCTCTAGGATAGTGTTAGGTTTAGGGTTAGCATCAGACCTAGGGTAGTGTTTGGGTTAGGGTTAGGGTAAGCATCAGCCCTAGGATAGTGTAAGTGTTAGGGTTAGGGATAGCATCAGGCCTAGGATAGTGTTAGGGTTAGGGTTAGCATCAGCCCTAGGAGAGTGTTAGGGTTCGGGTTAGGGTTAGCATCAGCCCTAGGATAGTATTAGGGTTAGGGTTAGCATCAGCCCTAGGATAGTGTTAGGGGTAGGGTTAGGGTTAGCACCAGGCCTAGGATAGTGTTAGTGTTACGGTTAGCATCAGCCTTAGGATAGTGTTAGGGTTAGGGTTAGGGTTAGCATCAGCCGTAGGATAGTGTTAGGGTTAGGGCTAGCCTCAGCCCTAAGATAGTGTTAGAGTTAGGGTTAGGGTTAGCATCAGCACTAGGATAGTGTTAAGGTTAGGGTTAGGTTTAGCATCAGCCCTAGGATAGTGTTAGTGTTAGGGTTAGCATCAGCCCTAGGATACTGTTAGTGTTAGGGTTAGGGTTAGCATCCGCCCTAAGATAGTGTTAGGGTTAGGGTTAGGGTTAGCATCAGCCCTAGGATAGTGTTAGGGTTAGGGTTAACATAAACCCTAGGATAGTGTTAGAGTTAGGGTTAGGGTTTTCATCAGGCCTAGGATAGTGTTAGGGTTAGGGTTAGGGTTAGCATCAGTTCAAGGATAGTGTTAGGGTTAGCGTTAGGTTTAGCATCAGTCCTAGGATAGTGTTAGGGTTAGGGTTAGCATCAACCCTAGGATAGTGTTAGGGTTAGGTTTAGGGTTAGCATCAGCCCTATGATAGTGTTAGGGTTAGGGTTAGCGTCAGCCCTAGGAGAGTGTTACGGTTAGGGATAGGGTTAGCATCAGGCCTAGGATAGTGTTAGGGTTAGGGTTAGGGTTAGCATCAGCCCTAGGATAGTGTTAGGGTTAGGGTTAGCATCAGGCCTAGGATAGCGTTAGGGTTAGGGTTAGCATCAGCCCTAGGAGAGTGTTAGGGTTAGGGTTAGGGTTAGCATCAGCCCTAGGATAGTGTTAGGGTTAGGGTTAGTGTTAGCATCAGCCCTAGGATAGTGTTAGGGTTAGGGTTAGCATCAGCCCTAGGATAGTGTTAGGGTTAGGGTTAGCCTCAGCCCTAGGATAGTGTTAGGGTTAGGGTTAGCATCAGCCCTAGGATAGTGTTAGGGTTAGGGTTAGGGTTAGCATCAGCCCTAGGATAGTGTTAGGGTTAGGGTTAGCATCAACCCTAGGAGAGTGTTAGGGTTAGGGTTAGGGTTAGCATCAGCCCTAGGATAGTGTTAGGGTTAGGGTTAGCCTCTGCCCCAGGAGAGTGTTAGGGTTAGGGATAGGGTTAGCATCAGGCCTAAGATAGTGTTAGGGTTAGGGTTAGGTTTATCATCAGGCCTAGGATAGTGTTAGGGTTAGGGTTAGCATCAGGCCTAGGATAGTGTTAGGGTTAGGGTTAGCATCAGCCTTAGGAGAGTGTTAGGGTTAGGGTTAGGGTTAGCATCAGCCCTAGGATAGTGTTAGGGTTAGGGTTAACATCAGCCCTAGGATAGTGTTAGGGTTAGGGTTAGGGTTAGCATCAGCTCTAGGATAGTGTTAGGTTTAGGTTTAGCATCAGACCTAGGATAGTGTTAGGGTTAGGGTTACGGTAAGCATCAGCCCTAGTATAGTGTAAGTGTTAGGGTTAGGGTTAGCATCAGGCCTAGGATAGTGTTAGGGTTAGGGTTAGAATCAGCCCTAGGAGAGTGTTAGGGTTAGGGTTAGGGTTAGCATCAGCCCTAGGAGAGTGTTAGGGTTAGGGTTAACATCAGCCCAAGGATAGTGTTAGGGTTAGGGTTAGGGTTAGCATCAGCCCTATGATAGTGTTGGGTTTAGGGTTAGCATCAGACCTAGGATAGTGTTAGGGTTAGGGTTAGGGTTAGCATTAGGCCTAGGATAGTGTTAGGGTTAGGGTTTGCATCAGCCCTAGGATAGTGTTAGGGTTAGGGTTAGGGTTAGCATCAGCCCTAGGATAGTGTTAGGGTTAGGGTTAGGGTTAGCATCAGCCCTAGGATAGTATTAGGGTTAGGGCTAGCATCAGCCCTAGGATAGTGTTAGGGTTAGGGTTAGGGTTAGCATGAGCCGTAGGATAGTGTTAGGGTTAGGGTTAGGGTTAGCATCAGCCCTAGGATAGTGTTAGGGTTAGGGTTAGGGTTAGCATCAGCCCTAGGATAGTGTTAGGGTTAGGGTTAGCCTCAGCCCTAGGAGAGTGTTAGGGTTAGGGATAGGGTTAGCATCAGGCCTAAGATAGTGTTAGGGTTAGGGTTAGGGTTATCATCAGGCCTACGATAGTGTTAGGGTTAGGGTTAGCATCAGGCCTAGGATAGTGTTAGGGTTAGGGTTAGCATCAGCCCTAGGAGAGTGTTAGGGTTAGGGTTAGGGTTAGCATCAGCCCTAGGATTGTGTTAGGGTTAGGGTTAACATCAGCCCTAGGATAGTGTTAGGGGTAGGGTTAGGGTTAGCACCAGGCCTAGGATAGTGTTAGTGTTAGGGTTAGCATCAGCCTTAGGATAGTGTTAAGGTTAGGGTTAGGGTTAGCATCAGCCGTAGGATAGTGTTAAGGTTAGGGCTAGCCTCAGCCCTAAGATAGTGTTAGAGTTAGGGTTAGGGTTAGCATCAGCACTAGGATAGTGTTAGGATTAGGGTTAGGGTTAGCATCAGCCCTACGATAGTGTTAGTGTTAGCGTTAGCATCAGCCCTAGGATAGTGTTAGGGTTAGGGTTAACATAAACCCTAGGATAGTGTTAGGGTTAGGGTTAGGGTTATCATCAGGCCTAGGATAGTGTTAGGGTTAGGGTTAGGGTTAGCATCAGTTCAAGGATAGTGTTAGGGTTAGCGTTAGGGTTAGCATCAGCCCTAGGATAGTGTTAGGGTTAGGGTTAGCATCAGCCGTAGGATAGTGTTAGGATTAGGGTTAGGGTTAGCATCAGCCCTAGGATAGTGTTAGGGTTAGGGTTAGCATCAACCCTAGGATAGTGTTTGGGTTAGGGTTAGGGTTAGCATTAGCCCTAGGATAGTGTTAGGGTTAGGGTTAGCATCAGGCCTAGGATAGTGTTAGGGTTAGGGTTAGCATCAGCCCTAAGAGAGTGTTAGGGTTAGGTTTAGGGTTAGCATAAGCCCTAGGAGAGTGTTAGGGTTAGGGTTAGCATCAACCCTAGGATAGTGTTAGGGTTAGGGTTAGGGTTAGCATCAGCCCAAGATAGTGTTAGGGTCAGGGTTAGCCTCAGCCCTAGGAGAGTGTTAGGGTTAGGGATAGGGTTAGCATCAGGCCTAGGATACTGTTAGGGTTAGGGTTAGGGTTAGCATCACCCCTAGGATAGTGTTAGGGTTAGGGTTAGCATCAGGCCTAGGATAGTGTTAGGGTTAGAGTTAGCATCAGCCCTAGGAGAGTGTTAGGGTTAGGGTTAGGGTTAGCATCAGCCCTAGGATAGTGTTAGGGTTAGGGTTAGGGTTAGCATCAGCCCTAGGATAGTGTTAGGGTTAGGGTTAGCATCAGCCCTAGGATAGTTTTAGGGTTAGGGTTAGTGTTAGCATCAGCCCTAGGATAGTGTTAGGGTTAGGGTTAGCATCAGCCCTAGGATAGTGTTAGGGTTAGGGTTAGGGTTAGCATCAGCCCTAGGATAGTGTTAGGGTTAGGGTTAGCATCAGCCCTAGGATAGTGTTAGGGTTAGGGTTAGGGTTAGCATCAGCCCTAGGATAGTGTTAGGGTTAGGGTTAGCATCAACCCTAGGATAGTGTTAGGGTTAGGGTTAGGGTTAGCATAAGCCCTAGGATAGTGTTAGGGTTAGGGTTAGCCTCAGCCCTAGGAGAGTGTTAGGGTTAGGGATAGGGTTAGCATCAGGCCTAAGATAGTGTTAGGGTTAGGGTTAGGGTTATCATCAGGCCTAGGATAGTGTTAGGGTTAGGGTTAGCATCAGGCCTAGGATAGTGTTAGGGTTAGGGTTAGCATCAGCCCTAGGAGAGTGTTAGGGTTAGGGTTAGGGTTAGCATCAGCCCTAGGATAGTGTTAGGGTTAAGGTTAACATCAGCCCTAGGATAGTGTTAGGGTTAGGGTTAGGGTTAGCATCAGCTCTAGGATAGTGTTAGGTTTAGGGTTAGCATCAGACCTAAGATAGTGTTTGGGTTAGGGTTAGGGTAAGCATCAGCCCTAGGATAGTGTAAGTGTTAGGGTTAGGGTTACCATCAGGCCTAGGATAGTGTTAGGGTTAGGGTTAGCATCAACCCTAGGATAGTGTTAGGGTTCGGGTTAGGGTTAGCATCAGCCCTAGGATAGTATTAGGGTTAGGGTTAGCATAACCCCTAGGATAGTGTTAGGGGTAGGGTTAGGGTTAGCACCAGGGCTAGGATAGTGTTAGTGTTAGGGTTAGCATCAGCCTTAGGATAGTGTTAGGGTTAGGGTTAGGATTAGCATCAGCCGTAGGATAGTGTTAGGGTTAGGGTTAGCCTCAGCCCTAAGATAGTGTTAGAGTTAGGGTTAGGGTTAGCATCATCACTAGGATAGTGTTAGGGTTAGGGTTAGGGTTAGCATCAGCCCTAGGATAGTGTTAGTGTTAGGGTTAGCATCAGCCCTAGGATACTGTTAGGGTTAGGGTTAGGGTTAGCATCCGCCCTAGGATAGTGTTAGGGTTAGGGTTAGGGTTAGCATCAGCCCTAGGATAGTGTTAGGGTTAGGGTTATTATAAACCCTAGGATAGTGTTAGGGTTAGGGTTAGGGTTAGCATCAGGCCTAGGATAGTGTTAGGGTTAGGGTTATTGTTAGCATCAGTTCAAGGATAGTGTTAGGGTTAGCGTTAGGGTTAGCATCAGCCCTAGGATAGTGTTAGGGTTAGGGTTCGCATCAGCCCTAGGATAGTGTTAGGATTAGGGTTAGGGTTAGCATCAGTTCAAGGATAGTGTTAGGGTTAGCGTTAGGGTTAGCATCAGCCCTAGGATAGTGTTAGGGTTAGGGTTAGCATCAACCCTAGGATAGTGTTTGGGTTAGGGTTAGGGTTATCATTAGCCCTAGGATAGTGTTAGGGTTAGGGTTAGCATCAGGCCTAGGATAGTGTTAGGGTTAGGGTTAGCATCAGCCCTAGGAGAGTGTTAGGGTTAGGGTTAGGGTTAGCATCAGCCCTAGGAGAGTGTTAGGGTTAGCGTTAACATCAGAACAAGGATAGTGTTAGGGTTAGGGTTAGGGTTAGCATCAGCCCTAGGATAGTGTTGGGTTTAGGGATAGCATCAGACCTAGGAGAGTGTTAGGGTTAGGGTTAGGGTTAGCATTAGCCCTAGGATAGTGTAAGTGTTAGGGTTAGGGTTAGCATTAGGCCTAGGATAGTGTTAGGGTTAGGGTTAGCATCAGCCCTAGGATAGTGTTAGGGTTAGGGTTAGGGTTAGCATCAGCCCTATGATAGTGTTAGGGGTAGGGTTAGCGTCAGCCCTAGGAGAGTGTTAGGGTTAGGGATAGGGTTAACATCAGGCCTAGGATAGTGTTAGGGTTAGGGTTAGGGTTAGCATCAGCCCTAGGATAGTGTTAGGGTTAGGGTTAGCATCAGGCCTAGGATAGCGTTAGGGTTAGGGTTAGCATCAGCCCTAGGAGAGTGTTATGGTTAGGGTTAGGGTTAGCATCAGCCCTAGGATAGTGTTAGGGTTAGGGTTAGGGTTAGCATCAGCCCTAGGATAGTGTTAGGGTTAGGGTTAGCATCAGCCCTAGGATAGTTTTAGGGTTAGGGTTAGGGTTAGCATCAGCCCTAGGATAGTATTAGAGTTAGGGTTAGCATCAGCCCTAGGATAGTGTTAGGGTTAGGGTTAGGGTTAGCATCAGCCCTAGGATAGTGTTAGGGTTAGGGTTAGCATCAACCCTAGGATAGTGTTAGGGTTAGGGTTAGGGTTAGCATCAGCCCTAGGATAGTGTTAGGGTTAGGGTTAGCCTAAGCCCTAGGAGAGTGTTAGGGTTAGGGATAGGGTTAGCATCAGGCCTAAGATAATGTTAGGGTTAGGGTTAGGGTTATCATCAGGCCTACGATAGTGTTAGGGTTAGGGTTAGCATCAGGCCTAGGATAGTGTTAGGGTTAGGGTTAGCATCAGCCCTAGGAGAGTGTTAGGGTTAGGGTTAGGGTTAGCATCAGCCCTAGGATTGTGTTAGGGTTAGGGTTAACATCAGCCCTAGGATAGTGTTAGGGGTAGGGTTAGGGTTAGCACCAGGCCTAGGATAGTGTTAGTGTTAGGGTTAGCATCAGCCTTAGGATAGTGTTAAGGTTAGGGTTAGGGTTAGCATCAGCCGTAGGATAGTGTTAAGGTTAGGGCTAGCCTCAGCCCTAAGATAGTGTTAGAGTTAGGGTTAGGGTTAGCATCAGCACTAGGATAGTGTTAGGATTAGGGTTAGGGTTAGCATCAGCCCTACGATAGTGTTAGTGTTAGGGTTAGCATCAGCCCTAGGATACTGTTAGGGTTAGGGTTAGGGTTAGCATCCGCCCTAAGATAGTGTTAGGGTTAGGGTTAGGGTTAGCATCAGCCCTAGGATAGTGTTAGGGTTAGGGTTAGCATCAGCCCTAGGATAGTGTTAGGGTTAGGGTTAGCATCAGCCGTAGGATAGTGTTAGGATTAGGGTTAGGGTTAGCATCAGCCCTAGGATAGTGTTAGGGTTAGGGTTAGCATCAACCCTAGGATAGTGTTTGGGTTAGGGTTAGGGTTAGCATTAGCCCTAGGATAGTGTTAGGGTTGGTGTTAGCATCAGGCCTAGGATAGTGTTAGGGTTAGGGTTAGCATCAGCCCTAAGAGAGTGTTAGGGTTAGGTTTAGGGTTAGCATCAGCCCGAGGAGAGTGTTAGGGTTAGGGTTAGCATCAACCCTAGGATAGTGTTAGGGTTAGGGTTAGGGTTAGCATCAGCCCTAGGATAGTGTTAGGGTCAGGGTTAGCCTCATACCTAGGAGAGTGTTAGGGTTAGGGATAGGGTTAGCATCAGGCCTAGGATACTGTTAGGGTTAGGGTTAGGGTTAGCATCAGCCCTAGGATAGTGTTAGGGTTAGGGTTAGCTTCAGGCCTAGGATAGTGTTAGGGTTAGGGTTAGCATCAGCCCTAGGAGAGTGTTAGGGTTAGGGTTAGGGTTAGCATCAGCCCTAGGATAGCGTTAGGGTTAGGGTTAGGGTTAGCATCAGCCCTAGGATAGTGTTAGGGTTAGGGTTAGCATCAGCCCTAGGATAGTGTTAGGGTTAGGGTTAGGGTTAGCATCAGCCCTAGGATAGTGTTAGGGTTAGGGTTAGCATCAACCCTAGGATAGTGTTAGGGTTAGGGTTAGGGTTAGCATAAGCCCTAGGATAGTGTTAGGGTTAGGGTTAGCCTCAGCCCTAGGAGAGTGTTAGGGTTAGGGATAGGGTTAGCATCAGGCCTAAGATAGTGTTAGGGTTAGGGTTAGGGTTATCATCAGGCCTAGGATAGTGTTAGGGTTAGGGTTAGCATCAGGCCTAGGATAGTGTTAGGGTTAGGGTTAGCATCAGCCCTAGGAGAGTGTTAGTGTTAGGGTTAGGGTTAGCATCAGCCCTAGGATAGTGTTAGGGTTAAGGTTAACATCAGCCCTAGGATAGTGTTAGGGTTAGGGTTAGGGTTAGCATCAGCTCTAGGATAGTGTTAGGTTTAGGGTTAGCATCAGACCTAGGATAGTGTTTGGGTTAGGGTTAGGGTAAGCATCAGCCCTAGGATAGTGTAAGTGTTAGGGTTAGGGTTAGCATCAGGCCTAGCATAGTGTTAGGGTTAGGGTTAGCATCAGCCCTAGGATAGTGTTAGGGTTCAGGTTAGGGTTAGCATCAGCCCTAGGATAGTATTAGGGTTAGGGTTAGCATCAGCCCTAGGATAGTGTTAGGGGTAGGGTTAGGGTTAGCACCAGGGCTAGGATAGTGTTAGTGTTAGGGTTAGCATCAGCCTTAGGATAGTGTTAGGGTTAGGGTTAGGATTAGCATCAGCCGTAGGATAGTGTTAGGGGTAGGGTTAGCCTCAGCCCTAAGATAGTGTTAGAGTTAGGGTTAGGGTTAGCATCATCACTAGGATAGTGTTAGGGTTAGGGTTAGGGATAGCATCAGCCCTAGGATAGTGTTAGTGTTAGGGTTAGCATCAGCCCTAGGATACTGTTAGGGTTAGGGTTAGGGTTAGCATCCGCCCTAGGATAGTGTTAGGGTTAGGGTTAGGGTTAGCATCAGCCCTAGGATAGTGTTAGGGTTAGGGTTAATATAAACCCTAGGATAGTGTTAGGGTTAGGGTTAGGGTTAGCATCAGGCCTAGGATAGTGTTAGGGTTAGGGTTATTGTTAGCATCAGTTCAAGGATAGTGTTAGGGTTAGCGTTAGGGTTAGCATCAGCCCTAGGATTGTGTTAGGGTTAGGGTTCGCATCAGCCCTAGGATAGTGTTAGGATTAGGGTTAGGGTTAGCATCAGTTCAAGGATAGTGTTAGGGTTAGCGTTAGGGTTAGCATCAGCCCTAGGATAGTGTTAGGGTTAGGGTTAGCATCAGCCCTAGGATAGTGTTAGGATTAGGGTTAGGGTTAGCATCAGCCCTAGGATAGTGTTAGGGTTAGGGTTAGCATCAACCCTAGGATAGTGTTTGGGTTAGGGTTAGGGTTATCATTAGCCATAGGATAGTGTTAGGGTTAGGGTTAGCATCAGGCCTAGGATAGTGTTAGGGTTAGGGTTAGCATCAGCCCTAGGAGAGTGTTAGGGTTAGGGTTAGGGTTAGCATCAGCCCTAGGAGAGTGTTAGGGTTAGCGTTAACATCAGAACAAGGATAGTATTAGGGTTAGGGTTAGGGTTAGCATCAGCCCTAGGATAGTGTTGTGTTTAGGGTTAGCATCAGACCTATGATAGTGTTAGGGTTAGGGTTAGGGTTAGCATTAGCCCTAGGATAGTGTAAGTGTTAGGGTTAGGGTTAGCATTAGGCCTAGAATAGTGTTAGGGTTAGGGTTAGCATCAGCCCTAGGATAGTGTTAGGGTTAGGGTTAGGGTTAGCATCAGCCCTATGATAGTGTTAGGGTTAGGGTTAGCGTCAGCCCTAGGAGAGTGTTAGGGTTAGGGTTAACATAAACCCTAGGATAGTGTTAGAGTTAGGGTTAGGGTTTTCATCAGGCCTAGGATAGTGTTAGGGTTAGGGTTAGGGTTAGCATCAGTTCAAGGATAGTGTTAGGGTTAGCGTTAGGTTTAGCATCAGTCCTAGGATAGTGTTAGGGTTAGGGTTAGCATCAACCCTAGGATAGTGTTAGGGTTAGGGTTAGGGTTAGCATCAGCCCTATGATAGTGTTAGGGTTAGGGTTAGCGTCAGCCCTAGGAGAGTGTTACGGTTAGGGATAGGGTTAGCATCAGTCCTAGGATAGTGTTAGGGTTAGGGTTAGGGTTAGCATCAGCTCTAGGATAGTGTTAGGGTTAGGGTTAGCATCAGGCCTAGGATAGCGTTAGGGTTAGGGTTAGCATCAGCCCTAGGAGAGTGTTAGGGTTAGGGTTAGGGTTAGCATCAGCCCTAGGATAGTGTTAGGGTTAGGGTTAGGTTTAGCATCAGCCCTAGGATAGTGTTAGGGTTAGGGTTAGCATCAACCCTAGGATAGTGTTAGGGTTAGGGTTAGGGTTAGCATCAGCCCTAGGATAGTGTTAGGGTTAGGGTTAGCCTAAGCCCTAGGAGAGTGTTAGGGTTAGGGATAGGGTTAGCATCAGGCCTAAGATAGTGTTAGGGTTAGGGTTAGGGTTATCATCAGGCCTACGATACTGTTAGGGTTAGGGTTAGCATCAGGCCTAGGATAGTGTTAGGGTTAGGGTTAGCATCAGCCCTAGGAGAGTGTTAGGGTTAGGGTTAGGGTTAGCATCAGCCCTAGGATTGTGTTAGGGTTAGGGTTAACATCAGCCCTAGGATAGTGTTAGGGGTAGGGTTAGGGTTAGCACCAGGCCTAGGATACTGTTAGTGTTAGGGTTAGCATCAGCCTTAGGATAGTGTTAAGGTTAGGGTTAGGGTTAGCATCAGCCGTAGGATAGTGTTAAGGTTAGGGCTAGCCTCAGCCCTAAGATAGTGTTAGAGTTAGGGTTAGGGTTAGCATCAGCACTAGGATAGTGTTAGGATTAGGGTTAGGGTTAGCATCAGCCCTACGATAGTGTTAGTGTTAGGGTTAGCATCAGCCCTAGGATACTGTTAGGGTTAGGGTTAGGGTTAGCATCCGCCCTAAGATAGTGTTAGGGTTAGGGTTAGGGTTAGCATCAGCCCTAGGATAGTGTTAGGGTTAGGGTTAACATAAACCCTAGGATAGTGTTAGGGTTAGGGTTAGGGTTATCATCAGGCCTAGGATAGTGTTAGGGTTAGGGTTAGGGTTAGCATCAGTTCAAGGATAGTGTTAGGGTTAGCGTTAGGGTTAGCATCAGCCCTAGGATAGTGTTATGGTTAGGGTTAGCATCAGCCGTAGGATAGTGTTAGGATTAGGGTTAGGGTTAGCATCAGCCCTAGGATAGTGTTAGGGTTAGGGTTAGCATCAACCCTAGGATAGTGTTTGGGTTAGGGTTAGGGTTAGCATTAGCCCTAGGATAGTGTTAGGGTTAGGGTTAGCATCAGGCCTAGGATAGTGTTAGGGTTAGGGTTAGCATCAGCCCTAAGAGAGTGTTAGGGTTAGGTTTAGGGTTAGCATCAGCCCTAGGAGAGTGTTAGGGTTAGGGTTAGCATCAACCCTAGGATAGTGTTAGGGTTAGGGTTAGGGTTAGCATCAGCCCTAGGATAGTGTTAGGGTCAGGGTTAGCCTCAGCCCTAGGAGAGTGTTAGGGTTAGGGATAGGGTTAGCATCAGGCCTAGGATACTGTTAGGGTTAGGGTTAGCATCAGCCCTAGGATAGTGTTAGGGTTAGGGTTAGCATCAGGCCTAGGATAGTGTTAGGGTTAGGGTTAGCATCAGCCCTAGGAGAGTGTTAGGGTTAGGGTTAGGGTTAGCATCAGCCCTAGGATAGTGTTAGGGTTAGGGTTAGGGTTAGCATCAGCCCTAGGATAGTGTTAGGGTTAGGGTTAGCATCAGCCCTAGGATAGTTTTAGGGTTAGGGTTAGGGTTAGCATCAGCCCTAGGATAGTGTTAGGGTTAGGGTTAGCATCAGCCCTAGGATAGTGTTAGGGTTAGGGTTAGGGTTAGCATCAGCCCTAGGATAGTGTTAGGGTTAGGGTTAGCATCAGCCCTAGGATAGTGTTAGGGTTAGGGTTAGGGTTAGCATCAGCCCTAGGATAGTGTTACGGTTAGGGTTAGCATCAACCCTAGGATAGTGTTAGGGTTAGGGTTAGGGTTAGCATAAGCCCTAGGATAGTGTTAGGGTTAGGGTTTGCCTCAGCCCTAGGAGAGTGTTAGGGTTAGGGATAGGGTTAGCATCAGGCCTAAGATAGTGTTAGGGTTAGGGTTAGGGTTATCATCAGGCCTAGGATAGTGTTAGGGTTAGGGTTAGCATCAGGCCTAGGATAGTGTTAGGGTTAGGGTTAGCATCAGCCCTAGGAGAGTGTTAGGGTTAGGGTTAGGGTTAGCATCAGCCCTAGGATAGTGTTAGGGTTAAGGTTAACATCAGCCCTAGGATAGTGTTAGGGTTAGGGTTAGGGTTAGCATCAGCTCTAGGATAGTGTTAGGTTTAGGGTTAGCATCAGACCTAGGATAGTGTTTGGGTTAGGGTTAGGGTAAGCATCAGCCCTAGGATAGTGTAAGTGTTAGGGTTAGGGTTAGCATCAGGCCTAGCATAGTGTTAGGGTTAGGGTTAACATCAGCCCTAGGATAGTGTTAGGGTTCGGGTTAGGGTTAGCATCAGCCCTAGTATAGTATTAGGGTTAGGGTTAGCATCAGCCCTAGGATAGTGTTAGGGGTAGGGTTAGGGTTAGCACCAGGGCTAGGATAGTGTTAGTGTTAGGGTTAGCATCAGCCTTAGGATAGTGTTAGGGTTAGGGTTAGGATTAGCATCAGCCGTAGGATAGTGTTAGGGTTAGGGTTAGCCTCAGCCCTAAGATAGTGTTAGAGTTAGGGTTAGGGTTAGCATCATCACTAGGATAGTGTTAGGGTTAGGGTTAGGGTTAGCATCAGCCCTAGGATAGTGTTAGTGTTAGGGTTAGCATCAGCCCTAGGATACTGTTAGGGTTAGGGTTAGGGTTAGCATCCGCCCTAGGATAGTGTTAGGGTTAGGGTTAGGGTTAGCATCAGCCCTAGGATAGTGTTAGGGTTAGGGTTAATATAAAACCTAGGATAGTGTTAGGGTTAGGGTTAGGGTTAGCATCAGGCCTAGGATAGTGTTAGGGTTAGGGTTATTGTTAGCATCAGTTCAAGGATAGTGTTAGGGTTAGCGTTAGGGTTAGCATCAGCCCTAGGATAGTGTTAGGGTTAGGGTTCGCATCAGCCCTAGGATAGTGTTAGGATTAGGGTTAGGGTTAGCATCAGTTCAAGGATAGTGTTAGGGTTAGCGTTAGGGTTAGCATCAGCCCTAGGATAGTGTTAGGGTTAGGGTTAGCATCAGCCCTAGGATAGTGTTAGGATTAGGGTTAGGGTTAGCATCAGCCCTAGGATAGTGTTAGGGTTAGGGTTAGCATCAACCCTAGGATAGTGTTTGGGTTAGGGTTAGGGTTATCATTAGCCCTAGGATAGTGTTAGGGTTAGGGTTAGCATCAGGCCTAGGATAGTGTTAGGGTTAGGGTTAGCATCAGCCCTAGGAGAGTGTTAGGGTTAGGGTTAGGGTTAGCATCAGCCCTAGGAGAGTGTTAGGGTTAGCGTTAACATCAGAACAAGGATAGTGTTAGGGTTAGGGTTAGGGTTAGCATCAGCCCTAGGATAGTGTTGTGTTTAGGGTTAGCATCAGACCTAGGATAGTGTTAGGGTTAGGGTTAGGGTTAGCATTAGCCCTAGGATAGTGTAAGTGTTAGGGTTACGGTTAGCATTAGGCCTAGGATAGTGTTAGGGTTAGGGTTAGCATCAGCCCTAGGATAGTGTTAGGGTTAGGGTTAGGGTTAGCATCAGCCCTATGATAGTGTTAGGGTTAGGGTTAGCGTCAGCCCTAGGAGAGTGTTAGGGTTAGGGATAGGGTTAACATCAGGCCTAGGATAGTGTTAGGGTTAGGGTTAGGGTTAGCATCAGCCCTAGGATAGTGTTAGGGTTAGGGTTAGCATCAGGCCTAGGATAGCGTTAGGGTTAGGGTTAGCATCAGCCCTAGGAGAGTGTTAGGGTTAGGGTTAGGGTTAGCATCAGCCCTAGGATAGTGTTTGGGTTAGGGTTAGCATCAGCCCTAGGATAATTTTAGGGTTAGGGTTAGGGTTAGCATCAGAACTAGGATAGTATTAGGGTTAGGGTTAGCATCAGCCCTAGGATAGTGTTAGGGTTAGGGTTAGGGTTAGCATCAGCCCTAGGATAGTGTTAGGGTTAGGGTTAGCATCAGCCCAAGGATAGTGTTAGGGTTAGGGTTAGGGTTAGCATCAGCCCTAGGATAGTGTTAGGGTTAGGGTTAGCATCAACCCTAGGATAGTGTTAGGGTTAGGGTTAGGGTTAGCATCAGCCCTAGGATAGTGTTAGGGTTAGGGTTAGCATCAACCCTAGGATAGTGTTAGGTTTAGGGATAGGGTTAGCATCAGGCCTAAGATAGTGTTAGGGTTAGGGTTAGGGTTATCATCAGGCCTAGCATAGTGTTAGGGTTAGGGTTAGCATCAGGCCTAGGATAGTGTTAGGGTTAGGGTTAGCATCAGCCCTAGGAGAGTGTTAGGGTTAGGGTTAGGGTTAGCATCAGCCCTAGGATTGTGTTAGGGTTAGGGTTAACATCAGCCCTAGGATAGTGTAAGTGTTAGGGTTAGGGTTAGCATCAGGCCTAGGATAGTGTTAGGGTTAGGGTTAGCATCAGCCCTAGGATAGTGTTAGGGTTCGGGTTAGGGTTAGCATCAGCCCTAGGATATTATTAGGGTTAGGGTTAGCATCAGCCCTAGGATAGTGTTAGGGGTAGGGTTAGGGTTAGCACCTGGCCTAGGATAGTGTTAGTGTTAGGGTTAGCATCAGCCTTAGGATAGTGTTAGGGTTAGGGTTAGGGTTAGCATAGCCGTAGGATAGTGTTAATGTTAGGGCTAGCCTCAGCCCTAAGATAGTGTTAGAGTTAGGGTCTGGGTTAGCATCAGCACTAGGATAGTGTTAGGGTTAGGGTTAGGGTTAGCATCAGCACTAGGATAGTGTTAGTGTTAGGGTTAGCATCAGCCCTAGGATACTGTTAGGGTTAGGGTTAGGGTTAGCATCCGCCCTAAGACAGTGTTAGGGTTAGGGTTACGGTTAGCATCAGCCCTAGGATAGTGTTAGGGTTAGGGTTAACATAAACCCTAGGATAGTGTTAGGGTTAGGGTTAGGGTTATCATCAGGCCTAGGATAGTGTTAGGGTTAGGGTTAGGGTTAGCATCAGTTCAAGGATAGTGTTAGGGTTAGCGTTAGGGTTAGCATCAGCCCTAGGATAGTGTTAGGGTTAGGGTTAGCATCAGCCCTAGGATAGTGTTAGGATTAGGGTTAGGGTTAGCATCAGTTCAAGGATAGTGTTAGGTTTAGCGTTAGGGTTAGCATCAGCCCTAGGATAGTGTTACGGTTAGGGTTAGCATCAGCCGTAGGATAGTGTTAAGATTAGGGTTAGGGTTAGCATCAGCCCTAGGATAGTGTTAGGGTTAGGGTTAGCATCAACCCTAGGATAGTGTTTGGGTTAGGGTTAGGGTTAGCATTAGCCCTAGGATAGTGTTAGGGTTAGGGTTAGCATCAGGCCTAGGATAGTGTTAGGGTTAGGGTTAGCATCAGCCCTAGGAGAGTGTTTGGGTTAGGGTTAGGGTTAGCATCAGCCCTAGGAGAGTGTTAGGGTTAGGGTTAGCATCAACCCTAGGATAGTGTTAGGGTTAGGGTTAGGGTTAGCATCAGCCCTAGGATAGTGTTAGGGTTAGGGTTAGCCTCAGCCCTAGGAGAGTGTTAGGGTTAGGGATAGGGTTAGCATCAGGCCTAGGATAGTGTTAGGGTTAGGGTTAGGGTTAGCATGAGCCCTAGGATAGTGTTAGGGTTAGGGTTAGCATCAGGCCTAGGATAGTGTTAGGGTTAGGGTTAGCATCAGCCCTAGGAGAGTGTTAGGGTTAGGGTTAGGGTTAGCATCAGCCCTAGGATAGTGTTAGGGTTAGGGTTAGTGTTAGCATCAGCCCTAGGATAGTGTTAGGGTTAGGGTTAGCATCAGCCCTAGGATAGTTTTAGGGTTAGGGTTAGGGTTAGCATCAGCCCTAGGATAGTGTTAGGGTTAGGGTTAGCATCAGCCCTAGGATAGTGTTAGTGTTAGGGTTAGGGTTAGCATCAGCCCTAGGATAGTGTTAGGGTAAGGGTTAGCATCAGCCCTAGGATAGTGTTAGGGTTAGGGTTAGGGTTAGCATCAGCCCTAGGATAGTGTTAGGGTTAGGGTTAGCATCAACCCTAGGATAGTGTTAGGGTTAGGGTTAGGGTTAGCATAAGCCCTAGGAAAATGTTAGGGTTAGGGTTAGCCTCAGCCCTAGGAGAGTGTTAGGGTTAGGGATAGGGTTAGCATCAGGCCTAAGATAGTGTTAGGGTTAGGGTTAGGGTTATCATCAGGCCTAGGATAGTGTTAGGGTTAGGGTTAGCATCAGGCCTAGGATAGTGTTAGGGTTAGGGTTAGCATCAGCCCTAGGAGAGTGTTAGGGTTAGGGTTAGGGTTAGCATCAGCCCTAGGATAGTGTTAGGGTTAGGGTTAACATCAGCCCTAGGATAGTGTTAGGGTTAGGGTTAGGGTTAGCATCAGCTCTAGGATAGTGTTAGGTTTAGGGTTAGCATCAGACCTAGGATAGTGTTTGGGTTAGGGTTAGGGTAAGCATCAGCCCTGGGATAGTGTAAGTGTTAGGGTTAGGGTTAGCATCAGGCCTAGGATAGTGTTAGGGTTAGGGTTAGCATCAGCCCTAGGATAGTGTTAGGGTTCGGGTTAGGGTTAGCATCAGCCCTAGGATAGTATTAGGGTTAGGGTTAGCATCAGCCCTAGGATAGTGTTAGGGGTAGGGATAGGGTTAGCACCAGGCCTAGGATAGTGTTAGTGTTAGGGTTAGCATCAGCCTTAGGATAGTGTTAGGGTTAGGGTTAGGGTTAGCATCAGCCGTAGGATAGTGTTAGGGTTAGGGTTAGCCTCAGCCCTAAGATAGTGTTAGAGTTAGGGTTAGGGTTAGCATCAGCACTAGGATAGTGTTAGGGTTAGGTTTAGGGTTAGCATCAGCCCTAGGATAGTGTTAGTGTTAGGGTTAGCATCAGCCCTAGGATACTGTTATGGTTAGGGTTAGGGTTAGCATCCGCCCTAGGATAGTGTTAGGGTTAGGGTTAGGGTTAGCATCAGCCCTAGGATAGTGTTAGGGTTAGGGTTAATATAAACCCTAGGATAGTGTTAGGGTTAGGGTTAGGGTTATCATCAGGCCTAGGATAGTGTTAGGGTTAGGGTTAGGGTAAGCATCAGTTCAAGGATAGTGTTAGGGTTAGCGTTAGGGTTAGCATCAGTCCTAGGATAGTGTTAGGGTTAGGGTTAGCATCAGCCCTAGGATAGTGTTAGGATTAGGGTTAGGGTTAGCATCAGTTCAAGGATAGTGTTAGGGTTAGCGTTAGGGTTAGCATCAGCCCTAGGATAGTGTTACGGTTAGGGTAAGCATCCGCCGTAGGATAGTGTTAGGATTAGGGTTAGGGTTAGCATCAGCCCTAGGATAGTGTTAGGGTTAGGGTTAGCATCAACCCTAGGATAGTGTTTGGGTTAGGGTTAGGGTTAGCATTAGCCCTAGGATAGTGTTAGGGTTAGGGTTAGCATCAGGCCTAGGATAGTGTTAGGGTTAGGGTTAGCATCAGCCCTAGGAGAGTGTTAGGGTTAGGGTTAGGGTTAACATCAGCCCTAGGAGAGTGTTAGGGTTAGGGTTAGCATCAGCCCTAGGATAGTGTTAGGGTTAGGGTTAGCATCAGCCCTAGGATAGTGTTAGGATTAGGCTTAGGGTTAGCATCAGCCCTAGGAGAGTGTTAGGGTTAGGGTTAGCATCAACAATAGGATAGTGTTTGGGTTAGGGTTAGGGTTAGCATCAGCCCTAGGTTAGTGTTAGGGTTAGGGATAGCCTCAGCCCTAGGAGAGTGTTAGGGTTAGGGATAGGGTTAGTATCAGGCCTAGGATAGTGTTTGGGTTAGGGTTAGGGTTAGGGTTAGCGTTAGCATCAGCTCTAGGATAGTGTTAGGGTTAGGGTTAGGGTTAGCATCAGCCCTAGGTTAGTGTTAGGGTTAGGGTTAGGGTTAGCATCAGCCCTAGGATAGTGTTAGTGTTAGGGTTAGCATCAGCCCTAGGATAGTGTTAGGGTTAGGGTTAGGGTTAGCATCAGCCCTAGGATAGTGTTAGGGTTAGGGTTAGCATCAGCCCTAGAATAGTGTTAGGGTTAGGGTTAGGGTTAGCATCAGCCCTAGGATAGTGTTAGGGTTAGGGTTAGCATCAACCCTAGGATAGTGTTAGGGTTAGGGTTAGGGTTAGCATCAGCCCTATGATAGTGTTAGGGTTAGGGTTAGCGTCAGCCCTAGGAGAGTGTTAGGGTTAGGGATAGGGTTAGCATCAGGCCTAGGATAGTGTTAGGGTTAGGGTTAGGGTTAGCATCAGCCCTAGGATAGTGTTAGGGTTAGGGTTAGCATCAGGCCTAGGATAGCGTTAGGGTTAGGGTTAGCATCAGCCCTAGGAGAGTGTTAGGGTTAGGGTTAGGGTTAGCATCAGCCCTAGGATAGTGTTAGGGTTAGGGTTAGTGTTAGCATCAGCCCTAGGATAGTGTTAGGGTTAGGGTTAGCATCAGCCCTAGGATAGTTTTAGCGTTAGGGTTAGCGTTAGCATCAGCCCTAGGATAGTATTAGGGTTAGGGTTAGCATCAGCCCTAGGATAGTGTTAGGGTTAGGGTTAGGGTTACCATCAGCCCTAGGATAGTGTTAGGGTTAGGGTTACCCTCAGCCCTAGGAGAGTGTTAGGGTTAGGGATAGGGTTAGCATCAGGCCTAAGATAGTGTTAGGGTTAGGGTTAGGGTTATCATCAAGCCTAGGATAGTGTTAGGGTTAGGGTTAGCATCAGGCCTAGGATAGTGTTAGGGTTAGGGTTAGCATCAGCCCTAGGAGAGTGTTAGGGTTAGGGTTAGGGTTAGCATCAGCACTAGGATGGTGTTAGGGTTAGGGTTAGCATCAACCCTAGGATAGTGTTAGGGTTAGGGTTCGGGTTAGCATCAGCCCTAGGATAGTGTTAGGGTTAGGGTTAGCCTCAGCCCTAGGAGAGTGTTAGGGTTAGGGATAGGGTTAGCATCAGGCCTAAGATAGTGTTAGGGTTAGGGTTAGGGTTATCATCAGGCCTAGGATAGTGTTAGGGTTAGGGTTAGCATCAGGCCTAGGATGGTGTTAGGGTTAGGGTTAGCATCAGCCCTAGGAGAGTGTTAGGGTTAGGGTTAGGGTTAGCATCAGCCCTAGGATTGTGTTAGGGTTAGGGTTAACATCAGCCCTAGGATAGTGTTAGGGTTAGGGTTAGGGTTAGCATCAGCTCTAGGATAGTGTTAGGTTTAGGGTTAGCATCAGACCTAGGGTAGTGTTTGGGTTAGGGTTAGGGTAAGCATCAGCCCTAGGATAGTGTAAGTGTTAGGGTTAGGGTTAGCATCAGGCCTAGGATAGTGTTAGGGTTAGGGTTAGGGTTAGCATCAGCCCTAGGATAGTATTAGGGTTAGGGTTAGCATCAGCCCTAGAATAGTGTTAGTGTTAGGGTTAGCATCAGCCTTAGGATAGTGTTAGGGTTAGGGTTAGGGTTAGCATCAGCCGTAGGATAGTGTTAAGGTTAGGGCTAGCCTCAGCCCTTAGATAGTGTTAGAGTTAGGGTTAGGGTTAGCATCAGCACTAGGATAGTGTTAGGGTTAGGGTTAGGGTTAGCATCAGCCCCACGATAGTGTTAGTGTTAGGGTTAGCATCAGCCCTAGGATACTGTTAGGGTTAGGGTTAGGGTTAGCATCCGCCCTAAGATAGTGTTAGGGTTAGGGTTAGGGTTAGCATCAGCCCTAGGATAGTGTTAGGGTTAGGGTTAACATAAACCCTAGGATAGTGTTAGGGTTAGGGTTAGGGTTATCATCAGGCCTAGGATAGTGTTAGGGTTAGGGATAGGGTTAGCATCAGTTCAACGATAGTGTTAGGGTTAGCGTTAGGGTTAGCATCAGCCCTAGGATAGTGTTAGGGTTAGGGTTAGCATCAGCCGTAGGATAGTGTTAGGATTAGGGTTAGGGTTAGCATCAGCCCTAAGATTGTGTTAGGGTTAGGGTTAGCATCAACCCTAGGATAGTGTTTGGGTTAGGGTTAGGGTTAGCATTAGTCCTAGGATAGTGTTGGGGTTAGGGTTAGCATCAGGCCTAGGATAGTGTTAGGGTTAGGGTTAGCATCAGCCCTAGGAGAGTGTTAGGGTTAGGGTTAGGGTTAGCATCAGCCCTAGGAGAGTGTTAGGGTTAGGGTTAGCATCAACCCTAGGATAGTGTTAGGGTTAGGGTTAGGGTTAGCATCAGCCTTAGGATAGTGTTAGGGTTAGGGTTAGGGTTAGCATCAGCCCTAGGATAGTGTTAGGGTTAGGGTTAGGGTTAGCATCAGCCCTAGGATAGTGTTAGGGTTAGGGTTAGCATCAGCCCTAGGATAGTTTTAGGGTTAGGGTTAGGGTTAGCATCAGCCCTAGGATAGTGTTAGGGTTAGGGTTAGCATCAGCCCTAGGATAGTGTTAGTGTTAGGGTTAGGGTTAGCATCAGCCCTAGGATAGTGTTAGGGTTAGGGTTAGCATCAGCCCTAGGATAGTGTTAGGGTTAGGGTTAGGGTTAGCATCAGCCCTAGGATAGTGTTATGGTTAGGGTTAGCATCAGCCCTAGGATAGTGTTAGGGTTAAGGTTAGGGTTAGCATCAGCCCTAGGATAGTGTTAGGGTTAGGGTTAGCATCAGCCCTAGGATAGTGTTAGGGTTAGGGTTGGCATCAGCCCTAGGATAGTTTTAGGGTTAGGGTTAGGGTTAGCATCAGCCCTAGGATAGTGTTAGGGTTAGGGTTAGCATCAGCCCTAGGATAGTGTTAGGGTTAGGGTTAGGGTTAGCATCAGCCCTAGGATAGTGTTAGGGTTAGGGTTAGCATCAGCCCTAGGATAGTGTTAGGGTTAGGGTTAGGGTTAGCATCAGCCCTAGGATAGTGTTAGGGTTAGAGTTAGCATCAACCCTAGGATAGTGTTAGGGTTAGGGTTAGGGTTAGCATAAGCCCTAGGATAGTGTTAGGGTTAGGGTTAGCCTCAGCCCTAGGAGAGTGTTAGGGTTAGGGATAGGGTTAGCATCAGGCCTAAGATAGTGTTAGGGTTAGGGTTAGGGTTATCATCAGGCCTAGGATAGTGTTAGGGTTAGGGTTAGCATCAGGCCTAGGATAGTGTTAGGGTTAGGGTTAGCATCAGCCCTAGGAGAGTGTTAGGGTTAGGGTTAGGGTTAGCATCAGCCCTAGGATAGTGTTAGGGTTAGGGTTAACATCAGCCCTAGGATAGTGTTAGGGTTAGGGTTAGGGTTAGCATCAGCTCTAGGATAGTGTTAGGTTTAGGGTTAGCATCAGACCTAGGATAGTGTTTGGGTTAGGGTTAGGGTAAGCGTCAGCCCTGGGATAGTGTAAGTGTTAGGGTTAGGGTTAGCATCAGGCCTAGGATAGTGTTAGGGTTAGGGTTAGCATCAGCCCTAGGATAGTGTTAGGGTTCGGGTTAGGGTTAGCATCAGCCCTAGGATAATATTAGGGTTAGGGTTAGCATCAGCCCTAGGATAGTGTTAGGGGTAGGGTTAGGGTTAGCACCAGGCCTAGGATAGTGTTAGTGTTACGGTTAGCATCAGCCTTCGGATAGTGTTAGGGTTAGGGTTAGGGTTAGCATCAACCGTAGGATAGTGTTAGGGTTAGGGTTAGCCTCAGCCCTAAGATAGTGTTAGAGTTAGGGTTAGGGTTAGCATCAGCACTAGGATAGTGTTAGGGTTAGGTTTAGGGTTACCATCAGCCCTAGGATAGTGTTAGTGTTAGGGTTAGCATCAGCCCTAGGATACTGTTATGGTTAGGGTTAGGGTTAGCATCCGCCCTAGGATAGTGTTATGGTTAGGGTTAGGGTTAGCCTCAGCCCTAGGAGAGTGTTAGGGTTAGGGATAGGGTTAGTATCAGGCCTAGGATAGTGTTTGGGTTAGGGTTAGGGTTAGGGTTAGCGTTAGCATCAGCTCTAGGATAGTGTTAGGGTTAGGGTTAGGGTTAGCATCAGCCCTAGGTTAGTGTTAGGGTTAGGGTTAGGGTTAGCATCAGCCCTAGGATAGTGTTAGTGTTAGGGTTAGCATCAGCCCTAGGATAGTGTTAGGGTTAGGGTTAGGGTTAGCATCAGCCCTAGGATAGTGTTAGGGTTAGGGTTAGCATCAGCCGTAGGATAGTGTTAAGGTTAGGGCTAGCCTCAGCCCTAAGATAGTGTTAGAGTTAGGGTTAGGGTTAGCATCAGCACTAGGATAGTGTTAGGGTTAGGGTTAGGGTTAGCATCAGCCCCACGATAGTGTTAGTGTTAGGGTTAGCATCAGCCCTAGGATACTGTTAGGGTTAGGGTTAGGGTTAGCATCCGCCCTAAGATAGTGTTAGGGTTAGGGTTAGGGTTAGCATCAGCCCTAGGATAGTGTTAGGGTTAGGGTTAACATAAACCCTAGGATAGTGTTAGGGTTAGGGTTAGGGTTAACATCAGGCCTAGGATAGTGTTAGGGTTAGGGTTAGGGTTAGCATCAGTTCAACGATAGTGTTAGGGTTAGCGTTAGGGTTAGCATCAGCCCTAGGATAGTGTTAGGGTTAGGGTTAGCATCAGCCGTAGGATAGTGTTAGGATTAGGGTTAGGGTTAGCATCAGCCCTAAGATTGTGTTAGGGTTAGGGTTAGCATCAACCCTAGGATAGTGTTTGGGTTAGGGTTAGGGTTAGCATTAGCCCTAGGATAGTGTTGGGGTTAGGGTTAGCATCAGGCCTAGGATTGTGTTAGGGTTAGGGTTAGCATCAGCCCTAGGAGAGTGTTAGGGTTAGGGTTAGGGTTAGCATCAGCCCTAGGAGAGTGTTAGGGTTAGGGTTAGCATCAACCCTAGGATAGTGTTAGGGTTAGGGTTAGGGTTAGCATCAGCCCTAGGATAGTGTTAGGGTTAGGGTTAGGGTTAGCATCAGCCCTAGGATAGTGTTAGGGTTAGGGTTAGGGTTAGCATCAGCCCTAGGATAGTGTTAGGGTTAGGGTTAGCATCAGCCCTAGGATAGTTTTAGGGTTAGGGTTAGGGTTAGCATCAGCCCTAGGATAGTGTTAGGGTTAGGGTTAGCATCAGCCCTAGGATAGTGTTAGGGTTAGGGTTAGGGTTAGCATCAGCCCTAGGATAGAGTTAGGGTTAGGGTTAGCATCAGCCCTAGGATAGTGTTAGGGTTAGGGTTAGGGTTAGCATCAGCCCTAGGATAGTGTTAGGGTTAGGGTTAGCATCAGCCCTAGGATAGTGTTAGGGTTAAGGTTAGGGTTAGCATCAGCCCTAGGATAGTGTTAGGGTTAGGGTTAGCATCAGCCCTAGGATAGTGTTAGGGTTAGGGTTAGCATCAGCCCTAGGATAGTTTTAGGGTTAGGGTTAGGGTTAGCATCAGCCCTAGGAGAGTGTTAGGGTTAGGGTTAGCATCAGCCCTAGGATAGTGTTAGGGTTAGGGTTAGGGTTAGCATCAGCCCTAGGATAGTGTTAGGGTTAGGGTTAGCATCAGCCCTAGGATAGTGTTGGGGTTAGGGTTAGGGTTAGCATCAGCCCTAGGATAGTGTTAGGGTTAGAGTTAGCATAAACCCTAGGATAGTGTTAGGGTTAGGGTTAGGGTTAGCATAAGCCCTAGGATAGTGTTAGGGTTAGGGTTATCCTCAGCCCTAGGAGAGTGTTAGGGTTAGGGATAGGGTTAGCATCAGGCCTAAGATAGTGTTAGGGTTAGGGTTAGGGTTATCATCAGGCCTAGGATAGTGTTAGGGTTAGGGTTAGCATCAGGCCTAGGATAGTGTTAGGGTTAGGGTTAGCATCAGCCCTAGGAGAGTGTTAGGGTTAGGGTTAGGGTTAGCATCAGCCCTAGGATAGTGTTAGGGTTAGGGTTAACATCAGCCCTAGGATAGTGTTAGGGTTAGGGTTAGGGTTAGCATCAGCTCTAGGATAGTGTTAGGTTTAGGGTTAGCATCAGACCTAGGATAGTGTTTGGGTTAGGGTTAGGGTAAGCGTCAGCCCTGGGATAGTGTAAGTGTTAGGGTTAGGGTTAGCATCAGGCCTAGGATAGTGTTAGGGTTAGGGTTAGCATCAGCCCTAGGATAGTGTTAGGGTTCGGGTTAGGGTTAGCATCAGCCCTAGGATAGTATTAGGGTTAGGGTTAGCATCAGCCCTAGGATAGTGTTAGGGGTAGGGTTAGGGTTAGCACCAGGCCTAGGATAGTGTTAGTGTTACGGTTAGCATCAGCCTTCGGATAGTGTTAGGGTTAGGGTTAGGGTTAGCATCAGCCGTAGGATAGTGTTAGGGTTAGGGTTAGCCTCAGCCCTACGATAGTGTTAGAGTTAGGGTTAGGGTTAGCATCAGCACTAGGATAGTGTTAGGGTTAGGTTTAGGGTTAGCATCAGCCCTAGGATAGTGTTAGTGTTAGGGTTAGCATCAGCCCTAGGATACTGTTATGGTTAGGGTGAGGGTTCCATCCGCCCTAGGATAGTGTTAGGGTTAGGGTTAGGGTTAGCATCAGCCCTAGGATAGTGTTAGGGTTAGGGTTAATATAAACCCTAGGATAGTGTTAGGGTTAGGGTTAGGGTTATCATCAGGCCTAGGATAGTGTTAGGGTTAGGGTTAGGGTTAGCATCAGTTCAAGGATAGTGTTAGGGTTAGCGTTAGGGTTAGCATCAGTCCTAGGATAGTGTTAGGGTTAGGGTTAGCATCAGCCCTAGGATAGTGTTAGGATTAGGGTTAGGGTTAGCATCAGTTCAAGGATAGTGTTAGGGTTAGCGTTAGGGTTAGCATCAGCCTTCGGATAGTGTTACGGTTAGGGTAAGCATCAGCCGTAGGATAGTGTTAGGATTAGGGTTAGGGTTAGCATCAGCCCTAGGATAGTGTTAGGGTTAGGGTTAGCATCAACCCTAGGATAGTGTTTGGGTTAGGGTTAGGGTTAGCATTAGCCCTAGGATAGTGTTAGGGTTAGGGTTAGCATCAGGCCTAGGATAGTGTTAGGGTTAGGGTTAGCATCAGCCCTAGGAGAGTGTTAGGGTTAGGGTTAGGGTTAACATCAGCCCTAGGAGAGTGTTAGGGTTAGGGTTAGCATCAGCCCTAGGATAGTGTTAGGGTTAGGGTTAGCATCAGCCCTAGGATAGTGTTAGGGTTAGGCTTAGGGTTAGCATCAGCCCTAGGAGAGTGTTAGGGTTAGGGTTAGCATCAACAATAGGATAGTGTTTGGGTTAGGGTTAGGGTTAGCATCAGCCCTAGGTTAGTGTTAGGGTTAGGGTTAGCCTCAGCCCTAGGAGAGTGTTAGGGTTAGGGATAGGGTTAGTATCAGGCCTAGGATAGTGTTTGGGTTAGGGTTAGGGTTAGGGTTAGCGTTAGCATCAGCTCTAGGATAGTGTTAGGGTTAGGGTTAGGGTTAGCATCAGCCCTAGGTTAGTGTTAGGGTTAGGGTTAGGGTTAGCATCAGCCCTAGGATAGTGTTAGTGTTAGGGTTAGCATCAGCCCTAGGATAGTGTTAGGGTTAGGGTTAGGGTTAGCATCAGCCCTAGGATAGTGTTAGGGTTAGGGTTAGCATCAGCCCTAGAATAGTGTTAGGGTTAGGGTTAGGGTTAGCATCAGCCCTAGGATAGTGTTAGGGTTAGGGTTAGCATCAACCCTAGGATAGTGTTAGTGTTAGGGTTAGGGTTAGCATCAGCCCTATGATAGTGTTAGGGTTAGGGTTAGCGTCAGCCCTAGGAGAGTGTTAGGGTTAGGGATAGGGTTAGCATCAGGCCAAGGATAGTGTTAGGGTTAGGGTTAGGGTTAGCATCAGCCCTAGGATAGTGTTAGGGTTAGGGTTAGCATCAGGCCTAGGATAGCGTTAGGGTTAGGGTTAGCATCAGCCCTTTGAGAGTGTTAGGGTTAGGGTTAGGGTTAGCATCAGCCCTAGGATAGTGTTAGGGTTAGGGTTAGTGTTAGCATCTGCCCTAGGATAGTGTTAGGGTTAGGGTTAGCATCAGCCCTAGGATAGTGTTAGGGTTAGGGTTAGCATCAACCCTAGGATAGTGTTTGGGTTAGGGTTAGGGTTAGCATTAGCCCTAGGATAGTGTTAGGGTTAGGTTTAGCATCAGGCCTAGGATAGTGTTAGGGTTAGGGTTAGCATCAGCCCTAGGAGAATGTTAGGGTTAGGGTTAGGGTTAACATCAGCCCTAGGAGAGTGTTAGGGTTAGGGTTAGCATCAGCCCTAGGATAGTGTTAGGGTTAGGGTTAGCATCAGCCCTAGGATAGTGTTAGGGTTACGCTTAGGGTTAGCATCAGCCCTAGGAGAGTGTTAGGGTTAGGGTTAGCATCAACAATAGGATAGTGTTTGGGTTAGGGTTAGGGTTAGCATCAGCCCTAGGTTAGTGTTAGGGTTAGGGTTAGCCTCAGCCCTAGGAGAGTGTTAGGGTTAGGGATAGGGTTAGTATCAGGCCTAGGATAGTGTTTGGGTTAGGGTTAGGGTTAGGGTTAGCGTTAGCATCAGCTCTAGGATAGTGTTAGGGTTAGGGTTAGGGTTAGCATCAGCCCTAGGTTAGTGTTAGGGTTAGGGTTAGGGTTAGCATCAGCCCTAGGATAGTGTTAGTGTTAGGGTTAGCATCAGCCCTAGGATAGTGTTAGGGTTAGGGTTAGGGTTAGCATCAGCCCTAGGATAGTGTTAGGGTTAGGGTTAGCATCAGCCCTAGAATAGTGTTAGGGTTAGGGTTAGGGTTAGCATCAGCCCTAGGATAGTGTTAGGGTTAGGGTTAGCATCAACCCTAGGATAGTGTTAGGGTTAGGGTTAGGGTTAGCATCAGCCCTAGGATAGTGTTAGGGTTAGGGTTAGCATCAGGCCTAGGATAGCGTTAGGGTTAGGGTTAGCATCAGCCCTTTGAGAGTGTTAGGGTTAGGGTTAGGGTTAGCATCAGCCCTAGGATAGTGTTAGGGTTAGGGTTACCCTCAGCCCTAGGAGAGTGTTAGGGTTAGGGATAGGGTTAGCATCAGGCCTAAGATAGTGTTAGGGTTAGGGTTAGGGTTATCATCAGGCCTAGGATAGTGTTAGGGTTAGGGTTAGCATCAGGCCTAGGATAGTGTTAGGGTTAGGGTTAGCATCAGCCCTAGGAGAGTGTTAGGGTTAGGGTTAGGGTTAGCATCAGCACTAGGATGGTGTTAGGGTTAGGGTTAGCATCAACCCTAGGATAGTGTTAGGGTTAGGGTTAGGGTTAGCATCAGCCCTAGGATAGTGTTAGGGTTAGGGTTAGCCTCAGCCCTAGGAGAGTGTTAGGGTTAGGGATAGGGTTAGCATCAGGCCTAAGATAGTGTTAGGGTTAGGGTTAGGGTTATCATCAGGCCTAGGATAGTGTTAGGGTTAGGGTTAGCATCAGGCCCAGGATAGTGTTAGGGTTAGGGTTAGCATCAGCCCTAGGAGAGTGTTAGGGTTAGGGTTAGGGTTAGCATCAGCCCTAGGATTGTGTTAGGGTTAGGGTTAACATCAGCCCTAGGATAGTGTTAGGGTTAGGGTTAGGGTTAGCATCAGCTCTAGGATAGTGTTAGGTTTAGGGTTAGCATCAGACCTAGGGTAGTGTTTGGGTTAGGGTTAGGGTAAGCATCAGCCCTAGGATAGTGTAAGTGTTAGGGTTAGGGTTAGCATCAGGCCTAGGATAGTGTTAGGGTTAGGGTTAGCATCAGCCCTAGGATAGTGTTAGGGTTCGGGTTAGGGTTAGCATCAGCCCTAGGATAGTATTAGGGTTAGGGTTAGCATCAGCCCTAGAATAGTGTTAGTGTTAGGGTTAGCATCAGCCTTAGGATAGTGTTAGGGTTAGGGTTAGGGTTAGCATCAGCCGTAGGATAGTGTTAAGGTTAGGGCTAGCCTCAGCCCTAAGATAGTGTTAGAGTTAGGGTTAGGGTTAGCATCAGCACTAGGATAGTGTTAGGGTTAGGGTTAGGGTTAGCATCAGCCCCACGATAGTGTTAGTGTTAGGGTTAGCATCAGCCCTAGGATACAGTTAGGATTAGGGTTAGGGTTAGCATCCGCCCTAAGATAGTGTTAGGGTTAGGGTTAGGGATAGCATCAGCCCTAGGATAGTGTTAGGGTTAGGGTTAACATAAACCCTAGGATAGTGTTAGGGTTAGGGTTAGGGTTATCATCAGGCCTAGGATAGTGTTAGGGTTAGGGTTAGGGTTAGCATCAGTTCAACGATAGTGTTAGGGTTAGCGTTAGGGTTAGCATCAGCCCTAGGATAGTGTTAGGGTTAGGGTTAGCATCAGCCGTAGGACAGTGTTAGGATTAGGGTTAGGGTTAGCATCAGCCCTAAGATTGTGTTAGGGTTAGGGTTAGCATCAACCCTAGGATAGTGTTTGGGTTAGGGTTAGGGTTAGCATTAGCCCTAGGATAGTGTTGGGGTTAGGGTTAGCATCAGGCCTAGGATAGTGTTAGGGTTAGGGTTAGCATCAGCCCTAGGAGAGTGTTAGGGTTAGGGTTAGGGTTAGCATCAGCCCTAGGAGAGTGTTAGGGTTAGGGTTAGCATCAACCCTAGGATAGTGTTAGGGTTAGGGTTAGGGTTAGCATCAGCCCTAGGATAGTGTTAGGGTTAGGGTTAGGGTTAGCATCAGCCCTAGGATAGTGTTAGGGTTAGGGTTAGGGTTAGCATCAGCCCTAGGATAGTGTTAGGGTTAGGGTTAGCATCAGCCCTAGGATAGTTTTAGGGTTAGGGTTAGGGTTAGCATCAGCCCTAGGATAGTGTTAGGGTTAGGGTTAGCATCAGCCCTAGGATAGTGTTAGGGTTAGGGTTAGGGTTAGCATCAGCCCTAGGATAGTGTTAGGGTTAGGGTTAGCATCAGCCCTAGGATAGTGTTAGGGTTAGGGTTAGGGTTAGCATCAGCCCTAGGATAGTGTTAGGGTTAGGGTTAGCATCAGCCCTAGGATAGTGTTAGGGTTAGGGTTAGGGTTAGCATCAGCCCTAGGATAGTGTTAGGGTTAGAGTTAGCATCAACCCTAGGATAGTGTTAGGGTTAGGGTTAGGGTTAGCATAAGCCCTAGGATAGTGTTAGGGTTAGGGTTAGCCTCAGCCCTAGGAGAGTGTTAGGGTTAGGGATAGGGTTAGCATCAGGCCTAAGATAGTGTTAGGGTTATGGTTAGGGTTATCATCAGGCCTAGGATAGTGTTAGGGTTACGGTTAGCATCAGGCCTAGGATAGTGTTAGGGTTATGGTTAGCATCAGCCCTAGGAGAGTGTTAGGGTTAGGGTTAGGGTTATCATCAGCCCTAGGATAGTGTTAGGGTTAGGGTTAACATCAGCCCTAGGATAGTGTTAGGGTTAGGGTTAGGGTTAGCATCAGCTCTAGGATAGTGTTAGGTTTAGGGTTAGCATCAGACCTAGGATAGTGTTTGGGTTAGGGTTAGGGTTAGCATCAGCCCTAGGATAGTGTTAGGGGTAGGGTTAGGGTTAGCACCAGGCCTAGGATAGTGTTAGTGTTACGGTTAGCATCAGCCTTCGGATAGTGTTAGGGTTAGGGTTAGGGTTAGCATCAGCCGTAGGATAGTGTTAGGGTTAGGGTTAGCCTCAGCCCTAAGATAGTGTTAGAGTTAGGGTTAGGGTTAGCATCAGCACTAGGATAGTGTTAGGGTTAGGTTTAGGGTTAGCATCAGCCCTAGGATAGTGTTAGTGTTAGGGTTAGCATCAGCCCTAGGATACTGTTATGGTTAGGGTTAGGGTTAGCATCCGCCCTAGGATAGTGTTAGGGTTAGGGTTAGGGTTAGCATCAGCCCTAGGATAGTGTTAGGGTTAGGGTTAATATAAACCCTAGGATAGTGTTAGGGTTAGGGTTAGGGTTATCATCAGGCCTAGGATAGTGTTAGGGTTAGGGTTAGGGTTAGCATCAGTTCAAGGATAGTGTTAGGGTTAGCGTTAGGGTTAGCATCAGTCCTAGGATAGTGTTAGGGTTAGGGTTAGCATCAGCCCTAGGATAGTGTTAGGATTAGGGTTAGGGTTAGCATCAGTTCAAGGATAGTGTTAGGGTTACCGTTAGGGTTAGCATCAGCCCTAGGATAGTGTTACGGTTAGGGTTAGCATCAGCCGTAGGATAGTGTTAGGATTAGGGTTAGGGTTAGCATCAGCCCTAGGATAGTGTTAGGGTTAGGGTTAGCATCAACCCTAGGATAGTGTATGGGTTAGGGTTAGGGTTAGCATTAGCCCTAGGATAGTGTTAGGGTTAGGGTTAACATCAGCCCTAGGATAGTGTTAGGGTTAGGGTTAGGGTTAGCATCAGCTCTAGGATAGTGTTAGGTTTAGGGTTAGCATCAGACCTAGGATAGTGTTTGGGTTAGGGTTAGGGTTAGCATCAGCCCTAGGATAGTGTTAGGGGTAGGGTTAGGGTTAGCACCAGGCCTAGGATAGTGTTAGTGTTACGGTTAGCATCAGCCTTCGGATAGTGTTAGGGTTAGGGTTAGGGTTAGCATCAGCCGTAGGATAGTGTTAGGGTTAGGGTTAGCCTCAGCCCTAAGATAGTGTTAGAGTTAGGGTTAGGGTTAGCATCAGCACTAGGATAGTGTTAGGGTTAGGTTTAGGGTTAGCATCAGCCCTAGGATAGTGTTAGTGTTAGGGTTAGCATCAGCCCTAGGATACTGTTATGGTTAGGGTTAGGGTTAGCATCCGCCCTAGGATAGTGTTAGGGTTAGGGTTAGGGTTAGCATCAGCCCTAGGATAGTGTTAGGGTTAGGGTTAATATAAACCCTAGGATAGTGTTAGGGTTAGGGTTAGGGTTATCATCAGGCCTAGGATAGTGTTAGGGTTAGGGTTAGGGTTAGCATCAGTTCAAGGATAGTGTTAGGGTTAGCGTTAGGGTTAGCATCAGTCCTAGGATAGTGTTAGGGTTAGGGTTAGCATCAGCCCTAGGATAGTGTTAGGATTAGGGTTAGGGTTAGCATCAGTTCAAGGATAGTGTTAGGGTTAGCGTTAGGGTTAGCATCAGCCCTAGGATAGTGTTACGGTTAGGGTTAGCATCAGCCGTAGGATAGTGTTAGGATTAGGGTTAGGGTTAGCATCAGCCCTAGGATAGTGTTAGGGTTAGGGTTAGCATCAACCCTAGGATAGTGTATGGGTTAGGGTTAGGGTTAGCATTAGCCCTAGGATAGTGTTAGGGTTAGGGTTAGCATCAGGCCTAGGATAGTGTTAGGGTTAGGGTTAGCATCAGCCCTAGGAGAGTGTTAGGGTTAGGGTTAGGGTTAACATCAGCCCTAGGAGAGTGTTAGGGTTAGGGTTAGCATCAGCCCTAGGATAGTGTTAGGGTTAGGGTTAGCATCAGCCCTAGGATAGTGTTAGGGTTAGGCTTAGGGTTAGCATCAGCCCTAGGAGAGTGTTAGGGTTAGGGTTAGCATCAACAATAGGATAGTGTTTGGGTTAGGGTTAGGGTTAGCATCAGCCCTAGGTTAGTGTTAGGGTTAGGGTTAGCCTCAGCCCTAGGAGAGTGTTAGGGTTAGGGATAGGGTTAGCATCAGGCCTAGGATAGTGTTTGGGTTAGGGTTAGGGTTAGGGTTAGCGTTAGCATCAGCTCTAGGATAGTGTTAGGGTTAGGGTTAGGGTTAGCATCAGCCCTAGGTTAGTGTTAGGGTTAGGGTTAGGGTTAGCATCAGCCCTAGGATAGTGTTAGTGTTAGGGTTAGCATCAGCCCTAGGATAGTGTTAGGGTTAGGGTTAGGGTTAGCATCAGCCCTAGGATAGTGTTAGGGTTAGGGTTAGCATCAGCCGTAGAATAGTGTTAGGGTTAGGGTTAGGGTTAGCATCAGCCCTAGGATAGTGTTAGGGTTAGGGTTAGCATCAACCCTAGGATAGTGTTAGGGTTAGGGTTAGGGTTAGCATCAGCCCTCTGATAGTGTTAGGGTTAGGGTTAGCGTCAGCCCTAGGAGAGTGTTTTGGTTAGGGATAGGGTTAGCATCAGGCCTAGGATAGTGTTAGGGTTAGGGTTAGGGTTAGCATCAGCCCTAGGATAGTGTTAGGGTTAGGGTTAGCATCAGGCCTAGGATAGCGTTAGGGTTAGGGTTAGGGTTAGCATCAGCACTAGGATAGTGTTAGGGTTAGGGTTAGTGTTAGCATCAGCCCTAGGATAGTGTTAGGGTTAGGGTTAGCATCAGCCCTAGGATAGTATTAGGTTAAGGGTTAGCATCAGCCCTAGGATAGTGTTAGGGTTAGGGTTAGGGTTACCATCAGCCCTAGGATAGTGTTAGGGTTAGGGTTAGCCTCAGCCCTAGGAGAGTGTTAGGGTTAGGGATAGGGTTAGCATCAGGCCTAAGATAGTGTTAGGGTTAGGGTTAGGGTTATCATCAGGCCTAGGATAGTGTTAGGGTTAGGGTTAGCATCAGGCCTAGGATAGTGTTAGGGTTAGGGTTAGCATCAGCCCTAGGAGAGTGTTAGGGTTAGGGTTAGGGTTAGCATCAGCCCTAGGATAGTGTTAGGGTTAGGGTTAGCATCAACCCTAGGATAGTGTTAGGGTTAGGGTTAGGGTTAGCATCAGCCCTAGGATAGTGTTAGGGTTAGGGTTAGCCTCAGCCCTAGGAGAGTGTTAGGGTTAGGGATAGGGTTAGCATCAGGCCTAAGATAGTGTTAGGGTTAGTGTTAGGGTTATCATCAGGCCTAGGATAGTGTTAGGGTTAGGGTTAGCATCAGGCCTAGGATAGTGTTATGGTTAGGGTTAGCATCAGCCCTAGGAGAGTGTTAGGGTTAGGGTTAGGGTTAGCATCAGCCCTAGGATTGTGTTAGGGTTAGGGTTAACATCAGCTCTAGGATAGTGTTAGGGTTAGGGTTAGGGTTAGCATCAGCTCTAGGATAGTGTTAGGTTTAGGGTTAGCATCAGACCTAGGGTAGTGTTTGGGTTAGGTTTAGGGTAAGCATCAGCCCTAGGATAGTGTAAGTGTTAGGGTTAGGGTTAGCATCAGGCCTAGGATAGTGTTAGGGTTAGGGTTAGCATCAGCCCTAGGATAGTGTTAGTGTTCGGGTTAGGGTTAGCATCAGCCCTAGGATAGTATTAGGGTTAGGGTTAGCATCAGCCCTAGGATAGTGTTAGGGGTAGGGTTAGGGTTAGCACCAGGCCTAGGATAGTGTTAGTGTTAGGGTTAGCATCAGCCTTAGGATAGTGTTAGGGTTAGGGTTAGGGTTAGCATCAGCCGTAGGATAGTGTTAAGGTTAGGGCTAGCCTCAGCCCTAAGATAGTGTTAGAGTTAGGGTTAGGGTTAGCATCAGCACTAGGATAGTGTTAGGGTTAGGGTTAGGGTTAGCATCAGCCCCACGATAGTGTTAGTGTTAGGGTTAGCATCAGCCCTAGGATACTGTTAGGGTTAGGGTTAGGGTTAGCATCCGCCCTAAGATAGTGTTAGGGTTAGGGTTAGGGTTAGCATCAGCCCTAGGATAGTGTTAGGGTTAGGGTTAACATAAACCCTAGGATAGTGTTAGGGTTAGGGTTAGGGTTATCATCAGGCCTAGGATAGTGTTAGGGTTAGGGTTAGGGTTAGCATCAGTTCAACGATAGTGTTAGGGTTAGCGTTAGGGTTAGCATCAGCCCTAGGATAGTGTTAGGGTTAGGGTTAGCATCAGCCGTAGGATAGTGTTAGGATTAGGGTTAGGGTTAGCATCAGCCCTAAGATAGTGTTAGGGTTAGGGTTAGCATCAACCCTAGGATAGTGTTTGGGTTAGGGTTAGGGTTAGCATTAGCCCTAGGATAGTGTTAGGGTTAGGGTTAGCATCAGGCCTAGGATAGTGTTAGGGTTAGGGTTAGCATCAGCCCTAGGAGAGTGTTAGGGTTAGGGTTAGGGTTAGCATCAGCCCTAGGAGAGTGTTAGGGTTAGGGTTAGCATCAACCCTAGGATAGTGTTAGGGTTAGGGTTAGGGTTAGCATCAGCCCTAGGATAGTGTTAGGGTTAGGGTTAGCCTCAGCCCTAGGAGAGTGTTAGGGTTAGGGATAGGGTTAGCATCAGGCCTAGGATACTGTTAGGGTTAGGGTTAGGGTTAGCATCAGCCCTAGGATAGTGTTAAGGTTAGGGTTAGCATAAGGCCTAGGATAGTGTTAGGGTTAGGGTTAGCATCAGCCCTAGGAGAGTGTTAGGGTTAGGGTTAGGGTTAGCATCAGCCCTAGGATAGTGTTAGTGTTAGGGTTAGGGTTAGCATCAGCCCTAGGATAGTGTTAGGGTTAGGGTTAGCATCAGCCCTATGATAGTTTTAGGGTTAGGGTTAGGGTTAGCATCAGCCCTAGGATAGTGTTAGGGTTAGGGTTAGCATCAGCCCTAGGATAGTGTTAGGGTTAGGGTTAGGGTTAGCATCAGCCCTAGGATAGTGTTAGGGTTAGGGTTAGCATCAGCCCTAGGATAGTGTTAGGGTTAGGGTTAGGGTTAGCATCAGCCCTAGGATAGTGTTAGGGTTAGGGTTAGCATCAACCCTAGGATATTGTTAGGGTTAGGGTTAGGGTTAGCATAAGCCCTAGGATAGTGTTAGGGTTAGGGTTAGCCTCAGCCCTAGGAGAGTGTTAGGGTTAGGGATAGGGTTAGCATCAGGCCTAAGATAGTGTTAGGGTTAGGGTTAGGGTTATCATCAGGCCTAGGATAGTGTTAGGGTTAGGGTTAGCATCAGGCCTAGGATAGTGTTAGGGTTAGGGTTAGCATCAGCCCTAGGAGAGTGTTAGGGTTAGGGTTAGGGTTAGCATCAGCCCTAGGATAGTGTTAGGGTTAAGGTTACCATCAGCCCTAGGATAGTGTTAGGGTTAGAGTTAGGGTTAGCATCAGCTCTAGGATAGTGTTAGGTTTAGGGTTAGCATCAGACCTAGGATAGTGTTTGGGTTAGGGTTAGGGTAAGCATCAGCCCTAGGATAGTGTAAGTGTTAGGGTTAGGGTTAGCATCAGGCCTAGGATAGTGTTAGGGTTAGGGTTAGCATCAGCCCTAGGATAGTGTTAGGGTTCGGGTTAGGGTTAGCATCAGCCCTAGGATAGTATTAGGGTTAGGGTTAGCATCAGCCCTAGGATAGTGTTAGGGGTAGGGTTAGGGTTAGCACCAGGCCTAGGATAGTGTTAGTGTTAGGGTTAGCATCAGCCTTAGGATAGTGTTAGGGTTAGGGTTAGGGTTAGCATCAGCCGTAGGATAGTGTTAGGGTTAGGGTTAGCCTCAGCCCTAAGATAGTGTTAGAGTTAGGGTTAGGGTTAGCATCAGCACTAGGATAGTGTTAGGGTTAGGGTTAGGGATAGCATCAGCCCTAGGATAGTGTTAGTGTTAGGGTTAGCATCAGCCCTAGGATACTGTTAGGGTTAGGGTTAGGGTTAGCATCCGCCCTAGGGTAGTGTTAGGGTTAGGGTTAGGGTTAGCATCAGCCCTAGGATAGTGTTAGGGTTAGGGTTAGCATCAGGCCTAGGATAGCGTTAGGGTTAGGGTTAGCATCAGCCCTAGGAGAGTGTTAGGGTTAGGGTTAGGGTTAGCATCAGCCCTAGGATAGTGTTAGGGTTAGAGTTAGGGTTAGCATCAGCCCTAGGATAGTGTTAGGGTTAGGGTTAGCATCAGCCCTAGGATAGTTTTAGGGTTAAGGTTAGGGTTAGCATCAGCCCTAGGATAGTATTAGGGTTAGGGTTAGCATCAGCCCTAGGATAGTGTTAGGGTTAGGGTTAGGGTTAGCATCAGCCCTAGGATAGTGTTAGGGTTAGGGTTAGCATCAGCCCAAGGATAGTGTTAGGGTTAGTGTTAGGGTTAGCATCAGCCCTAGGATAGTGTTAGGGTTAGGGTTAGCATCAACCCTAGGATAGTGTTAGGGTTAGGGTTAGGGTTAGCATCAGCCCTAGGATAGTGTTAGGGTTAGGGTTAGCCTCAGCCCTACGAGAGTGTTAGGGTTAGGGATAGGGTTTGCATCAGGCCTAAGATAGTGTTAGGGTTAGGGTTAGGGTTATCATCAGGCCTAGGATAGTGTTAGGGTTAGGGTTAGCATCAGGCCTAGGATAGTGTTAGGGTTAGGGTTAGCATCAGCCCTAGGAGAGTGTTAGGGTTAGGGTTAGGGTTAGCATCAGCCCTAGGATTGTGTTAGGGTTAGGGTTAACATCAGCCCTAGGATAGTGTTAGGGTTAGGGTTAGGGTTAGCATCAGCTCTAGGATAGTGTTAGGTTTAGGGTTAGCATCAGACCTAGGGTAGTGTTTGGGTTAGGGTTAGGGTAAGCATCAGCCCTAGGATAGTGTAAGTGTTAGGGTTAGGGTTAGCATCAGGCCTAGGATAGTGTTAGGGTTAGGGGTAGCATCAGCCCTAGGATAGTGTTAGGGTTCGGGTTAGGGTTAGCATCAGCCCTAGGATATTATTAGGGTTAGGGTTAGCATCAGCCCTAGGATAGTGTTAGGGGTAGGGTTAGGGTTAGCACCAGGCCTAGGATAGTGTAAGTGTTAGGGTTAGCATCAGCCTTAGGATAGTGTTAGGGTTAGGGTTAGGGTTAGCATCAGCCGTAGGATAGTGTTAGGGTTAGGGCTAGCCTCAGCCCTAAGATAGTGTTAGAGTTAGGGTTAGGGTTAGCATCAGCACTAGGATAGTGTTAGGGTTAGGGTTAGGGTTAGCATCAGCCCTAGGATAGTGTTAGTGTTAGGGTTAGCATCAGCCCTAGGATACTGTTAGGGTTAGGGTTAGGGTTAGCATCCGCCCTAAGATAGTGTTAGGGTTAGGGTTAGGGTTAGCATCAGCCCTAGGATAGTGTTAGGGTTAGGGTTAACATAAACCCTAGGATAGTGTTAGGGTTAGGGTTAGGGTTATCATCAGGCCTAGGATAGTGTTAGGGTTAGGGTTAGGGTTAGCATCAGCCCTAGGATAGTGTTAGGTTTAGGGTTAGCATCAGGCCTAGGATAGTGTTAGGGTTAGGGTTAGCATCAGCCCTAGGAGAGTGTTAGGGTTAGGGTTAGGGTTAGCATCAGCCCTAGGATAGTGTTATTGTTAGGGTTAGGGTTAGCATCAGCCCTAGGATAGTGTTAGGGTTAGGGTTAGCATCAGCCCTAGGATAGTTTTAGGGTTAGGGTTAGGGTTAGCATCAGCCCTAGGATAGTGTTAGGGTTAGGGTTAGCATCAGCCCTAGGATAGTGTTAGGGTTAGGGTTAGGGTTAGCATCAGCCCTAGGATAGT
The DNA here is from genome assembly GCF_020740605.2 of Lemur catta. Classification (NCBI taxonomy): domain Eukaryota; kingdom Metazoa; phylum Chordata; class Mammalia; order Primates; family Lemuridae; genus Lemur; species Lemur catta. Next base: position 1,458,373 of record NW_025423851.1, on the reverse strand, counting down.
GTTAGGGTTAGGGTTAGCATCAGCCCTAGGATAGTGTTAGGGTTAGGGTTAGGGTTAGCATCAGCCCTAGGATAGTGTTAGGGTTAGGGTTTGCATCAGCCCTAGGATAGTGTTAGGGGTAGGGTTAGGGTTAGCACCAGGCCTAGGATAGTGTTAGTGTTAGGGTTAGCATCAGCCTTAGGATAGTGTTAGGGTTAGGGTTAGGGTTAGCATCAGCCGTAGGATAGTGTTAGGGTTAGGTTAGCCTCAGCCCTAAGATAGTGTTAGAGTTAGGGTTAGGGTTAGCATCAGCACTAGGATAGTGTTAGGGTTAGGGTTAGGGTTAGCATCAGCCCTAGGATAGTGTTAGTGTTAGGGTTAGCATCAGCCCTAGGATACTGTTAGGGTTAGGGTTAGGGTTAGCATCCGCCCTAGGATAGTGTTAGGGTTAGGGTTAGGGTTAGCATCAGCCCTAGGATAGTGTTAGGGTTAGGGTTAATATAAACCCTAGGATAGTGTTAGGGTTAGGGTTAGGGTTATCATCATTCCTAGGGTAGTGTTAGGGTTAGGGTTATTGTTAGCATCAGTTCAAGGATAGTGTTAGGGTTAGCGTTAGGGTTAGCATCAGCCCTAGGATAGTGGTAGGGTTAGGGTTCGCATCAGCCCTAGGATAGTGTTAGGATTAGGGTTAGGGTTAGCATCAGTTCAAGGATAGTGTTAGGGTTAGCGTTAGGGTTAGCATCAGCCCTAGGATAGTGTTAGGGTAAGGGTTAGCATCAGCCCTAGGATAGTGTTAGGATTAGGGTTAGGGTTAGCATCAGCCCTAGGATAGTGTTAGGGTTAGGGTTAAAATCAGCCCTAGGAGAGTGTTAGGGTTAGGGTTAGGGTTAGCATCAGCCCTAGGATAGTGTTAGGGTTAGGGTTAGCATCAGCCCTAGGATAGTGTTAGGGTTAGGGTTAGGGTTAGCATCAGCCCTAGGATAGTGTTAGGGTTAGGGTTAGCATCAACCCTAGGATAGTGTTAGGGTTAGGGTTAGGGTTAGCATCAGCCCTAGGATAGTGTTAGGGTTAGGGTTAGCCTCAGCCCTAGGAGAGTGTTAGGGTTAGGGATAGGATTAGCATCAGGCCTAAGATAGTGTTAGGGTTAGGGTTAGGGTTATCATCAGGCCTAGGATAGTGTTAGAGTTAGGGTTAGCATCAGGCATAGGATAGTGTTAGGGTTAGGGTTAGCATCAGCCTTAGGAGAGTGTAAGGGTTAGGGTTAGGGTTAGCATCAGCACTAGTATAGTGTTAGGGTTAGGGTTAACATCAGCCGTAGGATAGTGTTAGGGTTAGGGTTAGGGTTAGCATCAGCCCTAGGATAGTGTTATTGTTAGGGTTAGGGTTAGCATCAGCCCTAGGATAGTGTTAGGGTTAGGGTTAGCATCAGCCCTAGGATAGTTTTAGGGTTAGGGTTAGGGTTAGCATCAGCCCTAGGATAGTGTTAGGGTTAGGGTTAGCATCAGCCCTAGGATAGTGTTAGGGTTAGGGTTAGGGTTAGCATCAGCCCTAGGATAGTGTTAGGGTTAGGGTGAGCATCAGCCCTAGGATAGTGTTAGGGTTAGGGTTAGGGTTAGCATCAGCCCTAGGATAGTGTTAGGGTTAGGGTTTGCATCAGCCCTAGGATAGTGTTAGGGGTAGGGTTAGGGTTAGCACCAGGCCTAGGATAGTGTTAGTGTTAGGGTTAGCATCAGCCTTAGGATAGTGTTAGGGTTAGGGTTAGGGTTAGCATCAGCCGTAGGATAGTGTTAGGGTTAGGTTAGCCTCAGCCCTAAGATAGTGTTAGAGTTAGGGTTAGGGTTAGCATCAGCACTAGGATAGTGTTAGGGTTAGGGTTAGGGTTAGCATCAGCCCTAGGATAGTGTTAGTGTTAGGGTTAGCATCAGCCCTAGGATACTGTTAGGGTTAGGGTTAGGGTTAGCATCCGCCCTAGGATAGTGTTAGGGTTAGGGTTAGGGTTAGCATCAGCCCTAGGATAGTGTTAGGGTTAGGGTTAATATAAACCCTAGGATAGTGTTAGGGTTAGGGTTAGGGTTATCATCATTCCTAGGGTAGTGTTAGGGTTAGGGTTATTGTTAGCATCAGTTCAAGGATAGTGTTAGGGTTAGCGTTAGGGTTAGCATCAGCCCTAGGATAGTGGTAGGGTTAGGGTTCGCATCAGCCCTAGGATAGTGTTAGGATTAGGGTTAGGGTTAGCATCAGTTCAAGGATAGTGTTAGGGTTAGCGTTAGGGTTAGCATCAGCCCTAGGATAGTGTTAGGGTAAGGGTTAGCATCAGCCCTAGGATAGTGTTAGGATTAGGGTTAGGGTTAGCATCAGCCCTAGGATAGTGTTAGGGTTAGGGTTAAAATCAGCCCTAGGAGAGTGTTAGGGTTAGGGTTAGGGTTAGCATCAGCCCTAGGATAGTGTTAGGGTTAGGGTTAGCATCAGCCCTAGGATAGTGTTAGGGTTAGGGTTAGGGTTAGCATCAGCCCTAGGATAGTGTTAGGGTTAGGGTTAGCATCAACCCTAGGATAGTGTTAGGGTTAGGGTTAGGGTTAGCATCAGCCCTAGGATAGTGTTAGGGTTAGGGTTAGCCTCAGCCCTAGGAGAGTGTTAGGGTTAGGGATAGGATTAGCATCAGGCCTAAGATAGTGTTAGGGTTAGGGTTAGGGTTATCATCAGGCCTAGGATAGTGTTAGAGTTAGGGTTAGCATCAGGCATAGGATAGTGTTAGGGTTAGGGTTAGCATCAGCCTTAGGAGAGTGTAAGGGTTAGGGTTAGGGTTAGCATCAGCACTAGTATAGTGTTAGGGTTAGGGTTAACATCAGCCGTAGGATAGTGTTAGGGTTAGGGTTAGGGTTAGCATCAGCTCTAGGATAGTGTTAGGTTTAGGGTTACCATCAGACCTAGGATAGTGTTAGGGTTAGGGTTAGGGTAAGCATCAGCCCTAGGATAGTGTAAGTGTTAGGGTTAGGGTTAGCATCAGGCCTAGGATAGCGTTAGGGTTAGGGTTAGCATCAGCCCTAGGATAGTGTTAGGGTTCGGGTTAGGGTTAGCATCAGCCCTAGGATACTATTAGGGTTAGGGTTAGCATCAGCCCTAGGATAGTGTTAGGGGTAGGGTTAGGGTTAGCACCAGGCCTAGGATAGTGTTAGTGTTAGGGTTAGCATCAGCCTTAGGATAGTGTTAGGGTTAGGGTTAGTGTTAGCATCAGCCGTAGGATAGTGTTAGTGTTAGGGTTAGCCTCAGCCCAAAGATAGTGTTAGAGTTAGGGTTAGGGTTAGCATCAGCACTAGGATAGTGTTAGGGTTAGGGTTAGGGTTAGCATCAGCCCTAGGATAGTGTTAGTGTTAGGGTTAGCATCAGCCCTAGGATAGTGTTAGGGTTAGGGTCAGGGTTAGCATCAGCCCTAGGATAGTGTTAGGGTTAGGGTTAACATAAACCCTAGGATAGTGTTAGGGTTATGGTTAGGGTTATCATCAGGCCTAGGATAGTGTTAGGGTTAGGGTTAGTGTTAGCGTCAGTTCAAGGATAGTGTTAGGGTTAGCGTTAGGGTTAGCATCAGCCCTAGGATAGTGTTAGGGTTAGGGTTAGCATCAGCCCTAGGATAGTGTTAGGGTTAGGGTTAGGGTTAGCATCAGCCCTAGGATAGTGTTAGGGTTAGGGTTAGCATCAGGCCTAGGATAGCGTTAGGGTTAGGGTTAGGGTTAGCATCAGCACTAGGATAGTGTTAGGGTTAGGGTTAGTGTTAGCATCAGCCCTAGGATAGTGTTAGGGTTAGGGTTAGCATCAGCCCTAGGATAGTATTAGGGTAAGGGTTAGCATCAGCCCTAGGATAGTGTTAGGGTTAGGGTTAGGGTTACCATCAGCCCTAGGATAGTGTTAGGGTTAGGGTTAGCCTCAGCCCTAGGAGAGTGTTAGGGTTAGGGATAGGGTTAGCATCAGGCCTAAGATAGTGTTAGCGTTAGGGTTAGGGTTATCATCAGGCCTAGGTTAGTGTTAGGGTTAGGGTTAGCATCAGGCCTAGGATAGTGTTAGGGTTAGGGTTAGCATCAGCCCTAGGAGAGTGTTAGGGTTAGGGTTAGGGTTAGCATCAGCCCTAGGATAGTGTTAGGGTTAGGGTTAGCATCAACCCTAGGATAGTGTTAGGGTTAGGGTTAGGGTTAGCATCAGCCCTAGGATAGTGTTAGGGTTAGGGTTAGCCTCAGCCCTAGGAGAGTGTTAGGGTTAGGGATAGGGTTAGCATCAGGCCTAAGATAGTGTTAGGGTTAGTGTTAGGGTTATCATCAGGCCTAGGATAGTGTTAGGGTTAGGGTTAGCATCAGGCCTAGGATAGTGTTATGGTTAGGGTTAGCATCAGCCCTAGGAGAGTGTTAGGGTTAGGGTTAGGGTTAGCATCAGCCCTAGGATTGTGTTAGGGTTAGGGTTAACATCAGCTCTAGGATAGTGTTAGGGTTAGGGTTAGGGTTAGCATCAGCTCTAGGATAGTGTTAGGTTTAGGGTTAGCATCAGACCTAGGGTAGTGTTTGGGTTAGGTTTAGGGTAAGCATCAGCCCTAGGATAGTGTAAGTGTTAGGGTTAGGGTTAGCATCAGGCCTAGGATAGTGTTAGGGTTAGGGTTAGCATCAGCCCTAGGATAGTGTTAGTGTTCGGGTTAGGGTTAGCATCAGCCCTAGGATAGTATTAGGGTTAGGGTTAGCATCAGCCCTAGGATAGTGTTAGGGGTAGGGTTAGGGTTAGCACCAGGCCTAGGATAGTGTTAGTGTTAGGGTTAGCATCAGCCTTAGGATAGTGTTAGGGTTAGGGTTAGGGTTAGCATCAGCCGTAGGATAGTGTTAAGGTTAGGGCTAGCCTCAGCCCTAAGATAGTGTTAGAGTTAGGGTTAGGGTTAGCATCAGCACTAGGATAGTGTTAGGGTTAGGGTTAGGGTTAGCATCAGCCCCACGATAGTGTTAGTGTTAGGGTTAGCATCAGCCCTAGGATACTGTTAGGGTTAGGGTTAGGGTTAGCATCCGCCCTAAGATAGTGTTAGGGTTAGGGTTAGGGTTAGCATCAGCCCTAGGATAGTGTTAGGGTTAGGGTTAACATAAACCCTAGGATAGTGTTAGGGTTAGGGTTAGGGTTATCATCAGGCCTAGGATAGTGTTAGGGTTAGGGTTAGGGTTAGCATCAGTTCAACGATAGTGTTAGGGTTAGCGTTAGGGTTAGCATCAGCCCTAGGATAGTGTTAGGGTTAGGGTTAGCATCAGCCGTAGGATAGTGTTAGGATTAGGGTTAGGGTTAGCATCAGCCCTAAGATAGTGTTAGGGTTAGGGTTAGCATCAACCCTAGGATAGTGTTTGGGTTAGGGTTAGGGTTAGCATTAGCCCTAGGATAGTGTTAGGGTTAGGGTTAGCATCAGGCCTAGGATAGTGTTAGGGTTAGGGTTAGCATCAGCCCTAGGAGAGTGTTAGGGTTAGGGTTAGGGTTAGCATCAGCCCTAGGAGAGTGTTAGGGTTAGGGTTAGCATCAACCCTAGGATAGTGTTAGGGTTAGGGTTAGGGTTAGCATCAGCCCTAGGATAGTGTTAGGGTTAGGGTTAGCCTCAGCCCTAGGAGAGTGTTAGGGTTAGGGATAGGGTTAGCATCAGGCCTAGGATACTGTTAGGGTTAGGGTTAGGGTTAGCATCAGCCCTAGGATAGTGTTAAGGTTAGGGTTAGCATAAGGCCTAGGATAGTGTTAGGGTTAGGGTTAGCATCAGCCCTAGGAGAGTGTTAGGGTTAGGGTTAGGGTTAGCATCAGCCCTAGGATAGTGTTAGTGTTAGGGTTAGGGTTAGCATCAGCCCTAGGATAGTGTTAGGGTTAGGGTTAGCATCAGCCCTATGATAGTTTTAGGGTTAGGGTTAGGGTTAGCATCAGCCCTAGGATAGTGTTAGGGTTAGGGTTAGCATCAGCCCTAGGATAGTGTTAGGGTTAGGGTTAGGGTTAGCATCAGCCCTAGGATAGTGTTAGGGTTAGGGTTAGCATCAGCCCTAGGATAGTGTTAGGGTTAGGGTTAGGGTTAGCATCAGCCCTAGGATAGTGTTAGGGTTAGGGTTAGCATCAACCCTAGGATATTGTTAGGGTTAGGGTTAGGGTTAGCATAAGCCCTAGGATAGTGTTAGGGTTAGGGTTAGCCTCAGCCCTAGGAGAGTGTTAGGGTTAGGGATAGGGTTAGCATCAGGCCTAAGATAGTGTTAGGGTTAGGGTTAGGGTTATCATCAGGCCTAGGATAGTGTTAGGGTTAGGGTTAGCATCAGGCCTAGGATAGTGTTAGGGTTAGGGTTAGCATCAGCCCTAGGAGAGTGTTAGGGTTAGGGTTAGGGTTAGCATCAGCCCTAGGATAGTGTTAGGGTTAAGGTTACCATCAGCCCTAGGATAGTGTTAGGGTTAGAGTTAGGGTTAGCATCAGCTCTAGGATAGTGTTAGGTTTAGGGTTAGCATCAGACCTAGGATAGTGTTTGGGTTAGGGTTAGGGTAAGCATCAGCCCTAGGATAGTGTAAGTGTTAGGGTTAGGGTTAGCATCAGGCCTAGGATAGTGTTAGGGTTAGGGTTAGCATCAGCCCTAGGATAGTGTTAGGGTTCGGGTTAGGGTTAGCATCAGCCCTAGGATAGTATTAGGGTTAGGGTTAGCATCAGCCCTAGGATAGTGTTAGGGGTAGGGTTAGGGTTAGCACCAGGCCTAGGATAGTGTTAGTGTTAGGGTTAGCATCAGCCTTAGGATAGTGTTAGGGTTAGGGTTAGGGTTAGCATCAGCCGTAGGATAGTGTTAGGGTTAGGGTTAGCCTCAGCCCTAAGATAGTGTTAGAGTTAGGGTTAGGGTTAGCATCAGCACTAGGATAGTGTTAGGGTTAGGGTTAGGGATAGCATCAGCCCTAGGATAGTGTTAGTGTTAGGGTTAGCATCAGCCCTAGGATACTGTTAGGGTTAGGGTTAGGGTTAGCATCCGCCCTAGGGTAGTGTTAGGGTTAGGGTTAGGGTTAGCATCAGCCCTAGGATAGTGTTAGGGTTAGGGTTAGCATCAGGCCTAGGATAGCGTTAGGGTTAGGGTTAGCATCAGCCCTAGGAGAGTGTTAGGGTTAGGGTTAGGGTTAGCATCAGCCCTAGGATAGTGTTAGGGTTAGAGTTAGGGTTAGCATCAGCCCTAGGATAGTGTTAGGGTTAGGGTTAGCATCAGCCCTAGGATAGTTTTAGGGTTAAGGTTAGGGTTAGCATCAGCCCTAGGATAGTATTAGGGTTAGGGTTAGCATCAGCCCTAGGATAGTGTTAGGGTTAGGGTTAGGGTTAGCATCAGCCCTAGGATAGTGTTAGGGTTAGGGTTAGCATCAGCCCAAGGATAGTGTTAGGGTTAGTGTTAGGGTTAGCATCAGCCCTAGGATAGTGTTAGGGTTAGGGTTAGCATCAACCCTAGGATAGTGTTAGGGTTAGGGTTAGGGTTAGCATCAGCCCTAGGATAGTGTTAGGGTTAGGGTTAGCCTCAGCCCTACGAGAGTGTTAGGGTTAGGGATAGGGTTTGCATCAGGCCTAAGATAGTGTTAGGGTTAGGGTTAGGGTTATCATCAGGCCTAGGATAGTGTTAGGGTTAGGGTTAGCATCAGGCCTAGGATAGTGTTAGGGTTAGGGTTAGCATCAGCCCTAGGAGAGTGTTAGGGTTAGGGTTAGGGTTAGCATCAGCCCTAGGATTGTGTTAGGGTTAGGGTTAACATCAGCCCTAGGATAGTGTTAGGGTTAGGGTTAGGGTTAGCATCAGCTCTAGGATAGTGTTAGGTTTAGGGTTAGCATCAGACCTAGGGTAGTGTTTGGGTTAGGGTTAGGGTAAGCATCAGCCCTAGGATAGTGTAAGTGTTAGGGTTAGGGTTAGCATCAGGCCTAGGATAGTGTTAGGGTTAGGGGTAGCATCAGCCCTAGGATAGTGTTAGGGTTCGGGTTAGGGTTAGCATCAGCCCTAGGATATTATTAGGGTTAGGGTTAGCATCAGCCCTAGGATAGTGTTAGGGGTAGGGTTAGGGTTAGCACCAGGCCTAGGATAGTGTAAGTGTTAGGGTTAGCATCAGCCTTAGGATAGTGTTAGGGTTAGGGTTAGGGTTAGCATCAGCCGTAGGATAGTGTTAGGGTTAGGGCTAGCCTCAGCCCTAAGATAGTGTTAGAGTTAGGGTTAGGGTTAGCATCAGCACTAGGATAGTGTTAGGGTTAGGGTTAGGGTTAGCATCAGCCCTAGGATAGTGTTAGTGTTAGGGTTAGCATCAGCCCTAGGATACTGTTAGGGTTAGGGTTAGGGTTAGCATCCGCCCTAAGATAGTGTTAGGGTTAGGGTTAGGGTTAGCATCAGCCCTAGGATAGTGTTAGGGTTAGGGTTAACATAAACCCTAGGATAGTGTTAGGGTTAGGGTTAGGGTTATCATCAGGCCTAGGATAGTGTTAGGGTTAGGGTTAGGGTTAGCATCAGCCCTAGGATAGTGTTAGGTTTAGGGTTAGCATCAGGCCTAGGATAGTGTTAGGGTTAGGGTTAGCATCAGCCCTAGGAGAGTGTTAGGGTTAGGGTTAGGGTTAGCATCAGCCCTAGGATAGTGTTATTGTTAGGGTTAGGGTTAGCATCAGCCCTAGGATAGTGTTAGGGTTAGGGTTAGCATCAGCCCTAGGATAGTTTTAGGGTTAGGGTTAGGGTTAGCATCAGCCCTAGGATAGTGTTAGGGTTAGGGTTAGCATCAGCCCTAGGATAGTGTTAGGGTTAGGGTTAGGGTTAGCATCAGCCCTAGGATAGTGTTAGGGTTAGGGTTAGCATCAGCCCTAGGATAGTGTTAGGGTTAGGGTTAGGGTTAGCATCAGCCCTAGGATAGTGTTAGGGTTAGGGTTTGCATCAGCCCTAGGATAGTGTTAGGGGTAGGGTTAGGGTTAGCACCAGGCCTAGGATAGTGTTAGTGTTAGGGTTAGCATCAGCCTTAGGATAGTGTTAGGGTTAGGGTTAGGGTTAGCATCAGCCGTAGGATAGTGTTAGGGTTAGGTTAGCCTCAGCCCTAAGATAGTGTTAGAGTTAGGGTTAGGGTTAGCATCAGCACTAGGATAGTGTTAGGGTTAGGGTTAGGGTTAGCATCAGCCCTAGGATAGTGTTAGTGTTAGGGTTAGCATCAGCCCTAGGATACTGTTAGGGTTAGGGTTAGGGTTAGCATCCGCCCTAGGATAGTGTTAGGGTTAGGGTTAGGGTTAGCATCAGCCCTAGGATAGTGTTAGGGTTAGGGTTAATATAAACCCTAGGATAGTGTTAGGGTTAGGGTTAGGGTTATCATCATTCCTAGGGTAGTGTTAGGGTTAGGGTTATTGTTAGCATCAGTTCAAGGATAGTGTTAGGGTTAGCGTTAGGGTTAGCATCAGCCCTAGGATAGTGGTAGGGTTAGGGTTCGCATCAGCCCTAGGATAGTGTTAGGATTAGGGTTAGGGTTAGCATCAGTTCAAGGATAGTGTTAGGGTTAGCGTTAGGGTTAGCATCAGCCCTAGGATAGTGTTAGGGTAAGGGTTAGCATCAGCCCTAGGATAGTGTTAGGATTAGGGTTAGGGTTAGCATCAGCCCTAGGATAGTGTTAGGGTTAGGGTTAAAATCAGCCCTAGGAGAGTGTTAGGGTTAGGGTTAGGGTTAGCATCAGCCCTAGGATAGTGTTAGGGTTAGGGTTAGCATCAGCCCTAGGATAGTGTTAGGGTTAGGGTTAGGGTTAGCATCAGCCCTAGGATAGTGTTAGGGTTAGGGTTAGCATCAACCCTAGGATAGTGTTAGGGTTAGGGTTAGGGTTAGCATCAGCCCTAGGATAGTGTTAGGGTTAGGGTTAGCCTCAGCCCTAGGAGAGTGTTAGGGTTAGGGATAGGATTAGCATCAGGCCTAAGATAGTGTTAGGGTTAGGGTTAGGGTTATCATCAGGCCTAGGATAGTGTTAGAGTTAGGGTTAGCATCAGGCATAGGATAGTGTTAGGGTTAGGGTTAGCATCAGCCTTAGGAGAGTGTAAGGGTTAGGGTTAGGGTTAGCATCAGCACTAGTATAGTGTTAGGGTTAGGGTTAACATCAGCCGTAGGATAGTGTTAGGGTTAGGGTTAGGGTTAGCATCAGCCCTAGGATAGTGTTATTGTTAGGGTTAGGGTTAGCATCAGCCCTAGGATAGTGTTAGGGTTAGGGTTAGCATCAGCCCTAGGATAGTTTTAGGGTTAGGGTTAGGGTTAGCATCAGCCCTAGGATAGTGTTAGGGTTAGGGTTAGCATCAGCCCTAGGATAGTGTTAGGGTTAGGGTTAGGGTTAGCATCAGCCCTAGGATAGTGTTAGGGTTAGGGTTAGCATCAGCCCTAGGATAGTGTTAGGGTTAGGGTTAGGGTTAGCATCAGCCCTAGGATAGTGTTAGGGTTAGGGTTTGCATCAGCCCTAGGATAGTGTTAGGGGTAGGGTTAGGGTTAGCACCAGGCCTAGGATAGTGTTAGTGTTAGGGTTAGCATCAGCCTTAGGATAGTGTTAGGGTTAGGGTTAGGGTTAGCATCAGCCGTAGGATAGTGTTAGGGTTAGGTTAGCCTCAGCCCTAAGATAGTGTTAGAGTTAGGGTTAGGGTTAGCATCAGCACTAGGATAGTGTTAGGGTTAGGGTTAGGGTTAGCATCAGCCCTAGGATAGTGTTAGTGTTAGGGTTAGCATCAGCCCTAGGATACTGTTAGGGTTAGGGTTAGGGTTAGCATCCGCCCTAGGATAGTGTTAGGGTTAGGGTTAGGGTTAGCATCAGCCCTAGGATAGTGTTAGGGTTAGGGTTAATATAAACCCTAGGATAGTGTTAGGGTTAGGGTTAGGGTTATCATCATTCCTAGGGTAGTGTTAGGGTTAGGGTTATTGTTAGCATCAGTTCAAGGATAGTGTTAGGGTTAGCGTTAGGGTTAGCATCAGCCCTAGGATAGTGGTAGGGTTAGGGTTCGCATCAGCCCTAGGATAGTGTTAGGATTAGGGTTAGGGTTAGCATCAGTTCAAGGATAGTGTTAGGGTTAGCGTTAGGGTTAGCATCAGCCCTAGGATAGTGTTAGGGTAAGGGTTAGCATCAGCCCTAGGATAGTGTTAGGATTAGGGTTAGGGTTAGCATCAGCCCTAGGATAGTGTTAGGGTTAGGGTTAAAATCAGCCCTAGGAGAGTGTTAGGGTTAGGGTTAGGGTTAGCATCAGCCCTAGGATAGTGTTAGGGTTAGGGTTAGCATCAGCCCTAGGATAGTGTTAGGGTTAGGGTTAGGGTTAGCATCAGCCCTAGGATAGTGTTAGGGTTAGGGTTAGCATCAACCCTAGGATAGTGTTAGGGTTAGGGTTAGGGTTAGCATCAGCCCTAGGATAGTGTTAGGGTTAGGGTTAGCCTCAGCCCTAGGAGAGTGTTAGGGTTAGGGATAGGATTAGCATCAGGCCTAAGATAGTGTTAGGGTTAGGGTTAGGGTTATCATCAGGCCTAGGATAGTGTTAGAGTTAGGGTTAGCATCAGGCATAGGATAGTGTTAGGGTTAGGGTTAGCATCAGCCTTAGGAGAGTGTAAGGGTTAGGGTTAGGGTTAGCATCAGCACTAGTATAGTGTTAGGGTTAGGGTTAACATCAGCCGTAGGATAGTGTTAGGGTTAGGGTTAGGGTTAGCATCAGCTCTAGGATAGTGTTAGGTTTAGGGTTACCATCAGACCTAGGATAGTGTTAGGGTTAGGGTTAGGGTAAGCATCAGCCCTAGGATAGTGTAAGTGTTAGGGTTAGGGTTAGCATCAGGCCTAGGATAGCGTTAGGGTTAGGGTTAGCATCAGCCCTAGGATAGTGTTAGGGTTCGGGTTAGGGTTAGCATCAGCCCTAGGATACTATTAGGGTTAGGGTTAGCATCAGCCCTAGGATAGTGTTAGGGGTAGGGTTAGGGTTAGCACCAGGCCTAGGATAGTGTTAGTGTTAGGGTTAGCATCAGCCTTAGGATAGTGTTAGGGTTAGGGTTAGTGTTAGCATCAGCCGTAGGATAGTGTTAGTGTTAGGGTTAGCCTCAGCCCAAAGATAGTGTTAGAGTTAGGGTTAGGGTTAGCATCAGCACTAGGATAGTGTTAGGGTTAGGGTTAGGGTTAGCATCAGCCCTAGGATAGTGTTAGTGTTAGGGTTAGCATCAGCCCTAGGATAGTGTTAGGGTTAGGGTCAGGGTTAGCATCAGCCCTAGGATAGTGTTAGGGTTAGGGTTAACATAAACCCTAGGATAGTGTTAGGGTTATGGTTAGGGTTATCATCAGGCCTAGGATAGTGTTAGGGTTAGGGTTAGTGTTAGCGTCAGTTCAAGGATAGTGTTAGGGTTAGCGTTAGGGTTAGCATCAGCCCTAGGATAGTGTTAGGGTTAGGGTTAGCATCAGCCCTAGGATAGTGTTAGGATTAGGGTTAGGGTTAGCATCAGCCCTAGGATAGTGTTAGGGTTAGGGTTAGCATCAACCCTAGGGTAGTGTTTGGTTAGGGTTAGGGTTAGCATTAGCCCTAGGATAGTGGTAGGGTTAGGGTTAGCATTAGGCCTAGGATAGTGTTAGGGTTAGGGTTAGCATCAGCCCTAGGAGAGTGTTAGGGTTAGGGTTAGGGTTAGCATCAGCCCTAGGAGAGTGTTAGGGTTAGGGTTAGCCTCAGCCCTACGAGAGTGTTAGGGTTAGGGATAGGGTTAGCATCAGGCCTAAGATAGTGTTAGGGTTAGGGTTAGGGTTAGCATCAGCCGTAGGATAGTGTTAGGGTTAGGGCTAGCCTCAGCCATAAGATAGTGTTAGAGTTAGGGTTAGGGTTAGCATCAGCACTAGGATAGTGTTAGGGTTAGGGTTAGGGTTAGCATCAGCCCTAGGATAGTGTTAGTGTTAGGGTTAGCATCAGCCCTAGGATACTGTTAGGGTTAGGGTTAGGGTTAGCATCCGCCCTAAGATAGTGTTAGGGTTAGGGATAGGGTTAGCATCAGCCCTAGGATAGTGTTAGGGTTAGGGTTAACATAAACCCTAGGATAGTGTTAGGGTTAGGGTTAGGGTTATCATCAGGCCTAGGATAGTGTTAGGGTTAGGGTTAGGGTTAGCATCAGCCCTAGGATAGTGTTAGGTTTAGGGTTAGCATCAGGCCTAGGATAGTGTTAGGGTTAGGGTTAGCATCAGCCCTAGGAGAGTGTTAGGGTTAGGGTTAGGGTTAGCATCAGCCCTAGGATAGTGTTATTGTTAGGGTTAGGGTTAGCATCAGCCCTAGGATAGTGTTAGGGTTAGGGTTAGCATCAGCCCTAGGATAGTGTTAGGATTAGGGTTAGGGTTAGCATCAGTTCAAGGATAGTGTTAGGGTTAGCGTTAGGGTTAGCATCAGCCCTAGGATAGTGTTAGGGTAAGGGTTAGCATCAGCCCTAGGATAGTGTTAGGATTAGGGTTAGGGTTAGCATCAGCCCTAGGATAGTGTTAGGGTTAGGGTTAAAATCAGCCCTAGGAGAGTGTTAGGGTTAGGGTTAGGGTTAGCATCAGCCCTAGGATAGTGTTAGGGTTAGGGTTAGCATCAGCCCTAGGAAAGTGTTAGGGTTAGGGTTAGGGTTAGCATCAGCCCTAGGATAGTGTTAGGGTTAGGGTTAGCATCAACCCTAGGATAGTGTTAGGGTTAGGGTTAGGGTTAGCATCAGCCCTAGGATAGTGTTAGGGTTAGGGTTAGCCTCAGCCCTAGGAGAGTGTTAGGGTTAGGGATAGGGTTAGCATCAGGCCTAAGATAGTGTTAGGGTTAGGGTTAGGGTTATCATCAGGCCTAGGATAGTGTTAGAGTTAGGGTTAGCATCAGGCCTAGGATAGTGTTAGGGTTAGGGTTAGCATCAGCCTTAGGAGAGTGTAAGGGTTAGGGTTAGGGTTAGCATCAGCCCTAGTATAGTGTTAGGGTTAGGGTTAACATCAGCCGTAGGATAGTGTTAGGGTTAGGGTTAGGGTTAGCATCAGCTCTAGGATAGTGTTAGGTTTAGGGTTACCATCAGACCTAGGATAGTGTTAGGGTTAGGGTTAGGGTAAGCATCAGCCCTAGGATAGTGTAAGTGTTAGGATTAGGGTTAGCATCAGGCCTAGGATAGCGTTAGGGTTAGGGTTAGCATCAGCCCTAGGATAGTGTTAGGGTTCGGGTTAGGGTTAGCATCAGCCCTAGGATACTATTAGGGTTAGGGTTAGCATCAGCCCTAGGATAGTGTTAGGGGTAGGGTTAGGGTTAGCACCAGGCCTAGGATAGTGTTAGTGTTAGGGTTAGCATCAGCCTTAGGATAGTGTTAGGGTTAGGGTTAGTGTTAGCATCAGCCGTAGGATAGTGTTAGGGTTAGGGTTAGCCTCAGCCCAAAGATAGTGTTAGAGTTAGGGTTAGGGTTAGCATCAGCACTAGGATAGTGTTAGGGTTAGGGTTAGGGTTAGCATCAGCCCTAGGATAGTGTTAGTGTTAGGGTTAGCATCAGCCCTAGGATAGTGTTAGGGTTAGGGTTAGGGTTAGAATCCGCCCTAGGATAGTGTTAGGGTTAGGGTCAGGGTTAGCATCAGCCCTAGGATAGTGTTAGGGTTAGGGTTAACATAAACCCTAGGATAGTGTTAGGGTTAGGGTTAGGGTTATCATCAGGCCTAGGATAGTGTTAGGGTTAGGGTTAGTGTTAGCGTCAGTTCAAGGATAGTGTTAGGGTTAGCGTTAGGGTTAGCATCAGCCCTAGGATAGTGTTAGGGTTAGGGTTAGCATCAGCCCTAGGATAGTGTTAGGATTAGGGTTAGGGTTAGCATCAGCCCTAGGATAGTGTTAGGGTTAGGGTTAGCATCAACCCTAGGGTAGTGTTTGGTTAGGGTTAGGGTTAGCATTAGCCCTAGGATAGTGGTAGGGTTAGGGTTAGCATTAGGCCTAGGATAGTGTTAGGGTTAGGGTTAGCATCAGCCCTAGGAGAGTGTTAGGGTTAGGGTTAGGGTTAGCATCAGCCCTAGGAGAGTGTTAGGGTTAGGGTTAGCCTCAGCCCTACGAGAGTGTTAGGGTTAGGGATAGGGTTAGCATCAGGCCTAAGATAGTGTTAGGGTTAGGGTTAGGGTTATCATCAGGCCTAGGATAGTGTTAGGGTTAGGGTTAGCATCAGGCCTAGGATAGTGTTAGGGTTAGGGTTAGCATCAGCCCTAGGAGAGTGTTAGGGTTAGGGTTAGGGTTAGCATCAGCCCTAGGATTGTGTTAGGGTTAGGGTTAACATCAGCCCTAGGATAGTGTTAGGGTTAGGGTTAGGGTTAGCATCAGCTCTAGGATAGTGTTAGGTTTAGGGTTAGCATCAGACCTAGGGTAGTGTTTGGGTTAGGGTTAGGGTAAGCATCAGCCCTAGGATAGTGTAAGTGTTAGGGTTAGGGTTAGCATCAGGCCTAGGATAGTGTTAGGGTTAGGGGTAGCATCAGCCCTAGGATAGTGTTAGGGTTCGGGTTAGGGTTAGCATCAGCCCTAGGATATTATTAGGGTTAGGGTTAGCATCAGGCCTAGGATAGTGTTAGGGGTAGGGTTAGGGTTAGCACCAGGCCTAGGATAGTGTAAGTGTTAGGGTTAGCATCAGCCTTAGGATAGTGTTAGGGTTAGGGTTAGGGTTAGCATCAGCCGTAGGATAGTGTTAGGGTTAGGGCTAGCCTCAGCCCTAAGATAGTGTTAGAGTTAGGGTTAGGGTTAGCATCAGCACTAGGATAGTGTTAGGGTTAGGGTTAGGGTTAGCATCAGCCCTAGGATAGTGTTAGTGTTAGGGTTAGCATCAGCCCTAGGATACTGTTAGGGTTAGGGTTAGGGTTAGCATCCGCCCTAAGATAGTGTTAGGGTTAGGGTTAGGGTTAGCATCAGCCCTAGGATAGTGTTAGGGTTAGGGTTAACATAAACCCTAGGATAGTGTTAGGTTAGGGTTAGGGTTATCATCAGGCCTAGGATAGTGTTAGGGTTAGGGTTAGGGTTAGCATCAGCCCTAGGATAGTGTTAGGGTTAGGGTTAGCATCAGGCCTAGGATAGTGTTAGGGTTAGGGTTAGCATCAGCCCTAGGAGAGTGTTAGGGTTAGGGTTAGGGTTAGCATCAGCCCTAGGATAGTGTTAGGGTTAGGGTTAGGGTTAGCATCAGCCCTAGGATAGTGTTAGGGTTAGGGTTAGCATCAGCCCTAGGATAGTTTTAGGGTTAGGGTTAGGGTTAGCATCAGCCCTAGGATAGTGTTAGGGTTAGGGTTAGCATCAGCCCTGGGATAGTGTTAGGGTTAGGGTTAGGGTTAGCATCAGCCCTAGGATAGTGTTAGGGTTAGGGTTAACATCAGCCCTAGGATAGTGTTAGGGGTAGGGTTAGGGTTAGCATCAGCTCTAGGATAGTGTTAGGTTTAGGGTTAGCATCAGACCTAGGATAGTGTTTGGGTTAGGGTTAGGGTAAGCATCAGCCCTGGGATAGTGTAAGTGTTAGGGTTAGGGTTAGCATCAGGCCTAGGATAGTGTTAGGGTTAGGGTTAGCATCAGCCCTAGGATAGTGTTAGGGTTCGGGTTAGGGTTAGCATCAGCCCTAGGATAGTATTAGGGTTAGGGTTTGCATCAGCCCTAGGATAGTGTTAGGGGTATGGTTAGGGTTAGCACCAGGCCTAGGATAGTGTTAGTGTTAGGGTTAGCATCAGCCTTAGGATAGTGTTAGGGTTAGTGTTAGGGTTAGCATCAGCCGTAGGATAGTGTTAGGGTTAGGGTTAGCCTCAGCCCTAAGATAGTGTTAGAGTTAGGGTTAGGGTTAGCATCAGCACTAGGATAGTGTTAGGGTTAGGGTTAGGGTTAGCATCAGCCCTAGGATAGTGTTAGTGTTAGGGTTAGCATCAGCCCTAGGATACTGTTAGGGTTAGGGTTAGGGTTAGCATCCGCCCTAGGATAGTGTTAGGGTTAGGGTTAGGGTTAGCATCAGCCCTAGGATAGTGTTAGGGTTAGGGTTAATATAAACCCTAGGATAGTGTTAGGGTTAGGGTTAGGGTTATCATCAGGCCTAGGATAGTGTTAGGGTTAGGGTTATTGTTAGCATCAGTTCAAGGATAGTGTTAGGGTTAGCATTAGGGTTAGCATCAGCCCTAGGATAGTGTTAGGGTTAG
Organism: Lemur catta; assembly: GCF_020740605.2. NCBI lineage: Eukaryota > Metazoa > Chordata > Mammalia > Primates > Lemuridae > Lemur > Lemur catta. Next base: position 1,441,282 of record NW_025423851.1, on the reverse strand, counting down.
GGTTCGCATCAGCCCTAGGATAGTGTTAGGATTAGGTTTAGGGTTAGCATCAGTTCAAGGATAGTGTTAGGGTTAGCGTTAGGGTTAGCATCAGCCCTAGGATAGTGTTAGGGTAAGGGTTAGCATCAGCCCTAGGATAGTGTTAGGATTAGGGTTAGGGTTAGCATCAGCCCTAGGATAGTGTTAGGGTTAGGGTTAAAATCAGCCCTAGGAGAGTGTTAGGGTTAGGGTTAGGGTTAGAATCAGCCCTAGGATAGTGTTAGGGTTAGGGTTAGCATCAGCCCTAGGATAGTGTTAGGGTTAGGGTTAGGGTTAGCATCAGCCCTAGGATAGTGTTAGGGTTAGGGTTAGGGTAAGCATCAGCCCTAGGATAGTGTAAGTGTTAGGGTTAGGGTTAGCATCAGGCCTAGGATAGCGTTAGGGTTAGGGTTAGCATCAGCCCTAGGATAGTGTTAGGGTTCGGGTTAGGGTTAGCATCAGCCCTAGGATACTATTAGGGTTAGGGTTAGCATCAGCCCTAGGATAGTGTTAGGGGTAGGGTTAGGGTTAGCACCAGGCCTAGGATAGTGTTAGTGTTAGGGTTAGCATCAGCCTTAGGATAGTGTTAGGGTTAGGGTTAGTGTTAGCATCAGCCGTAGGATAGTGTTAGGGTTAGGGTTAGCCTCAGCCCAAAGATAGTGTTAGAGTTAGGGTTAGGGTTAGCATCAGCACTAGGATAGTGTTAGGGTTAGGGTTAGGGTTAGCATCAGCCCTAGGATAGTGTTAGTGTTACGGTTAGCATCAGCCCTAGGATAGTGTTAGGGTTAGGGTCAGGGTTAGCATCAGCCCTAGGATAGTGTTAGGGTTAGGGTTAACATAAACCCTAGGATAGTGTTAGGGTTAGGGTTAGGGTTATCATCAGGCCTAGGATAGTGTTAGGGTTAGGGTTAGTGTTAGCGTCAGTTCAAGGATAGTGTTAGGGTTAGCGTTAGGGTTAGCATCAGCCCTAGGATAGTGTTAGGGTTAGGGTTAGCATCAGCCCTAGGATAGTGTTAGGATTAGGGTTAGGGTTAGCATCAGCCCTAGGATAGTGTTAGGGTTAGGGTTAGCATCAACCCTAGGGTAGTGTTTGGTTAGGGTTAGGGTTAGCATTAGCCCTAGGATAGTGGTAGGGTTAGGGTTAGCATTAGGCCTAGGATAGTGTTAGGGTTAGGGTTAGCATCAGCCCTAGGAGAGTGTTAGGGTTAGGGTTAGGGTTAGCATCAGCCCTAGGAGAGTGTTAGGGTTAGGGTTAGCCTCAGCCCTACGAGAGTGTTAGGGTTAGGGATAGGGTTAGCATCAGGCCTAAGATAGTGTTAGGGTTAGGGTTAGGGTTAGCATCAGCCGTAGGATAGTGTTAGGGTTAGGGCTAGCCTCAGCCCTAAGATAGTGTTAGAGTTAGGGTTAGGGTTAGCATCAGCACTAGGATAGTGTTAGGGTTAGGGTTAGGGTTAGCATCAGCCCTAGGATAGTGTTAGTGTTAGGGTTAGCATCAGCCCTAGGATACTGTTAGGGTTAGGGTTAGGGTTAGCATCCGCCCTAAGATAGTGTTAGGGTTAGGGTTAGGGTTAGCATCAGCCCTAGGATAGTGTTAGGGTTAGGGTTAACATAAACCCTAGGATAGTGTTAGGGTTAGGGTTAGGGTTATCATCAGGCCTAGGATAGTGTTAGGGTTAGGGTTAGGGTTAGCATCAGCCCTAGGATAGTGTTAGGTTTAGGGTTAGCATCAGGCCTAGGATAGTGTTAGGGTTAGGGTTAGCATCAGCCCTAGGAGAGTGTTAGGGTTAGGGTTAGGGTTAGCATCAGCCCTAGGATAGTGTTATTGTTAGGGTTAGGGTTAGCATCAGCCCTAGGATAGTGTTAGGGTTAGGGTTAGCATCAGCCCTAGGATAGTTTTAGGGTTAGGGTTAGGGTTAGCATCAGCCCTAGGATAGTGTTAGGGTTAGGGTTAGCATCAGCCCTAGGATAGTGTTAGGGTTAGGGTTAGGGTTAGCATCAGCCCTAGGATAGTGTTAGGGTTAGGGTTAGCATCAGCCCTAGGATAGTGTTAGGGTTAGGGTTAGGGTTAGCATCAGCCCTAGGATAGTGTTAGGGTTAGGGTTAGCATCAACCCTAGGATAGTGTTAGGGTTAGGGTTAGGGTTAGCATAAGCCCTAGGATAGTGTTAGGGTTAGGGTTAGCCTCAGCCCTAGGAGAGTGTTAGGGTTAGGGATAGGGTTAGCATCAGGCCTAAGATAGTGTTAGGGTTATGGTTAGGGTTATCATCAGGCCTAGGATAGTGTTAGGGTTAGGGTTAGCATCAGGCCTAGGATAGTGTTAGGGTTAGGGTTAGCATCAGCCCTAGGAGAGTGTTAGGGTTAGGGTTAGGGTTAGCATCAGCCCTAGGATAGTGTTAGGGTTAGGGTTAACATCAGCCCTAGGATAGTGTTAGGGTTAGGGTTAGGGTTAGCATCAGCTCTAGGATAGTGTTAGTTTTAGGGTTAGCATCAGACCTAGGATAGTGTTTGGGTTAGGGTTAGGGTAAGCATCAGCCCTGGGATAGTGTAAGTGTTAGGGTTAGGGTTAGCATCAGGCCTAGGATAGTGTTAGGTTTAGGGTTAGCATCAGCCCTAGGATAGTGTTAGGGTTCGGGTTAGGGTTAGCATCAGCCCTAGGATAGTATTAGGGTTAGGGTTTGCATCAGCCCTAGGATAGTGTTAGGGGTAGGGTTAGGGTTAGCACCAGGCCTAGGATAGTGTTAGTGTTAGGGTTAGCATCAGCCTTAGGATAGTGTTAGGGTTAGGGTTAGGGTTAGCATCAGCCGTAGGATAGTGTTAGGGTTAGGGTTAGCCTCAGCCCTAAGATAGTGTTAGAGTTAGGGTTAGGGTTAGCATCAGCACTAGGATAGTGTTAGGGTTAGGGTTAGGGTTAGCATCAGCCCTAGGATAGTGTTAGTGTTAGGGTTAGCATCAGCCCTAGGATACTGTTAGGGTTAGGGTTAGGGTTAGCATCCGCCCTAGGATAGTGTTAGGGTTAGGGTTAGGGTTAGCATCAGCCCTAGGATAGTGTTAGGGTTAGGGTTAATATAAACCCTAGGATAGTGTTAGGGTTAGGGTTAGGGTTATCATCAGGCCTAGGATAGTGTTAGGGTTAGGGTTATTGTTAGCATCAGTTCAAGGATAGTGTTAGGGTTAGCGTTAGGGTTAGCATCAGCCCTAGGATAGTGTTAGGGTTAGGGTTCGCATCAGCACTAGGATAGTGTTAGGATTAGGGTTAGGGTTAGCATCAGTTCAAGGATATTGTTAGGGTTAGCGTTAGGGTTAGCATCAGCCCTAGGATAGTGTTAGGGTAAGGGTTAGCATCAGCCCTAGGATAGTGTTAGGATTAGGGTTAGGGTTAGCATCAGCCCTAGGATAGTGTTAGGGTTAGGGTTAAAATCAGCCCTAGGAGAGTGTTAGGGTTAGGGTTAGGGTTAGCATCAGCCCTAGGATAGTGTTAGGGTTAGGGTTAGCATCAGCCCTAGGATAGTGTTAGGGTTAGGGTTAGGGTTAGCATCAGCCCTAGGATAGTGTTAGGGTTAGGGTTAGCATCAACCCTAGGATAGTGTTAGGGTTAGGGTTAGGGTTAGCATCAGCCCTAGGATAGTGTTAGGGTTAGGGTTAGCCTCAGCCCTAGGAGAGTGTTAGGGTTAGGGATAGGGTTAGCATCAGGCCTAAGATAGTGTTAGGGTTAGGGTTAGGGTTATCATCAGGCCTAGGATAGTGTTAGAGTTAGGGTTAGCATCAGGCCTAGGATAGTGTTAGGGTTAGGGTTAGCATCAGCCTTAGGAGAGTGTAAGGGTTAGGGTTAGGGTTAGCATCAGCCCTAGTATAGTGTTAGGGTTAGGGTTAACATCAGCCGTAGGATAGTGTTAGGGTTAGGGTTAGGGTTAGCATCAGCTCTAGGATAGTGTTAGGTTTAGGGTTACCATCAGACCTAGGATAGTGTTAGGGTTAGGGTTAGGGTAAGCATCAGCCCTAGGATAGTGTAAGTGTTAGGATTAGGGTTAGCATCAGGCCTAGGATAGCGTTAGGGTTAGGGTTAGCATCAGCCCTAGGATAGTGTTAGGGTTCGGGTTAGGGTTAGCATCAGCCCTAGGATACTATTAGGGTTAGGGTTAGCATCAGCCCTAGGATAGTGTTAGGGGTAGGGTTAGGGTTAGCACCAGGCCTAGGATAGTGTTAGTGTTAGGGTTAGCATCAGCCTTAGGATAGTGTTAGGGTTAGGGTTAGTGTTAGCATCAGCCGTAGGATAGTGTTAGGGTTAGGGTTAGCCTCAGCCCAAAGATAGTGTTAGAGTTAGGGTTAGGGTTAGCATCAGCACTAGGATAGTGTTAGGGTTAGGGTTAGGGTTAGCATCAGCCCTAGGATAGTGTTAGTGTTAGGGTTAGCATCAGCCCTAGGATAGTGTTAGGGTTTGGGTTAGGGTTAGAATCCGCCCTAGGATAGTGTTAGGGTTAGGGTCAGGGTTAGCATCAGCCCTAGGATAGTGTTAGGGTTAGGGTTAACATAAACCCTAGGATAGTGTTAGGGTTAGGGTTAGGGTTATCATCAGGCCTAGGATAGTGTTAGGGTTAGGGTTAGTGTTAGCGTCAGTTCAAGGATAGTGTTAGGGTTAGCGTTAGGGTTAGCATCAGCCCTAGGATAGTGTTAGGGTTAGGGTTAGCATCAGCCCTAGGATAGTGTTAGGATTAGGGTTAGGGTTAGCATCAGCCCTAGGATAGTGTTAGGGTTAGGGTTAGCATCAACCCTAGGGTAGTGTTTGGTTAGGGTTAGGGTTAGCATTAGCCCTAGGATAGTGGTAGGGTTAGGGTTAGCATTAGGCCTAGGATAGTGTTAGGGTTAGGGTTAGCATCAGCCCTAGGAGAGTGTTAGGGTTAGGGTTAGGGTTAGCATCAGCCCTAGGAGAGTGTTAGGGTTAGGGTTAGCCTCAGCCCTACGAGAGTGTTAGGGTTAGGGATAGGGTTAGCATCAGGCCTAAGATAGTGTTAGGGTTAGGGTTGGGGTTATCATCAGGCCTAGGATAGTGTTAGGGTTAGGGTTAGCATCAGGCCTAGGATAGTGTTAGGGTTAGGGTTAGCATCAGCCCTAGGAGAGTGTTAGGGTTAGGGTTAGGGTTAGCATCAGCCCTAGGATTGTGTTAGGGTTAGGGTTAACATCAGCCCTAGGATAGTGTTAGGGTTAGGGTTAGGGTTAGCATCAGCTCTAGGATAGTGTTAGGTTTAGGGTTAGCATCAGACCTAGGGTAGTGTTTGGGTTAGGGTTAGGGTAAGCATCAGCCCTAGGATAGTGTAAGTGTTAGGGTTAGGGTTAGCATCAGGCCTAGGATAGTGTTAGGGTTAGGGGTAGCATCAGCCCTAGGATAGTGTTAGGGTTCGGGTTAGGGTTAGCATCAGCCCTAGGATATTATTAGGGTTAGGGTTAGCATCAGCCCTAGGATAGTGTTAGGGGTAGGGTTAGGGTTAGCACCAGGCCTAGGATAGTGTAAGTGTTAGGGTTAGCATCAGCCTTAGGATAGTGTTAGGGTTAGGGTTAGGGTTAGCATCAGCCGTAGGATAGTGTTAGGGTTAGGGCTAGCCTCAGCCCTAAGATAGTGTTAGAGTTAGGGTTAGGGTTAGCATCAGCACTAGGGTAGTGTTAGGGTTAGGGTTAGGGTTAGCATCAGCCCTAGGATAGTGTTAGTGTTAGGGTTATCATCAGCCCTAGGATACTGTTAGGGTTAGGGTTAGGGTTAGCATCCGCCCTAAGATAGTGTTAGGGTTAGGGTTAGGGTTAGCATCAGCCCTAGGATAGTGTTAGGGTTAGGGTTAACATAAACCCTAGGATAGTGTTAGGGTTAGGGTTAGGGTTATCATCAGGCCTAGGATAGTGTTAGGGTTAGGGTTAGGGTTAGCATCAGCCCTAGGATAGTGTTAGGGTTAGGGTTAGCATCAGGCCTAGGATAGTGTTAGGGTTAGGGTTAGCATCAGCCCTAGGAGAGTGTTAGGGTTAGGGTTAGGGTTAGCATCAGCCCTAGGATAGTGTTAGGGTTAGGGTTAGGGTTAGCATCAGCCCTAGGATAGTGTTAGGGTTAGGGTTAGGGTTAGCATCAGCCCTAGGATAGTGTTAGTGTTAGGGTTAGCATCAGCCCTAGGATACTGTTAGGGTTAGGGTTAGGGTTAGCATCCGCCCTAGGATAGTGTTAGGGTTAGGGTTAGGGTTAGCATCAGCCCTAGGATAGTGTTAGGGTTAGGGTTAATATAAACCCTAGGATAGTGTTAGGGTTAGGGTTAGGGTTATCATCAGGCCTAGGATAGTGTTAGGGTTAGGGTTATTGTTAGCATCAGTTCAAGGATAGTGTTAGGGTTAGCGTTAGGGTTAGCATCAGCCCTAGGATAGTGTTAGGGTTAGGGTTCGCATCAGCCCTAGGATAGTGTTAGGATTAGGTTTAGGGTTAGCATCAGTTCAAGGATAGTGTTAGGGTTAGCGTTAGGGTTAGCATCAGCCCTAGGATAGTGTTAGGGTAAGGGTTAGCATCAGCCCTAGGATAGTGTTAGGATTAGGGTTAGGGTTAGCATCAGCCCTAGGATAGTGTTAGGGTTAGGGTTAAAATCAGCCCTAGGAGAGTGTTAGGGTTAGGGTTAGGGTTAGCATCAGCCCTAGGATAGTGTTAGGGTTAGGGTTAGCATCAGCCCTAGGATAGTGTTAGGGTTAGGGTTAGGGTTAGCATCAGCCCTAGGATAGTGTTAGGGTTAGGGTTAGGGTAAGCATCAGCCCTAGGATAGTGTAAGTGTTAGGGTTAGGGTTAGCATCAGGCCTAGGATAGCGTTAGGGTTAGGGTTAGCATCAGCCCTAGGATAGTGTTAGGGTTCGGGTTAGGGTTAGCATCAGCCCTAGGATACTATTAGGGTTAGGATTAGCATCAGCCCTAGGATAGTGTTAGGGGTAGGGTTAGGGTTAGCACCAGGCCTAGGATAGTGTTAGTGTTAGGGTTAGCATCAGCCTTAGGATAGTGTTAGGGTTAGGGTTAGTGTTAGCATCAGCCCTAGGATAGTGTTAGGGTTAGGGTTAGCCTCAGCCCAAAGATAGTGTTAGAGTTAGGGTTAGGGTTAGCATCAGCACTAGGATAGTGTTAGGGTTAGGGTTAGGGTTAGCATCAGCCCTAGGATAGTGTTAGTGTTAGGGTTAGCATCAGCCCTAGGATAGTGTTAGGGTTAGGGTCAGGGTTAGCATCAGCCCTAGGATAGTGTTAGGGTTAGGGTTAACATAAACCCTAGGATAGTGTTAGGGTTAGGGTTAGGGTTATCATCAGGCCTAGGATAGTGTTAGGGTTAGGGTTAGTGTTAGCGTCAGTTCAAGGATAGTGTTAGGGTTAGCGTTAGGGTTAGCATCAGCCCTAGGATAGTGTTAGGGTTAGGGTTAGCATCAGCCCTAGGATAGTGTTAGGATTAGGGTTAGGGTTAGCATCAGCCCTAGGATAGTGTTAGGGTTAGGGTTAGCATCAACCCTAGGGTAGTGTTTGGTTAGGGTTAGGGTTAGCATTAGCCCTAGGATAGTGGTAGGGTTAGGGTTAGCATTAGGCCTAGGATAGTGTTAGGGTTAGGGTTAGCATCAGCCCTAGGAGAGTGTTAGGGTTAGGGTTAGGGTTAGCATCAGCCCTAGGAGAGTGTTAGGGTTAGGGTTAGCCTCAGCCCTACGAGAGTGTTAGGGTTAGGGATAGGGTTAGCATCAGGCCTAAGATAGTGTTAGGGTTAGGGTTAGGGTTAGCATCAGCCGTAGGATAGTGTTAGTGTTAGGGTTAGCATCAGCCCTAGGATACTGTTAGGGTTAGGGTTAGGGTTAGCATCCGCCCTAAGATAGTGTTAGGGTTAGGGTTAGGGTTAGCATCAGCCCTAGGATAGTGTTAGGGTTAGGGTTAACATAAACCCTAGGATAGTGTTAGGGTTAGGGTTAGGGTTATCATCAGGCCTAGGATAGTGTTAGGGTTAGGGTTAGGGTTAGCATCAGCCCTAGGATAGTGTTAGGTTTAGGGTTAGCATCAGGCCTAGGATAGTGTTAGGGTTAGGGTTAGCATCAGCCCTAGGAGAGTGTTAGGGTTAGGGTTAGGGTTAGCATCAGCCCTAGGATAGTGTTATTGTTAGGGTTAGGGTTAGCATCAGCCCTAGGATAGTGTTAGGGTTAGGGTTAGCATCAACCCTAGGATAGTTTTAGGGTTAGGGTTAGGGTTAGCATCAGCCCTAGGATAGTGTTAGGGTTAGGGTTACCATCAGCCCTAGGATAGTGTTAGGGTTAGGGTTAGTGTTAGCATCAGCCCTAGGATAGTGTTAGGGTTAGGGTTAGCATCAGCCCTAGGATAGTGTTAGGGTTATGGTTAGGGTTAGCATCAGCCCTAGGATAGTGTTAGGGTTAGGGTTAGCATCAACCCTAGGATAGTGTTAGGGTTAGGGTTAGGGTTAGCATAAGCCCTAGGATAGTGTTAGGGTTAGGGTTAGCCTCAGCCCTAGGAGAGTGTTAGGGTTAGGGATAGGGTTAGCATCAGGCCTAAGATAGTGTTAGGGTTATGGTTAGGGTTATCATCAGGCCTAGGATAGTGTTAGGGTTAGGGTTAGCATCAGGCCTAGGATAGTGTTAGGGTTAGGGTTAGCATCAGCCCTAGGAGAGTGTTAGGGTTAGGGTTAGGGTTAGCATCAGCCCTAGGATAGTGTTAGGGTTAGGGTTAACATCAGCCCTAGGATAGTGTTAGGGTTAGGGTTAGGGTTAGCATCAGCTCTAGGATAGTGTTAGTTTTAGGGTTAGCATCAGACCTAGGATAGTGTTTGGGTTAGGGTTAGGGTAAGCATCAGCCCTGGGATAGTGTAAGTGTTAGGGTTAGGGTTAGCATCAGGCCTAGGATAGTGTTAGGTTTAGGGTTAGCATCAGCCCTAGGATAGTGTTAGGGTTCGGGTTAGGGTTAGCATCAGCCCTAGGATAGTATTAGGGTTAGGGTTTGCATCAGCCCTAGGATAGTGTTAGGGTTAGGGTTAGCCTCAGCCCTAAGATAGTGTTAGAGTTAGGGTTAGGGTTAGCATCAGCACTAGGATAGTGTTAGGGTTAGGGTTAGGGTTAGCATCAGCCCTAGGATAGTGTTAGTGTTAGGGTTAGCATCAGCCCTAGGATACTGTTAGGGTTAGGGTTAGGGTTAGCATCCGCCCTAGGATAGTGTTAGGGTTAGGGTTAGGGTTAGCATCAGCCCTAGGATAGTGTTAGGGTTAGGGTTAATATAAACCCTAGGATAGTGTTAGGGTTAGGGTTAGGGTTATCATCAGGCCTAGGATAGTGTTAGGGTTAGGGTTATTGTTAGCATCAGTTCAAGGATAGTGTTAGGGTTAGCGTTAGGGTTAGCATCAGCCCTAGGATAGTGTTAGGGTTAGGGTTCGCATCAGCCCTAGGATAGTGTTAGGATTAGGGTTAGGGTTAGCATCAGTTCAAGGATAGTGTTAGGGTTAGCGTTAGGGTTAGCATCAGCCCTAGGATAGTGTTAGGGTAAGGGTTAGCATCAGCCCTAGGATAGTGTTAGGATTAGGGTTAGGGTTAGCATCAGCCCTAGGATAGTGTTAGGGTTAGGGTTAAAATCAGCCCTAGGAGAGTGTTAGGGTTAGGGTTAGGGTTAGCATCAGCCCTAGGATAGTGTTAGGGTTAGGGTTAGCATCATCCCTAGGATAGTGTTAGGGTTAGGGTTAGGGTTAGCATCAGCCCTAGGATAGTGTTAGGGTTAGGGTTAGCATCAACCCTAGGATAGTGTTAGGGTTAGGGTTAGGGTTAGCATCAGCCCTAGGATAGTGTTAGGGTTAGGGTTAGCCTCAGCCCTAGGAGAGTGTTAGGGTTAGGGATAGGGTTAGCATCAGGCCTAAGATAGTGTTAGGGTTAGGGTTAGGGTTATCATCAGGCCTAGGATAGTGTTAGAGTTAGGGTTAGCATCAGGCCTAGGATAGTGTTAGGGTTAGGGTTAGCATCAGCCTTAGGAGAGTGTAAGGGTTAGGGTTAGGGTTAGCATCAGCCCTAGTATAGTGTTAGGGTTAGGGTTAACATCAGCCGTAGGATAGTGTTAGGGTTAGGGTTAGGGTTAGCATCAGCTCTAGGATAGTGTTAGGTTTAGGGTTACCATCAGACCTAGGATAGTGTTAGGGTTAGGGTTAGGGTAAGCATCAGCCCTAGGATAGTGTAAGTGTTAGGATTAGGGTTAGCATCAGGCCTAGGATAGCGTTAGGGTTAGGGTTAGCATCAGCCCTAGGATAGTGTTAGGGTTCGGGTTAGGGTTAGCATCAGCCCTAGGATACTATTAGGGTTAGGGTTAGCATCAGCCCTAGGATAGTGTTAGGGGTAGGGTTAGGGTTAGCACCAGGCCTAGGATAGTGTTAGTGTTAGGGTTAGCATCAGCCTTAGGATAGTGTTAGGGTTAGGGTTAGTGTTAGCATCAGCCGTAGGATAGTGTTAGGGTTAGGGTTAGCCTCAGCCCAAAGATAGTGTTAGAGTTAGGGTTAGGGTTAGCATCAGCATTAGGATAGTGTTAGGGTTAGGGTTAGGGTTAGCATCAGCCCTAGGATAGTGTTAGTGTTAGGGTTAGCATCAGCCCTAGGATAGTGTTAGGGTTAGGGTTAGGGTTAGAATCCGCCCTAGGATAGTGTTAGGGTTAGGGTCAGGGTTAGCATCAGCCCTAGGATAGTGTTAGGGTTAGGGTTAACATAAACCCTAGGATAGTGTTAGGGTTAGGGTTAGGGTTATCATCAGGCCTAGGATAGTGTTAGGGTTAGGGTTATTGTTAGCATCAGTTCAAGGATAGTGTTAGGGTTAGCGTTAGGGTTAGCATCAGCCCTAGGATAGTGTTAGGGTTAGGGTTAGCATCAGCCCTAGGATAGTGTTAGGATTAGGGTTAGGGTTAGCATCAGCCCTAGGATAGTGTTAGGGTTAGGGTTAGCATCAACCCTAGGGTAGTGTTTGGTTAGGGTTAGGGTTAGCATTAGCCCTAGGATAGTGGTAGGGTTAGGGTTAGCATTAGGCCTAGGATAGTGTTAGGGTTAGGGTTAGCATCAGCCCTAGGAGAGTGTTAGGGTTAGGGTTAGGGTTAGCATCAGCCCTAGGAGAGTGTTAGGGTTAGGGTTAGCCTCAGCCCTACGAGAGTGTTAGGGTTAGGGATAGGGTTAGCATCAGGCCTAAGATAGTGTTAGGGTTAGGGTTAGGGTTATCATCAGGCCTAGGATAGTGTTAGGGTTAGGGTTAGCATCAGGCCTAGGATAGTGTTAGGGTTAGGGTTAGCATCAGCCCTAGGAGAGTGTTAGGGTTAGGGTTAGGGTTAGCATCAGCCCTAGGATTGTGTTAGGGTTAGGGTTAACATCAGCCCTAGGATAGTGTTAGGGTTAGGGTTAGGGTTAGCATCAGCTCTAGGATAGTGTTAGGTTTAGGGTTAGCATCAGACCTAGGGTAGTGTTTGGGTTAGGGTTAGGGTAAGCATCAGCCCTAGGATAGTGTAAGTGTTAGGGTTAGGGTTAGCATCAGGCCTAGGATAGTGTTAGGGTTAGGGGTAGCATCAGCCCTAGGATAGTGTTAGGGTTCGGGTTAGGGTTAGCATCAGCCCTAGGATATTATTAGGGTTAGGGTTAGCATCAGCCCTAGGATAGTGTTAGGGGTAGGGTTAGGGTTAGCACCAGGCCTAGGATAGTGTAAGTGTTAGGGTTAGCATCAGCCTTAGGATAGTGTTAGGGTTAGGGTTAGGGTTAGCATCAGCCGTAGGATAGTGTTAGGGTTAGGGCTAGCCTCAGCCCTAAGATAGTGTTAGAGTTAGGGTTTGGGTTAGCATCAGCACTAGGATAGTGTTAGGGTTAGGGTTAGGGTTAGCATCACCCCTAGGATAGTGTTAGTGTTAGGGTTAGCATCAGCCCTAGGATACTGTTAGGGTTAGGGTTAGGGTTAGCATCCGCCCTAAGATAGTGTTAGGGTTAGGGTTAGGGTTAGCATCAGCCCTAGGATAGTGTTAGGGTTAGGGTTAACATAAACCCTAGGATAGTGTTAGGGTTAGGGTTAGGGTTATCATCAGGCCTAGGATAGTTTTAGGGTTAGGGTTAGGGTTAGCATCAGCCCTAGGATAGTGTTAGGGTTAGGGTTAGCATCAGGCCTAGGATAGTGTTAGGGTTAGGGTTAGCATCAGCCCTAGGAGAGTGTTAGGGTTAGGGTTAGGGTTAGCATCAGCCCTAGGATAGTGTTAGGGTTAGGGTTAGGGTTAGCATCAGCCCTAGGATAGTGTTAGGGTTAGGGTTAGCATCAGCCCTAGGATAGTTTTAGGGTTAGGGTTAGGGTTAGCATCAGCCCTAGGATAGTGTTAGGGTTAGGGTTAGCATCAGCCCTGGGATAGTGTTAGGGTTAGGGTTAGGGTTAGCATCAGCCCTAGGATAGTGTTAGGGTTAGGGTTAACATCAGCCCTAGGATAGTGTTAGGGTTAGGGTTAGGGTTAGCATCAGCTCTAGGATAGTGTTAGGTTTAGGGTTAGCATCAGACCTAGGATAGTGTTTGGGTTAGGGTTAGGGTAAGCATCAGCCCTGGGATAGTGTAAGTGTTAGGGTTAGGGTTAGCATCAGGCCTAGGATAGTGTTAGGGTTAGGGTTAGCATCAGCCCTAGGATAGTGTTAGGGTTCGGGTTAGGGTTAGCATCAGCCCTAGGATAGTATTAGGGTTAGGGTTTGCATCAGCCCTAGGATAGTGTTAGGGGTAGGGTTAGGGTTAGCACCAGGCCTAGGATAGTGTTAGTGTTAGGGTTAGCATCAGCCTTAGGATAGTGTTAGGGTTAGGGTTAGGGTTAGCATCAGCCGTAGGATAGTGTTAGGGTTAGGGTTAGCCTCAGCCCTAAGATAGTGTTAGAGTTAGGGTTAGGGTTAGCATCAGCACTAGGATAGTGTTAGGGTTAGGGTTAGGGTTAGCATCAGCCCTAGGATAGTGTTAGTGTTAGGGTTAGCATCAGCCCTAGGATACTGTTAGGGTTAGGGTTAGGGTTAGCATCCGCCCTAGGATAGTGTTAGGGTTAGGGTTAGGGTTAGCATCAGCCCTAGGATAGTGTTAGGGTTAGGGTTAATATAAACCCTAGGATAGTGTTAGGGTTAGGGTTAGGGTTATCATCAGGCCTAGGATAGTGTTAGGGTTAGGGTTATTGTTAGCATCAGTTCAAGGATAGTGTTAGGGTTAGCGTTAGGGTTAGCATCAGCCCTAGGATAGTGTTAGGGTTAGGGTTCGCATCAGCCCTAGGATAGTGTTAGGATTAGGTTTAGGGTTAGCATCAGTTCAAGGATAGTGTTAGGGTTAGCGTTAGGGTTAGCATCAGCCCTAGGATAGTGTTAGGGTAAGGGTTAGCATCAGCCCTAGGATAGTGTTAGGATTAGGGTTAGGGTTAGCATCAGCCCTAGGATAGTGTTAGGGTTAGGGTTAAAATCAGCCCTAGGAGAGTGTTAGGGTTAGGGTTAGGGTTAGCATCAGCCCTAGGATAGTGTTAGGGTTAGGGTTAGCATCAGCCCTAGGATAGTGTTAGGGTTAGGGTTAGGGTTAGCATCAGCCCTAGGATAGTGTTAGGGTTAGGGTTAGCATCAACCCTAGGATAGTGTTAGGGTTAGGGTTAGGGTTAGCATCAGCCCTAGGATAGTGTTAGGGTTAGGGTTACCCTCAGCCCTAGGAGAGTGTTAGGGTTAGGGATAGGGTTAGCATCAGGCCTAAGATAGTGTTAGGGTTAGGGTTAGGGTTATCATCAGGCCTAGGATAGTGTTAGAGTTAGGGTTAGCATCAGGCCTAGGATAGTGTTAGGGTTAGGGTTAGCATCAGCCTTAGGAGAGTGTAAGGGTTAGGGTTAGGGTTAGCATCAGCCCTAGTATAGTGTTAGGGTTAGGGTTAACATCAGCCGTAGGATAGTGTTAGGGTTAGGGTTAGGGTTAGCATCAGCTCTAGGATAGTGTTAGGTTTAGGGTTACCATCAGACCTAGGATAGTGTTAGGGTTAGGGTTAGGGTAAGCATCAGCCCTAGGATAGTGTAAGTGTTAGGGTTAGGGTTAGCATCAGGCCTAGGATAGCGTTAGGGTTAGGGTTAGCATCAGCCCTAGGATAGTGTTAGGGTTCGGGTTAGGGTTAGCATCAGCCCTAGGATACTATTAGGGTTAGGGTTAGCATCAGCCCTAGGATAGTGTTAGGGGTAGGGTTAGGGTTAGCACCAGGCCTAGGATAGTGTTAGTGTTAGGGTTAGCATCAGCCTTAGGATAGTGTTAGGGTTAGGGTTAGTGTTAGCATCAGCCGTAGGATAGTGTTAGGGTTAGGGTTAGCCTCAGCCCAAAGATAGTGTTAGAGTTAGCGTTAGGGTTAGCATCAGCACTAGGATAGTGTTAGGGTTAGGGTTAGGGTTAGCATCCGCCCTAGGATAGTGTTAGGGTTAGGGTCAGGGTTAGCATCAGCCCTAGGATAGTGTTAGGGTTAGGGTTAACATAAACCCTAGGATAGTGTTAGGGTTAGGGTTAGGGTTATCAGCAGGCCTAGGATAGTGTTAGGGTTAGGGTTAGTGTTAGCGTCAGTTCAAGGATAGTGTTAGGGTTAGCGTTAGGGTTAGCATCAGCCCTAGGATAGTGTTAGGGTTAGGGTTAGCATCAGCCCTAGGATAGTGTTAGGATTAGGCTTAGGGTTAGCATCAGCCCTAGGATAGTGTTAGGGTTAGGGTTAGCATCAACCCTAGGGTAGTGTTTGGTTAGGGTTAGGGTTAGCATTAGCCCTAGGATAGTGGTAGGGTTAGGGTTAGCATTAGGCCTAGGATAGTGTTAGGGTTAGGGTTAGCATCAGCCCTAGGAGAGTGTTAGGGTTAGGGTTAGGGTTAGCATCAGCCCTAGCAGAGTGTTAGGGTTAGGGTTAACATCAGCCCAAGGATAGTGTTAGGGTTAGGGTTAGGGTTAGCATCAGCCCTAGGATAGTGTTGGGTTTAGGGTTAGCATTAGACCTAGGATAGTGTTAAGTGTTAGGGTTAGGGTTAGGGTTAGCTTTAGCCCTAGGATAGTGTAAGTGTTAGGGTTAGGGTTAGCATTAGACCTAGGATAGTGTTAGTGTTAGGGTTAGCATCAGCCGTAGGATAGTGTTGGGGTTAGGGTTAGGGTTAACATCCGCCCTAGGATAGTGTTAGGGTTTGGGTTAGGGTTAGCATCAGCCCTAGGATAGTGTTAGGGTTAGGGTTAGGGTTAGCATCAGCCCTAGGATAGTGTTAGGGTTAGGGTCAACATAAACCCTAGGATATTGTTAGGGTTAGGGTTAGGGTTATCATCAGGCCTAGGATAGTGTTAGGGTTAGGGTTAGGGTTAGCATCAGTTCAAGGATAGTGTTAGGGTTAGCGTTAGGGTTAGCATCAGCCCTAGGATAGTGTTAGGGTTAGGGTTAGCATCAGCCCTAGGATAGTGTTAGGATTAGGGTTAGGGTTAGCATCAGCCCTAGGATAGTGTTAGGGTTAGGGTTAGCATCAACCCTAGGGTAGTGTTTGGTTAGGGTTAGGGTTAGCATTAGCCCTAGGATAGTGGTAGGGTTAGGGTTAGCATTAGGCCTAGGATAGTGTTAGGGTTAGGGTTAGCATCAGCCCTAGGAGAGTGTTAGGGTTAGGGTTAGGGTTAGCATCAGCCCTAGGAGAGTGTTAGGGTTAGGGTTAGCCTCAGCCCTACGAGAGTGTTAGGGTTAGGGATGGGGTTAGCATCAGGCCTAAGATAGTGTTAGGGTTAGGGTTAGGGTTATCATCAGGCCTAGGATAGTGTTAGGGTTAGGGTTAGCATCAGGCCTAGGATAGTGTTAGGGTTAGGGTTAGCATCAGCCCTAGGAGAGTGTTAGGGTTAGGGTTAGGGTTAGCATCAGCCCTAGGATTGTGTTAGGGTTAGGGTTAACATCAGCCCTAGGATAGTGTTAGGGTTAGGGTTAGGGTTAGCATCAGCTCTAGGATAGTGTTAGGTTTAGGGTTAGCATCAGACCTAGGGTAGTGTTTGGGTTAGGGTTAGGGTAAGCATCAGCCCTAGGATAGTGTAAGTGTTAGTGTTAGGGTTAGCATCAGGCCTAGGATAGTGTTAGGGTTAGGGGTAGCATCAGCCCTAGGATAGTGTTAGGGTTCGGGTTAGGGTTAGCATCAGCCCTAGGATAGTGTTAGGGGTAGGGTTAGGGTTAGCACCAGGCCTAGGATAGTGTAAGTGTTAGGGTTAGCATCAGCCTTAGGATAGTGTTAGGGTTAGGGTTAGGGTTAGCATCAGCCGTAGGATAGTGTTAGGGTTAGGGCTAGCCTCAGCCCTAAGATAGTGTTAGAGTTAGGGTTAGGGTTAGCATCAGCACTAGGATAGTGTTAGGGTTAGGGTTAGGGTTAGCATCAGCCCTAGGATAGTGTTAGTGTTAGGGTTAGCATCAGCCCTAGGATACTGTTAGGGTTAGGGTTAGGGTTAGCATCCGCCCTAAGATAGTGTTAGGGTTAGGGTTAGGGTTAGCATCAGCCCTAGGATAGTGTTAGGGTTAGGGTTAACATATACCCTAGGATAGTGTTAGGGTTAGGGTTAGGGTTATCATCAGGCCTAGGATAGTGTTAGGGTTAGGGTTAGGGTTAGCATCAGCCCTAGGATAGTGTTAGGGTTAGGGTTAGCATCAGGCCTAGGATAGTGTTAGGGTTAGGGTTAGCATCAGCCCTAGGAGAGTGTTAGGGTTAGGGTTAGGGTTAGCATCAGCCCTAGGATAGTGTTAGGGTTAGGGTTAGGGTTAGCATCAGCCCTAGGATAGTGTTAGGGTTAGGGTTAGCATCAGCCCTAGGATAGTTTTAGGGTTAGGGTTAGGGTTAGCATCAGCCCTAGGATAGTGTTAGGGTTAGGGTTAGCATCAGCCCTGGGATAGTGTTAGGGTTAGGGTTAGGGTTAGCATCAGCCCTAGGATAGTGTTAGGGTTAGGGTTAACATCAGCCCTAGGATAGTGTTAGGGTTAGGGTTAGGGTTAGCATCAGCTCTAGGATAGTGTTAGGTTTAGGGTTAGCATCAGACCTAGGATAGTGTTTGGGTTAGGGTTAGGGTAAGCATCAGCCCTGGGATAGTGTAAGTGTTAGGGTTAGGGTTAGCATCAGGCCTAGGATAGTGTTAGGGTTAGGGTTAGCATCAGCCCTAGGATAGTGTTAGGGTTCGGGTTAGGGTTAGCATCAGCCCTAGGATAGTATTAGGGTTAGGGTTTGCATCAGCCCTAGGATAGTGTTAGGGGTAGGGTTAGGGTTAGCACCAGGCCTAGGATAGTGTTAGTGTTAGGGTTAGCATCAGCCTTAGGATAGTGTTAGGGTTAGGGTTAGGGTTAGCATCAGCCGTAGGATAGTGTTAGGGTTAGGGTTAGCCTCAGCCCTAAGATAGTGTTAGAGTTAGGGTTAGGGTTAGCATCAGCACTAGGATAGTGTTAGGGTTAGGGTTAGGGTTAGCATCAGCCCTAGGATAGTGTTAGTGTTAGGGTTAGCATCAGCCCTAGGATACTGTTAGGGTTAGGGTTAGGGTTAGCATCCGCCCTAGGATAGTGTTAGGGTTAGGGTTAGGGTTAGCATCAGCCCTAGGATAGTGTTAGGGTTAGGGTTAATATAAACCCTAGGATAGTGTTAGGGTTAGGGTTAGGGTTATCATCAGGCCTAGGATAGTGTTAGGGTTAGGGTTATTGTTAGCATCAGTTCAAGGATAGTGTTAGGGTTAGCGTTAGGGTTAGCATCAGCCCTAGGATAGTGTTAGGGTTAGGGTTCGCATCAGCCCTAGGATAGTGTTAGGATTAGGTTTAGGGTTAGCATCAGTTCAAGGATAGTGTTAGGGTTAGCGTTAGGGTTAGCATCAGCCCTAGGATAGTGTTAGGGTAAGGGTTAGCATCAGCCCTAGGATAGTGTTAGGATTAGGGTTAGGGTTAGCATCAGCCCTAGGATAGTGTTAGGGTTAGGGTTAAAATCAGCCCTAGGAGAGTGTTAGGGTTAGGGTTAGGGTTAGCATCAGGCCTAGGATAGTGTTAGGGTTAGGGTTAGCATCAGCCCTAGGATAGTGTTAGGGTTAGGGTTAGGGTTAGCATCAGCCCTAGGATAGTATTAGGGTTAGGGTTATCATCAGGCCTAGGATAGTGTTAGAGTTAGGGTTAGCATCAGGCCTAGGATAGTGTTAGGGTTAGGGTTAGCATCAGCCTTAGGAGAGTGTAAGGGTTAGGGTTAGGGTTAGCATCAGCCCTAGTATAGTGTTAGGGTTAGGGTTAACATCAGCCGTAGGATAGTGTTAGGGTTAGGGTTAGGGTTAGCATCAGCTCTAGGATAGTGTTAGGTTTAGGGTTACCATCAGACCTAGGATAGTGTTAGGGTTAGGGTTAGGGTAAGCAACAGCCCTAGGATAGTGTAAGTGTTAGGGTTAGGGTTAGCATCAGGCCTAGGATAGCGTTAGGGTTAGGGTTAGCATCAGCCCTAGGATAGTGTTAGGGTTCGGGTTAGGGTTAGCATCAGCCCTAGGATACTATTAGGGTTAGGGTTAGCATCAGCCCTAGGATAGTGTTAGGGGTAGGGTTAGGGTTAGCACCAGGCCTAGGATAGTGTTAGTGTTAGGGTTAGCATCAGCCTTAGGATAGTGTTAGGGTTAGGGTTAGTGTTAGCATCAGCCGTAGGATAGTGTTAGGGTTAGGGTTAGCCTCAGCCCAAAGATAGTGTTAGAGTTAGCGTTAGGGTTAGCATCAGCACTAGGATAGTGTTAGGGTTAGGGTTAGGGTTAGCATCCGCACTAGGATAGTGTTAGGGTTAGGGTCAGGGTTAGCATCAGCCCTAGGATAGTGTTAGGGTTAGGGTTAACATAAACCCTAGGATAGTGTTAGGGTTAGGGTTAGGGTTATCAGCAGGCCTAGGATAGTGTTAGGGTTAGGGTTAGTGTTAGCGTCAGTTCAAGGATAGTGTTAGGGTTAGCGTTAGGGTTAGCATCAGCCCTAGGATAGTGTTAGGGTTAGGGTTAGCATCAGCCCTAGGATAGTGTTAGGATTAGGCTTAGGGTTAGCATCAGCCCTAGGATAGTGTTAGGGTTAGGGTTAGCATCAACCCTAGGGTAGTGTTTGGTTAGGGTTAGGGTTAGCATTAGCCCTAGGATAGTGGTAGGGTTAGGGTTAGCATTAGACCTAGGATAGTGTTAGGGTTAGGGTTAGCATCAGCCCTAGGAGAGTGTTAGGGTTAGGGTTAGGGTTAGCATCAGCCCTAGGAGAGTGTTAGGGTTAGGGTTAACATCAGCCCAAGGATAGTGTTAGGGTTAGGGTTAGGGTTAGCATCAGCCCTAGGATAGTGTTGGGTTTAGGGTTAGCATTAGACCTAGGATAGTGTTAAGTGTTAGGGTTAGGGTTAGGGTTAGCTTTAGCCCTAGGATAGTGTAAGTGTTAGGGTTAGGGTTAGCATTAGACCTAGGATAGTGTTAGTGTTAGGGTTAGCATCAGCCCTAGGATAGTGTTGGGGTTAGGGTTAGGGTTAACATCCGCCCTAGGATAGTGTTAGGGTTTGGGTTAGGGTTAGCATCAGCCCTAGGATAGTGTTAGGGTTAGGGTTAGGGTTAGCATCAGCCCTAGGATAGTGTTAGGGTTAGGGTCAACATAAACCCTAGGATATTGTTAGGGTTAGGGTTAGGGTTATCATCAGGCCTAGGATAGTGTTAGGGTTAGGGTTAGGGTTAGCATCAGTTCAAGGATAGTGTTAGGGTTAGCGTTAGGGTTAGCATCAGCCCTAGGATAGTGTTAGGGTTAGGGTTAGCATCAGCCCTAGGATAGTGTTATTGTTAGGCTTAGGGTTAGCATCAGCCCTAGGAGAGTGTTAGCGTTAGGGTTAACATCAACCCTAGGATAGTGTTTGGGTTAGGGTTAGGGTTAGCATCAGCCCTAGGATATTGTTAGGGTTAGGGTTAGCCTCAGCCCTAGGAGAGTGTTAGGGTTAGGGATAGGGTTAGCATCAGCCCTAGGATAGTGTTAGGGTTATGGTTAGGTTTAGCATCAACTCTAGGATAGTGTTAGGGTAAGGGTTAGGGTTAGCATAAGACCTTTGATAGAGTTAGGGTTACGGTTAGAATCAGCCCTAGGATAGTGTTAGGGTTAGGGTTAGGGTTAGCATCAGCCCTAGGATAGTGTTAGGTTTAGGTTTATGGATATCATCAGGCCTAGGATATTGTTAGGGATAGGGTTAGCATCAGCCCTAGGATAGTGTTAGAGTTAGGGTTATGGTTAGCATCAGCCCTAGGATAGTGTTAGGGTTAGGGTTAGGGTTATCATCAGCCCTAGGATAGTGTTAGGGTTAGGGTTAGGGTTAGCATCAGCCCTCGGATATTATTAGGGTTAGGGTTAGCATCAGCCCTAGGATAGTGTAAGTGTTAGGGTTAGGGTTAGCATCAGGCCTAGGATAGTGTTAGGGTTAGGGTTAGCATCAGCCCTAGGATAGTGTTAGGGTTCGTGTTAGGGTTAGCATCAGCCCTAGGATATTATTAGGGTTAGGGTTAGCATCAGCCCTAGGATAGTGTTAGGGGTAGGGTTAGCATCAGCCCTAGGAGAGTGTTAGGGTTAGGGTTAGGGTTAGCATCAGCCCTAGGATAGTGTTAGGGTTAGGGTTAACATCAGCCCTAGGATAGTGTTAGGGTTAGGGTTAGGGTTAGCATCAGCTCTAGGATAGTGTTAGGTTTAGGGTTAGCATCAGACCTAGGATAGTGTTTGGGTTAGGGTTAGGGTAAGCATCAGCCCTGGGATAGTGTAAGTGTTAGGGTTAAGGTTAGCATCAGGCCTAGGATAGTGTTAGGGTTAGGGTTAGCATCAGCCCTAGGATAGTGTTAGGGTTCGGGTTAGGGTTAGCATCAGCCCTAGGATAGTATTAGGGTTAGGGTTTGCATCATCCCTAGGATAGTGTTAGGGGTAGGGTTAGGGTTAGCACCAGGCCTAGGATAGTGTTAGTGTTAGGGTTAGCATCAGCCTTAGGATAGTGTTAGGGTTAGGGTTAGGGTTAGCATCAGCCGTAGGATAGTGTTACGGTTAGGGTTAGCCTCAGCCCTAAGATAGTGTTAGAGTTAGGGTTAGGGTTAGCATCAGCACTAGGATAGTGTTAGGGTTAGGGTTAGGGTTAGCATCAGCCCTAGGATAGTGTTAGTGTTAGGGTTAGCATCAGCCCTAGGATACTGTTAGGGTTACGGTTAGGGTTAGCATCCGCCCTAGGATAGTGTTAGGGTTAGGGTTAGGGTTAGCATCAGCCCTAGGATAGTGTTAGGGTTAGGGTTAATATAAACCCTAGGATAGTGTTAGGGTTAGAGTTAGGGTTATCATCAGGCCTAGGATAGTGTTAGGGTTAGGGTTATTGTTAGCATCAGTTCAAGGATAGTGTTAGGGTTAGCGTTAGGGTTAGCATCAGCCCTAGGATAGTGTTAGGGTTTGGGTTCGCATCAGCCCTAGGATAGTGTTAGGATTAGGGTTACGGTTAGCATCAGTTCAAGGATAGTGTTAGGGTTAGCGTTAGGGTTAGCATCAGCCGTAGGATAGTGTTTGGGTTAGGGTTAGCCTCAGCCCTTAGATAGTGTTAGAGTGAGGGTTAGTGTTAGCATCAGCCCAAGGATAGTATTAAGTTTAGGGTTAGGGTTAGCATCAGCCCTAGGATAGTGTTAGTGTTAGGGTTAGCATCAGCCCTAGGATTGTGTTAGGGTTAGGGTTAACATCAGCCCTAGGATAGTGTTAGGGTTAGGGTTAGGGTTAGCATCAGCTCTAGGATAGTGTTAGGTTTAGGGTTAGCATCAGACCTAGGGTAGTGTTTGGGTTAGGGTTAGGGTAAGCATCAGCCCTAGGATAGTGTAAGTTTTAGGGTTAGGGTTAGCATCAGGCCTAGGATAGTGTTAGGGTTAGGGTTAGCTTCAGCCCTAGGATAGTGTTAGGGTTCGGGTTAGGGTTAGCATCAGCCCTAGGATATTATTAGGGTTAGGGTTAGCATCAGCCCTAGGATAGTGTTAGGGGTAGGGTTAGCATCAGCCCTAGGAGAGTGTTAGGGTTAGGGTTAGGGTTAGCATCAGCCCTAGGATAGTGTTAGGGTTAGGGTTAACATCAGCCCTAGGATAGTGTTAGGGTTAGGGTTAGGGTTAGCATCAGCTCTAGGATAGTGTTAGGTTTAGGGTTAGCATCAGACCTAGGATAGTGTTTGGGTTAGGGTTAGGGTAAGCATCAGCCCTGGGATAGTGTAAGTGTTAGGGTTAGGGTTAGCATCAGGCCTAGGATAGTGTTAGGGTTAGGGTTAGCATCAGCCCTAGGATAGTGTTAGGGTTCGGGTTAGGGTTAGCATCAGCCCTAGGATAGTATTAGGGTTAGGGTTTGCATCAGCCCTAGGATAGTGTTAGGGGTAGGGTTAGGGTTAGCACCAGGCCTAGGATTGTGTTAGTGTTAGGGTTAGCATCAGCCTTAGGATAGTGTTAGGGTTAGGGTTAGGGTTAGCATCAGCCGTAGGATAGTGTTAGGGTTAGGGTTAGCCTCAGCCCAAAGATAGTGTTAGAGTTAGGGTTAGGGTTAGCATCAGCACTAGGATAGTGTTAGGGTTAGGGTTAGGGTTAGCATCAGCCCTAGGATAGTGTTAGTGTTAGGGTTAGCATCAGCCCTAGGATACTGTTAGGGTTAGGGTTAGGGTTAGCATCCGCCCTAGGATAGTGATAGGGTTAGGGTTAGGGTTAGCATCAGCCCTAGGATAGTGTTAGGGTTAGGGTTAATATAAACCCTAGGATAGTGTTAGTGTTAGGGTTAGGGTTATCATCAGGCCTAGGATAGTGTTAGGGTTAGGGTTATTGTTAGCATCAGTTCAAGGATAGTGTTAGGGTTAGCGTTAGGGTTAGCATCAGCCCTAGGATAGTGTTAGGGTTAGGGTTCGCATCAGCCCTAGGATAGTGTTAGGATTAGGGTTAGGGTTAGCATCAGTTCAAGGATAGTGTTAGGGTTAGCGTTAGGGTTAGCATCAGCCCTAGGATAGTGTTAGGGTTAGGGTTAGCATCAGCCCTAGGATAGTGTTAGTGTTAGGGTTAGCATCAGCCCTAGGATAGTGTTAGGGTTAGGGTTAGGTTTAGCATCCGCCCTAGGATAGTGTTAGGGTTAGGGTCAGGGTTAGCATCAGCCCTAGGATAGTGTTAGGGTTAGGGTTAACATAAACCCTAGGATAGTGTTAGGGTTAGGGTTAGGGTTATCATCAGGCCTAGGATAGTGTTAGGGTTAGGATTAGTGTTAGCGTCAGTTCAAGGATAGTGTTAGGGTTAGCGTTAGGGTTAGCATCAGCCCTAGGATAGTGTTAGGGTTAGGGTTAGCATCAGCCCTAGGATAGTGTTAGGATTAGGGTTAGGGTTAGCATCAGCCCTAGGATAGTGTTAGGGTTAGGGTTAGCATCAACCCTAGGGTAGTGCTTGGTTAGGGTTAGGGTTAGCATTAGCCCTAGGATAGTGGTAGGGTTAGGGTTAGCATTAGGCCTAGGATAGTGTTAGGGTTAGGGTTAGCATCAGCCCTAGGAGAGTGTTAGGGTTAGGGTTAACATCAGCCCTAGGATAGTGTTAGGGTTAGGGTTAGGGTTAGCATCAGGCCTAGGATAGTGTTAGGGTTAGGGTTAGCATCAGCCCTAGGATAGTATTAGGGTTCGGGTTAGGATTAGCATCAGCCCTAGGATAGTATTAGGGTTAGGGTTTGCATCAGCCCTAGGATAGTGTTAGGGGTAGGGTTAGGGTTAGCACCAGGCCTAGGATAGTGTTAGTTTTAGGGTTAGCATCAGCCTTAGGATAGTGTTAGGGTTAGGGTTAGCCTCAGCCCTAAGATAGTGTTAGAGTTAGGGTTAGGGTTAGCATGAGCACTAGGATAGTGTTAGGGTTAGGGTTAGGGTTAGCATCAGCCCTAGGATAGTGTTAGTGTTAGGGTTAGCATCAGCCCTAGGATACTGTTAGGGTTAGGGTTAGGGTTAGCATCCGCCCTGGGATAGTGTTAGGGTTAGGGTTAGGGTTAGCATCAGCCCTAGGATAGTGTTAGGGTTAGGGTTAATATAAACCCTAGGATAGTGTTAGGGTTAGGGTTAGGGTTATCATCAGGCCTAGGATAGTGTTAGGGTTAGGGTTATTGTTAGCATCAGTTCAAGGATAGTGTTAGGGTTAGCATCATCCCTAGGATAGTGTTAGGGTTAGGGTTCGCATCAGCCCTAGGATAGTGTTAGCATTAGGGTTAGGGTTAGCATCAGTTCAAGGATAGTGTTAGGGTTAGCGTTAGGGTTAGCATCAGCCCTAGGATAGTGTTAGGGTTAGGGTTACCATCAGCCCTAGGATAGTGTTAGGATTAGGGTTAGGGTTAGCATCAGCCCTAGGATAGTGTTAGGGTTAGGGTTAACATCAGCCCTAGGAGAGTGTTAGGGTTAGGGTTAGGGTTAGCATCAGCCCTAGGATAGTGTTAGGTTTAGGGTTAGCCTCAGCCCTAGGAGAGTGTTAGGGTTAGGGATAGGGTTAGCATCAGGCCTAAGATAGTGTTAGGGTTAGGGTTAGGGTTATCATCAGGCCTAGGATAGTGTTAGAGTTAGGGTTAGCATCAGGCCTAGGATAGTGTTAGGGTTAGGGTTAGCATCAGCCTTAGGAGAGTGTAAGGGTTAGGGTTAGGGTTAGCATCAGCCCTAGGATAGTGTTAGGGTTAGGGTTAACATCAGCCGTAGGATAGTGTTAGGGTTAGGGTTAGGGTTAGCATCAGCTCTAGGATAGTGTTAGGTTTAGGGTTACCATCAGACCTAGGATAGTGTTAGGGTTAGGGTTAGGGTAAGCATCAGCCCTAGGATAGTGTAAGTGTTAGGGTTAGGTTTAGCATCAGGCCTAGGATAGCGTTAGGGTTAGGGTTAGCATCAGTCCTAGGATAGTGTTAGGGTTCGGGTTAGGGTTAGCATCAGCCCTAGGTTACTATTAGGGTTAGGGTTAGCATCAGCCCTAGGATAGTGTTAGGGGTAGGGTTAGGGTTAGCACCAGGCCTAGGATAGTGTTAGTGTTAGGGTTAGCATCAGCCTTAGGATAGTGTTAGGGTTAGGGTTAGTGTTAGCATCAGCCGTAGGATAGTGTTAGGGTTAGGGTTAGCCTCAGCCCAAAGATAGTGTTAGAGTTAGGGTTAGGGTTAGCATCAGCACTAGGATAGTGTTAGGGTTAGGGTTAGGGTTAGCATCAGCCCTAGGATAGTGTTAGTGTTAGGGTTAGCATCAGCCCTAGGATAGTGTTAGGGTTAGGGTTAGGGTTAGCATCCGCCCTAGGATAGTGTTAGGGTTAGGGTCAGGGTTAGCATCAGCCCTAGGATAGTGTTAGGGTTAGGGTTAACATAAACCCTAGGATAGTGTTAGGGTTAGGGTTAGGGTTATCATCAGGCCTAGGATAGTGTTAGGGTTAGGGTTAGTGTTAGCGTCAGTTCAAGGATAGTGTTAGGGTTAGCGTTAGGGTTAGCATCAGCCCTAGGATAGTGTTAGGGTTAGGGTTAGCATCAGCCCTAGGATAGTGTTAGGATTAGGGTTAGGGTTAGCATCAGCCCTAGGATAGTGTTAGGGTTAGGGTTAGCATCAACCCTAGGGTAGTGTTTGGTTAGGGTTAGGGTTAGCATTAGCCCTAGGATAGTGGTAGGGTTAGGGTTAGCCTCAGCCCTAGGAGAGTGTTAGGGTTAGGGATAGGGTTAGCATCAGGCCTAGGATAGTGTTAGGGTGAGGGTTAGGGTTAGCATCAGCCCTAGGATAGTGTTAGGTTTAGGGTTAGCATCAGGCCTAGGAGAGTGTTAGGGTTAGGGTTAGCATCAGCCCTAGGATAGTGTTAGGGTTAGTGTTAGGGTTAGCATCAGCCCTAGGATAGTGTTAGGGTTATGGTTAGGTTTAGCATCAACCCTAGGATAGTGTTAGGGTAAGGGTTAGGGTTAGCATAAGACCTAGGATAGAGTTAGGGTTACGGTTAGAATCAGCCCTACGATAATGTTAGGGTTAGGGTTAGGGTTAGCATCAGCCCTAGGATAGTGTTAGGTTTAGGGTTATGGATATCATCAGGCCTAGGATATTGTTAGGGATAGGGTTAGCATCAGCCCTAGGATAGTGTTAGAGTTAGGGTTATGGTTAGCATCAGCCCTAGGATAGTGTTAGGGTTAGGGTTAGGGTTATCATCAGCCCTAGGATAGTGTTAGGGTTAGGGTTAGGGTTAGCATCAGCCCTCGGATATTATTAGGGTTAGGGTTAGCATCAGCCCTAGGATAGTGTTAGGGTTAGGGTTAGGGTTAGCACCAGGCCTAGGATAGTGTTAGTGTTAGGGTTAGCATCAGCCTTAGGATAGTGTTAGGGTTAGGGTTAGGGTTAGCATCAACCGTAGGATAGTGTTAGGTTTATGGTTAGCCTCAGCCCTAGGATAGTGTTAGAGTTAGGGTTAGGGTTAGCATCAGCCCTAGGATAGTGTTAGGGTTAGGTTTAGGGTGAGCATCAGCCCTAGGATAGTGTTAGTGTTAGGGTTAACATCAGCCCTAGGATAGTGTTAGGGTTAGGGTTAGGGTTAGCATCAGCCCTAGGATAGTATTAGTGTTAGGGTTAGGGTTAGGGTTAGCGTTAGCATCAGCTCTAGGATAGTGTTAGGGTTAGGGTTAGGGTTAGCATCAGACCTAGGATAGTGTTAGGGTTAGGGTTAGGGTTAGCATCAGCCCTAGGATAGTGTTAGTGTTAGGGTTAGCATCAGCCCTAGGATAGTGTTAGGGTTAGGGTTAGGGTTAGCATCAGCCCTAGGATAGTGTTAGGGTTAGGGTTAGCATCAGCCCTAGAATAGTGTTACGGTTAAGGTTAGGGTTAGCATCAGCCCTAGGATAGTGTTAGGGTTAGGGTTAGCATCAACCCTAGGATAGTGTTAGGGTTAGGGTTAGGGTTAGCATCAGCCTTAGGATAGTGTTAGGGTTAGGGTTAGCCTCAGCCCTAGGAGAGTGTTAGGGTTAGGGATAGGGTTAGCATCAGGCCTAGGATAGTGTTAGGGTTAGGGTTAGGGTTAGCATCAGCCCTAGGATAGTGTTAGGGTTAGGGTTAGCATCAGCCCTTGAAGAGTGTTAGGGTTAGGGTTAGGGTTAGCATCAGCCCTAGAATAGTGTTAGGGTTAGGGTTAACATCAGCCCTAGGATAGTGTTAGGGTTAGGGTTAGGGTTAGCATCAGCCCTAGGATAGTGTAAGTGTTATTGTTACGGTTAGCATCAGGACTAGGATAGTGTTAGTGTTAGGGTTAGCATCAGCCGTAGGATAGTGTTAGGGTTAGGGTTTGGGTTAGCGTCAGCCCTAGGATAGTGTTAGGGTTAGGGTTATGGTTAGCATCAGCCCTAGGATAGTATTAGGGTTAGGGTTAGCATCAGCCCTAGGATAGTGTTAGGGTTAGGGATAGGGTTAGCACCAGGCCTAGGATAGTGTTACTGTTAGGGTTAGCATCAGCCTTAGGATAGTGTTAGGGTTAGCGTTAGGGTTAGCATCAGCCGTAGGATAGTGTTTGGGTTAGGGTTAGCCTCAGCCCTTAGATAGTGTTAGAGTGAGGTTTAGTGTTAGCATCAGCCCAAGGATAGTATTAGGTTTAGGGTTAGGGTTAGCATCAGCCCTAGGATAGTGTTAGTGTTAGGGTTAGCATCAGCCCTAGGATTGTGTTAGGGTTAGGGTTAACATCAGCCCTAGGATAGTGTTAGGGTTAGGGTTAGGGTTAGCATCAGCTCTAGGATAGTGTTAGGTTTAGGGTTAGCATCAGACCTAGGGTAGTGTTTGGGTTAGGGTTAGGGTAAGCATCAGGCCTAGGATAGTGTAAGGGTTAGGGTTAGGGTTAGCATCAGGCCTAGGATAGTGTTAGGGTTAGGGTTAGCATCAGCCCTAGGATAGTGTTAGGGTTCGGGTTAGGGTTAGCATCAGCCCTAGGATATTATTAGGGTTAGGGTTAGCATCAGCCCTAGGATAGTGTTAGGGGTAGGGTTAGCATCAACCCTAGGAGAGTGTTAGGGTTAGGGTTAGGGTTAGCATCAGCCCTAGGATAGTGTTAGGGTTAGGGTTAACATCAGCCCTAGGATAGTGTTAGGGTTAGGGTTAGGGTTAGCATCAGCTCTAGGATAGTGTTAGGTTTAGGGTTAGCATCAGACCTAGGATAGTGTTTGGGTTAGGGTTAGGGTAAGCATCAGCCCTGGGATAGTGTAAGTGTTAGGGTTAGGGTTAGCATCAGGCCTAGGGTAGTGTTAGGGTTAGGGTTAGCATCAGCCCTAGGATAGTGTTAGGGTTCGGGTTAGGGTTAGCATCAGCCCTAGGATAGTATTAGGGTTAGGGTTTGCATCAGCCCTAGGATAGTGTTAGGGGTAGGGTTAGGGTTAGCACCAGGCCTAGGATAGTGTTAGTGTTAGGGTTAGCATCAGCCTTAGGATAGTGTTAGGGTTAGGGTTAGGGTTAGCATCAGCCGTAGGATAGTGTTAGGGTTAGGGTTAGCCTCAGCCCTAAGATAGTGTTAGAGTTAGGGTTAGGGTTAGCATCAGCACTAGGATAGTGTTAGGGTTAGGGTTAGGGTTAGCATCAGCCCTAGGATAGTGTTAGTGTTAGGGTTAGCATCAGCCCTAGGATACTGTTAGGGTTAGGGTTAGGGTTAGCATCCGCCCTAGGATAGTGATAGGGTTAGGGTTAGGGTTAGCATCAGCCCTAGGATAGTGTTAGGGTTAGGGTTAATATAAACCCTAGGATAGTGTTAGTGTTAGGGTTAGGGTTATCATCAGGCCTAGGATAGTGTTAGGGTTAGGGTTATTGTTAGCATCAGTTCAAGGATAGTGTTAGGGTTAGCGTTAGGGTTAGCATCAGCCCTAGGATAGTGTTAGGGTTAGGGTTCGCATCAGCCCTAGGATAGTGTTAGGATTAGGGTTAGGGTTAGCATCAGTTCAAGGATAGTGTTAGGGTTAGCGTTAGGGTTAGCATCAGCCCTAGGATAGTGTTAGGGTTAGGGTTAGCATCAGCCCTAGGATAGTGTTAAGATTAGGGTTAGGGTTAGCATCAGCCCTAGGATAGTGTTAGGGTTAGGGTTAGGGTTAGCATCAGCCCTAGGATAGTGTTAGGGTTAGGGTTAGCATCAACCCTAAGATAGTGTTAGGGTTAGGGTTAGGGTTAGCATCAGCCCTAGGATAGTGTTAGGGTTAGGGTTAGCCTCAGCCCTAGGAGAGTGTTAGGGTTAGGGATAGGGTTAGCATCAGGCCTAAGATAGTGTTAGGGTTAGGGTTAGGGTTATCATCAGGCCTAGGATAGTGTTAGAGTTAGGGTTAGCATCAGGCCTAGGATAGTGTTAGGGTTAGGGTTAGCATCAGCCTTAGGAGAGTGTAAGGGTTAGGGTTAGGGTTAGCATCAGCCCTAGGATAGTGTTAGGGTTAGGGTTAACATCAGCCGTAGGATAGTGTTAGGGTTAGGGTTAGGGTTAGCATCAGCTCTAGGATAGTGTTAGGTTTAGGGTTACCATCAGACCTAGGATAGTGTTAGGGTTAGGGTTAGGGTAAGCATCAGCCCTAGGATAGTGTAAGTGTTAGGGTTAGGGTTAGCATCAGGCCTAGGATAGCGTTAGGGTTAGGGTTAGCATCAGCCCTAGGATAGTGTTAGGGTTCGGGTTAGGGTTAGCATCAGCCCTAGGATACTATTAGGGTTAGGGTTAGCATCAGCCCTAGGATAGTGTTAGGGGTAGGGTTAGGGTTAGCACCAGGCCTAGGATAGTGTTAGTGTTAGGGTTAGCATCAGCCTTAGGATAGTGTTAGGGTTAGGGTTAGTGTTAGCATCAGCCGTAGGATAGTGTTAGGGTTAGGGTTAGCCTCAGCCCAAAGATAGTGTTAGAGTTAGGGTTAGGGTTAGCATCAGCACTAGGATAGTGTTAGGGTTAGGGTTAGGGTTAGCATCAGCCCTAGGATAGTGTTAGTGTTAGGGTTAGCATCAGCCCTAGGATAGTGTTAGGGTTAGGGTTAGGTTTAGCATCCGCCCTAGGATAGTGTTAGGGTTAGGGTCAGGGTTAGCATCAGCCCTAGGATAGTGTTAGGGTTAGGGTTAACATAAACCCTAGGATAGTGTTAGGGTTAGGGTTAGGGTTATCATCAGGCCTAGGATAGTGTTAGGGTTAGGATTAGTGTTAGCGTCAGTTCAAGGATAGTGTTAGGGTTAGCGTTAGGGTTAGCATCAGCCCTAGGATAGTGTTAGGGTTAGGGTTAGCATCAGCCCTAGGATAGTGTTAGGATTAGGGTTAGGGTTAGCATCAGCCCTAGGATAGTGTTAGGGTTAGGGTTAGCATCAACCCTAGGGTAGTGCTTGGTTAGGGTTAGGGTTAGCATTAGCCCTAGGATAGTGGTAGGGTTAGGGTTAGCATTAGGCCTAGGATAGTGTTAGGGTTAGGGTTAGCATCAGCCCTAGGAGAGTGTTAGGGTTAGGGTTAACATCAGCCCTAGGATAGTGTTAGGGTTAGGGTTAGGGTTAGCATCAGCTCTAGGATAGTGTTAGGTTTAGGGTTAGCATCAGACCTAGGATAGTGTTTGGGTTAGGGTTAGGGTAAGCATCAGCCCTGGGATAGTGTAAGTGTTAGGGTTAGGGTTAGCATCAGGCCTAGGATAGTGTTAGGGTTAGGGTTAGCATCAGCCCTAGGATAGTATTAGGGTTCGGGTTAGGATTAGCATCAGCCCTAGGATAGTATTAGGGTTAGGGTTTGCATCAGCCCTAGGATAGTGTTAGGGGTAGGGTTAGGGTTAGCACCAGGCCTAGGATAGTGTTAGTTTTAGGGTTAGCATCAGCCTTAGGATAGTGTTAGGGTTAGGGTTAGCCTCAGCCCTAAGATAGTGTTAGAGTTAGGGTTAGGGTTAGCATGAGCACTAGGATAGTGTTAGGGTTAGGGTTAGGGTTAGCATCAGCCCTAGGATAGTGTTAGTGTTAGGGTTAGCATCAGCCCTAGGATACTGTTAGGGTTAGGGTTAGGGTTAGCATCCGCCCTGGGATAGTGTTAGGGTTAGGGTTAGGGTTAGCATCAGCCCTAGGATAGTGTTAGGGTTAGGGTTAATATAAACCCTAGGATAGTGTTAGGGTTAGGGTTAGGGTTATCATCAGGCCTAGGATAGTGTTAGGGTTAGGGTTATTGTTAGCATCAGTTCAAGGATAGTGTTAGGGTTAGCATCAGCCCTAGGATAGTGTTAGGGTTAGGGTTCGCATCAGCCCTAGGATAGTGTTAGCATTAGGGTTAGGGTTAGCATCAGTTCAAGGATAGTGTTAGGGTTAGCGTTAGGGTTAGCATCAGCCCTAGGATAGTGTTAGGGTTAGGGTTACCATCAGCCCTAGGATAGTGTTAGGATTAGGGTTAGGGTTAGCATCAGCCCTAGGATAGTGTTAGGGTTAGGGTTAACATCAGCCCTAGGAGAGTGTTAGGGTTAGGGTTAGGGTTAGCATCAGCCCTAGGATAGTGTTAGGGTTAGGGTTAGCCTCAGCCCTAGGAGAGTGTTAGGGTTAGGGATAGGGTTAGCATCAGGCCTAAGATAGTGTTAGGGTTAGGGTTAGGGTTATCATCAGGCCTAGGATAGTGTTAGAGTTAGGGTTAGCATCAGGCCTAGGATAGTGTTAGGGTTAGGGTTAGCATCAGCCTTAGGAGAGTGTAAGGGTTAGGGTTAGGGTTAGCATCAGCCCTAGGATAGTGTTAGGGTTAGGGTTAACATCAGCCGTAGGATAGTGTTAGGGTTAGGGTTAGGGTTAGCATCAGCTCTAGGATAGTGTTAGGTTTAGGGTTACCATCAGACCTAGGATAGTGTTAGGGTTAGGGTTAGGGTAAGCATCAGCCCTAGGATAGTGTAAGTGTTAGGGTTAGGTTTAGCATCAGGCCTAGGATAGCGTTAGGGTTAGGGTTAGCATCAGTCCTAGGATAGTGTTAGGGTTCGGGTTAGAGTTAGCATCAGCCCTAGGTTACTATTAGGGTTAGGGTTAGCATCAGCCCTAGGATAGTGTTAGGGGTAGGGTTAGGGTTAGCACCAGGCCTAGGATAGTGTTAGTGTTAGGGTTAGCATCAGCCTTAGGATAGTGTTAGGGTTAGGGTTAGTGTTAGCATCAGCCGTAGGATAGTGTTAGGGTTAGGGTTAGCCTCAGCCCAAAGATAGTGTTAGAGTTAGGGTTAGGGTTAGCATCAGCACTAGGATAGTGTTAGGGTTAGGGTTAGGGTTAGCATCAGCCCTAGGATAGTGTTAGTGTTAGGGTTAGCATCAGCCCTAGGATAGTGTTAGGGTTAGGGTTAGGGTTAGCATCCGCCCTAGGATAGTGTTAGGGTTAGGGTCAGGGTTAGCATCAGCCCTAGGATAGTGTTAGGGTTAGGGTTAACATAAACCCTAGGATAGTGTTAGGGTTAGGGTTAGGGTTATCATCAGGCCTAGGATAGTGTTAGGGTTAGGGTTAGTGTTAGCGTCAGTTCAAGGATAGTGTTAGGGTTAGCGTTAGGGTTAGCATCAGCCCTAGGATAGTGTTAGGGTTAGGGTTAGCATCAGCCCTAGGATAGTGTTAGGATTAGGGTTAGGGTTAGCATCAGCCCTAGGATAGTGTTAGGGTTAGGGTTAGCATCAACCCTAGGGTAGTGTTTGGTTAGGGTTAGGGTTAGCATTAGCCCTAGGATAGTGGTAGGGTTAGGGTTAGCCTCAGCCCTAGGAGAGTGTTAGGGTTAGGGATAGGGTTAGCATCAGGCCTAGGATAGTGTTAGGGTGAGGGTTAGGGTTAGCATCAGCCCTAGGATAGTGTTAGGTTTAGGGTTAGCATCAGGCCTAGGAGAGTGTTAGGGTTAGGGTTAGCATCAGCCCTAGGATAGTGTTAGGGTTAGTGTTAGGGTTAGCATCAGCCCTAGGATAGTGTTAGGGTTATGGTTAGGTTTAGCATCAACCCTAGGATAGTGTTAGGGTAAGGGTTAGGGTTAGCATAAGACCTAGGATAGAGTTAGGGTTACGGTTAGAATCAGCCCTACGATAATGTTAGGGTTAGGGTTAGGGTTAGCATCAGCCCTAGGATAGTGTTAGGTTTAGGGTTATGGATATCATCAGGCCTAGGATATTGTTAGGGATAGGGTTAGCATCAGCCCTAGGATAGTGTTAGAGTTAGGGTTATGGTTAGCATCAGCCCTAGGATAGTGTTAGGGTTAGGGTTAGGGTTATCATCAGCCCTAGGATAGTGTTAGGGTTAGGGTTAGGGTTAGCATCAGCCCTCGGATATTATTAGGGTTAGGGTTAGCATCAGCCCTAGGATAGTGTTAGGGTTAGGGTTAGGGTTAGCACCAGGCCTAGGATAGTGTTAGTGTTAGGGTTAGCATCAGCCTTAGGATAGTGTTAGGGTTAGGGTTAGGGTTAGCATCAACCGTAGGATAGTGTTAGGTTTAGGGTTAGCCTCAGCCCTAGGATAGTGTTAGAGTTAGGGTTAGGGTTAGCATCAGCCCTAGGATAGTGTTAGGGTTAGGTTTAGGGTGAGCATCAGCCCTAGGATAGTGTTAGTGTTAGGGTTAACATCAGCCCTAGGATAGTGTTAGGGTTAGGGTTAGGGTTAGCATCAGCCCTAGGATAGTATTAGTGTTAGGGTTAGGGTTAGGGTTAGCGTTAGCATCAGCTCTAGGATAGTGTTAGGGTTAGGGTTAGGGTTAGCATCAGACCTAGGATAGTGTTAGGGTTAGGGTTAGGGTTAGCATCAGCCCTAGGATAGTGTTAGTGTTAGGGTTAGCATCAGCCCTAGGATAGTGTTAGGGTTAGGGTTAGGGTTAGCATCAGCCCTAGGATAGTGTTAGGGTTAGGGTTAGCATCAGCCCTAGAATAGTGTTACGGTTAAGGTTAGGGTTAGCATCAGCCCTAGGATAGTGTTAGGGTTAGGGTTAGCATCAACCCTAGGATAGTGTTAGGGTTAGGGTTAGGGTTAGCATCAGCCTTAGGATAGTGTTAGGGTTAGGGTTAGCCTCAGCCCTAGGAGAGTGTTAGGGTTAGGGATAGGGTTAGCATCAGGCCTAGGATAGTGTTAGGGTTAGGGTTAGGGTTAGCATCAGCCCTAGGATAGTGTTAGGGTTAGGGTTAGCATCAGGCCTAGGATAGTGTTAGGGTTAGGGTTAGCATCAGCCCTTGGAGAGTGTTAGGGTTAGGGTTAGGGTTAGCATCAGCCCTAGAATAGTGTTAGGGTTAGGGTTAACATCAGCCCTAGGATAGTGTTAGGGTTAGGGTTAGGGTTAGCATCAGCCCTAGGATAGTGTAAGTGTTATTGTTACGGTTAGCATCAGGACTAGGATAGTGTTAGTGTTAGGGTTAGCATCAGCCGTAGGATAGTGTCAGGGTTAGGGTTTGGGTTAGCGTCAGCCCTAGGATAGTGTTAGGGTTAGGGTTATGGTTAGCATCAGCCCTAGGATAGTATTAGGGTTAGGGTTAGCATGAGCCCTAGGATAGTGTTAGGGTTAGGGATAGGGTTAGCACCAGGCCTAGGATAGTGTTACTGTTAGGGTTAGCATCAGCCTTAGGATAGTGTTAGGGTTAGCGTTAGGGTTAGCATCAGCCGTAGGATAGTGTTTGGGTTAGGGTTAGCCTCAGCCCTTAGATAGTGTTAGAGTGAGGTTTAGTGTTAGCATCAGCCCAAGGATAGTATTAGGTTTAGGGTTAGGGTTAGCATCAGCCCTAGGATAGTGTTAGTGTTAGGGTTAGCATCAGCCCTAGGATTGTGTTAGGGTTAGGGTTAACATCAGCCCTAGGATAGTGTTAGGGTTAGGGTTAGGGTTAGCATCAGCTCTAGGATAGTGTTAGGTTTAGGGTTAGCATCAGACCTAGGGTAGTGTTTGGGTTAGGGTTAGGGTAAGCATCAGGCCTAGGATAGTGTAAGGGTTAGGGTTAGGGTTAGCATCAGGCCTAGGATAGTGTTAGGGTTAGGGTTAGCATCAGCCCTAGGATAGTGTTAGGGTTCGGGTTAGGGTTAGCATCAGCCCTAGGATATTATTAGGGTTAGGGTTAGCATCAGCCCTAGGATAGTGTTAGGGGTAGGGTTAGCATCAACCCTAGGAGAGTGTTAGGGTTAGGGTTAGGGTTAGCATCAGCCCTAGGATAGTGTTAGGGTTAGGGTTAACATCAGCCCTAGGATAGTGTTAGGGTTAGGGTTAGGGTTAGCATCAGCTCTAGGATAGTGTTAGGTTTAGGGTTAGCATCAGACCTAGGATAGTGTTTGGGTTAGGGTTAGGGTAAGCATCAGCCCTGGGATAGTGTAAGTGTTAGGGTTAGGGTTAGCATCAGGCCTAGGGTAGTGTTAGGGTTAGGGTTAGCATCAGCCCTAGGATAGTGTTAGGGTTCGGGTTAGGGTTAGCATCAGCCCTAGGATAGTATTAGGGTTAGGGTTTGCATCAGCCCTAGGATAGTGTTAGGGGTAGGGTTAGGGTTAGCACCAGGCCTAGGATAGTGTTAGTGTTAGGGTTAGCATCAGCCTTAGGATAGTGTTAGGGTTAGGGTTAGGGTTAGCATCAGCCGTAGGATAGTGTTAGGGTTAGGGTTAGCCTCAGCCCTAAGATAATGTTAGAGTTAGGGTTAGGGTTAGCATCAGCACTAGGATAGTGTTAGGGTTAGGGTTAGGGTTAGCATCAGCCCTAGGATAGTGTTAGTGTTAGGGTTAGCATCAGCCCTAGGATACTGTTAGGGTTAGGGTTAGGGTTAGCATCCGCCCTAGATTAGTGTTAGGGTTAGGGTTAGGGTTAGCATCAGCCCTAGGATAGTGTTAGGGTTAGGGTTAATATAAACCCTAGGATAGTGTTAGGGTTATGGTTAGGGTTATCATCAGGCCTAGGATAGTGTTAGGGTTAGGGTTATTGTTAGCATCAGTTCAAGGATAGTGTTAGGGTTAGCGTTAGGGTTAGCATCAGCCCTAGGATAGTGTTAGGGTTAGGGTTCGCATCAGCCCTAGGATAGTGTTAGGATTAGGGTTAGGGTTAGCATCAGTTCAAGGATAGTGTTAGGGTTAGCGTTAGGGTTAGCATCAGCCCTTGGATAGTGTTAGGGTTAGGGTTAGCATCAGCCCTAGGATAGTGTTAGGATTAGGGTTAGGGTTAGCATCAGCCCTAGGATAGTGTTAGGGTTAGGGTTAGGGTTAGCATCAGCCCTAGGATAGTGTTAGGGTTAGGGTTAGCATCAGCCCTAGGATAGTGTTAGGGTTAGGGTTAGGGTTAGCATCAGCCCTAGGATAGTGTTAGGGTTAGGGTTAGCATCAACCCTAGGATAGTGTTAGGGTTAGGGTTAGGGTTAGCATCAGCCCTAGGATAGTGTTAGGGTTAGGGTTAGCATCAGCCCTAGGATAGTGTTAGGGTTAAGGTTAGGGTTAGCATCAGCCCTAGGATAGTGTTAGGGTTAGGGTTAGCATCAACCCTAGCATAGTGTTAGGGTTAGGGTTAGGGTTAGCATCAGCCTTAGGATAGTGTTAGGGTTAGGGTTAGCCTCAGCCCTAGGAGAGTGTTAGGGTTAGGGATAGGGTTAGCATCAGGCCTAGGATAGTGTTAGGGTTAGGGTTAGGGTTAGCATCAGCCCTAGGATAGTGTTAGGGTTAGGGTTAGCATCAGGCCTAGGATAGTGTTAGGGTTAGGGTTAGCATCAGCCCTAGGAGAGTGTTAGGGTTAGGGTTAGGGTTAGCATCAGCCCTAGGATAGTGTTAGGGTTAGGGTTAACATCAGCCCTAGGATAGTGTTAGGGTTAGGGTTAGGGTTAGCATCAGCCCTAGGATAGTGTAAGTGTTAGGGTTACGGTTAGCATCAGGACTAGGATAGTGTTAGTGTTAGGGTTAGCATCAGCCGTAGGATAGTGTTAGGGTTAGGGTTTGGGTTAGCGTCAGCCCTAGGATAGTGTTAGGGTTAGGGTTAGGGTTAGCATCAGCCCTAGGATTGTATTAGGGTTAGGGTTAGCATCAGCCCTAGGATAGTGTTAGGGTTAGGGATAGGGTTAGCACCAGGCCTAGGATAGTGTTACTGTTAGGGTTAGCATCAGCCTTAGGATAGTGTTAGGGTTAGCGTTAGGGTTAGCATCAGCCGTAGGATAGTGTTTGGGTTAGGGTTAGCCTCAGCCCTTAGATAGTGTTAGAGTGAGGTTTAGTGTTAGCATCAGCCCAAGGATAGTATTAGGTTTAGGGTTAGGGTTAGCATCAGCCCTAGGATAGTGTTAGTGTTAGGGTTAGCATCAGCCCTAGGATTGTGTTAGGGTTAGGGTTAACATCAGCCCTAGGATAGTGTTAGGGTTAGGGTTAGGGTTAGCATCATCTCTAGGATAGTGTTAGGTTTAGGGTTAGCATCAGACCTAGGGTAGTGTTTGGGTTAGGGTTAGGGTAAGCATCAGGCCTAGGATAGTGTAAGGGTTAGGGTTAGGGTTAGCATCAGGCCTAGGATAGTGTTAGGGTTAGGGTTAGCATCAGCCCTAGGATAGTGTTAGGGTTCGGGTTAGGGTTAGCATCAGCCCTAGGATATTATTACGGTTAGGGTTAGCATCAGCCCTAGGATAGTGTTAGGGGTAGGGTTAGCATCAGCCCTAGGAGAGTGTTAGGGTTAGGGTTAGGGTTAGCATCAGCCCTAGGATAGTGTTAGGGTTAGGGTTAACATCAGCCCTAGGATAGTGTTAGGGTTAGGGTTAGGGTTAGCATCAGCTCTAGGATAGTGTTAGGTTTAGGGTTAGCATCAGACCTAGGATAGTGTTTGGGTTAGGGTTAGGGTAAGCATCAGCCCTGGGATAGTGTAAGTGTTAGGGTTAGGGTTAGCATCAGGCCTAGGGTAGTGTTAGGGTTAGGGTTAGCATCAGCCCTAGGATAGTGTTAGGGTTCGTCTTAGGGTTAGCATCAGCCCTAGGATAGTATTAGGGTTAGGGTTTGCATCAGCCGTAGGATAGTGTTAGGGGTAGGGTTAGGGTTAGCACCAGGCCTAGGATAGTGTTAGTGTTAGGGTTAGCATCAGCCTTAGGATAGTGTTAGGGTTAGGGTTAGGGTTAGTATCAGCCGTAGGATAGTGTTAGGGTTAGGGTTAGCCTCAGCCCTAAGATAGTGTTAGAGTTAGGGTTAGGGTTAGCATCAGCACTAGGATAGTGTTAGGGTTAGGGTTAGGGTTAGCATCAGCCCTAGGATAGTGTTAGTGTTAGGGTTAGCATCAGCCCTAGGATACTGTTAGGGTTAGGGTTAGGGTTAGCATCCGCCCTAGGATAGTGTTAGGGTTAGGGTTAGGATTAGCATCAGCCCTAGGATAGTGTTAGGGTTAGGGTTAATATAAACCCTAGGATAGTGTTAGGGTTAGGGTTAGGGTTATCATCAGGCCTAGGATAGTGTTAGGGTTAGGGTTATTGTTAGCATCAGTTCAAGGATAGTGTTAGGGTTAGCGTTAGGGTTAGCATCAGCCCTAGGATAGTGTTAGGGTTAGGGTTCGCATCAGCCCTAGGATAGTGTTAGGATTAGGGTTACGGTTAGCATCAGTTCAAGGATAGTGTTAGTGTTAGAGTTAGGGTTAGCATCAGCCCTAGGATAGTGTTAGGGTTAGGGTTAGCCTCAGCCCTAGGAGAGTGTTAGGGTTAGGGATAGGGTTAGCATCAGGCCTAAGATAGTGTTAGGGTTAGGGTTAGGGTTATCATCAGGCCTAGGATAGTGTTAGAGTTAGGGTTAGCATCAGGCCTAGGATAGTGTTAGGGTTAGGGTTAGCATCAGCCTTAGGAGAGTGTAAGGGTTAGGGTTAGGGTTAGCATCAGCCCTAGGATAGTGTTAGGGTTAGGGTTAACATCAGCCGTAGGATAGTGTTAGGGTTAGGGTTAGGGTTAGCATCAGCTCTAGGATAGTGTTAGGTTTAGGGTTACCATCAGACCTAGGATAGTGTTAGGGTTAGGGTTAGGGTAAGCATCAGCCCTAGGATAGTGTAAGTGTTAGGGTTAGGGTTAGCATCAGGCCTAGGATAGCGTTAGGGTTAGGGTTAGCATCAGCCCTAGGATAGTGTTAGGGTTCGGGTTAGGGTTAGCATCAGCCCTAGGATACTATTAGGGTTAGGGTTAGCATCAGCCCTAGGATAGTGTTAGGGGTAGGGTTAGGGTTAGCACCAGGCCTAGGATAGTGTTAGTGTTAGGGTTAGCATCAGCCTTAGGATAGTGTTAGGGTTAGGGTTAGCCTCAGCCCAAAGATAGTGTTAGAGTTAGGGTTAGGGTTAGCATCAGCACTAGGATAGTGTTAGGGTTAGTGTTAGGGTTAGCATCAGCCCTAGGATAGTGTTAGTGTTAGGGTTAGCATCAGCCCTAGGATAGTGTTAGGGTTAGGGTTAGGTTTAGCATCCGCCCTAGGATAGTGTTAGGGTTAGGGTCAGGGTTAGCATCAGCCCTAGGATAGTGTTAGGGTTAGGGTTAACATAAACCCTAGGATAGTGTTAGGGTTAGGGTTAGGGTTATCATCAGGCCTAGGATAGTGTTAGGGTTAGGGTTAGTGTTAGCGTCAGTTCAAGGATAGTGTTAGGGTTAGCGTTAGGGTTAGCATCAGCCCTAGGATAGTGTTAGGGTTAGGGTTAGCATCAGCCCTAGGATAGTGTTAGGATTAGGGTTAGGGTTAGCATCAGCCCTAGGATAGTGTTAGGGTTAGGGTTAGCATCAACCCTAGGGTAGTGCTTGGTTAGGGTTAGGGTTAGCATTAGCCCTAGGATAGTGGTAGGGTTAGGGTTAGCATTAGGCCTAGGATAGTGTTAGGGTTAGGGTTAGCATCAGCCCTAGGAGAGTGTTAGGGTTAGGGTTAACATCAGCCCTAGGATAGTGTTAGGGTTAGGGTTAGGGTTAGCATCAGCTCTAGGATAGTGTTAGGTTTAGGGTTAGCATCAGACTTAGGATAGTGTTTGGGTTAGGGTTAGGGTAAGCATCAGCCCTGGGATAGTGTAAGTGTTAGGGTTAGGGTTAGCATCAGGCCTAGGATAGTGTTAGGGTTAGGGTTAGCATCAGCCCTAGGATAGTGTTAGGGTTCGGGTTAGGGTTAGCATCAGCCCTAGGATAGTATTAGGGTTAGGGTTTGCATCAGCCCTAGGATAGTGTTAGGGGTAGGGTTAGGGTTAGCACCAGGCCTAGGATAGTGTTAGTTTTAGGGTTAGCATCAGCCTTAGGATAGTGTTAGGGTTAGGGTTAGGGTTAGCATCAGCCGTAGGATAGTGTTAGGGTTAGGCTTAGCCTCAGCCCTAAGATAGTGTTAGAGTTAGGGTTAGGGTTAGCATCAGCACTAGGATAGTGTTAGGGTTAGGGTTAGGGTTAGCATCATCCCTAGGATAGTGTTAGTGTTAGGGTTAGCATCAGCCCTAGGATACTGTTAGGGTTAGTGTTAGGGTTAGCATCGGCCCTAGGATAGTGTTAGGGTTAGGGTTAGGGTTAGCATCAGCCCTAGGATAGTGTTAGGGTTAGGGTTAATATAAACCCTAGGATAGTGTTAGGGTTAGGGTTAGGGTTATCATCAGGCCTAGGATAGTGTTAGGGTTAGGGTTATTGTTAGCATCAGTTCAAGGATAGTGTTAGGGTTAGCGTTAGGGTTAGCATCAGCCCTAGGATAGTGTTAGGGTTAGGGTTCGCATCAGCCCTAGGATAGTGTTAGCATTAGGGTTAGGGTTAGCATCAGTTCAAGCATAGTGTTAGGGTTAGCGTTAGGGTTAGCATCAGCCCTAGGATAGTGTTAGGGTTAGGGTTAACATCAGCCCTAGGAGAGTGTTCGGGTTAGGGTTAGGGTTAGCATCAGCCCTAGGATAGTGTTAGGGTTAGGGTTAGCATCAGCCCTAGGATAGTGTTAGGGTTAGGGTTAGGGTTAGCATCAGCCCTAGGATAGTGTTAGGGTTAGGGTTAGCATCAACCCTAGGATAGTGTTAGGGTTAGGGTTAGGGTTAGCATCAGCCCAAGGATAGTGTTAGGGTTAGGGTTAGCATCAGCCCTAGGATAGTGTAAGTGTTAGGGTTACGGTTAGAATCAGGACTAGGATAGTGTTAGTGTTAGGGTTAGCATCAGCCGTAGGATAGTGTTAGGGTTAGGGTTTGGGTTAGCGTCAGCCCTAGGATAGTGTTAGGGTTAGGGTTAGGGTTAGCATCAGCCCTAGGATAGTATTAGGGTTAGGGTTAGCATCAGCCCTAGGATAGTGTTAGGGTTAGGGATAGGGTTAGCACCAGGCCTAGGATAGTGTTACTGTTAGGGTTAGCATCAGCCTTAGGATAGTGTTAGGGTTAGCGTTAGGGTTAGCATCAGCCGTAGGATAGTGTTTGGGTTAGGGTTAGCCTCAGCCCTTAGATAGTGTTAGAGTGAGGTTTAGTGTTAGCATCAGCCCAAGGATAGTATTAGGTTTAGGGTTAGGGTTAGCATCAGCCCTAGGATAGTGTTAGTGTTAGGGTTAGCATCAGCCCTACGATTGTGTTAGGGTTAGGGTTAACATCAGCCCTAGGATAGTGTTAGGGTTAGGGTTAGGGTTAGCATCAGCTCTAGGATAGTGTTAGGTTTAGGGTTAGCATCAGACCTAGGGTAGTGTTTGGGTTAGGGTTAGGGTAAGCATCAGGCCTAGGATAGTGTAAGGGTTAGGGTTAGGGTTAGCATCAGGCCTAGGATAGTGTTAGGGTTAGGGTTAGCATCAGCCCTAGGATAGTGTTAGGGTTCGGGTTAGGGTTAGCATCAGCCCTAGGATATTATTAGGGTTAGGGTTAGCATCAGCCCTAGGATAGTGTTAGGGGTAGGGTTAGCATCAGCCCTAGGAGAGTGTTAGGGTTAGGGTTAGGGTTAGCATCAGCCATAGGATAGTGTTAGGGTTAGGGTTAACATCAGCCCTAGGATAGTGTTAGGGTTAGGGTTAGGGTTAGCATCAGCTCTAGGATAGTGTTAGGTTTAGGGTTAGCATCAGACCTAGGATAGTGTTTGGGTTAGGGTTAGGGTAAGCATCAGCCCTGGGATAGTGTAAGTGTTAGGGTTAGGGTTAGCATCAGGCCTAGGGTAGTGTTAGGGTTAGGGTTAGCATCAGCCCTATGATAGTGTTAGGGTTCGGGTTAGGGTTAGCATCAGCCCTAGGATAGTATTAGGGTTAGGGTTTGCATCAGCCCTAGGATAGTGTTAGGGGTAGGGTTAGTGTTAGCACCAGGCCTAGGATAGTGTTAGTGTTAGGGTTAGCATCAGCCTTAGGATAGTGTTAGGGTTAGGGTTAGGGTTAGCATCAGCCGTAGGATAGTGTTAGGGTTAGGGTTAGCCTCAGCCCTAAGATAGTGTTAGAGTTAGGGTTAGGGTTAGCATCAGCACTAGGATAGTGTTAGGGTTAGGGTTAGGGTTAGCATCAGCCCTAGGATAGTGTTAGTGTTAGGGTTAGCATCAGCCCTAGGATACTGTTAGGGTTAGGGTTAGGGTTAGCATCCGCCCTAGGATAGTGTTAGGGTTAGGGTTAGGGTTAGCATCAGCCCTAGGATAGTGTTAGGGTTAGGGTTAATATAAACCCTAGGATAGTGTTAGGGTTAGGGTTAGGGTTATCATCAGGCCTAGGATAGCGTTAGGGTTAGGGTTATTGTTAGCATCAGTTCAAGGATAGTGTTAGGGTTAGCGTTAGGGTTAGCATCAGCCCTAGGATAGTGTTAGGGTTAGGGTTCGCATCAGCCCTAGGATAGTGTTAGGATTAGGGTTAGGGTTAGCATCAGTTCAAGGATAGTGTTAGGGTTAGCGTTAGGGTTAGCATCAGCCCTAGGATAGTGTTAGGGTTAGGGTTAGCATCAGCCCTAGGTTAGTGTTAGGATTAGGGTTAGGGTTAGCATCAGCCCTAGGATAGTGTTAGGGTTAGGGTTAGGGTTAGCATCAGCCCTAGGATAGTGTTAGGGTTAGGGTTAGCATCAGCCCTAGGATAGTGTTAGGGTTAGGGTTAGGGTTAGCATCAGCCCTAGGATAGTGTTAGGGTTAGGGTTAGCATCAACCCTAGGATAGTGTTAGGGTTAGGGTTAGGGTTAGCATCAGCCCTAGGATAGTGTTAGGGTTAGGGTTAGCCTCAGCCCTAGGAGAGTGTTAGGGTTAGGGATAGGGTTAGCATCAGGCCTAAGATAGTGTTAGGGTTAGGGTTAGGGTTATCATCAGGCCTAGGATAGTGTTAGAGTTAGGGTTAGCATCAGGCCTAGGATAGTGTTAGGGTTAGGGTTAGCATCAGCCTTAGGAGAGTGTAAGGGTTAGGGTTAGGGTTAGCATCAGCCCTAGGATAGTGTTAGGGTTAGGGTTAACATCAGCCGTAGGATAGTGTTAGGGTTAGGGTTAGGGTTAGCATCAGCTCTAGGATAGTGTTAGGTTTAGGGTTACCATCAGACCTAGGATAGTGTTAGGGTTAGGGTTAGGGTAAGCATCAGCCCTAGGATAGTGTAAGTGTTAGGGTTAGGGTTAGCATCAGGCCTAGGATAGCGTTAGGGTTAGGGTTAGCATCAGCCCTAGGATAGTGTTAGGGTTAGGGTTAGCATCAGCCCTAGGATAGTGTTAGGGGTAGGGTTAGGGTTAGCACCAGGCCTAGGATAGTGTTAGTGTTAGGGTTAGCATCAGCCTTAGGATAGTGTTAGGGTTAGGGTTAGCCTCAGCCCAAAGATAGTGTTAGAGTTAGGGTTAGGGTTAGCATCAGCACTAGGATAGTGTTAGGGTTAGGGTTAGGGTTAGCATCAGCCCTAGGATAGTGTTAGTGTTAGGGTTAGCATCAGCCCTAGGATAGTGTTAGGGTTAGGGTTAGGTTTAGCATCCGCCCTAGGATAGTGTTAGGGTTAGGGTCAGGGTTAGCATCAGCCCTAGGATAGTGTTAGGGTTAGGGTTAACATAAACCCTAGGATAGTGTTAGGGTTAGGGTTAGGGTTATCATCAGGCCTAGGATAGTGTTAGGGTTAGGGTTAGTGTTAGCGTCAGTTCAAGGATAGTGTTAGGGTTAGCGTTAGGGTTAGCATCAGCCCTAGGATAGTGTTAGGGTTAGGGTTAGCATCAGCCCTAGGATAGTGTTAGGATTAGGGTTAGGGTTAGCATCAGCCCTAGGATAGTGTTAGGGTTAGGGTTAGCAACAACCCTAGGGTAGTGCTTGGTTAGGGTTAGGGTTAGCATTAGCCCTAGGATAGTGGTAGGGTTAGGGTTAGCATTAGGCCTAGGATAGTGTTAGGGTTAGGGTTAGCATCAGCCCTAGGAGAGTGTTAGGGTTAGGGTTAACATCAGCCCTAGGATAGTGTTAGGGTTAGGGTTAGGGTTAGCATCAGCTCTAGGACAGTGTTAGGTTTAGGGTTAGCATCAGACTTAGGATAGTGTTTGGGTTAGGGTTAGGGTAAGCATCAGCCCTGGGATAGTGTAAGTGTTAGGGTTAGGGTTAGCATCAGGCCTAGGATAGTGTTAGGGTTAGGGTTAGCATCAGCCCTAGGATAGTGTTAGGGTTCGGGTTAGGGTTAGCATCAGCCCTAGGATAGTATTAGGGTTAGGGTTTGCATCAGCCCTAGGATAGTGTTAGGGGTAGGGTTAGGGTTAGCACCAGGCCTAGGATAGTGTTAGTTTTAGGGTTAGCATCAGCCTTAGGATAGTGTTAGGGTTAGGGTTAGGGTT
Source organism: Lemur catta (assembly GCF_020740605.2). Lineage (NCBI taxonomy): Eukaryota > Metazoa > Chordata > Mammalia > Primates > Lemuridae > Lemur > Lemur catta. Next base: position 1,396,727 of record NW_025423851.1, on the reverse strand, counting down.
AGCATCAGCCGTAGGATAGTGTTAGGGTTAGGGTTAGCCTCAGCCCTAAGATAGTGTTAGAGTTAGGGTTAGGGTTAGCATCAGCACTAGGATAGTGTTAGGGTTAGGGTTAGGGTTAGCATCAGCCCTAGGATAGTGTTAGTGTTAGGGTTAGCATCAGCCCTAGGATACTGTTAGGGTTAGGGTTAGGGTTAGCATCCGCCCTAGGATAGTGTTAGGGTTAGGGTTAGGGTTAGCATCAGCCCTAGGATAGTGTTAGTGTTAGGGTTAATATAAACCCTAGGATAGTGTTAGGGTTAGGGTTAGGGGTATCATCAGGCCTAGGATAGTGTTAGGGTTAGGGTTATTGTTAGCATCAGTTCAAGGATAGTGTTAGGGTTAGCGTTAGGGTTAGCATCAGCCCTAGGATAGTGTTAGGGTTAGGGTTCGCATCAGCCCTAGGATAGTGTTAGCATTAGGGTTAGGGTTAGCATCAGTTCAAGGATAGTGTTAGGGTTAGCGTTAGGGTTAGCATCAGCCCTAGGATAGTGTTAGGGTTAGGGTTAACATCAGCCCTAGGAGAGTGTTAGGGTTAGGGTTAGGGTTAGCATCAGCCCTAGGATAGTGTTAGGGTTAGGGTTAGCATCAGCCCTAGGATAGTGTTAGGGTTAGGGTTAGGGTTAGCATCAGCCCTAGGATAGTGTTAGGGTTAGGGTTAGCATCAACCCTAGGATAGTGTTAGGGTTAGGGTTAGGGTTAGCATCAGCCCTAGGATAGTGTTAGGGTTAGGGTTAGCCTCAGCCCTAGGAGAGTGTTAGGGTTAGGGATAGGGTTAGCATCAGGCCTAAGATAGTGTTAGGGTTAGGGTTAGGGTTATCATCAGGCCTAGGATAGTGTTAGAGTTAGGGTTAGCATCAGGCCTAGGATAGTGTTAGGGTTAGGGTTAGCATCAGCCTTAGGAGAGTGTAAGGGTTAGGGTTAGGGTTAGCATCAGCCCTAGGATAGTGTTAGGGTTAGGGTTAACATCAGCCGTAGGATAGTGTTAGGGTTAGGGTTAGGGTTAGCATCAGCTCTAGGATAGTGTTAGGTTTAGGGTTACCATCAGACCTAGGATAGTGTTAGGGTTAGGGTTAGGGTAAGCATCAGCCCTAGGATAGTGTAAGTGTTAGGGTTAGGGTTAGCATCAGGCCTAGGATAGCGTTAGGGTTAGGGTTAGCATCAGCCCTAGGATAGTGTTAGGGTTCGGGTTAGGGTTAGCATCAGCCCTAGGATACTATTAGGGTTAGGGTTAGCATCAGCCCTAGGATAGTGTTAGGGTTAGGGTTAGTGTTAGCATCAGCCGTAGGATAGTGTTAGGGTTAGGGTTAGCCTCAGCCCAAAGATAGTGTTAGAGTTAGGGTTAGGGTTAGCATCAGACTAGGATAGTGTTAGGGTTAGGGTTAGGGTTAGCATCAGCCCTAGGATAGTGTTAGTGTTAGGGTTAGCATCAGCCCTAGGATAGTGTTAGGGTTAGGGTTAGGGTTAGCATCCGCCCTAGGATAGTGTTAGGGTTAGGGTCAGGGTTAGCATCAGCCCTAGGATAGTGTTAGGGTTAGGGTTAACATAAACCCTAGGATAGTGTTAGGGTTAGGGTTAGGGTTATCATCAGGCCTAGGATAGTGTTAGGGTTAGGGTTAGTGTTAGCGTCAGTTCAAGGATAGTGTTAGGGTTAGCGTTAGGGTTAGCATCAGCCCTAGGATAGTGTTAGGATTAGGGTTAGGGTTAGCATCAGCCCTAGGATAGTGTTAGGGTTAGGGTTAGCATCAACCCTAGAGTAGTGTTTGGTTAGGGTTAGGGTTAGCATTAGCCCTAGGATAGTGGTAGGGTTAGGGTTAGCATTAGGCCTAGGATAGTGTTAGGGTTAGGGTTAGCATCAGCCCTAGGAGAGTGTAAGGGTTAGGGTTAGGGTTAGCATCAGCCCTAGGAGAGTGTTAGGGTTAGGGTTAACATCAGCCCAAGGATAGTGTTAGGGTTAGGGTTAGGGTTAGCATCAGCCCTAGGATAGTGTTGGGTTTAGGGTTAGCATTAGACCTAGGATAGTGTTAAGTGTTAGGGTTAGGGTTAGGGTTAGCATTAGCCCTAGGATAGTGTAAGTGTTAGGGTTAGGGTTAGCATTAGACCTAGGATAGTGTTAGGGTTAGGGTTAGCATCAGCCCTAGGATAGTGTTAGGGTTAGGGTTAGCATCAGCCCTAGGATAGTGTTAGGGTTAGTGTTCGCATCAGCCCTAGGATAGTGTTAGCATTAGGGTTAGGGTTAGCATCAGTTCAAGGATAGTGTTAGGGTTAGCGTTAGGGTTAGCATCAGACCTAGGATAGTGTTAGGGTTAGGGTTACCATCAGCCCTAGGATAGTGTTAGGATTAGGGTAGGGTTAGCGTCAGCCCTAGGATAGTGTTAGGGTTAGGGTTAACATCAGCCCTAGGATAGTGTTAGGGTTAGGGTTAGGGTTAGCATCAGCCCTAGGATAGTGTTAGGGTTAGGGTTAGCCTCAGCCCTAGGAGAGTGTTAGGGTTAGGGATAGGGTTAGCATCAGGCCTAAGATAGTGTTAGGGTTAGGGTTAGGGTTATCATCAGGCCTAGGATAGTGTTAGAGTTAGGGTTAGCATCAGGCCTAGGATAGTGTTAGGGTTAGGGTTAGCATCAGCCTTAGGAGAGTGTAAGGGTTAGGGTTAGGGTTAGCATCAGCCCTAGGATAGTGTTAGGGTTAGGGTTAACATCAGCCGTAGGATAGTGTTAGGGTTAGGGTTAGGGTTAGCATCAGCTCTAGGATAGTGTTAGGTTTAGGGTTACCATCAGACCTAGGATAGTGTTAGGGTTAGGGTTAGGGTAAGCATCAGCCCTAGGATAGTGTAAGTGTTAGGGTTAGGGTTAGCATCAGGCCTAGGATAGCGTTAGGGTTAGGGTTAGCATCAGCCCTAGGATAGTGCTAGGGTTCGGGTTAGGGTTAGCCTCAGCCCTAGGATACTATTAGGGTTAGGGTTAGCATCAGCCCTAGGATAGTGTTAGGGTTAGGGTTAGTGTTAGCATCAGCCGTAGGATAGTGTTAGGGTTAGGGTTAGCCTCAGCCATAAGATAGTGTTAGAGTTAGGGTTAGGGTTAGCATCAGCACTAGGATAGTGTTAGGGTTAGGGTTAGGGTTAGCATCAGCCCTAGGATAGTGTTAGTGTTAGGGTTAGCATCAGCCCTAGGATAGTGTTAGGGTAAGGGTTAGGGTTAGCATCCGCCCTAGGATAGTGTTAGGGTTAGGGTCAGGGTTAGCATCAGCCCTAGGATAGTGTTAGGGTTAGGGTTAACATAAACCCTAGGATAGTGTTAGGGTTAGGGTTAGGGTTATCATCAGGCCTAGGATAGTGTTAGGGTTAGGGTTAGTGTTAGCGTCAGTTCAAGGATAGTGTTAGGGTTAGCGTTAGGGTTAGCATCAGCCCTAGGATAATGTTAGGGTTAGGGTTAGCATCAGCCCTAGGATAGTGTTAGGATTAGGGTTAGGGTTAGCATCAGCCCTAGGATAGTGTTAGGGTTAGGGTTAGCATCAACCCTAGGGTAGTGTTTGGTTAGGGTTAGGGTTAGCATTAGCCCTAGGATAGTGGTAGGGTTAGGGTTAGCATTAGGCCTAGGATAGTGTTAGGGTTAGGGTTAGCATCAGCCCTAGGAGAGTGTTAGGGTTAGGGTTAGGGTTAGCATCAGCCCTAGGAGAGTGTTAGGGTTAGGGTTAACATCAGCCCAAGGATAGTGTTAGGGTTAGGGTTAGGGTTAGCATCAGCCCTAGGATAGTGTTGGGTTTAGGGTTAGCATTAGACCTAGGATAGTGTTAAGTGTTAGGGTTAGGGTTAGGGTTAGCATTAGCCCTAGGATAGTGTAAGTGTTAGGGTTAGGGTTAGCATTAGACCTAGGATAGTGTTAGGGTTAGGGTTAGCATCAGCCCTAGGATAGTGTTAGGGTTAGGGTTAGCATCAGCCCTAGGATAGTGTTAGCATTAGGGTTAGGGTTAGCATCAGTTCAAGGATAGTGTTAGGGTTAGCGTTAGGGTTAGCATCAGCCCTAGGATAGTGTTAGGGTTAGGGTTACCATCAGCCCTAGTATAGTGTTAGGATTAGGGTTAGGGTTAGCATCAGCCCTAGGATAGTGTTAGGGTTAGGGTTAACATCAGCCCTAGGAGAGTGTTAGGGTTAGGGTTAGGGTTAGCATCAGCCCTAGGATAGTGTTAGGGTTAGGGTTAGCATCAGCCCTAGGATAGTGTTAGGGTTAGGGTTAGGGTTAACATCAGCCCTAGGATAGTGTTAGGGTTAGGGTTAGCATCAACCCTAGGATAGTGTTAGGGTTAGGGTTAGGGTTAGCATCAGCCCTAGGATAGTGTTAGGGTTAGGGTTAGCCTCAACCCTAGGAGAGTGTTAGGGTTAGGGATAGGGTTAGCATCAGGCCTAAGATAGTGTTAGGGTTAGGGTTAGGGTTATCATCAGGCCTAGGATAGTGTTACAGTTAGGGTTAGCATCAGGCCTAGGATAGTGTTAGGGTTAGGGTTAGCATCAGCCTTAGGAGAGTGTAAGGGTTAGGGTTAGGGTTAGCATCAGCCCTAGGATAGTGTTAGGGTTAGGGTTAACATCAGCCGTAGGATAGTGTTAGGGTTAGGGTTAGGGTTAGCATCAGCTCTAGGATAGTGTTAGGTTTAGGGTTACCATCAGACCTAGGATAGTGTTAGGGTTAGGGTTAGGGTAAGCATCAGCCCTAGGATAGTGTAAGTGTTAGGGTTAGGGTTAGCATCAGGCCTAGGATAGCGTTAGGGTTAGGGTTAGCATCAGCCCTAGGATAGTGTTAGGCTTCGGGTTAGGGTTAGCATCAGCCCTAGGATACTATTAGGGATAGGGTTAGCATCAGCCCTAGGATAGTGTTAGGGGTAGCGTTAGGGTTAGCACCAGGCCTAGGATAGTGTTAGTGTTAGGGTTAGCATCAGCCTTAGGATAGTGTTAGGGTTAGGGTTAGTGTTAGCATCAGCCGTAGGATAGTGTTAGGGTTTGGGTTAGCCTCAGCCCAAAGTTAGTGTTAGAGTTAGGGTTAGGGTTAGCATCAGCACTAGGATAGTGTTAGGGTTAGGGTTAGGGTTAGCATCAGCCCTAGGATAGTGTTAGTGTTAGGGTTATCATCAGCCCTAGGAGAGTGTTAGGGTTAGGGTTAGGGTTAGCATCCGCCCTAGGATAGTGTTAGGGTTAGGGTCAGGGTTAGCATCAGCCCTAGGATAGTGTTAGGGTTAGGGTTAACATAAACCCTAGGATAGTGTTAGGGTTAGGGTTAGGGTTATCATCAGGCCTAGGATAGTGTTAGGGTTAGGGTTAGTGTTAGCGTCAGTTCAAGGATAGTGTTAGGGTTAGCGTTAGGGTTAGCATCAGCCCTAGGATAGTGTTAGGGTTAGGGTTAGCATCAGCCCTAGGATAGTGTTAGGATTAGGGTTAGGGTTAGCATCAGCCCTAGGATAGTGTTAGGGTTAGGGTTAGCATCAACCCTAGGGTAGTGTTTGGTTAGGGTTAGGGTTAGCATTAGCCCTAGGATAGTGGTAGGGTTAGGGTTAGCATTAGGCCTAGGATAGTGTTAGGGTTAGGGTTAGCATCAGCCCTAGGAGAGTGTTAGGGTTAGGGTTAGGGTTAGCATCAGCCCTAGGAGAGTGTTAGGGTTAGGGTTAACATCAGCCCAAGGATAGTGTTAGGGTTAGGGTTAGGGTTAGCATCAGCCCTAGGATAGTGTTGGGTTTAGGGTTAGCATTAGACCTAGGATAGTGTTAAGTGTTAGGGTTAGGGTTAGGGTTAGCATTAGCCCTAGGATAGTGTAAGTGTTAGGGTTAGGGTTAGCATTAGACCTAGGATAGTGTTAGTGTTAGGGTTAGCATCAGCCCTAGGATAGTGTTGGGGTTAGGGTTAGGGTTAACATCCGCCCTAGGATAGTGTTAGGGTTTGGGTTAGGGTTAGCATCAGCCCTAGGATAGTGTTAGGGTTAGGGTTAGGGTTAGCATCAGCCCTAGGATAGTGTTAGGGTTAGCGTCAACATAAACCCTAGGATATTGTTAGGGTTAGGGTTAGGGTTATCATCAGGCCTAGGATAGTGTTAGGGTTAGGGTTAGGGTTAGCATCAGTTCAAGGATAGTGTTAGGGTTAGCGTTAGGGTTAGCATCAGCCCTAGGATAGTGTTAGGGTTAGGGTTAGCATCAGCCCTAGGATAGTGTTAGGGTTAGGCTTAGGGTTAGCATCAGCCCTAGGAGAGTGTTAGGGTTAGGGTTAACATCAACCCTAGGATAGTGTTTGGGTTAGGGTTAGGGTTAGCATCAGCCCTAGGATATTGTTAGGTTTAGGGTTAGCCTCAGCCCTAAGATAGTGTTAGAGTTAGGGTTAGGGTTAGCATCAGCCCTAGGATAGTGTTAGGGTTAGGGTTAGGGTTACCATCAGCCCTAGGATAGTGTTAGTGTTAGGGTTAGCATCAGCCCTAGGATAGTGTTGGGGTTAGGGTTAGGGTTAACATCCGCCCTAGGATAGTGTTAGGGTTAGGGTTAGGGTTAGCATCAGCCCTAGGATAGTGTTAGGGTTAGGGTTAGGGTTAGCATCAGCCCTAGGATAGTGTTAGGGTTAGGGTCAACATAAATCCTAGGATATTGTTAGGGTTAGGGTTAGGGTTATCATCAGGCCTAGGATAGTGTTAGGGTTAGGGTTAGGGTTAGCATCAGTTCAAGGATAGTGTTAGGGTTAGCGTTAGGGTTAGCATCAGCCCTAGGATACTGTTAGGGTTAGGGTTAGCATCAGCCCTAGGATAGTGTTAGGGTTAGGCTTAGGGTTAGCATCAGCCCTAGGAGAGTGTTAGGGTTAGGGTTAACATCAGCCCTAGGATAGTGTTAGGGTTAGGGTTAGGGTTAGCATCAGCCCTAGGATAGTGTAAGTGTTAGGGTTACGGTTAGCATCAGGACTAGGATAGTGTTAGTGTTAGGGTTAGCATCAGCCGTAGGATAGTGTTAGGGTTAGGGTTAGGGTTAGCGTCAGCCCTAGGATAGTGTTAGGGTTAGGGTTAAGGTTAGCATCAGCCCTAGGATAGTATTAGGGTTAGGGTTAGCATCAGCCCTAGGATAGTGTTAGGGTTAGGGATAGGGTTAGCACCAGGCCTAGGATAGTGTTACTGTTAGGGTTAGCATCAGCCTTAGGATAGTGTTAGGGTTAGGGTTAGGGTTAGCATCAGCCGTAGGATAGTGTTTGGGTTAGGGTTAGCCTCAGCCCTTAGATAGTGTTAGAGTGAGGGTTAGTGTTAGCATCAGCCCAAGGATAGTATTAGGTTTAGGGTTAGGGTTAGCATCAGCCCTAGGATAGTGTTAGTGTTAGGGTTAGCATCAGCCCTAGGATAGTGTTACGGTTAGCGTTAGGGTTAGCATCCGCCCTAGGATAGTGTTAGGGTTAGGGTTAGGGTTAGCATCAGCCCTAGGATAGTGTTAGGGTTAGGGTTAGCCTCAGCCCTAAGGTAGTGTTAGAGTTATGGTTAGGGTTACCATCAGCCCTAGGATAGTGTTAGGGTTAGGGTTAGGGCTGGCATCAGCCCAAGGATAGTGTTAGTGTTAGGGTTAGCATCAGCCCTAGGATAGTGTTAGGTTTAGGGTTAGGGTTAGCATCTGCCCTAGGATAGTGTTAGGGTTAGGGTTAGGGTTAGCATCAGCCCTAGGATAGTGTTAGGGTTAGGGTTACGGTTAGCATCAGCCCTAGGATATTATTAGGGTTAGGGTTAGCATCAGCCCCAGAATAGTGTTAGGGTTAGCATTATGGTTAGCACCAGGCCTACGGTAGTGTTAGTGTTAGGGTTAGCATCAGCCCTAGGATAGTGTTAGGGTTAGGGTTAGGGTTAGCATCAGCCCTAGGATAGTATTAGTGTTAGGGTTAGGGTTAGGGTTAGTTTTAGCATCAGCTCTAGGATAGTGTTAGGGTTAGGGTTAGGGTTAGCATCAGCCCTAGGATAGTGTTAGGGTTAGGGTTAGGGTTAGCATCAGGCCTAGGACAGTGTTAGGGTTAGGGTTAGCATCAGCCCTAGGATAGTGTTAGGGTTAGGGTTAGGGTTAGCATCAGCCCTAGGATAGTGTTAGGTTTAGGGTTAGTGATATCATCAGGCCTAGGATATTGTTAGGGTTAGGGTTATCATCAGCCCTAGGATACTGTTAGAGTTAGGGTTAGGGTTAGCATCAGTTCTAGGATAGTGTTAGGGTTAGGGCTATGGTTAGCATCTACCCTAGGATAGTGTTAGGGTTAGGGTTAGGGTTAGCATCAGCCCTAGGATAGTGTTAGGGTTAGAGTTAGCATCAGCCCTAGGATAGTGTTAGGGTTAGGGTTAGGGTTAGCATCAGCCCTAGGATAGCGTTAGGGTTAGGGTTAGCATCAGCCCTAGGATAGTGTTAGGGTTAGGGTTACTGTTAGCATCAGCCCTAGGATAGGGTTACGGTTAGGGTTAGCATCAGCCCTAGGATAGTGTTAGGGTTAGGGTTAGGGTTAGCATCAGCCCTAGGATAGTGTTAGGGTTAGGGTTAGCATCAACCCTAGGATAGTGTTAGGGTTAGGGTTAGGGTTAGCATCATCCCTAGGATAGTGTTAGGGTTAGGGTTAGCCTCAGCCCTAGGAGAGTGTTAGGGTTAGGGATAGGGTTAGCATCAGGCCTAGGATAGTGTTAGGGTTAGGGTTAGGGTTATCATCAGGCCTAGGTTAGTGTTAGGGTTAGGGTTAGCATCAGCCCTAGGAGAGTGTTAGGGTTAGGTTTAGGGTTAGCATCAGCCCTAGGGTAGTGTTAGGGTTAGGGATAGGGTTAGCACCAGGCCTAGGATAGTGTTACTGTTAGGGTTAGCATCAGCCTTAGGATAGTGTTAGGGTTAGGGTTAGGGATAGCATCAGCCGTAGGATAGTGTTTGGGTTAGGGTTAGCCTCAGCCCTTAGATAGTGTTAGAGTGAGGGTTATTGTTAGCATCAGCCCAAGGATAGTATTAGGTTTAGGGTTAGGGTTAGCATCAGCCCTAGGATAGTGTTAGTGTTAGGGTTAGCATCAGCCCTAGGATAGTGTTAGGGTTAGCGTTAGGGTTAGCATCCGCCCTAGGATAGTGTTAGGGTTAGGGTTAGGGTTAGCATCAGCCCTAGGATAGTGTTAGGGTTAGGGTTAACATAAACCGTAGGATAGTGTTAGGGTTAGGGGTAGGGTTATCATCAGGCCTAGGATAGTATTAGGGTTAGGGTTAGGGTTAGCATCAGTTCAAGGATATTGTTAGGGCTAGCGTTAGGGTTAGCATCAGCCCTAGGATAGTGTTAGGGTTAGGGTTAGGGTTAGCATCAGCCCTAGGATAGTGTTAGGGTTAGGGTTAGGGTTAGCATCAGCCCTAGGATAGTGTTAGGGTTAGGGTTAGGGTTATCATCAGGCCTAGGATAGTGTTAGGGTTAGGATTAGCATCAGTCTAGGATAGTGCTAGGGTTAGGGTTAGGGTTATCATCAGGCCTAGGATAGTGTGAGGGCTAGGGTTAGCATCAGAATTAGGATAGTGTTAGGGTTAGTGTTAGGGTTAGCATCAGCCCTAGGATAGTGTTAGTGTTAGGGTTAGCATCAGCCCTAGGATAGTGTTTGGGTTAGGGTTAACATAAACCCTAGGATAGTGTTAGGGTTAGGGTTAGGGTTATCATCAGGCCTAGGACAGTGTTAGGGTTAGGGTTGGGGTTAGCATCAGTTCAAGGATAGTGTTAGGGTTAGCGTTAGGGTTAGCATCAGCCCTAGGATAGTGTTAGGGTTAGGGTTAGGGTTAGCATCAGCCCTAGGATAGTGTTAGGATTAGGGTTAGCTTCAGCCCTAGGATGGTGTTACGGCTAGGGTTAGGGTTATCATCAGCCCTAGGATAGTGTTAGGGTTAGGGTTAGGGTTAGCATCAACCCTAGGATAGTGTTAGGGTTAGGGTTAGCATCAGCCCTAGGATAGTCTTAGGGTTAGGTTTAGGGTTAGCATCAGCCGTAGGATAGTGTTAGGGTTAGGGTTAGCCTCAGCCCTAAGATAGTGTTAGAGTTAGGTTTAGGGTTACCATCAGCCCTAGGATAGTGTTAGGGTTAGGGTTAGGGCTGGCATCAGCCCAAGGATAGTGTTAGTGTTAGGGTTAGCATCAGCCCTAGGATAGTGTTAGGGTTAGGGTTAGGGTTAGCATCCGCCCTAGGATAGTGTTAGGGTTAGGGTTATGGTTAGCATCAGCCCTAGGATAGTGTTAGGGTTAGGGTTACGGTTAGCATCAGCCCTAGGATATTATTAGGGTTAGGGTTAGCATCAGCCCTAGAATAGTGTTAGGGTTAGGATTAGGGTTAGCACCAGGCCTACGATAGTGTTAGTGTTAGGGTTAGCATCAGCCTTAGGATACTGTTAGGGTTAGGGTTAGGGTTAGCATCAGCCCTAGCATAGTGTTATGGTTATGGTTAGGTTTAGCATCAGCCCTAGGATAGTGTTAGTGTTAGGGTTAGCATCAGCCCTAGGATAGTGTTAGGGTTAGGGTTAGGGTTAGCATCAGCCCTAGGATAGTATTAGGGTTAGGGTTAGGGTTAGTTTTAGCATCAGCTCTAGGATAGTGTTAGGGTTAGGGTTAGGGTTAGCATCAGCCCTAGGATAGTGTTAGGGTTAGGGTTAGGGTTAGCATCAGGCCTAGGACAGTGTTAGGGTTAGGGTTAGCATCAGCCCTACGATAGTGTTAGGGTTATGGTTAGGGTTAGCATGAGCCCTAGGATAGTGTTAGGGTTAGGGTTAGCATCAACCCTAGGATAGTGTTTGGGTTACGGTTAGTGTTAGCATCAGCCCTAGGATAGTGTTAGGGTTAGGGTTAGCCTCAGCCCTAGGATATTGTTAGGGTTATGGTTAGGTTTAGCTTCAGCCCTAGGATAGTGTTAGGGTAAGTGTTAGGGTTAGGATCAGGTATAGGATAGTGTTATGGTTACGGTTAGAATCAGCCCTAGGATAGTGTTAGGGTTAGGGTTAGGGTTAGCATCAGCCCTAGGATAGTGTTAGGTTTAGGGTTAGTGATATCATCAGGCCTAGGATATTGTTAGGGTTAGGGTTATCATCAGCCCTAGGATACTGTTAGAGTTAGGGTTAGGGTTAGCATCAGCTCTAGGATAGTGTTAGGGTTAGGGCTAGGGTTAGCATCTACCCTAGGATAGTGTTAGGGTTAGGGTTAGGGTTAGCATCAGCCCTAGGATAGTGTTAGGGTTAGGGTTAGCATCAGCCCTAGGATAGTGTTAGGGTTAGGGTTAGGGTTAGCATCAGCCCTAGGATAGTGTTAGGGTTAGGGTTAGCATCAGCCCTGGGATAGTGTTAGGGTTAGGGTTAGGGTTAGCATCAGCCCTAGGATAGTGTTAGGGTTAGGGGTAGCATCAGCCCTAGGATAGTGTTAGGGTTAGGGTTACTGTTAGCATCAGCCCTAGGATAGTGTTAGGGTTAGGGTTAGCATCAGCCCTAGGATAGTGTTAGGGTTAGGGTTAGGGTTAGCATCAGCCCTAGGATAGTGTTAGGGTTAGGGTTAGCATCAACCCTAGGATAGTGTTAGGGTTAGGGTTAGGGTTAGCATCAGCCCTAGGATAGTGTTAGGGTTAGGGTTAGCCTCAGCCCTAGGAGAGTGTTAGGGTTAGGGATAGGGTTAGCATCAGGCCTAGGATAGTGTTAGGGTTAGGGTTAGGGTTATCATCAGGCCTAGGTTAGTGTTAGGGTTAGGGTTAGCATCAGCCCTAGGAGACTGTTAGGGTTAGGGTTAGGGTTAGCATCAGCCCTAGGGTAGTGTTAGGGTTAGGGTTATCATCAGCCCTAGGATAGTGTTAGGGTTAGGGTTAGGGTTATCATCAGCTCTAGGATAGTGTTAGGTTTAGGGTTAGCATCAGACCTAGGATAGTGTTAGGGTTATGGTTAGGGTAAGCATCAGCCCTAGGATAGTGTAAGTGTTAGGGTTAGGGTTAGCATGAGGCCTAGGATAGTGTTACGGTTAGGGTTAGCATCAGCCTTAGGATAGTGTTAGGGTTAGGGTTAGGTTTAGCATCAGCCTTAGGATAGTGTTAGAGTTAGGGTTAGGGTTAGCATAAGCACTAGGATAGTGTTAGGGTTAGGGTTAGGGTTAGCATCAGCCCTAGGATAGTGTTAGTGTTAGGGTTAGCATCAGCCCTAGGATAGTGTTAGGGTTAGGGTTAGGGTTAGCATCCGCCCTAGGATAGTGTTAGGGTTAGTGTTAGGGTTAGCATCAGCCCTAGGATAGTGTTAGGGTTAGGGTTAACATCAGCCCTAGGACAGTGTTAGGGTTAGGGTTAGGGTTAGCGTCAGCGCTAGGATAGTGTTAGGGTTAGGGTTAGGGTTAGCGTCAGCCCTAGGATAGTGTTAGGGTTAGGGTTAGGGTTAGCATCAGCCCTAGGATAGTATTAGGGTTAGGGTTAGCATCAGCCCTAGGGTAGTGTTAGGGTTAGGGATAGGGTTAGCACCAGGCCTAGGATAGTGTTAGGGTTAGGGTTAGGGTTAGCATCAGGCCTAGGACAGTGTTAGGGTTAGGGTTAGCATCAGCCCTAGGATAGTGTTTGGGTTAGGGTTAGGGTTAGCGTCAGCCCTAGGATAGTGTTAGGGTTAGGGTTAGGGTTAGCATCAGCCCTAGGATAGTATTAGGGTTAGGGTTAGCATCAGCCCTAGGATAGTGTTAAGGTTAGGGTTAGTCTGAGCCCTAGGAGAGTGTTAGGGTTACGGATAGGGTTAGCATCAGGCCTAGGATAGTGTTAGGGTTAGGGTTAGGGTTAGCATCAGCCCTAGGATAGTGTTAGGTTTAGGGTTAGGGATATCATGAGGCCTAGGATATTGGTAGGGTTAGGGTTAGCATCAGCCCAAGATAGTGTTAGAGTTAGGGTTAGGGTTAGCATCAGCCCTAGGATAGTGTTAGGGTTAGGGTTAGGGTTAGCATCAGCCCTAGGATAGTGTTAGGGTTAGGGTTAGGGTTAGCATCAGCCCTAGGATATTATTAGGGTTAGGGTTAGCATCAGCCCTAGGATAGTGTTGGGGTTAGGGTTAGGGTTAGCATCAGCCCTAGGATAGGGTTAGGTTTAGGGTTAGCATCAGACCTAGGATAGTGTAAGTGTTAGGGTTAGGGTTAGCATCAGGCCTAGGATAGTGTTAGGGTTAGGGTTAGCATCAGCGCTAGGATAGTGTTAGGGTTAGGGTTAGGGTTAGCATCAGCCCTAGGATAGTGTTAGGGTTAGTGTTAGGGTTAGCATCAGCCCTAGAATAGTATTAGCGTTAGAGTTAGTATCAGCCCTAGGATAGTGTTAAGGTTAGGGTTAGGGTAAGCACCAGGCCCAGGATAGTGTTACTGTTAGGGTTAGCATCAGCCCTAGGATAGTGTTAGGATTAGGGTTAGGGTTAGCATCCGCCCTAGGATAGTGTTAGTGTTAGGGTTAGGGTTAGCATCAGCCCTAGGATAGTGTTAGGGTTAGGGTTAAAATAAACCCTAGGATAGTGTTAGGGTTAGTGTTAGGGTTATCATCAGGCCTAGGATAGTGTTAGGGTTAGGGTTAGGGTTAGCATCAGTTCAAGGATAGTGTTAGGCTTAGCGTTAGGGTTAGCATCAGCCCTAGGATAGTGTTATGGTTAGGGTTAGAGTTAGCATCAGCCCTAGGATAGTGTTAGCGTTAGGGTTAGCATCAGCCCTAGGATAGTGTTAGGGTTAGAGTTAGGGTTATCATCAGGCCTAGGATAGTGTTAGGATTAGGGTTAGCATCAGCTCTAGGATAGTGTTAGGGTTAGTGTTAGGGTTAGCATCAGCCCTAGGATAGTGTTAAGGTTAGGGTTAGGGTTAGCATCAGCCCTAGGATAGTGTTAGGGTTAGGGTTAGCATCAGACTTAGGATAGTGTTAGGGTTAGGGTTAGGGTTAGCATCAGCCCTAGGAAAGTGTTAGGGTTAGGGTTAGCATCAGCCCTAGGATAGTGTTAGGGTTAGGGTTAGGGTTATCATCAGGCCTAGGATAGTGTTAGAGTTAGGGTTAGCATCAGCCCTAGGATAGTGTTAGAGTTAGGGTTAGGGTTAGCATCAGCCCTAGGATAGTGTTAGGGTTAGGGTTAGCCTCAACCCTAGGAGAGTGTTAGGGTTAGGGATAGGGTTAGCATCAGGCCTAGGATAGTGTTAGGGTTAGGGTTAGGGTTAGCATCAGCCCTAGGATAGTGTTAGGGTTAGGGTTAGCATCAGGCCTAGGATAGTGTTAGCGTTAGGGTTAGCATCAGCCCTAGGAGAGTGTTAGGGTTAGGGTTAGGGTTAGCATCAGCCCTAGGATAGTGTTAGGGTTAGGGTTAACATAAACCCTAGGATAGTGATAGGGTTAGGTTTAGGGTTATCATCAGGCATAGGATAGTGTTATTGTAAGGGTTAGGGTTAGCATCAGTTCAAGGATAGTGTTAGGGTTAGCGTTAGCGTTAGCATCAGCCCTAGGATAGTGTTAGGGTTAGGGTTAGGGTTAGCATCAGTCCTAGTATAGTGTTAGGGTTAGGGTTAGCATCAGCCCTAGGATAATGTCAGGGTTAGGGTTAGGGTTATCATCAGGGCTAGGATAATGTTAGGGTTAGGGTTAGCATCAGCTCTAGGATAGTGTTAGGGATAGGGTTAGGGTTAGCATCAGCCCTAGGATAGTGTTAAGGTTAGGGTTAGGGTTATCATCAGGCCTAGGATAGTGTGAGGGCTAGGGTTAGCATCAGACTTAGGATAGTGTTAGGGTTAGGGTTAGGGTTAGCATCAGCCCTAGGAGAGTGTTAGGTTTAGGGTTAGCATCAGCCCTAGCATAGTGTTAGGGTTAGGGTTAACATAAACCCTAGGATAGTGTTAGTGTTAGGTTTAGGGTTATCATCAGGCCTAGGATAGTGTTATGGTTAGGGTTAGGGTTAGCATCAGTTCAAGGATAGTGTTAGGGTTAGCGTTAGGGTTAGCATTAGCCCTAGGATAGTGTTAGGGTTATGGTTAGGGTTAGCATCAACCCTAGGATAGTGTTAGGGTTAGGGTTAGCATTAGCCCTAGGATAGTGTTAGGGTTAGGGTTATTGTTATCATCAGGCCTAGGATAGTGTTAGGGTTAGGGTTAGCATCAGCCCTAGGATAGTGTTAGGGTTAGGGTTAAGGTTAGCATTAGCCCTAGGATAGCGTTAGGGTTATTGTTAGCATCAGCCCTAGGATAGTGTTAGGGTTAGTGCTAGGGTTTGCATGAGGCCTAGGATAGTGTTAGGGTTAGGGTTAACATCAGCCCTAGGATAGTGTTAGGGTTAGGGTTAGGGTTAGCATCAGCCGTAGGATAGTGTTAGGGTTAGGGTTAGCCTCAGCGCTAAGATAGTATTAGAGTGAGGGTTAGGGTTAGCATCAGCCCTAGGATAGTGTTAGGGTTAGGGTTAGGGTTAGCATCAGCCCTAGGATAGTGTTAGTGTTAGGGTTAGCATCAGCCCTAGGATAGTGTTTGGGTTACGGTTAGAATCAGCCCTAGGATAGTGTTAGGGTTAGGGTTAGGGTTAGCATCAGCCCTAGGATAGTGTTAGGTTTAGGGTTATGGATATCATCAGGCCTAGGATATTGTTAGGGTTAGGGTTAGCATCAGCCCTAGGATAGTGTAAGTGTTAGGGTTAGTGTTAGCATCAGGCCTAGGATAGTGTTAGGGTTAGGGTTAACATCAGCCCTAGGATAGTGTTAGGGTTAGGGTTAGGGTTAGCATCAGCCCTAGGATAGTGTTAGGGTTAGGGTTAGGGTTAGCATCAGCCCTAGGATAGTATCAGGGTTAGGGTTAGCATCATCCCTAGGATAGTGTTAGGGTTAGGGTTAGGGTTAGCACCAGGCACAGGATAGTGTTAGTGTTAGGGTTAGCATCAGCCTTAGGATAGTGTTAGGGTTAGGGTTAGGGTTAGCATCAGCCGTAGGATAGTGTTTGGGTTAGGGTTAGCCTCAGCCCTACGATAGTGTTAGAGTTAGGGTTAGGGTTAGCATCAGCCCTAGGATAGTGTTAAGGTTAGGGTTAGGATTAGCATCAGCCCTAGGATAGTGTTAGTGTTTGGGTTAGCATCCGCCCTAGGATAGTGTTAGGGTTAGGGTCAGGGTTAGCATCAGCCCTAGGATAGTGTTAGGGTTAGGGTTAACATAAACCCTAGGATAGTGTTAGGGTTAGGGTTAGGGTTATCATCAGGCCTAGGATAGTGTTAGGGTTAGGGTTAGTGTTAGCGTCAGTTCAAGGATAGTGTTAGGGTTAGCGTTAGGGTTAGCATCAGCCCTAGGATAGTGTTAGGGTTAGGGTTAGCATCAGCCCTAGGATAGTGTTAGGATTAGGGTTAGGGTTAGCATCAGCCCTAGGATAGTGTTAGGGTTAGGGTTAGCATCAACCCTAGGGTAGTGTTTGGTTAGGGTTAGGGTTAGCATTAGCCCTAGGATAGTGGTAGGGTTAGGGTTAGCATTAGGCCTAGGATAGTGTTAGGGTTAGGGTTAGCATCAGCCCTAGGAGAGTGTTAGGGTTAGGGTTAGGGTTAGCATCAGCCCTAGGAGAGTGTTAGGGTTAGGGTTAACATCAGCCCAAGGATAGTGTTAGGGTTAGGGTTAGGGTTAGCATCAGCCCTAGGATAGTGTTGGGTTTAGGGTTAGCATTAGACCTAGGATAGTGTTAAGTGTTAGGGTTAGGGTTAGGGTTAGCATTAGCCCTAGGATAGTGTAAGTGTTAGGGTTAGGGTTAGCATTAGACCTAGGATAGTGTTAGTGTTAGGGTTAGCATCAGCCCTAGGATAGTGTTGGGGTTAGGGTTAGGGTTAACATCCGCCCTAGGATAGTGTTAGGGTTTGGGTTAGGGTTAGCATCAGCCCTAGGATAGTGTTAGGGTTAGGGTTAGGGTTAGCATCAGCCCTAGGATAGTGTTAGGGTTAGGGTCAACATAAACCCTAGGATATTGTTAGGGTTAGGGTTAGGGTTATCATCAGGCCTAGGATAGTGTTAGGGTTAGGGTTAGGGTTAGCATCAGTTCAAGGATAGTGTTAGGGTTAGCGTTAGGGTTAGCATCAGCCCTAGGATAGTGTTAGGGTTAGGGTTAGCATCAGCCCTAGGATAGTGTTAGGGTTAGGCTTAGGGTTAGCATCAGCCCTAGGAGAGTGTTAGGGTTAGGGTTAACATCAACCCTAGGATAGTGTTTGGGTTAGGGTTAGGGTTAGCATCAGCCCTAGGATATTGTTAGGTTTAGGGTTAGCCTCAGCCCTAAGATAGTGTTAGAGTTAGGGTTAGGGTTAGCATCAGCCCTAGGATAGTGTTAGGGTTAGGGTTAGGGTTACCATCAGCCCTAGGATAGTGTTAGTGTTAGGGTTAGCATCAGCCCTAGGATAGTGTTGGGGTTAGGGTTAGGGTTAACATCCGCCCTAGGATAGTGTTAGGGTTAGGGTTAGGGTTAGCATCAGCCCTAGGATAGTGTTAGGGTTAGGGTTAGGGTTAGCATCAGCCCTAGGATAGTGTTAGGGTTAGGGTCAACATAAACCCTAGGATATTGTTAGGGTTAGGGTTAGGGTTATCATCAGGCCTAGGATAGTGTTAGGGTTAGGGTTAGGGTTAGCATCAGTTCAAGGATAGTGTTAGGGTTAGCGTTAGGGTTAGCATCAGCCCTAGGATAGTGTTAGGGTTAGGGTTAGCATCAGCCCTAGGATAGTGTTAGGGTTAGGCTTAGGGTTAGCATCAGCCCTAGGAGAGTGTTAGGGTTAGGGTTAACATCAACCCTAGGATAGTGTTTGGGTTAGGGTTAGGGTTATCATCAGCCCTAGGATAGTGTTAGGGTTAGGGTTACCCTCAGCCCTAGGAGAGTGTTAGGGTTAGGGATAGGGTTAGCATCAGGCCTAGGATAGTGTTAGGGTGAGGGTTAGGGTTAGCATCAGCCCTAGGATAGTGTTAGGTTTAGGGTTAGCATCAGGCCTAGGAGAGTGTTAGGGTTAGGGTTAGCATCAGACCTAGGATAGTGTTAGGGTTAGTGTTAGGGTTAGCATCAGCCCTAGGATAGTGTTAGGGTTATGGTTAGGTTTAGCATCAACCCTAGGATAGTGTTAGGGTAAGGGTTAGGGTTAGCATAAGACCTAGGATAGAGTTAGGGTTACGGTTAGAATCAGCCCTAGGATAGTGTTAGGGTTAGGGTTAGGATTAGCATCAGCCCTAGGATAGTGTTAGGTTTAGGGTTATGGATATCATCAGGCCTAGGATATTGTTAGGGATAGGGTTAGCATCAGCCCTAAGATAGTGTTAGAGTTAGGGTTATGGTTAGCATCAGCCCTAGAATAGTGTTAGGGTTAGGGTTAGGGTTAGCATCAGCCCTAGGATAGTGTTAGGGTTAGGGTTAGGGTTAGCATCAGCCCTCGGATATTATTAGGGTTAGGGTTAGCATCAGCCCTAGGATAGTGTTAGGGTTAGGGTTAGGGTTAGCACCAGGCCTAGGATAGTGTTAGTGTTAGGGTTAGCATCAGCCTTAGGATAGTGTTAGGGTTAGGGTTAGGGTTAGCATCAACCGTAGGATAGTGTTAGGGTTAGGGTTAGCCTCAGCCCTAGGATAGTGTTAGAGTTAGGGTTAGGGTTAGCATCAGCCCTAGGATAGTGTTAGGGTTAGGTTTAGGGTTAGCATCAGCCCTAGGATAGTGTTAGTGTTAGGGTTAACATCAGCCCTAGGATAGTGTTAGGGTTAGGGTTAGGGTTAGCATCAGCCCTAGGATGGTATTAGGGTTAGGGTTAGGGTTAGGGTTAGCGTTAGCATCAGCTCTAGGATAGTGTTAGGGTTAGGGTTAGGGTTAGCATCAGACCTAGGATAGTGTTAGGGTTAGGGTTAGGGTTAGCATCAGCCCTAGGATAGTGTTAGTGTTAGGGTTAGCATCAGCCCTAGGATAGTGTTAGGGTTAGGGTTAGGGTTAGCATCAGCCCTAGGATAGTGTTAGGGTTAGGGTTAGCATCAGCCCTAGGATAGTGTTAGGGTTAAGGTTAGGGTTAGCATCAGCCCTAGGATAGTGTTAGGGTTAGGGTTAGCATCAACCCTAGGATAGTGTTAGTGTTAGGGTTAGGGTTAGCATCAGCCTTAGGATAGTGTTAGGGTTAGGGTTAGCCTCAGCCCTAGGAGAGTGTTAGGGTTAGGGATAGGGTTAGCATCAGGCCTAGGATAGTGTTAGGGTTAGGGTTAGGGTTAGCATCAGCCCTAGGATAGTGTTAGGGTTAGGGTTAGCATCAGGCCTAGGATAGTGTTAGGGTTAGGGTTAGCATCAGCCCTAGGAGAGTGTTAGGGTTAGGGTTAGGGTTAGCATCAGCCCTAGGATAGTGTTAGGGTTAGGGTTAACATCAGCCCTAGGATAGTGTTAGGGTTAGGGTTAGGGTTAGCATCACCCCTAGGATAGTGTAAGTGTTAGGGTTACGGTTAGCATCAGGACTAGGATAGTGTTAGTGTTAGGGTTAGCATCAGCCGTAGGATAGTGTTAGGGTTAGGGTTAGGGTTAGCGTCAGCCCTAGGATAGTGTTAGGGTTAGGGTTAGGGTTAGCATCAGCCCTAGGATAGTATTAGGGTTAGGGTTAGCATCAGCCCTAGGATAGTGTTAGGGTTAGGGATAGGGTTAGCACCAGGCCTAGGATAGTGTTACTGTTAGGGTTAGCATCAGCCTTAGGATAGTGTTAGGGTTAGGGTTAGGGTTAGCATCAGCCGTAGGATAGTGTTTGGGTTAGGGTTAGCCTCAGCCCTTAGATAGTGTTAGAGTGAGGGTTAGTGTTAGCATCAGCCCAAGGATAGTATTAGGTTTAGGGTTAGGGTTAGCATCAGCCCTAGGATAGTGTTAGTGTTAGGGTTAGCATCAGCCCTAGGATAGTGTTAGGGTTAGCGTTAGGGTTAGCATCCGCCCTAGGATAGTGTTAGGGTTAGGGTTAGGGTTAGCATCAGCCCTAGGATAGTGTTAGGGTTAGGGTTAACATAAACCCTAGGATAGTGTTAGGGTTAGGGTTAGGGTTATCATCAGGCCTAGGATAGTGTTAGGGTTAGGGTTAGGGTTAGCATCAGTTCAAGGATATTGTTAGGGTTAGCGTTAGGGTTAGCATCAGCCCTAGGATAGTGTTAGGGTTAGGGTTAGGGTTAGCATCAGCCCTAGGATAGTGTTAGGGTTAGGGTTAGCATCAGCCCTAGGATAGTGTTAGGGTTAGGGTTAGGGTTATCATCAGGCCTAGGATAGTGTTAGGGTTAGGGTTAGCATCAGTCTAGGATAGTGTTAGGGTTAGGGTTAGGGTTATCATCAGGCCTAGGATAGTGTGAGGGCTAGGGTTAGCATCAGACTTAGGATAGTGTTAGGGTTAGTGTTAGGGTTAGCATCAGCCCCAGGATAGTGTTAGTGTTAGGGTTAGCATCAGCCCTAGGATAGTGTTCGGGTTAGGGTTAACATAAACCCTAGGATAGTGTTAGGGTTAGGGATAGGGTTATCATCAGGCCTAGGACAGTGTTAGGGATAGGGTTAGGGTTAGCATCAGTTCAAGGATAGTGTTAGGGTTAGCGTTAGGGTTAGCATCAGCCCTAGGAGAGTGTTAGGGTTAGGGTTAGGGTTAGCATCAGCCCTAGGATAGTGTTAGGATTAGGGTTAGCTTCAGCCCTAGGATGGTGTTAGGGCTAGGGTTAGGGTTAGCATCAGCCCTAGGATAGTGTTAGTTTTAGGGTTAGGGTTAGCATCAGCCCTAGGATAGTGTTAGGGTTAGGGTTAGCATCAGCCCTAGGATAGTCTTAGGGTTAGGGTTAGGGTTAGTATCAGCCGTAGGATAGTGTTAGGGTTAGGGTTAGCCTCAGCCCTAAGATAGTGTTAGAGTTATGGTTAGGGTTACCATCAGCCCTAGGATAGTGTTAGGGTTAGGGTTAGGGCTGGCACCAGCCCAAGGATAGTGTTAGTGTTAGGGTTAGCATCAGCCCTAGGATAGTGTTAGGTTTAGGGTTAGGGTTAGCATCTGCCCTAGGATAGTGTTAGGGTTAGGGTTAGGGTTAGCATCAGCCCTAGGATAGTGTTAGTGTTAGGGTTACGGTTAGCATCAGCCCTAGGATATTATTAGGGTTAGGGTTAGCATCAGCCCCAGAATAGTGTTAGGGTTAGGATTAGGGTTAGCACCAGGCCTATGGTAGTGTTAGTGTTAGGGTTAGCATCAGCCCTAGGATAGTGTTAGGGTTAGGGTTAGGGTTAGCATCAGCCCTAGGATAGTATTAGGGTTAGGGTTAGGGTTAGGGTTAGTTTTAGCATCAGCTCTAGGATAGTGTTAGGGTTAGGGTTAGGGTTAGCATCAGCCCTAGGATAGTGTTAGGGTTAGGGTTAGGGTTAGCATCAGGCCTAGGACAGTGTTAGGGTTAGGGTTAGCATCAGCCCTAGGATAGTGTTAGGGTTAGGGTTAGGGTTAGCATCAGCCCTAGGATAGTGTTAGGTTTAGGGTTAGTGATATCATCAGGCCTAGGATATTGTTAGGGTTAGGGTTATCATCAGCCCTAGGATACTGTTAGAGTTAGGGTTAGGGTTAGCATCAGTTCTAGGATAGTGTTACGGTTAGGGCTAGGGTTAGCATCTACCCTAGGATAGTGTTAGGGTTAGGGTTAGGGTTAGATTCAGCCCTAGGATAGTGTTAGGGTTAGAGTTAGCATCAGCCCTAGGATAGTGTTAGGGTTAGGGTTAGGGTTAGCATCAGCCCTAGGATAGCGTTAGGGTTAGGGTTAGCATCAGCCCTAGGATAGTGTTAGCGTTAGGGTTACTGTTAGCATCAGCCCTAGGACAGGGTTACGGTTAGGGTTAGCATCAGCCCTAGGATAGTGTTAGGGTTACGGTTAGGGTTAGCATCAGCCCTAGGATAGTGTTAGGGTTAGGGTTAGCATCAACCCTAGGATAGTGTTAGGGTTAGGGTTAGGGTTAGCATCAGCCCTAGGATAGTGTTAGGGTTAGGGTTAGCCTCAGCCCTAGGAGAGTGTTAGGGTTAGGGATAGGGTTAGCATCAGGCCTAGGATAGTGTTAGGGTTAGGGTTAGGGTTATCATCAGGCCTAGGTTAGTGTTAGGGTTAGGGTTAGCATCAGCCCTAGGAGAGTGTTAGGGTTAGGTTTAGGGTTAGCATCAGCCCTAGGATAGTGTTAGGGTTAGGGTTAACATCAGCCCTAGGATAGTGTTAGGGTTAGGGTTAGGGTTAGCGTCAGCCCTAGGATAGTGTTAGGGTTAGGGTTAGGGTTAGCATCAGCCCTAGGATAGTATTAGGGTTAGGGTTAGCATCAGCCCTAGGGTAGTGTTAGGGTTAGGGATAGGGTTAGCACCAGGCCTAGGATAGTGTTACTGTTAGGGTTAGCATCAGCCTTAGGATAGTGTTAGGGTTAGGGTTAGGGTTAGCATCAGCCGTAGGATAGTGTTTGGGTTAGGGTTAAAATAAACCCTAGGATAGTGTTAGGGTTAGGGTTAGGGTTATCATCAGGCCTAGGACAGTGTTAGGGTTAGGGTTAGGGTTAGCATCAGTTCAAGGATAGTGTTAGGGTTAGCGTTAGGGTTAGCATCAGCCCTAGGATAGTGTTAGGGTTAGGGTTAGGGTTAGCATCAGCCCTAGGATAGTGTTAGGATTCATGTTAGCTTCAGCCCTAGGATGGTGTTAGGGCTAGGGTTAGGGTTATCATCAGCCCTAGGATAGTGTTAGGGTTAGGGTTAGGGTTAGCATCAGCCCTAGGATAGTGTTAGGGTTAGGGTTAGCCTCAGCCCTAAGATAGTGTTAGAGTTAGGTTTAGGGTTACCATCAGCCCTAGGATAGTGTTAGGGTTAGGGTTAGGGCTGGCATCAGCCCAAGGATAGTGTTAGTATTAGGGTTAGCATCAGCCCTAGGATAGTGTTAGGGTTAGGGTTAGGGTTAGCATCCGCCCTACGATAGTGTTAGGGTTAGGGTTATGGTTAGCATCAGCCCTAGGATAGTGTTAGGGTTAGGGTTACGGTTAGCATCAGCCCTAGGATATTATTAGGGTTAGGGTTAGCATCAGCCCTAGAATAGTGTTAGGGTTAGGATTAGGGTTAGCACCAGGCCTACGATAGTGTTAGTGTTAGGGTTAGCATCAGCCTTAGGATAGTGTTAGGGTTAGGGTTAGGGTTAGCATCAGCCCTAGCATAGTGTTATGGTTATGGTTAGGTTTAGCATCAGCCCTAGGATAGTGTTAGTGTTATGGTTAGCATCAGCCCTAGGATAGTGTTAGGGTTAGGGTTAGGGTTAGCATCAGCCCTAGGATAGTATTAGGGTTAGGGTTAGGGTTAGTTTTAGCATCAGCTCTAGGATAGTGTTAGGGTTAGGGTTAGGGTTAGCATCAGCCCTAGGATAGTGTTAGGGTTAGGGTTAGGGTTAGCATCAGGCCTAGGACAGTGTTAGGTTTAGGGTTAGCATCAGCCCTAGGATAGTGTTAGGGTTATGGTTAGGGTTAGCATGAGCCCTAGGATAGTGTTAGGGTTAGGGTTAGCATCAACCCTAGGATAGTGTTTGGGTTACGGTTAGTGTTAGCATCAGCCCTAGGATAGTGTTAGGGTTAGGGTTAGCCTCAGCCCTAGGATATTGTTAGGGTTATGGTTAGGTTTAGCATCAGCCCTAGGATAGTGTTAGGGTAAGTGTTAGGGTTAGGATCAGGTATAGGATAGTGTTATGGTTACGGTTAGAATCAGCCCTAGGATAGTGTTAGGGTTAGGGTTAGGGTTAGCATCAGCCCTAGGATAGTGTTAGGTTTAGGGTTAGTGATATCATCAGGCCTAGGATATTGTTAGGGTTAGGGTTATCATCAGCCCTGGGATACTGTTAGAGTTAGGGTTAGGGTTAGCATCAGCTCTAGGATAGTGTTAGGGTTAGGGCTAGGGTTAGCATCTACCCTAGGATAGTGTTAGGGTTAGGGTTAGGGTTAGCATCAGCCCTAGGATAGTGTTAGGGTTAGGGTTAGCATCAGCCCTAGGATAGTGTTAGGGTTAGGGTTAGGGTTAGCATCAGCCCTAGGATAGTGTTAGGGTTAGGGTTAGCATCAGCCCTAGGATAGTGTTAGGGTTAGGGTTAGTCTGAGCCCTAGGAGAGTGTTAGGGTTACGGATAGGGTTAGCATCAGTCCTAGGATAGTGTTAGGGTTAGGGTTAGGGTTAGCATCAGCCCTAGGATAGTGTTAGGTTTAGGGTTAGGGATATCATGAGGCCTAGGATATTGGTAGGGTTAGGGTTAGCATCAGCCCAAGATAGTGTTAGAGTTAGGGTTAGGGTTAGCATCAGCCCTAGGATAGTGTTAGGGTTATGGTTAGGGTTAGCATCAGCCCTAGGATAGTGTTAGGGTTAGGGTTAGGGTTAGCATCAGCCCTAGGATATTATTAGGGTTAGGGTTAGCATCAGCCCTAGGATAGTGTTAGGGTTAGGGTTAGGGTTAGCATCAGCCCTAGGATAGTGTTAGGGTTAGAGTTAGCATCAGCCCTAGGATAGTGTTAGGGTTAGGGTTAGGGTTAGCATCAGCCCTAGGATAGTGTTAGGGTTAGGGTTAGGGTTAGCATCAACCCTAGGATAGTGTTAGGGTTAGGGTCAGCATCAGCCCTAGGAAAGTGTTAGTGTTAGGGACAGGGTTAGCATCAGCCCTATGATAGTGTTAGGGTTAGGGTTAGCATCAGCCCTAGGATAGTGTTAGGGTTAGGGTTAGGGTTAGCATCAGCCCTAGGATAGTGTTAGTGTTAGGGTTAGCATCAACCCTAGGATAGTGTTAGGGTTAGGGTTCGGGTTAGCATCAGCCCTAGGATAGTGTTAGGGTTAGGGTTAGCCTCAGCCCTAGGAGAGTGTTAGGGTTAGGGACAGGGTTAGCATCAGGCCTAGGATAGTGTTAGGGTTAGGATTAGTGTTAGCATCAGCCCTAGGATAGTGTTAGGGTTAGGGTTAGCATCAGGCCTAGGATAGTGTTAGGGTTAGGGTTAGCATCAGCCCTAGGATAGTGCTAGGGTTAGGGTTAGGGTTAGCATCAGCCCTAGGATAGAGTTAGGGTTAGGGTTAACATCAGCCCTAGGATAGTGTAAGGGTTAGGGTTAGGGTTAGTATCAGCCCTAGGATAGGGTTAGGTTTAGGGTTAGCATCAGACCTAGGTTAGTGTAAGTGTTAGGGTTAGGGTTAGCATCAGGCCTAGGATAGTGTTAGGGTTAGGGTTAGCATCAGCGCTAGGATAGTGTTAGGGTTAGGGTTAGGGTTAGCATCAGCCCTAGGATAGTGTTAGGGTTAGTGTTAGGGTTAGCATCAGCCCTAGAATAGTATTAGCGTTAGAGTTAGTATCAGCCCTAGGATAGTGTTAAGGTTAGGGTTAGGGTAAGCACCAGGCCCAGGATAGTGTTACTGTTAGGGTTAGCATCAGCCCTAGGATAGTGTTAGCATTAGGGTTAGGGTTAGCATCCGCCCTAGGATAGTGTTAGTGTTAGGGTTAGGGTTAGCATCAGCCCTAGGATAGTGTTAGGGTTAGGGTTAACATAAACCCTAGGATAGTGTTAGGGTTAGGGTTAGGGTTATCATCAGGCCTAGGATAGTGTTAGGGTTAGGGTTATTGTTACCATCAGGCCTAGGATAGTGTTAGGGTTAGGGTTAGCATCAGCCCTAGGATAGTGTTAGAGTTAGGGTTAGGGTTAGCATCAGCCCTAGGATAGTGTTAGGGTTAGGGTTAGCCTCAACCCTAGGAGAGTGTTAGGGTTAGGGATAGGGTTAGCATCAGGCCTAGGATAGTGTTAGGGTTAGGGTTAGGGTTAGCATCAGCCCTAGGATAGTGTTAGGGTTAGGGTTAGCATCAGGCCTAGGATAGTGTTAGCGTTAGGGTTAGCATCAGCCCTAGGAGAGTGTTAGGGTTAGGGTTAGGGTTAGCATCAGCCCTAGGATAGTGTAAGGGTTAGGGTTAACATAAACCCTAGGATAGTGATAGGGTTAGGGTTAGGGTTATCATCAGGCATAGGATAGTGTTATGGTAAGGGTTAGGGTTAGCATCAGTTCAAGGATAGTGTTAGGGTTAGCGTTAGCGTTAGCATCAGCCCTAGGATAGTGTTAGGGTTAGGGTTAGGGTTAGCATCAGTCCTAGTATAGTGTTAGGGTTAGGGTTAGCATCAGCCCTAGGATAGTGTCAGGGTTAGGGTTAGGGTTATCATCAGGGCTAGGATAATGTTAGGGTTAGGGTTAGCATCAGCTCTAGGATAGTGTTAGGGATAGGGTTAGGGTTAGCATCAGCCCTAGGATAGTGTTAAGGTTAGGGTTAGGGTTATCATCAGGCCTAGGATAGTGTGAGGGCTAGGGTTAGCATCAGACTTAGGATAGTGTTAGGGTTAGGGTTAGGGTTAGCATCAGCCCTAGGAGAGTGTTAGGTTTAGGGTTAGCATCAGCCCTAGCATAGTGTTAGGGTTAGGGTTAACATAAACCCTAGGATAGTGTTAGGGTTAGGGTTAGGGTTATCATCAGGCCTAGGATAGTGTTATGGTTAGGGTTAGGGTTAGCATCAGTTCAAGGATAGTGTTAGGGTTAGCGTTAGGGTTAGCATCAGCCCTAGGATAGTGTTAGGGTTATGGTTAGGGTTAGCATCAACCCTAGGATAGTGTTAGGGTTAGGGTTAGCATTAGCCCTAGGATAGTGTTAGGGTTAGGGTTAGTGTTATCATCAGGCCTAGGATAGTGTTAGGGTTAGGGTTAGCATCAGCCCTAGGATAGTGTTAGGGTTAGTGTTAGGGTTTGCATGAGGCCTAGGATAGTGTTAGGGTTAGGGTTAACATCAGCCCTAGGATAGTGTTAGTGTTAGGGTTAGGGTTAGCATCAGCCGTAGGATAGTGTTAGGGTTAGGGTTAGCCTCAGCGCTAAGATAGTATTAGAGTGAGGGTTAGGGTTAGCATCAGCCCTAGGATAGTGTTAGGGTTAGGGTTAGGGTTACCATCAGCCCTAGGATAGTGTTAGTGTTAGGGTTAGCATCAGCCCTAGGATAGTGTTTGGGTTACGGTTAGAATCAGCCCTAGGATAGTGTTAGGGTTAGGGTTAGGGTTAGCATCAGCCCTAGGATAGTGTTAGGTTTAGGGTTATGGATATCATCAGGCCTAGGATATTGTTAGGGTTAGGGTTAGCATCAGCCCTAGGATAGTGTAAGTGTTAGGGTTAGTGTTAGCATCAGGCCTAGGATAGTGTTAGGGTTAGGGTTAACATCAGCCCTAGGATAGTGTTAGGGTTAGGGTTAGGGTTAGCATCAGCCCTAGGATAGTGTTAGGGTTAGGGTTAGGGTTAGCATCAGCCCTAGGATAGTATCAGGGTTAGGGTTAGCATCATCCCTAGGATAGTGTTAGGGTTAGGGTTAGGGTTAGCACCAGGCACAGGATAGTGTTAGTGTTAGGGTTAGCATCAGCCTTAGGATAGTGTTAGGGTTAGGGTTAGGGTTAGCATCAGCCGTAGGATAGTGTTTGGGTTAGGGTAAGCCTCAGCCCTACGATAGTGTTAGAGTTAGGGTTAGGGTTAGCATCAGCCCTAGGATAGTGTTAAGGTTAGGGTTAGGATTAGCATCAGCCCTAGGACAGTGTTAGTGTTAGGGTTAGCATCAGCCCTAGGATAGTGTTAGGGTTAGGGTTAGGGTTAGCATCCGCCCTAGGATAATGTTAGGGTTAGGGTTAGGGTTAGCATCAGCCCTAGGATAGTGTTAGGGTTAGGGTTAACATAAACCCTAGGATAGTGTTAGGGTTAGGGTTAGGGTTATCATCAGGCCTAGGATAGTGTTAAGTTTAGGGTTAGGGTTAGCATCAGTTCAAGGATAGTGTTAGGCTTAGCGTTAGGTTTAGCATCAGCCCTAGGATTGTGTTAGGGTTAGGGTTAGGGTTAGCATCAGCCCTAGGATAGTGTTAGGGTTAGGGTTAGCATCAGCCCTAGGATAGTGTTAGGGTTATGGTTAGGGTTATCATCAGGCCTAGGATAGTGTTAGGGTTAGCATTAGCTCTAGGATAGTGTTAGGGTTAGGGTTAGGGTTAGCATCAGCCCTAGGATAGTGTTAGGGTTAGGGTTAGGGTTATCATCAGACCTAGGATAGTGTTAGGGTTAGGGTTAGCATCAGCCTTAGGATAGTGTTAGGGTTAGGGTTAGGGTTAGCATCAGGCCTAGGATAGTGTTAGGGTTAGGGTTAGCATCAGCCCTAGGATAGTGTTAGGGTTAGGGTTTGGGTTAGCATCAGCCGTAGGATAGTGTTAGGGTTAGGGTTAGGCTCAGCCCTAAGATAGTGTTAGAGTTAGGGATAGGGTTAGCATCAGCCCTAGGATAGTGTTAGGCTTAGGGTTAGGGTTAGCATCAGCCCTTGGAGAGTGTTAGGGTTAGGGTTAGGGTTAGCATCAGCACTAGGATAGTGTTAGTGTTAGGGTTAGCATCAGCCCTAGGATAGTGTTAGGGTTAGGGTTAGGGTTAGCATCAGCCCTAGGATAGTGTTAGGGTTAGGGTTAACATAAACCCTAGGATAGTGTTAGGGTTAGGGTTAGGGTGATCATCAGCCCTAGGATAGTGTTAGGGGTAGGGTTAGGGTTAGCATCAGTTCAAGGATAGTGTTAGGGTTAGCGTTAGGGTTAGCATCAGCCCTAGGATAGTGTTAGGTTTAGGGTTAGGGTTAGCATCAGCCCTAGGATAGTGTTAGGATTAGGGTTAGCATCAGCCCTAGGATAGTGTTAGCGTTAGGGTTAGGGTTATCATCAGGCCTAGGATAGTGTTAGGGTTAGGGTTAGCATCAGCCCTAGGATAGTGTTAGGGTTAGGGTTAGGGTTAGCTTCAGCCGTAGGATAGTGTTAGTGTTATGGTTAGCGTCAGCCCTAGGATAGTGTTAGGGTTAGGGTTAGGGTTAGCATCAGCCCTAGGGTAGTGTTAGGGTTAGGGTTAGGGTTAGCATCAGCCCTAGGATAGTGTTAGGGTTAGGGTTAGGGTTAGCATCAGCCCTAGGATAGTGTTAGTGTTAGGGTTAGCATCAGCCCTAGGATAGTGTTAGGATTAGGGTTAGGGTTAGCATCCGCCCTAGGATAGTGTTAGGGTTAGGGTTAGGGTTAGCATCAGCCCTAGGATAGTGTTAGGGTTAGGGTTAACATAAACACTAGGATAGTGTTAGGGTTAGGGTTAGGGTTATCATCAGGCCTAGGATAGTGTTAGGGTTAGGGTTAGGGTTAGCATCAGTTCAAGGATAGTGTTAGGCTTAGCGTTAGGGTTAGCATCAGCCCTAGGATAGTGTTAGGGTTAGGGTTAGAGTTAGCATCAGCCCTAGGATAGTGTTAGCGTTAGGGTTAGCATCAGCCCTAGGATAGTGTTAGGTTTAGGGTTATGGATATCATCAGGCCTAGGATATTGTTAGGGTTAGGGTTAGCATCAGCCCTAGGATAGTGTAAGTGTTAGGGTTAGGGTTAGCATCAGGCCTAGGATAGTGTTAGGTTTAGGGTTAACATCAGCCCTAGGATAGTGTTAGGGTTAGGGTTAGGGTTAGCATCAGCCCTAGGATAGTGTTAGGGTTAGGGTTAGGGTTAGCCTCAGTCCTAGGAAAGTGTTAGGGTTAGGGTTAGCATCAGCCCTAGAATAGTGTTAGGTTTAGGGTTAGGGTTATCATCAGGCCTAGGATAGTGTTAGGGTTAGGGTTAGCATCAGCCCTAGGATAGTGTTAGAGTTAGGGTTAGGGTTAGCATCAGCCCTAGGATAGTGTTAGGGTTAGGGTTAGCCTCAACCCTAGGAGAGTGTTAGGGTTAGGGATAGGGTTAGCATCAGGCCTAGGATAGTGTTAGGGTTAGGGTTAGGGTTAGCATCAGCCCTAGGATAGTGTTAGGGTTAGGGTTAGCATCAGGCCTAGGATAGTGTTAGCGTTAGGGTTAGCATCAGCCCTAGGAGAGTGTTAGGGTTAGGGTTAGGGTTAGCATCAGCCCTAGGATAGTGTAAGGGTTAGGGTTAACATAAACCCTAGGATAGTGATAGGGTTAGGGTTAGGGTTATCATCAGGCATAGGATAGTGTTATGGTAAGGGTTAGGGTTAGCATCAGTTCAAGGATAGTGTTAGGGTTAGCGTTAGCATCAGCCCTAGGATAGTGTTAGGGTTAGGGTTAGGGTTAGCATCAGTCCTAGTATAGTGTTAGGGTTAGGGTTAGCATCAGCCCTAGGATAGTGTCAGGGTTAGGGTTAGGGTTATCATCAGGGCTAGGATAATGTTAGGGTTAGGGTTAGCATCAGCTCTAGGATAGTGTTAGGGATAGGGTTAGGGTTAGCATCAGCCCTAGGATAGTGTTAAGGTTAGGGTTAGGGTTATCATCAGGCCTAGGATAGTGTGAGGGCTAGGGTTAGCATCAGACTTAGGATAGTGTTAGGGTTAGGGTTAGGGTTAGCATCAGCCCTAGGAGAGTGTTAGGTTTAGGGTTAGCATCAGCCCTAGCATAGTGTTAGGGTTAGGGTTAACATAAACCCTAGGATAGTGTTAGGGTTAGGGTTAGGGTTATCATCAGGCCTAGGATAGTGTTATGGTTAGGGTTAGGGTTAGCATCAGTTCAAGGATAGTGTTAGGGTTAGCGTTAGGGTTAGCATCAGCCCTAGGATAGTGTTAGGGTTATGGTTAGGGTTAGCATCAACCCTAGGATAGTGTTAGGGTTAGGGTTAGCATTAGCCCTAGGATAGTGTTAGGGTTAGGGTTAGTGTTATCATCAGGCCTAGGATAGTGTTAGGGTTAGGGTTAGCATCATCCCTAGGATAGTGTTAGGGTTAGTGTTAGGGTTTGCATGAGGCCTAGGATAGTGTTAGGGTTAGGGTTAACATCAGCCCTAGGATAGTGTTAGTGTTAGGGTTAGGGTTAGCATCAGCCGTAGGATAGTGTTAGGGTTAGGGTTAGCCTCAGCGCTAAGATAGTATTAGAGTGAGGGTTAGGGTTAGCATCAGCCCTAGGATAGTGTTAGGGTTAGGGTTAGGGTTAGCATCAGCCCTAGGATAGTGTTAGTGTTAGGGTTAGCATCAGCCCTAGGATAGTGTTTGGGTTACGGTTAGAATCAGCCCTAGGATAGTGTTAGGGTTAGGGTTAGGGTTAGCATCAGCCCTAGGATAGTGTTAGGTTTAGGGTTATGGATATCATCAGGCCTAGGATATTGTTAGGGTTAGGGTTAGCATCAGCCCTAGGATAGTGTAAGTGTTAGGGTTAGTGTTAGCATCAGGCCTAGGATAGTGTTAGGGTTAGGGTTAACATCAGCCCTAGGATAGTGTTAGGGTTAGGGTTAGGGTTAGCATCAGCCCTAGGATAGTGTTAGGGTTAGGGTTAGGGTTAGCATCAGCCCTAGGATAGTATCAGGGTTAGGGTTAGCATCATCCCTAGGATAGTGTTAGGGTTAGGGTTAGGGTTAGCACCAGGCACAGGATAGTGTTAGTGTTAGGGTTAGCATCAGCCTTAGGATAGTGTTAGGGTTAGGGTTAGGGTTAGCATCAGCCGTAGGATAGTGTTTGGGTTAGGGTTAGCCTCAGCCCTACGATAGTGTTAGAGTTAGGGTTAGGGTTAGCATCAGCCCTAGGATAGTGTTAAGGTTAGGGTTAGGATTAGCATCAGCCCTAGGACAGTGTTAGTGTTAGGGTTAGCATCAGCCCTAGGATAGCGTTAGGGTTAGGGTTAGGGTTAGCATCCGCCCTAGGATAATGTTAGGGTTAGGGTTAGGGTTAGCATCAGCCCTAGGATAGTGTTAGGGTTAGGGTTAACATAAACCCTAGGATAGTGTTAGGGTTAGGGTTAGGGTTATCATCAGGCCTAGGATAGTGTTAGGGTTAGCATTAGCTCTAGGATAGTGTTAGGGTTAGGGTTAGGGTTAGCATCAGCCCTAGGATAGTGTTAGGGTTAGGGTTAGGGTTATCATCAGACCTAGGATAGTGTTAGGGTTAGGGTTAGCATCAGCCTTAGGATAGTGTTAGGGTTAGGGTTAGGGTTAGCATCAGGCCTAGGATAGTGTTAGGGTTAGGGTTAGCATCAGCCCTAGGATAGTGTTAGGGTTAGGGTTTGGGTTAGCATCAGCCGTAGGATAGTGTTAGGGTTAGGGTTAGCCTCAGCCCTAAGATAGTGTTAGAGTTAGGGATAGGGTTAGCATCAGCCCTAGGATAGTGTTAGGGTTAGGGTTAGGGTTAGCATCAGCCCTTGGAGAGTGTTAGGGTTAGGGTTAGGGTTAGCATCAGCACTAGGATAGTGTTAGTGTTAGGGTTAGCATCAGCCCTAGGATAGTGTTAGGGTTAGGGTTAGGGTTAGCATCAGCCCTAGGATAGTGTTAGGGTTAGGGTTAACATAAACCCTAGGATAGTGTTAGGGTTAGGGTTAGGGTGATCATCAGCCCTAGGATAGTGTTAGGGGTAGGGTTAGGGTTAGCATCAGTTCAAGGATAGTGTTAGGGTTAGCGTTAGGGTTAGCATCAGCCCTAGGATAGTGTTAGGGTTAGGGTTAGGGTTAGCATCAGCCCTAGGATAGTGTTAGGATTAGGGTTAGCATCAGCCCTAGGATAGTGTTAGGGTTAGGGTTAGGGTTATCATCAGGCCTAGGATAGTGTTAGGGTTAGGGTTAGCATCAGCCCTAGGATAGTGTTAGGGTTAGGGTTAGGGTTAGCTTCAGCCGTAGGATAGTGTTAGTGTTATGGTTAGCGTCAGCCCTAGGATAGTGTTAGGGTTAGGGTTAGGGTTAGCATCAGCCCTAGGGTAGTGTTAGGGTTAGGGTTAGGGTTAGCATCAGCCCTAGGATAGTGTTAGGGTTAGGGTTAACATAAACCCTAGGATAGTGTTTGGGTTAGGGTTAGGGTTAGCATCAGCCCTAGGATAGTGTTAGGGTTAGGGTTAGGGTTAGCATCAGCCCTAGGATAGTGTTAGTGTTAGGGTTAGCATCAGCCCTAGGATAGTGTTAGGATTAGGGTTAGGGTTAGCATCCGCCCTAGGATAGTGTTAGGGTTAGGGTTAGGGTTAGCATCAGCCCTAGGATAGTGTTAGGGTTAGGGTTAACATAAACCCTAGGATAGTGTTAGGGTTAGGGTTAGGGTTATCATCAGGCCTAGGATAGTGTTAGGGTTAGGGTTAGGGTTAGCATCAGTTCAAGGATAGTGTTAGGCTTAGCGTTAGGGTTAGCATCAGCCCTAGGATAGTGTTAGGGTTAGGGTTAGAGTTAGCATCAGCCCTAGGATAGTGTTAGCGTTAGGGTTAGCATCAGCCCTAGGATAGTGTTAGGTTTAGGGTTATGGATATCATCAGGCCTAGGATATTGTTAGGGTTAGGGTTAGCATCAGCCCTAGGATAGTGTAAGTGTTAGGGTTAGGGTTAGCATCAGGCCTAGGATAGTGTTAGGGTTAGGGTTAACATCAGCCCTAGGATAGTGTTAGGGTTAGGGTTAGGGTTAGCATCAGCCCTAGGATAGTGTTAGGGTTAGGGTTAGGGTTAGCCTCAGCCCTAGGAAAGTGTTAGGGTTAGGGTTAGCATCAGCCCTAGAATAGTGTTAGGTTTAGGGTTAGGGTTATCATCAGGCCTAGGATAGTGTTAGGGTTAGGGTTAGCATCAGCCCTAGGATAGTGTTAGAGTTAGGGTTAGGGTTAGCATCAGCCCTAGGATAGTGTTAGGGTTAGGGTTAGCCTCAACCCTAGGAGAGTGTTAGGGTTAGGGATAGGGTTAGCATCAGGCCTAGGATAGTGTTAGGGTTAGGGTTAGGGTTAGCATCAGCCCTAGGATAGTGTTAGGGTTAGGGTTAGCATCAGGCCTAGGATAGTGTTAGCGTTAGGGTTAGCATCAGCCCTAGGAGAGTGTTAGGGTTAGGGTTAGGGTTAACATCAGCCCTAGGATAGTGTTAGGGTTAGGGTTAACATAAACCCTAGGATAGTGATAGGGTTAGGGTTAGGGTTATCATCAGGCATAGGATAGTGTTATGGTAAGGGTTAGGGTTAGCATCAGTTCAAGGATAGTGTTAGGGTTAGCGTTAGCGTTAGCATCAGCCCTAGGATAGTGTTAGGGTTAGGGTTAGGGTTAGCATCAGTCCTAGTATAGTGTTAGGGTTAGGGTTAGCATCAGCCCTAGGATAGTGTCAGGGTTAGGGTTAGGGTTATCATCAGGGCTAGGATAATGTTAGGGTTAGGGTTAGCATCAGCTCTAGGATAGTGTTAGGGATAGGGTTAGGGTTAGCATCAGCCCTAGGATAGTGTTAAGGTTAGGGTTAGGGTTATCATCAGGCCTAGGATAGTGTGAGGGCTAGGGTTAGCATCAGACTTAGGATAGTGTTAGGGTTAGGGTTAGGGCTAGCATCAGCCCTAGGAGAGTGTTAGGTTTAGGGTTAGCATCAGCCCTAGCATAGTGTTAGGGTTAGGGTTAACATAAACCCTAGGATAGTGTTAGGGTTAGGGTTAGGGTTATCATCAGGCCTAGGATAGTGTTATGGTTAGGGTTAGGGTTAGCATCAGTTCAAGGATAGTGTTAGGGTTAGCGTAGGGTTAGCATCAGCCCTAGGATAGTGTTAGGGTTATGGTTAGGGTTAGCATCAACCCTAGGATAGTGTTAGGGTTAGGGTTAGCATTAGCCCTAGGATAGTGTTAGGGTTAGGGTTAGTGTTATCATCAGGCCTAGGATAGTGTTAGGGTTAGGGTTAGCATCAGCCCTAGGATAGTGTTAGGGTTAGGGTTAAGGTTAGCATTAGCCCTAGGATAGCGTTAGGGTTAGGGTTAGCATCAGCCCTAGGATAGTGTTAGGGTTAGTGTTAGGGTTTGCATGAGGCCTAGGATAGTGTTAGGGTTAGGGTTAACATCAGCCCTAGGATAGTGTTAGGGTTAGGGTTAGGGTTAGCATCAGCCGTAGGATAGTGTTAGGGTTAGGGTTAGCCTCAGCGCTAAGATAGTATTAGAGTGAGGGTTAGGGTTAGCATCAGCCCTAGGATAGTGTTAGTGTTAGGGTTAGCATCAGCACTAGGATAGTGTTTGGGTTACGGTTAGAATCAGCCCTAGGATAGTGTTAGGGTTAGGGTTAAGGTTAGCATCAGCCCTAGGATAGTGTTAGGTTTAGGGTTATGGATATCATCAGGCCTAGGATATTGTTAGGGTTAGGGTTAGCATCAGCCCTAGGATAGTGTAAGTGTTAGGGTTAG
The DNA here is from genome assembly GCF_020740605.2 of Lemur catta. NCBI lineage: Eukaryota > Metazoa > Chordata > Mammalia > Primates > Lemuridae > Lemur > Lemur catta. Next base: position 1,361,626 of record NW_025423851.1, on the reverse strand, counting down.
GGTTAGCATCAGGCCTAGGATAGTGTTAGGGTTAGGGTTAACATCAGCCCTAGGATAGTGTTAGGGTTAGGGTTAGGGTTAGCATCAGCCCTAGGATAGTGTTAGGGTTAGGGTTAGGGTTAGCATCAGCCCTAGGATAGTATCAGGGTTAGGGTTAGCATCATCCCTAGGATAGTGTTAGGGTTAGGGTTAGGGTTAGCACCAGGCACAGGATAGTGTTAGTGTTAGGGTTAGCATCAGCCTTACGATAGTGTTAGGGTTAGGGTTAGGGTTAGCATCAGCCGTAGGATAGTGTTTGGGTTAGGGTTAGCCTCAGCCCTACGATAGTGTTAGAGTTAGGGTTAGGGTTAGCATCAGCCCTAGGATAGTGTTAAGGTTAGGGTTAGGATTAGCATCAGCCCTAGGATAGTGTTAGTGTTAGGGTTAGCATCAGCCCTAGGATAGTGTTAGGGTTAGGGTTAGGGTTAGCATCCGCCCTAGGATAGTGTTAGGGTTAGGGTTAGGGTTAGCATCAGCCCTAGGATAGTGTTAGGGTTAGGGTTAACATAAACCCTAGGATAGTGTTAGGGTTAGGGTTAGGGTTATCATCAGGCCTAGGATAGTGTTAAGTTTAGGGTTAGGGTTAGCATCAGTTCAAGGATAGTGTTAGGCTTAGCGTTAGGTTTGGCATCAGCCCTAGGATAGTGATAGGGTTAGGGTTAGGGTTAGCATCAGCCCTAGGATAGTGTTAGGGTTAGGGTTAGCATCAGCCCTAGGATAGTGTTAGGGTTATGGTTAGGGTTATCATCAGGCCTAGGATAGTGTTAGGGTTAGGGTTATGGTTAGCATCAGCCCTAGGATAGTGTTAGGGTTAGGGTTAGGCTTATCATCAGGCCTAGGATAGTGTTAGGGTTAGGGTTAGCATCAGCCTTAGGATAGTGTTAGGGTTAGGGTTAGGGTTAGCATCAGGCCTAGGATAGTGTTAGGGTTAGGGTTAGCATCAGCCCTAGGATAGTGTTAGGGTTAGGGTTTGGGTTAGCATCAGCCGTAGGATAGTGTTAGGGTTAGGGTTAGCCTCAGCCCTAAGATAGTGTTAGAGTTAGGGATAGGGTTAGCATCAGCCCTAGGATAGTGTTAGGGTTAGGGTTAGGGTTAGCATCAGCCCTTGGAGAGTGTTAGGGTTAGGGTTAGGGTTAGCATCAGCACTAGGATAGTGTTAGTGTTAGGGTTAGCATCAGCCCTAGGATAGTGTTAGGGTTAGGGTTAGGGTTAGCATAAGCCCTAGGATAGTGTTAGGGTTAGGGTTAACATAAACCCTAGGATAGTGTTAGGGTTAGGGTTAGGGTGATCATCAGCCCTAGGATAGTGTTAGGGGTAGGGTTAGGGTTAGCATCAGTTCAAGGATAGTGTTAGGGTTAGCGTTAGGGTTAGCATCAGCCCTAGGATAGTGTTAGGGTTAGGGTTAGGGTTAGCATCAGCCCTAGGATAGTGTTAGGATTAGGGTTAGCATCAGCCCTAGGATAGTGTTAGGGTTAGGGTTAGGGTTATCATCAGGCCTAGGATAGTGTTAGGGTTATGGTTAGCATCAGCCCTAGGATAGTGTTAGGGTTAGGGTTAGGGTTAGCTTCAGCCCTAGGATAGTGTTAGTGTTATGGTTAGCATCAGCCCTAGGATAGTGTTAGGGTTATGGTTAGGGTTAGCATCAGCCCTAGGGTAGTGTTAGGGTTAGGGTTAGGGTTAGCATCAGCCCTAGGATAGTGTTAGGGTTAGGGTTAACATAAACCCTAGGATAGTGTTAGGGTTAGGGTTAGGGTTAGCATCAGCCCTAGGATAGTGTTAGGGTTAGGATTAGGGTTAGCATCAGCCCTAGGATAGTGTTAGTGTTAGGGTTAGAATCAGCCCTAGGATAGTGTTAGGATTAGGGTTAGGGTTAGCATCCGCCCTAGGATAGTGTTAGGGTTAGGGTTAGGGTTAGCATCAGCCCTAGAATAGTGTTAGGGTTAGGGTTAACATAAACCCTAGGATAGTGTTAGGGTTAGGGTTAGGGTTATCATCAGGCCTAGGATAGTGTTAGGGTTAGGGTTAGGGTTAGCATCAGTTCAAGGATAGTGTTAGGCTTAGCGTTAGGGTTAGCATCAGCCCTAGGATAGTGTTAGGGTTAGGGTTAGAGTTAGCATCAGCCCTAGGATAGTGTTAGCGTTAGGGTTAGCATCAGCCCTAGGATAGTGTTAGGTTTAGGGTTATGGATATCATCAGGCCTAGGATATTGTTAGGGTTAGGGTTAGCATCAGCCCTAGGATAGTGTAAGTGTTAGGGTTAGGGTTAGCATCAGGCCTAGGATAGTGTTAGGGTTAGGGTTAACATCAGCCCTAGGATAGTGTTAGGGTTAGGGTTAGGGTTAGCATCAGCCCTAGGATAGTGTTAGGGTTAGGGTTAGGGTTAACATCAGCCCTAGGATAGTATCAGGGTTAGGGTTAGCATCATCCCTAGGATAGTGTTAGGGTTAGGGTTAGGGTTAGCACCAGGCACAGGATAGTGTTAGTGTTAGGGTTAGCATCAGCCTTAGGATAGTGTTAGGGTTAGGGTTAGGGTTAGCATCAGCCGTAGGATAGTGTTTGGGTTAGGGTTAGCCTCAGCCCTACGACAGTGTTAGAGTTAGGGTTAGGGTTAGCATCAGCCCTAGGTTAGTGTTAAGGTTAGGGTTAGGATTAGCATCAGCCCTAGGATAGTGTTAGTGTTAGGGTTAGCATCAGCCCTAGGATAGTGTTAGGGTTAGGGTTAGGGTTAGCATCCGCCCTAGGACAGTGTTAGGGTTAGGGTTAGGGTTAGCATCAGCCCTAGGATAGTGTTAGGGTTAGGGTTAACATAAACCCTAGGATAGTGTTAGGGTTAGGGTTAGGGTTATCATCAGGCCTAGGATAGTGTTAAGTTTAGGGTTAGGGTTAGCATCAGTTCAAGGATAGTGTTAGGCTTAGCGTTAGGTTTAGCATCAGCCCTAGGATAGTGTCAGGGTTAGGGTTAGGGTTAGCATCAGCCCTAGGATAGTGTTAGGGTTAGGGTTAGCATCAGCCCTAGGATAGTGTTAGGGTTATGGTTAGGGTTATCATCAGGCCTAGGATAGTGTTAGGGTTAGCATTAGCTCTAGGATAGTGTTAGGGTTAGGGTTAGGGTTAGCATCAGCCCTAGGATAGTGTTAGGGTTAGGGTTAGGGTTATCATCAGGCCTAGGATAGTGTTAGGGTTAGGGTTAGCATCAGCCCTAGGATAGTGTTAGGGTTAGGGTTTGGGTTAGCATCAGCCGTAGGATAGTGTTAGGGTTAGGGTTAGCCTCAGCCCTAAGATAGTGTTAGAGTTAGGGATAGGGTTAGCATCAGCCCTAGGATAGTGTTAGGGTTAGGGTTAGGGTTAGCATCAGCCCTTGGAGAGTGTTAGGGTTAGGGTTAGGGTTAGCATCAGCACTAGGATAGTGTTAGTGTTAGGGTTAGCATCAGCCCTAGGATAGTGTTAGGGTTAGGGTTAGGGTTAGCATAAGCCCTAGGATAGTGTTAGGGTTAGGGTTAACATAAACCCTAGGATAGTGTTAGGGTTAGGGTTAGGGTGATCATCAGCCCTAGGATAGTGTTAGGGGTAGGGTTAGGGTTAGCATCAGTTCAAGGATAGTGTTAGGGTTAGCGTTAGGGTTAGCATCAGCCCTAGGATAGTGTTAGGGTTAGGGTTAGGGTTAGCATCAGCCCTAGGATAGTGTTAGGATTAGGGTTAGCATCAGCCCTAGGATAGTGTTAGGGTTAGGGTTAGGGTTATCATCAGGCCTAGGATAGTGTTAGGGTTATGGTTAGCATCAGCCCTAGGATAGTGTTAGGGTTAGGGTTAGGGTTAGCTTCAGCCCTAGGATAGTGTTAGTGTTATGGTTAGCATCAGCCCTAGGATAGTGTTAGGGTTATGGTTAGGGTTAGCATCAGCCCTAGGGTAGTGTTAGGGTTAGGGTTAGGGTTAGCATCAGCCCTAGGATAGTGTTAGGGTTAGGGTTAACATAAACCCTAGGATAGTGTTAGGGTTAGGGTTAGGGTTAGCATCAGCCCTAGGATAGTGTTAGGGTTAGGATTAGGGTTAGCATCAGCCCTAGGATAGTGTTAGTGTTAGGGTTAGAATCAGCCCTAGGATAGTGTTAGGATTAGGGTTAGGGTTAGCATCCGCCCTAGGATAGTGTTAGGGTTAGGGTTAGGGTTAGCATCAGCCCTAGAATAGTGTTAGGGTTAGGGTTAACATAAACCCTAGGATAGTGTTAGGGTTAGGGTTAGGGTTATCATCAGGCCTAGGATAGTGTTAGGGTTAGGGTTAGGGTTAGCATCAGTTCAAGGATAGTGTTAGGCTTAGCGTTAGGGTTAGCATCAGCCCTAGGATAGTGTTAGGGTTAGGGTTAGAGTTAGCATCAGCCCTAGGATAGTGTTAGCGTTAGGGTTAGCATCAGCCCTAGGATAGTGTTAGGTTTAGGGTTATGGATATCATCAGGCCTAGGATATTGTTAGGGTTAGGGTTAGCATCAGCCCTAGGATAGTGTAAGTGTTAGGGTTAGGGTTAGCATCAGGCCTAGGATAGTGTTAGGGTTAGGGTTAACATCAGCCCTAGGATAGTGTTAGGGTTAGGGTTAGGGTTAGCATCAGCCCTAGGATAGTGTTAGGGTTAGGGTTAGGGTTAACATCAGCCCTAGGATAGTATCAGGGTTAGGGTTAGCATCATCCCTAGGATAGTGTTAGGGTTAGGGTTAGGGTTAGCACCAGGCACAGGATAGTGTTAGTGTTAGGGTTAGCATCAGCCTTAGGATAGTGTTAGGGTTAGGGTTAGGGTTAGCATCAGCCGTAGGATAGTGTTTGGGTTAGGGTTAGCCTCAGCCCTACGACAGTGTTAGAGTTAGGGTTAGGGTTAGCATCAGCCCTAGGTTAGTGTTAAGGTTAGGGTTAGGATTAGCATCAGCCCTAGGATAGTGTTAGTGTTAGGGTTAGCATCAGCCCTAGGATAGTGTTAGGGTTAGGGTTAGGGTTAGCATCCGCCCTAGGACAGTGTTAGGGTTAGGGTTAGGGTTAGCATCAGCCCTAGGATAGTGTTAGGGTTAGGGTTAACATAAACCCTAGGATAGTGTTAGGGTTAGGGTTAGGGTTATCATCAGGCCTAGGATAGTGTTAAGTTTAGGGTTAGGGTTAGCATCAGTTCAAGGATAGTGTTAGGCTTAGCGTTAGGTTTAGCATCAGCCCTAGGATAGTGTCAGGGTTAGGGTTAGGGTTAGCATCAGCCCTAGGATAGTGTTAGGGTTAGGGTTAGCATCAGCCCTAGGATAGTGTTAGGTTTATGGTTAGGGTTATCATCAGGCCTAGGATAGTGTTAGGGTTAGCATTAGCTCTAGGATAGTGTTAGGGTTAGGGTTAGGGTTAGCATCAGCCCTAGGATAGTGTTAGGGTTAGGGTTAGGGTTATCATCAGGCCTAGGATAGTGTTAGGGTTAGGGTTAGCATCAGCCTTAGGATAGTGTTAGGGTTAGGGTTAGGGTTAGCATCAGGCCTAGGATAGTGTTAGGGTTAGGGTTAGCATCAGCCCTAGGATAGTGTTAGGGTTAGGGTTTGGGTTAGCATCAGCCGTAGGATAGTGTTAGGGTTAGGGTTAGCCTCAGCCCTAAGATAGTGTTAGAGTTAGGGATAGGGTTAGCATCAGCCCTAGGATAGTGTTAGGGTTAGGGTTAGGGTTAGCATCAGCCCTTGGAGAGTGTTAGGGTTAGGGTTAGGGTTAGCATCAGCACTAGGATAGTGTTAGTGTTAGGGTTAGCATCAGCCCTAGGATAGTGTTAGGGTTAGGGTTAGGGTAAGCATCCGCCCTAGGATAGTGTTAGGTTTAGGGTTAGGGTTAGCATCAGCACTAGGATAGTGTTAGGGTTAGGGTTAACATAAACCCTAGGATAGTGTTAGGGTTAGGGTTAGGGTGATCATCAGCCCTAGGATAGTGTTAGGGGTAGGGTTAGGGTTAGCATCAGTTCAAGGATAGTGTTAGGGTTAGCGTTAGGGTTAGCATCAGCCCTAGGATAGTGCTAGGGTTAGGGTTAGGGTTAGCATCAGCCCTAGGATAGTGTTAGGATTAGGGTTAGCATCAGCCCTAGGATAGTGTTAGGGTTAGGGTTAGGGTTATCATCAGGCCTAGGATAGTGTTAGGGTTAGGGTTAGCATCAGCCCTAGGATAGTGTTAGGGTTAGGGTTAGGGTTAGCTTCAGCCCTAGGATAGTGTTAGTGTGATGGTTAGCATCAGCCCTAGGATAGTGTTAGGGTTAGGGTTATTGTTAGCATCAGCCCTAGGGTAGTGTTAGGGTTAGGGTTAGGGTTAGCATCAGCCCTAGGATAGTGTTAGGGTTAGGGTTAACATAAACCCTAGGATAGTGTTAGGGTTAGGGTTAGGGTTAGCATCAGCCCTAGGATAGTGTTAGGGTTAGGGTTAGGGTTAGCATCAGCCCTAGGATAGTGTTAGTGTTAGGGTTAGCATCAGCCCTAGGATAGTGTTAGGATTAGGGTTAGGGTTAGCATCCGCCCTAGGATAGTGTTAGGGTTAGGGTTAGGGTAGGCATCAGCCCTAGGATAGTGTTAGGGTTAGGGTTAACATAAACCCTAGGATAGTGTTAGGGTTAGGGTTAGGGTTATCATCAGGCCTAGGATAGTGTTAGGGTTAGGGTTAGGGTTAGCATCAGTTGAAGGATAGTGTTAGGCTTAGCGTTAGGGTTAGCATCAGCCCTAGGATAGTGTTAGGGTTAGGGTTAGAGTTAGCATCAGCCCTAGGATAGTGTTAGCGTTAGGGTTAGCATCAGCCCTAGGATAGTGTTAGGGTTAGAGTTAGGGTTATCATCAGGCCTAGGATAGTGTTAGGGTTAGTGTTAGCATGAGCTCTAGGATAGTGTTAGGGTTAGGGTTAGGGTTAGCATCAGCCCTAGGATAGTGTTAAGGTTAGGGTTAGGGTTAGCATCAGCCCTAGGATAGTGTTAGGGTTAGGGTTAGCATCAGACTTAGGATAGTGTTAGGGTTAGGGTTAGGGTTGGCATCAGCCCTAGGATAGTGTTAGGGTTAGGGTTAGCATCAGCCCTAGGATAGTGTTAGGGTTAGGGTTAGGGTTATCATCAGGCCTAGGATAGTGTTAGGGTTAGGGTTAGCATCAGCCCTAGGATAGTGTTAGGGTTAGGGTTAGGGTTAGCATCAGCCCTAGGATAGTGTTAGGGTTAGGGTTAGCCTCCACCCTAGGAGAGTGTTAGGGTTAGGGATAGGGTTAGCATCAGGCGTAGGATAGTGTTAGGGTTAGGGTTAGCATCAGCCCTAGGATAGTGTTAGGGTTAGGGTTAGGGTTATCATCAGGCCTAGGATAGTGTTAGGGTTAGGGTTAGCATCAGCCTTAGGATAGTGTTAGGGTTAGCGTTAGGGTTAGCATCAGCCCTAGGATAGTGTTAGGGTCAGGGTTAGGGCTAGCATCAGCCCTAGGATAGTATTAGGGTTAGGGTTAGCATCAGCCCTAGGATAGTGTTAGGGTTAGGGTTAGGGTTATCATCAGGCCTAGGATAGTGTTAAGTTTAGGGTTAGGGTTAGCATCAGTTCAAGGATAGTGTTAGGCTTAGCGTTAGGTTTGGCATCAGCCCTAGGATAGTGATAGGGTTAGGGTTAGGGTTAGCATCAGCCCTAGGATAGTGTTAGGGTTAGGGTTAGCATCAGCCCTAGGATAGTGTTAGGGTTATGGTTAGGGTTATCATCAGGCCTAGGATAGTGTTAGGGTTAGGGTTAGGGTTAGCATCAGCCCTAGGATAGTGTTAGGGTTAGGGTTAGGCTTATCATCAGGCCTAGGATAGTGTTAGGGTTAGGGTTAGCATCAGCCTTAGGATAGTGTTAGGGTTAGGGTTAGGGTTAGCATCAGGCCTAGGATAGTGTTAGGGTTAGGGTTAGCATCAGCCCTAGGATAGTGTTAGGGTTAGGATTAGGGTTAGCATCAGCCCTAGGATAGTGTTAGTGTTAGGGTTAGAATCAGCCCTAGGATAGTGTTAGGATTAGGGTTAGGGTTAGCATCCGCCCTAGGATAGTGTTAGGGTTAGGGTTAGGGTTAGCATCAGCCCTAGGATAGTGTTAGGGTTAGGGTTAACATAAACCCTAGGATAGTGTTAGGGTTAGGGTTAGGGTTATCATCAGGCCTAGGATAGTGTTAGGGTTAGGGTTAGGGTTAGCATCAGTTCAAGGATAGTGTTAGGCTTAGCGTTAGGGTTAGCATCAGCCCTAGGATAGTGTTAGGGTTAGGGTTAGAGTTAGCATCAGCCCTAGGATAGTGTTAGCGTTAGGGTTAGCATCAGCCCTAGGATAGTGTTAGGTTTAGGGTTATGGATATCATCAGGCCTAGGATATTGTTAGGGTTAGGGTTAGCATCAGCCCTAGGATAGTGTAAGTGTTAGGGTTAGGGTTAGCATCAGGCCTAGGATAGTGTTAGGGTTAGGGTTAACATCAGCCCTAGGATAGTGTTAGGGTTAGGGTTAGGGTTAGCATCAGCCCTAGGATAGTGTTAGGGTTAGGGTTAGGGTTAACATCAGCCCTAGGATAGTATCAGGGTTAGGGTTAGCATCATCCCTAGGATAGTGTTAGGGTTAGGGTTAGGGTTAGCACCAGGCACAGGATAGTGTTAGTGTTAGGGTTAGCATCAGCCTTAGGATAGTGTTAGGGTTAGGGTTAGGGTTAGCATCAGCCGTAGGATAGTGTTTGGGTTAGGGTTAGCCTCAGCCCTACGACAGTGTTAGAGTTAGGGTTAGGGTTAGCATCAGCCCTAGGTTAGTGTTAAGGTTAGGGTTAGGATTAGCATCAGCCCTAGGATAGTGTTAGTGTTAGGGTTAGCATCAGCCCTAGGATAGTGTTAGGGTTAGGGTTAGGGTTAGCATCCGCCCTAGGACAGTGTTAGGGTTAGGGTTAGGGTTAGCATCAGCCCTAGGATAGTGTTAGGGTTAGGGTTAACATAAACCCTAGGATAGTGTTAGGGTTAGGGTTAGGGTTATCATCAGGCCTAGGATAGTGTTAAGTTTAGGGTTAGGGTTAGCATCAGTTCAAGGATAGTGTTAGGCTTAGCGTTAGGTTTAGCATCAGCCCTAGGATAGTGTCAGGGTTAGGGTTAGGGTTAGCATCAGCCCTAGGATAGTGTTAGGGTTAGGGTTAGCATCAGCCCTAGGATAGTGTTAGGGTTATGGTTAGGGTTATCATCAGGCCTAGGATAGTGTTAGGGTTAGCATTAGCTCTAGGATAGTGTTAGGGTTAGGGTTAGGGTTAGCATCAGCCCTAGGATAGTGTTAGGGTTAGGGTTAGGGTTATCATCAGGCCTAGGATAGTGTTAGGGTTAGGGTTAGCATCAGCCTTAGGATAGTGTTAGGGTTAGGGTTAGGGTTAGCATCAGGCCTAGGATAGTGTTAGGGTTAGGGTTAGCATCAGCCCTAGGATAGTGTTAGGGTTAGGGTTTGGGTTAGCATCAGCCGTAGGATAGTGTTAGGGTTAGGGTTAGCCTCAGCCCTAAGATAGTGTTAGAGTTAGGGATAGGGTTAGCATCAGCCCTAGGATAGTGTTAGGGTTAGGGTTAGGGTTAGCATCAGCCCTTGGAGAGTGTTAGGGTTAGGGTTAGGGTTAGCATCAGCACTAGGATAGTGTTAGTGTTAGGGTTAGCATCAGCCCTAGGATAGTGTTAGGGTTAGGGTTAGGGTAAGCATCCGCCCTAGGATAGTGTTAGGTTTAGGGTTAGGGTTAGCATCAGCCCTAGGATAGTGTTAGGGTTAGGGTTAACATAAACCCTAGGATAGTGTTAGGGTTAGGGTTAGGGTGATCATCAGCCCTAGGATAGTGTTAGGGGTAGGGTTAGGGTTAGCATCAGTTCAAGGATAGTGTTAGGGTTAGCGTTAGGGTTAGCATCAGCCCTAGGATAGTGCTAGGGTTAGGGTTAGGGTTAGCATCAGCCCTAGGATAGTGTTAGGATTAGGGTTAGCATCAGCCCTAGGATAGTGTTAGGGTTAGGGTTAGGGTTATCATCAGGCCTAGGATAGTGTTAGGGTTAGGGTTAGCATCAGCCCTAGGATAGTGTTAGGGTTAGGGTTAGGGTTAGCTTCAGCCCTAGGATAGTGTTAGTGTGATGGTTAGCATCAGCCCTAGGATAGTGTTAGGGTTAGGGTTATTGTTAGCATCAGCCCTAGGGTAGTGTTAGGGTTAGGGTTAGGGTTAGCATCAGCCCTAGGATAGTGTTAGGGTTAGGGTTAACATAAACCCTAGGATAGTGTTAGGGTTAGGGTTAGGGTTAGCATCAGCCCTAGGATAGTGTTAGGGTTAGGGTTAGGGTTAGCATCAGCCCTAGGATAGTGTTAGTGTTAGGGTTAGCATCAGCCCTAGGATAGTGTTAGGATTAGGGTTAGGGTTAGCATCCGCCCTAGGATAGTGTTAGGGTTAGGGTTAGGGTAGGCATCAGCCCTAGGATAGTGTTAGGGTTAGGGTTAACATAAACCCTAGGATAGTGTTAGGGTTAGGGTTAGGGTTATCATCAGGCCTAGGATAGTGTTAGGGTTAGGGTTAGGGTTAGCATCAGTTGAAGGATAGTGTTAGGCTTAGCGTTAGGGTTAGCATCAGCCCTAGGATAGTGTTAGGGTTAGGGTTAGAGTTAGCATCAGCCCTAGGATAGTGTTAGCGTTAGGGTTAGCATCAGCCCTAGGATAGTGTTAGGGTTAGAGTTAGGGTTATCATCAGGCCTAGGATAGTGTTAGGGTTAGTGTTAGCATGAGCTCTAGGATAGTGTTAGGGTTAGGGTTAGGGTTAGCATCAGCCCTAGGATAGTGTTAAGGTTAGGGTTAGGGTTAGCATCAGCCCTAGGATAGTGTTAGGGTTAGGGTTAGCATCAGACTTAGGATAGTGTTAGGGTTAGGGTTAGGGTTGGCATCAGCCCTAGGATAGTGTTAGGGTTAGGGTTAGCATCAGCCCTAGGATAGTGTTAGGGTTAGGGTTAGGGTTATCATCAGGCCTAGGATAGTGTTAGGGTTAGGGTTAGCATCAGCCCTAGGATAGTGTTAGGGTTAGGGTTAGGGTTAGCATCAGCCCTAGGATAGTGTTAGGGTTAGGGTTAGCCTCAACCCTAGGAGAGTGTTAGGGTTAGGTATAGGGTTAGCATCAGGCGTAGGATAGTGTTAGGGTTAGGGTTAGCATCAGCCCTAGGATAGTGTTAGGGTTAGGGTTAGGGTTATCATCAGCCCTAGGATAGTGTTAGGGTTAGGGTTAGGGTTAGCATCAGCCCTTGGAGAGTGTTAGGGTTAGGGTTAGGGTTAGCATCAGCACTAGGATAGTGTTAGTGTTAGGGTTAGCATCAGCCCTAGGATAGTGTTAGGGTTAGGGTTAGGGTAAGCATCCGCCCTAGGATAGTGTTAGGTTTAGGGTTAGGGTTAGCATCAGCCCTAGGATAGTGTTAGGGTTAGGGTTAACATAAACCCTAGGATAGTGTTAGGGTTAGGGTTAGGGTGATCATCAGCCCTAGGATAGTGTTAGGGGTAGGGTTAGGGTTAGCATCAGTTCAAGGATAGTGTTAGGGTTAGCGTTAGGGTTAGCATCAGCCCTAGGATAGTGCTAGGGTTAGGGTTAGGGTTAGCATCAGCCCTAGGATAGTGTTAGGATTAGGGTTAGCATCAGCCCTAGGATAGTGTTAGGGTTAGGGTTAGGGTTATCATCAGGCCTAGGATAGTGTTAGGGTTAGGGTTAGCATCAGCCCTAGGATAGTGTTAGGGTTAGGGTTAGGGTTAGCTTCAGCCCTAGGATAGTGTTAGTGTGATGGTTAGCATCAGCCCTAGGATAGTGTTAGGGTTAGGGTTATTGTTAGCATCAGCCCTAGGGTAGTGTTAGGGTTAGGGTTAAGGTTAGCATCAGCCCTAGGATAGTGTTAGGGTTAGGGTTAACATAAACCCTAGGATAGTGTTAGGGTTAGGGTTAGGGTTAGCATCAGCCCTAGGATAGTGTTAGGGTTAGGGTTAGGGTTAGCATCAGCCCTAGGATAGTGTTAGTGTTAGGGTTAGCATCAGCCCTAGGATAGTGTTAGGATTAGGGTTAGGGTTAGCATCCGCCCTAGGATAGTGTTAGGGTTAGGGTTAGGGTAGGCATCAGCCCTAGGATAGTGTTAGGGTTAGGGTTAACATAAACCCTAGGATAGTGTTAGGGTTAGGGTTAGGGTTATCATCAGGCCTAGGATAGTGTTAGGGTTAGGGTTAGGGTTAGCATCAGTTGAAGGATAGTGTTAGGCTTAGCGTTAGGGTTAGCATCAGCCCTAGGATAGTGTTAGGGTTAGGGTTAGAGTTAGCATCAGCCCTAGGATAGTGTTAGCGTTAGGGTTAGCATCAGCCCTAGGATAGTGTTAGGGTTAGAGTTAGGGTTATCATCAGGCCTAGGATAGTGTTAGGGTTAGTGTTAGCATGAGCTCTAGGATAGTGTTAGGGTTAGGGTTAGGGTTAGCATCAGCCCTAGGATAGTGTTAAGGTTAGGGTTAGGGTTAGCATCAGCCCTAGGATAGTGTTAGGGTTAGGGTTAGCATCAGACTTAGGATAGTGTTAGGGTTAGGGTTAGGGTTGGCATCAGCCCTAGGATAGTGTTAGGGTTAGGGTTAGCATCAGCCCTAGGATAGTGTTAGGGTTAGGGTTAGGGTTATCATCAGGCCTAGGATAGTGTTAGGGTTAGGGTTAGCATCAGCCCTAGGATAGTGTTAGGGTTAGGGTTAGGGTTAGCATCAGCCCTAGGATAGTGTTAGGGTTAGGGTTAGCCTCAACCCTAGGAGAGTGTTAGGGTTAGGTATAGGGTTAGCATCAGGCGTAGGATAGTGTTAGGGTTAGGGTTAGCATCAGCCCTAGGATAGTGTTAGGGTTAGGGTTAGGGTTATCATCAGGCCTAGGATAGTGTTAGGGTTAGGGTTAGCATCAGCCTTAGGATAGTGTTAGGGTTAGCGTTAGGGTTAGCATCAGCCCTAGGATAGTGTTAGGGTCAGGGTTAGGGCTAGCATCAGCCCTAGGATAGTATTAGGGTTAGGGTTAGCATCAGCCCTAGGATAGTGTTAGGGTTAGGGTTAGGGTTAGCACCAGGCCTAGGATAGTGTTAGTGTTAGGGTTAGCATCAGCCTTAGGATAGTGTTAAGGTTAGGGTTAGGGTTAGCATCAGCCGTAGGATAGTGTTTGGGTTAGGGTTAGCCTCAGCCCTAAGATAGTGTTAGAGTTAGGGTTAGGGTTAGCATCAGCCCTAGGATAGTGTTAGGATTAGGGTTAGGGTTAGCATCAGCCCTAGGATAGTGTTAGTGTTAGGGTTAGCATCAGCCCTAACATAGTGTTATTGGTAGCGTTAGGGTTAGCATCCGCCCTAGGATAGTGTTAGGGTTAGGGTTAGGGTTAGCATCAGCCCTAGTATAGTGTTAGGGTTAGGGTTAACATAAACCCTAGGATAGTGATAGGGTTAGGGTTAGGGTTATCATCAGGCATAGGATAGTGTTAGGGTTAGGGTTAGCATCAGCCCTAGGATAGTGTTAGGGTTAGGGTTAGGGTTAGCATCAGCCCAAGGATAGTGTTAGGGTTAGGGTTAGCATCAGCCCTAGGATAGTGTTAGGGTTAGGGTTAGGGTTAGCATCAGGCCCAGGATAGTGTTAGGGTTAGGGTTAGCATCAGCCCTAGGATAGTGTTAGGGTTAGGGTTAGGGTTAGCCTCAGCCCTAGGATAGTGTTAGTGTTAGGGTTAGGGTTAGTATCAGCCCTAGGATAGTGTTAGGGTTAGGGTTAGCATCAGCCCTAGGATAGTGTTAGTGTTTGGGTTAGGGTTAGCATCAGCCCTAGGATAGTGTTAGGGTTAGGGTTAGCATCAGCCCTAGGATAGTGTTAGGGTTAGGGTTAGGGTTAGCATCACCCCTAGGATAGTGTTAGGGTTAGGGTTAGCATCAGCCCTAGGATAGTGTTAGGGTTAGGGTTAGGGTTAGCATCAGGCCTAGGATAGTGTTAGGGTTAGGGTTAGCATCAGCCCTAGGATAGTGTTAGTGTTAGGGTTAGGGTTAGCATCAGGCCCAAGATAGTGGTAGGGTTAGGGTTAGCATCAGCCCTAGGATAGTGTTAGGGTTAGGGTTAACATAAACCCTAGGATAGTGTTTGGGTTAGGGTTAGGGTTATCATCAGGCCTAGGATAGTGTTAGTGTTAGGGTTAGCATCAGTTCAAGGATAGTTTTAAGGTTAGCGTTAGGGTTAGCATCAGCCCTAGGATAGTGTTAGGGTTAGGGCTAGTGTTAGCATCCGCCCTAGGATAGTGTTAGGGTTAGGGTTAGAGTTAGCATCAGTCCTAGGATAGTGTTAGGGTTAGGGTTAACATAAACCCTAGGATAGTGTTAGGGTTAGGGTTAGGGTTATCATCAGGAGTAGGATAGTGTTAGGGTTAGGGTTAGGGTTAGCATCAGTTCAAGGATAGTGTTAGGCTTAGCGTTAGGGTTAGCATCAGCCCCAGGATAGTGTTAGGGTTAGGGTTAGGGTTAGCATCAGCCCTAGGATAGTGTTAGGGTTAGGGTTAGCATCAGCCCTAGGATAGTGTTAGGGTTAGGGTTAGGGTTATCATCAGGCCTAGGATAGTGTTAGGGTTAGGGTTAGCATCAGCTCTAGGATAGTGTTAGGATTAGGGTTAGGGTTAGCATCAGCCTTAGGATAGTGTTAAGGTTAGGGTTAGGGTTATCATCAGGCCTAGGATAGTATGAAGGCTCGGGTTAGCATCAGACTTAGGATAGTGTTAGGGTTAGGGTTAGGGTTAGCATCAGCCCTAGGATAGTGTTAGAGTTAGGGTTAGCATCAGCCCTAGGATAGTGTTAGGGTCAGGGTTAGGGTTAGCATCAGCCCTAGGATAGTATTAGGGTTAGGGTTAGCATCAGCCCTAGGATAGTGTTAGGATTAGGGTTAGGGTTAGCACCAGGCCTAGGATAGTGTTAGTGTTAGGGTTAGCATCAGCCTTAGGATAGTGTTAAGGTTAGGGTTAGGGTTAGCATCAGCCCTAGGATAGTGTTAGGGTTAGGGTTAGGGTTAGCATCAGCCCTAGGATAGTGTTAGTGTTAGGGTTAGCATCAGCCCTAACATAGTGTTAGGGGTAGCGTTAGGGTTAGCATCCGCCCTAGGATAGTGTTACGGTTAGGGTTAGGGTTAGCATCAGCCCTCGTATAGTGTTAGGGTTAGGGTTAACATAAACCCTAGGATAGTGATAGCGTTATGGTTAGGGTTATCATCAGGCATAGGATAGTGTTAGGGTTAGGGTTAGGGTTAGCATCTGCCCTAGGATAGTGTTAGGGTTAGGGTTAGGGTTAGCATCAGCCCAAGGATAGTGTTAGGGTTAGGGTTAGCATCAGCCCTAGGATAGTGTTAGGGTTAGGGTTAGGGTTAGCATCAGGCCCAGGATAGTGTTAGGGTTAGGGTTAGCATCAGGCCTAGGATAGTGTTAGGGTTAGGGTTAGGGTTAGCCTCAGCCCTAGGATAGTGTTAGTGTTAGGGTTAGGGTTAGTATCAGCCCTAGGATAGTGTTAGGGTTAGGGTTAGCATCAGCCCTAGGATAGTGTTAGTGTTAGGGTTAGCATCAGCCCTAGGATAGTGTTAGGGTTAGGGTTAGCATCAGCCCTAGGATAGTGTTAGGGTTAGGGTTAGCATCAGCCCTAGGATAGTGTTAGGGTTAGGGTTAGGGTTAGCATCAGCCCTAGTATAGTGTTAGGGTTAGGGTTAACATAAACCCTAGGATAGTGATAGGGTTAGGATTAGGGTTATCATCAGGCATAGGATAGTGTTACGGTTAGGGTTAGGGTTAGCATCAGTTCAAGGATAGTGTTAGGGTTAGCGTTAGGGTTAGCATCTGCCCTAGGATAGTGTTAGGGTTAGGGTTAGGGTTAGCATCAGCCCAAGGATAGTGTTAGGGTTAGGGTTAGCATCAGCCATAGGATAGTGTTAGGGTTAGGGTTAGGGTTAGCATCAGGCCCAGGATAGTGTTAGGGTTAGGGTTAGCATCAGCCCTAGGATAGTGTTAGGGTTAGGGTTAGGGTTAGCCTCAGCCCTAGGATAGTGTTAGTGTTAGGGTTAGGGTTAGTATCAGCCCTAGGATAATGTTAGGGTTAGGGTTAGAATCAGCCCTCGGATAGTGTTTGTGTTAGGGTTAGGGTTAGCATTAGCCCTAGCATAGTGTTAGGGTTAGGGTTAGCATCAGCCCTAGGATAGTGTTAGGGTTAGTGTTAGGGTTAGCATCAGCCCTAGGATAGTGTTAGGGTTAGGGTTAGCATCAGCCCTAGGATAGTGTTAGGGTTAGGGTTAGGGTTATCATCAGGCCTAGGATAGTGTTATTGTTAGGGTTAGCATCAGCCCTAGGATAGTGTTAGGGTTAGGGTTAGGGTTAGCATCAGGCCTAGGATACTGTTAGGGTTAGGGTTAGCATCAGCCCTAGGATAGTGTTAGGGTTAGGGTTAGGGTTAGCATCAGCCGTAGGATATTGTTAGGGTCAGGGTTAGTCTCAGCCCTAAGATAGTGTTAGAGTTAGGGATAGGGTTAGCATCAGCCCTAGGATACTGTTAGGGTTAGGGTTAGGGTTAGCATCAGCCCTTGGAGAGTGTTAGGGTTAGGGTTAGGGTTAGCATCAGCACTAGGATAGCGTTAGTGTTAGGGTTAGCATCAGCCCTAGGATAGTGTTAGGGTTAGGGTTAGGGTTAGCATCCGCCCTAGGATAGTGTTAGGTTTAGGGTTAGGGTTAGCATCAGGCCTAGGATAGTGTTAGGGTTAGGGTTAGGGTTATCATCAGGCCTAGGATAGTGTTAGGGTTAGGGTTAGGGTTAGCATTAGTTCAAGGATAGTGTTAGGGTTAGCGTTAGGGTTAGCACCAGCCCTAGGATAGTGTTAGGGTTAGGGTTAGGGTTAGCATCAGCCCTAGGTTAGTGTTATGGTTAGGGTTAGCATCAGCCCTAGGATAGTGTTAGTGTTAGGGTTAGGGTTAGCATCAGGCCCAAGATAGTGGTAGGGTTAGGGTTAGCATCAGCCCTAGGATAGTGTTAGGGTTAGGGTTAACATAAACCCTGGGATAGTGTTAGGGTTAGGGTTAGGGTTATCATCAGGCCTAGGATAGTGTTAGGGTTAGGGTTAGGGTTAGCATCAGTTCAAGGATAGTTTTAGGGTTAGCGTTAGGGTTAGCATCAGCCCTAGGATAGTGTTAGGGTTAGGGTTAGGGTTAGCATCAGCCCTAGGATAGTGTTAGGGTTAGGGTTAGAGTTAGCATCCGCCCTAGCATAGTGTTAGGGTTAGGGTTAGGGTTAGCATCAGTCCTAGGATCGTGTTAGGGTTAGGGTTAACATAAACCCTAGGACAGTGTTAGGGTTAGGGTTAGGGTTATCATCAGGAGTAGGATAGTGTTAGGGTTAGGGTTAGGGTTAGCATCAGTTCAAGGATAGTGTTAGGCTTAGCGTTAGGGTTATCATCAGCCCTAGGATAGTGTTAGGGTTAGGGTTAGTGTTAGCATCAGCCCTAGGATAGTGTTAGGGTTAGGGTTAGCATCAGCCCTAGGATAGTGTTAGGGTTAGGGTTAGGGTTATCATCAGTCCTAGGATAGTGTTAGGGTTAGGGTTAGCATCAGCTCTAGGATAGTGTTAGGGTTAGGGTTAGGGTTAGCATCAGCCCTAGGATAGTGTTAAGGTTAGGGTTAGGGTTATCATCAGGCCTAGGATAGTGTGAGGGCTAGAGTTAGCATCAGACTTAGGATAGTGTTAGGGTTAGGGTAAGGGTTAGCATCAGCCCTAGGATAGTGTTAGGGTTAGGGTTAGCATCAGCCCTAGGATAGTGTTAGGGTTAGGGTTAGGGTTATCATCAGGCCTAGGATAGTGTTATTGATAGGGTTAGCATCAGCCCTAGGATAGTGTTAGGGTTAGGATTAGGGTTAGCATCAGGCCTAGGATAGTGTTAGGGTTAGGGTTAGCATCAGCCCTAGGATAGTGTTAGGGTTAGGGTTAGGGTTAGCATCAGCCGTAGGATAGTGTTAGGGTCAGGGTTAGCCTCAGCCCTAAGATAGTGTTAGAGTTAGGTTTAGGGTTAGCATCAACCCTAGGATAGTGTTAGTGTTAGGGTTAGGGTTAGCATCAGCCCTTGGAGAGTGTTAGGGTTAGGGTTAGGGTTAGCATCAGCACTAGGATAGTGTTAGTGTTAGGGTTAGCATCAGCCCTAGGATAGTGTTAGGGTTAGGGTTAGGGTTAGCATCCGCCCTAGGATAGTGTTAGGGTTAGGGTTAACATAAACCCTAGGAGAGTGTTAGGTTTAGGGTTAGGGTTATCATCAGGCCTAGGATAGTGTTAGGGTTAGGGTTAGGGTTAGCATCAGTTCAAGGATAGTGTTAGGGTTAGCGTTAGGGTTAGCATCAGCCCTAGGATAGTGTTAGGGTTAGGGTTAGGGTTACCATAAGCCCTAGGATAGTGTTAGGGTTAGGGTTAGCATCAGCCCTAGGATAGTGTTAGGGTTAGGGTTAGGGTTATCATCAGGCCTAGGATAGTGTTAGGGTTAGGGTTAGCTTCAGCCCTAGGATAGCGTTAGGGTTAGGGTTAGGGTTAGCATCAGCCCTAGGATAGTGTTAGGTTTAGGGTTAGCATCAGCCCTAGGATAGTGTTAGGGTTAGGGTTAGGGTTAGCATCAGGCCCAGGATAGTGTTAGGGTTAGGGTTTGCATCAGCCCTAGGATAGTGTTAGGGTTAGGGTTAGGGTTAGCATCAGCCCTAGGATAGTGTTAGGGTTAGGGTTAGCATCAGCCCTAGGATAGTGTTAGGGTTAGGGTTAGGGTTAGCATCAGGCCTAGGATAGCGTTAGGGTTAGGGTTAGCATCAGCCCTAAAATAGTGTTAGGGTTAGGGTTAGGGTTAGCATCAGCCCTAGGATAGTGTTAGGGTTAGGGTTAGCATCAGCCCTAGGATAGTGTTAGGGTTAGTGTTAGGGTTAGCATCAGGCCTAGGATAGTGTTAGGATTAGGGTTAGCATCAGCCCTAGGATAGTGTTAGGGTTAGGGTTAGGGTTATCAACAGGCCTATGATAGTGGTAGGGTTAGGGTTAGCGTCAGCCCTAGGATAGTGTTAGGGTTAGGGGTAGGGTTAGTATCAGCCCTAGGATAGTGTTAGGGTGAGGGTTAGCATCAGCCCTAGGATAGTGTTAGGGTTAGGGTTAGGGTTAGCATCCGCCCTAGGATAGTGTTAGGGTTAGGGTTAGGGTTAGCATCAGCCCTAGGATAGTGTTAGGGTTAGGGTTAACATAAACCCTAGGATAGTGTTAGGGTTAGGGTTAGGGTTATCATCAGGCCTAGGATAGTGTTAGGGTTAGGGTTAGGGTTAGCATCAGTTCAAGAATAGTGTTAGGGTTAGCGTTAGGGTTAGCATCTGCCTTAGGATAGTGTTATTGTTAGGGTTAGGGTTAGCATCAGCCCAAGGATAGTGTTAGGGTTAGGGTTAGCATCAGCCCTAGAATAGTTTTAGGGTTAGGGTTAGGGTTAGCATCAGGCCCAGGATAGTGTTAGGGTTAGGGTTAGCATCAGTCCTAGGATAGTGTAAGGTTTAGGGTTAGGGTTAGCCTCAGCCCTAGGATAGTGTTAGTGTTAGGGTTAGGGTTAGTATCAGCCCTAGGATAGTGTTAGGGTTAGGGTTAGCATCAGCCCTAGGATAGTGTTAGGGTTAGGGTTAGGGTTAGCATCAGCCCTAGGATAGTGTTAGGGTTAGGGTTAGCATCAGCCCTAGGATAGTGTTAGGGTTAGGGTTAGGGTTAGCATCAGGCCTAGGATAGTGTTAGGGTTAGGGTTAGCATCAGCCCTAGGATAGTGTTAGGGTTAGGGTTAGGGTTAGCATCAGCCCTAGGATAGTGTTAGGGTTAGGGTTAGCATTAGCCCTAGGATAGCGTTAGGGTTAGGGTTAGGGTTAGCATCAGGCCTAGGATAGTGTTAGGATTAGGGTTAGCGTCAGCCCTAGGATAGTGTTAGGGTTAGGGTTAGGGTTATCATCAGGCCTATGATAGTGTTAGGGTTAGGGTTAGCGTCAGCCCTAGGATAGTGTTAGGGTTAGGATTAGGGTTAGTATCAGCCCTAGGATAGTGTTAGGGTTAGGGTTAGCATCAGCCCTAGGATAGTGTTAGGGTTAGGGTTAGGGTTAGCATCAGCCCTAGGATAGTGTTAGTGTTAGGGTTAGCATCAGCCCTAGGATAGTGTTAGGGTTAGGGTTAGGGTTAGCATCCGCCCTAGGATAGTGTTAGGGTTAGGGTTAGGGTTAGCATCAGCCCTAGGATAGTGTTAGGGTTAGGGTTAACATAAACCCTAGGATAGTGTTAGGGTTAGGTTTAGGGTTATCATCAGGCCTAGGATAGTGTTAGGGTTAGGGTTAGGGTTAGCATCAGTTCAAGGATAGTGTTAGGGTTAGCGTTAGGGTTAGCATCTGCCCTAGGATAGTGTTAGGGTTAGGGTTAGGGTTAGCATCAGCCCAAGGATAGTGTTAGGGTTAGGCTTAGCATCAGCCCTAGGATAGTGTTAGGGTTAGGTTTAGGGTTAGCATCAGGCCCTGGATAGTGTTAGGGTTAGGGTTAGGATCAGCCCTAGGATAGTGTTAGGGTTAGGGTTAGGGGTAGAGTCAGCCCTAGGATAGTGTTAGGGTTAGGGTTAGGGTTAGTATCAGCCCTAGGATAGTGTTCGGGTTAGTGTTAGCATCAGACCTAGGATATTGTTAGGGTTAGGGTTAGGGTTAGCATCAGCCTTAGGATAGTGTTAGGGTTAGGGTTAGGGTTAGCATCCGCCCTAGGATAGTGTTAGGGTTAGGATTAGGGTTAGCATCAGCCCTAGGATAGTGTTAGGGTTAGGGTTAACATAAACCCTAGGTTAGTGTTAGGGTTAGGGTTAGGGTTATCATCAGGCCTAGGATAGTGTTAGGGTTAGGGTTAGGGTTAGCATCAGTTCAAGGATAGTGTTAGGGTTAGCGTTAGGGTTAGCATCTTCCCTAGGATAGTGTTAGGGTTAGGGTTAGGGTTAGCATCAGCCCAAGGATAGTGTTAGGGTTAGGGTTAGCATCAGCCCTAGGATAGTGTTAGGGTTAGGGTTAGGGTTAGCATCAGGCCCAGGATAGTGTTAGGGTTAGGGTTAACATAAACCCTAGGATAGTGTTAGGGTTAGGGTTAGGGTTATCATCAGGAGTAGGATAGTGTTAGGGTTAGGGTTAGGGTTAGCATCAGTTCAAGGATAGTGTTAGGCTTAGCGTTAGGGTTAGCATCAGCCCCAGGATAGTGTTAGGGTTAGGGTTAGGGTTAGCATCAGCCCTAGGATAGTGTTAGGGTTAGGGTTAGCATCAGCCCTAGGATAGTGTTAGGGTTAGGGTTAGGGTTATCATCAGGCCTAGGATAGTGTTAGGGTTAGGGTTAGCATCAGCTCTAGGATAGTGTTAGGATTAGGGTTAGGGTTAGCATCAGCCTTAGGATAGTGTTAAGGTTAGGGTTAGGGTTATCATCAGGCCTAGGATAGTATGAAGGCTCGGGTTAGCATCAGACTTAGGATAGTGTTAGGGTTAGGGTTAGGGTTAGCATCAGCCCTAGGATAGTGTTAGAGTTAGGGTTAGCATCAGCCCTAGGATAGTGTTAGGGTCAGGGTTAGGGTTAGCATCAGCCCTAGGATAGTATTAGGGTTAGGGTTAGCATCAGCCCTAGGATAGTGTTAGGATTAGGGTTAGGGTTAGCACCAGGCCTAGGATAGTGTTAGTGTTAGGGTTAGCATCAGCCTTAGGATAGTGTTAA
Organism: Lemur catta; assembly: GCF_020740605.2. Classification (NCBI taxonomy): domain Eukaryota; kingdom Metazoa; phylum Chordata; class Mammalia; order Primates; family Lemuridae; genus Lemur; species Lemur catta. The sequence goes on along the minus strand of NW_025423851.1, from coordinate 1,339,838 downwards.
GGTTAGGGTTAGGGTTAGCATCAGCCGTAGGATAGTGTTTGGGTTAGGGGTAGCCTCAGCCCTAAGATAGTGTTAGAGGTAGGGTTAGGGTTAGCATCAGCCCTAGGATAGTGTTAGGGTTAGGGTTAGGGTTAGCATCAGCCCTAGGATAGTGTTAGTGTTAGGGTTAGCATCAGCCCTAACATAGTGTTAGGGGTAGCGTTAGGGTTAGCATCCGCCCTAGGATAGTGTTACGGTTAGGGTTAGGGTTAGCATCAGCCCTCGTATAGTGTTAGGGTTAGGGTTAACATAAACCCTAGGATAGTGATAGCGTTATGGTTAGGGTTATCATCAGGCATAGGATAGTGTTAGGGTTAGGGTTAGGGTTAGCATCTGCCCTAGGATAGTGTTAGGGTTAGGGTTAGGGTTAGCATCAGCCCAAGGATAGTGTTAGGGTTAGGGTTAGCATCAGCCCTAGGATAGTGTTAGGGTTAGGGTTAGGGTTAGCATCAGGCCCAGGATAGTGTTAGGGTTAGGGTTAGCATCAGGCCTAGGATAGTGTTAGGGTTAGGGTTAGGGTTAGCCTCAGCCCTAGGATAGTGTTAGTGTTAGGGTTAGGGTTAGTATCAGCCCTAGGATAGTGTTAGGGTTAGGGTTAGCATCAGCCCTAGGATAGTGTTAGTGTTAGGGTTAGCATCAGCCCTAGGATAGTGTTAGGGTTAGGGTTAGCATCAGCCCTAGGATAGTGTTAGGGATAGGGTTAGCATCAGCCCTAGGATAGTGTTAGGGTTAGGGTTAGGGTTAGCATCAGCCCTAGTATAGTGTTAGGGTTAGGGTTAACATAAACCCTAGGATAGTGATAGGGTTAGGATTAGGGTTATCATCAGGCATAGGATAGTGTTACGGTTAGGGTTAGGGTTAGCATCAGTTCAAGGATAGTGTTAGGGTTAGCGTTAGGGTTAGCATCTGCCCTAGGATAGTGTTAGGGTTAGGGTTAGGGTTAGCATCAGCCCAAGGATAGTGTTAGGGTTAGGGTTAGCATCAGCCATAGGATAGTGTTAGGGTTAGGGTTAGGGTTAGCATCAGGCCCAGGATAGTGTTAGGGTTAGGGTTAGCATCAGCCCTAGGATAGTGTTAGGGTTAGGGTTAGGGTTAGCCTCAGCCCTAGGATAGTGTTAGTGTTAGGGTTAGGGTTAGTATCAGCCCTAGGATAGTGTTAGGGTTAGGGTTAGAATCAGCCCTCGGATAGTGTTTGTGTTAGGGTTAGGGTTAGCATTAGCCCTAGCATAGTGTTAGGGTTAGGGTTAGCATCAGCCCTAGGATAGTGTTAGGGTTAGTGTTAGGGTTAGCATCAGCCCTAGGATAGTGTTAGGGTTAGGGTTAGCATCAGCCCTAGGATAGTGTTAGGGTTAGGGTTAGGGTTATCATCAGGCCTAGGATAGTGTTATTGTTAGGGTTAGCATCAGCCCTAGGATAGTGTTAGGGTTAGGGTTAGGGTTAGCATCAGGCCTAGGATACTGTTAGGGTTAGGGTTAGCATCAGCCCTAGGATAGTGTTAGGGTTAGGGTTAGGGTTAGCATCAGCCGTAGGATATTGTTAGGGTCAGGGTTAGTCTCAGCCCTAAGATAGTGTTAGAGTTAGGGATAGGGTTAGCATCAGCCCTAGGATACTGTTAGGGTTAGGGTTAGGGTTAGCATCAGCCCTTGGAGAGTGTTAGGGTTAGGGTTAGGGTTAGCATCAGCACTAGGATAGCGTTAGTGTTAGGGTTAGCATCAGCCCTAGGATAGTGTTAGGGTTAGGGTTAGGGTTAGCATCCGCCCTAGGATAGTGTTAGGTTTAGGGTTAGGGTTAGCATCAGGCCTAGGATAGTGTTAGGGTTAGGGTTAGGGTTATCATCAGGCCTAGGATAGTGTTAGGGTTAGGGTTAGGGTTAGCATTAGTTCAAGGATAGTGTTAGGGTTAGCGTTAGGGTTAGCACCAGCCCTAGGATAGTGTTAGGGTTAGGGTTAGGGTTAGCATCAGCCCTAGGTTAGTGTTATGGTTAGGGTTAGCATCAGCCCTAGGATAGTGTTAGTGTTAGGGTTAGGGTTAGCATCAGGCCCAAGATAGTGGTAGGGTTAGGGTTAGCATCAGCCCTAGGATAGTGTTAGGGTTAGGGTTAACATAAACCCTGGGATAGTGTTAGGGTTAGGGTTAGGGTTATCATCAGGCCTAGGATAGTGTTAGGGTTAGGGTTAGGGTTAGCATCAGTTCAAGGATAGTTTTAGGGTTAGCGTTAGGGTTAGCATCAGCCCTAGGATAGTGTTAGGGTTAGGGTTAGGGTTAGCATCAGCCCTAGGATAGTGTTAGGGTTAGGGTTAGAGTTAGCATCCGCCCTAGCATAGTGTTAGGGTTAGGGTTAGGGTTAGCATCAGTCCTAGGATCGTGTTAGGGTTAGGGTTAACATAAACCCTAGGACAGTGTTAGGGTTAGGGTTAGGGTTATCATCAGGAGTAGGATAGTGTTAGGGTTAGGGTTAGGGTTAGCATCAGTTCAAGGATAGTGTTAGGCTTAGCGTTAGGGTTATCATCAGCCCTAGGATAGTGTTAGGGTTAGGGTTAGTGTTAGCATCAGCCCTAGGATAGTGTTAGGGTTAGGGTTAGCATCAGCCCTAGGATAGTGTTAGGGTTAGGGTTAGGGTTATCATCAGTCCTAGGATAGTGTTAGGGTTAGGGTTAGCATCAGCTCTAGGATAGTGTTAGGGTTAGGGTTAGGGTTAGCATCAGCCCTAGGATAGTGTTAAGGTTAGGGTTAGGGTTATCATCAGGCCTAGGATAGTGTGAGGGCTAGAGTTAGCATCAGACTTAGGATAGTGTTAGGGTTAGGGTAAGGGTTAGCATCAGCCCTAGGATAGTGTTAGGGTTAGGGTTAGCATCAGCCCTAGGATAGTGTTAGGGTTAGGGTTAGGGTTATCATCAGGCCTAGGATAGTGTTATTGATAGGGTTAGCATCAGCCCTAGGATAGTGTTAGGGTTAGGATTAGGGTTAGCATCAGGCCTAGGATAGTGTTAGGGTTAGGGTTAGCATCAGCCCTAGGATAGTGTTAGGGTTAGGGTTAGGGTTAGCATCAGCCGTAGGATAGTGTTAGGGTCAGGGTTAGCCTCAGCCCTAAGATAGTGTTAGAGTTAGGTTTAGGGTTAGCATCAACCCTAGGATAGTGTTAGTGTTAGGGTTAGGGTTAGCATCAGCCCTTGGAGAGTGTTAGGGTTAGGGTTAGGGTTAGCATCAGCACTAGGATAGTGTTAGTGTTAGGGTTAGCATCAGCCCTAGGATAGTGTTAGGGTTAGGGTTAGGGTTAGCATCCGCCCTAGGATAGTGTTAGGGTTAGGGTTAACATAAACCCTAGGAGAGTGTTAGGTTTAGGGTTAGGGTTATCATCAGGCCTAGGATAGTGTTAGGGTTAGGGTTAGGGTTAGCATCAGTTCAAGGATAGTGTTAGGGTTAGCGTTAGGGTTAGCATCAGCCCTAGGATAGTGTTAGGGTTAGGGTTAGGGTTACCATAAGCCCTAGGATAGTGTTAGGGTTAGGGTTAGCATCAGCCCTAGGATAGTGTTAGGGTTAGGGTTAGGGTTATCATCAGGCCTAGGATAGTGTTAGGGTTAGGGTTAGCTTCAGCCCTAGGATAGCGTTAGGGTTAGGGTTAGGGTTAGCATCAGCCCTAGGATAGTGTTAGGTTTAGGGTTAGCATCAGCCCTAGGATAGTGTTAGGGTTAGGGTTAGGGTTAGCATCAGGCCCAGGATAGTGTTAGGGTTAGGGTTTGCATCAGCCCTAGGATAGTGTTAGGGTTAGGGTTAGGGTTAGCATCAGCCCTAGGATAGTGTTAGGGTTAGGGTTAGCATCAGCCCTAGGATAGTGTTAGGGTTAGGGTTAGGGTTAGCATCAGGCCTAGGATAGCGTTAGGGTTAGGGTTAGCATCAGCCCTAAAATAGTGTTAGGGTTAGGGTTAGGGTTAGCATCAGCCCTAGGATAGTGTTAGGGTTAGGGTTAGCATCAGCCCTAGGATAGTGTTAGGGTTAGTGTTAGGGTTAGCATCAGGCCTAGGATAGTGTTAGGATTAGGGTTAGCATCAGCCCTAGGATAGTGTTAGGGTTAGGGTTAGGGTTATCAACAGGCCTATGATAGTGGTAGGGTTAGGGTTAGCGTCAGCCCTAGGATAGTGTTAGGGTTAGGGGTAGGGTTAGTATCAGCCCTAGGATAGTGTTAGGGTGAGGGTTAGCATCAGCCCTAGGATAGTGTTAGGGTTAGGGTTAGGGTTAGCATCCGCCCTAGGATAGTGTTAGGGTTAGGGTTAGGGTTAGCATCAGCCCTAGGATAGTGTTAGGGTTAGGGTTAACATAAACCCTAGGATAGTGTTAGGGTTAGGGTTAGGGTTATCATCAGGCCTAGGATAGTGTTAGGGTTAGGGTTAGGGTTAGCATCAGTTCAAGAATAGTGTTAGGGTTAGCGTTAGGGTTAGCATCTGCCTTAGGATAGTGTTATTGTTAGGGTTAGGGTTAGCATCAGCCCAAGGATAGTGTTAGGGTTAGGGTTAGCATCAGCCCTAGAATAGTTTTAGGGTTAGGGTTAGGGTTAGCATCAGGCCCAGGATAGTGTTAGGGTTAGGGTTAGCATCAGTCCTAGGATAGTGTAAGGTTTAGGGTTAGGGTTAGCCTCAGCCCTAGGATAGTGTTAGTGTTAGGGTTAGGGTTAGTATCAGCCCTAGGATAGTGTTAGGGTTAGGGTTAGCATCAGCCCTAGGATAGTGTTAGGGTTAGGGTTAGGGTTAGCATCAGCCCTAGGATAGTGTTAGGGTTAGGGTTAGCATCAGCCCTAGGATAGTGTTAGGGTTAGGGTTAGGGTTAGCATCAGGCCTAGGATAGTGTTAGGGTTAGGGTTAGCATCAGCCCTAGGATAGTGTTAGGGTTAGGGTTAGGGTTAGCATCAGCCCTAGGATAGTGTTAGGGTTAGGGTTAGCATTAGCCCTAGGATAGCGTTAGGGTTAGGGTTAGGGTTAGCATCAGGCCTAGGATAGTGTTAGGATTAGGGTTAGCGTCAGCCCTAGGATAGTGTTAGGGTTAGGGTTAGGGTTATCATCAGGCCTATGATAGTGTTAGGGTTAGGGTTAGCGTCAGCCCTAGGATAGTGTTAGGGTTAGGATTAGGGTTAGTATCAGCCCTAGGATAGTGTTAGGGTTAGGGTTAGCATCAGCCCTAGGATAGTGTTAGGGTTAGGGTTAGGGTTAGCATCAGCCCTAGGATAGTGTTAGTGTTAGGGTTAGCATCAGCCCTAGGATAGTGTTAGGGTTAGGGTTAGGGTTAGCATCCGCCCTAGGATAGTGTTAGGGTTAGGGTTAGGGTTAGCATCAGCCCTAGGATAGTGTTAGGGTTAGGGTTAACATAAACCCTAGGATAGTGTTAGGGTTAGGTTTAGGGTTATCATCAGGCCTAGGATAGTGTTAGGGTTAGGGTTAGGGTTAGCATCAGTTCAAGGATAGTGTTAGGGTTAGCGTTAGGGTTAGCATCTGCCCTAGGATAGTGTTAGGGTTAGGGTTAGGGTTAGCATCAGCCCAAGGATAGTGTTAGGGTTAGGCTTAGCATCAGCCCTAGGATAGTGTTAGGGTTAGGTTTAGGGTTAGCATCAGGCCCTGGATAGTGTTAGGGTTAGGGTTAGGATCAGCCCTAGGATAGTGTTAGGGTTAGGGTTAGGGGTAGAGTCAGCCCTAGGATAGTGTTAGGGTTAGGGTTAGGGTTAGTATCAGCCCTAGGATAGTGTTCGGGTTAGTGTTAGCATCAGACCTAGGATATTGTTAGGGTTAGGGTTAGGGTTAGCATCAGCCTTAGGATAGTGTTAGGGTTAGGGTTAGGGTTAGCATCCGCCCTAGGATAGTGTTAGGGTTAGGATTAGGGTTAGCATCAGCCCTAGGATAGTGTTAGGGTTAGGGTTAACATAAACCCTAGGTTAGTGTTAGGGTTAGGGTTAGGGTTATCATCAGGCCTAGGATAGTGTTAGGGTTAGGGTTAGGGTTAGCATCAGTTCAAGGATAGTGTTAGGGTTAGCGTTAGGGTTAGCATCTTCCCTAGGATAGTGTTAGGGTTAGGGTTAGGGTTAGCATCAGCCCAAGGATAGTGTTAGGGTTAGGGTTAGCATCAGCCCTAGGATAGTGTTAGGGTTAGGGTTAGGGTTAGCATCAGGCCCAGGATAGTGTTAGGGTTAGGGTTAGCATCAGTCCTAGGATAGTGTTAGGGTTAGGGTTAGGGTTAGCCTCAGCCCTAGGATAGTGTTAGTGTTAGGGTTAGGGTTAGTATCAGCCCTAGGATAGTGTTAGGGTTAGGGTTAGCATCAGCCCTGGGATAGTGTTAGTGTTAGGGTTAGGGTTAGCATCAGCCCTAGGATAGTGTTAGGGTTAGGGTTAGCATCAGCCCTAGGATAGTGTTAGGGTTAGGGTTAGGGTTAGCATCAGCCCTAGAATAGTGTTAGGGTTAGGGTTAGCATCAGCCCTAGGATAGTGTTAGGGTTAGGGTTAGGGTTAGCATCAGGCCTAGGATAGTGTTAGGGTTTGGGTTAGCATCAGCCCTAGGATAGTGTTAGGGTTAGGGTTAGGGTTAGCATCAGCCCTAGGATAGTGTTAGGGTTAGGGTTAGCATTAGCCCTAGGATAGTGTTAGGGTTAGGGTTAGGGTTAGCATAAGGCCTAGGATAGTGTTAGGATTAGGGTTAGCATGAGCCCTAGGATAGTGTTAGGGTTAGGGTTAGGGTTATCATCAGGCCTATGATAGTGTTAGGGTTAGGGTTAGCGTCAGCCCTAGGATAGTGTTAGGGTTAGGATTAGGGTTAGTATCAGCCCTAGGATAGTGTTAGGGTTAGGGTTAGCATCAGCCCTAGGATAGTGTTAGGGTTAGGGTTAGGGTTAGCATCAGCCCTAGGATAGTGTTAGTGTTAGGGTTAGCATCAGCCCTAGGATAGTGTTAGGGTTAGGGTTAGGGTTAGCATCCGCCCTAGGATAGTGTTAGGGTTAGGGTTAGGGTTAGCATCAGCCCTAGGATAGTGTTAGGTTTAGGGTTAACATAAAACCTAGGATAGTGTTAGGGTTAGGTTTAGGGTTATCATCAGGCCTAGGATAGTGTTAGGGTTAGGGTTAGGGTTCGCATCTGCCCTAGGATAGTGTTAGGGTTAGGGTTAGGGTTAGCATCAGCCCAAGGATAGTGTTAGGGTTAGGGTTAGCGTCAGCCCTTGGATAGTGTTAGGGTTAGGGTTAGGGTTAGCATCAGGCCCTGGATAGTGTTAGGGTTAGGGTTAGCATCAGCCCTAGGATAGTGTTAGGGTTAGGGTTAGGGTTAGCGTCAGCCCTAGGATAGTGTTAGGGTTAGGGTTAGGGTTAGTATCAGCCCTAGCATAGTGTTCGGGTTAGGGTTAGCATCAGACCTAGGATATTGTTAGGGTTAGGGTTAGGGTTAGCATCAGCCCTAGTATAGTGTTAGTGTTAGGGTTAGGGTTAGCATCAGCCCTTGGAGAGTGTTAGGGTTAGGGTTAGGGTTAGCATCAGCACTAGGATAGTGTTAGTGTTAGGGTTAGCATCAGCCCTAGGATAGTGTTAGGGTTAGGGTTAGGATTAGCATCCGCCCTAGGATAGTGTTAGGGTTAGGGTTAACATAAACCCTAGGAGAGTGTTAGGTTTAGGGTTAGGGTTATCATCAGGCCTAGGATAGTGTTAGGGTTAGGGTTAGGGTTAGCATCAGTTCAAGGATAGTGTTAGGGTTAGCGTTAGGGTTAGCATCAGCCCTAGGATAGTGTTAGGGTTAGGGTTAGGGTTAGCATCAGCCCTAGGATAGTGTTAGGGTTAGGGTTAGCATCAGCCCTAGGATAGTGTTAGGGTTAGGGTTAGGGTTATCATCAGGCCTAGGATAGTGTTAGGGTTAGGGTTAGCTTCAGCCCTAGGATAGCGTTAGGGTTAGGGTTAGGGTTAGCATCAGCCCTAGGATAGTGTTAGGTTTAGGGTTAGCATCAGCCCTAGGATAGTGTTAGGGTTAGGGTTAGGGTTAGCATCAGGCCTAGGATAGTGTTAGGGTTAGGGTTTGCATCAGCCCTAGGATAGTGTTAGGGTTAGGGTTAGGGTAAGCATCAGCCCTAGGATAGTGTTAGGGTTAGGGTTAGCATCAGCCCTAGGATAGTGTTAGGGTTAGGGTTAGGGTTAGCATCAGGCCTAGGATAGCGTTAGGGTTAGGGTTAGCATCAGCCCTAAAATAGTGTTAGGGTTAGGGTTAGGGTTAGCATCAGCCCTAGGATAGTGTTAGGGTTAGGGTTAGCATCAGCCCTAGGATAGTGTTAGGGTTAGTGTTATGGTTAGCATCAGGCCTAGGATAGTGTTAGGATTAGGGTTAGCATCAGCCCTAGGATAGTGTTAGGGTTAGGGTTAGGGTTATCAACAGGCCTATGATAGTGTTAGGGTTAGGGTTAGCGTCAGCCCTAGGATAGTGTTAGGGTTAGGGGTAGGGTTAGTATCAGCCCTAGGATAGTGTTAGGGTGAGGGTTAGCATCAGCCCTAGGATAGTGTTAGGGTTAGGGTTAGGGTTAGCATCCGCCCTAGGATAGTGTTAGGGTTAGGGTTAGGGTTAGGATCAGCCCTAGGATAGTGTTAGGGTTAGGGTTAACATAAACCCTAGGATAGTGTTAGGGTTAGGGTTAGGGTTATCATCAGGCCTATGATAGTGCTAGGGTTAGGGTTAGGGTTAGCATCAGTTCAAGGATAGTGTTAGGGTTAGCGTTAGGGTTAGCATCTGCCTTAGGATAGTGTTAGGGTTAGGGTTAGGGTTAGCATCAGCCCAAGGATAGTGTTAGGGTTAGGGTTAGGGTTAGCATCAGGCCCAGGATAGTGTTAGGGTTAGGCTTAGCATCAGTCCTAGGATAGTGTTAGGTTTAGGGTTAGGGTTAGCCTCAGCCCTAGGATAGTGTTAGTGTTAGGGTTAGGGTTAGTATCAGCCCTAGGATAGTGTTAGGGTTAGGGTTAGCATCAGCCCTAGGATAGTGTTAGTGTTAGGGTTAGGGTTAGCATCAGCCCTAGGATAGTGTTAGGGTTAGGGTTAGCATCAGCCCTAGGATAGTGTTAGGGTTAGGGTTAGGGTTAGCATCAGCCCTAGGATAGTGTTAGGGTTAGGGTTAGCATCAGCCCTAGGATAGTGTTAGGGTTAGGGTTAGGGTTAGCATCAGGCCTAGGATAGTGTTAGGGTTAGGGTTAGCATCAGCCCTAGGATAGTGTTAGGGTTAGGGTTAGGGTTAGCATCAGCCCTAAGATAGTGTTAGGGTTAGGGTTAGCATTAGCCCTAGGATAGTGTTAGGGTTAGGGTTAGGGTTAGCATCAGGCCTAGGATAGTGTTAGGATTAGGGTTAGCATCAGCCCTAGGATAGTGTTAGGGTTAGGGTTAGGGTTATCATCAGGCCTATGATAGTGTTAGGGTTAGGTTTGCGTCAGCCCTAGGATAGTGTTAGGGTTAGGATTAGGGTTAGTATCAGCCCTAGGATAGTGTTAGGGTTAGGGTTAGCATCAGCCCTAGGATAGTGTTAGGGTTAGGGTTAGGGTTAGCATCAGCCCTAGGATAGTGTTAGTGTTAGGGTTAGCATCAGCCCTAGGATAGTGTTAGGGTTAGGGTTAGGGTTAGCATCCGCCCTAGGATAGTGTTAGGGTTAGGGTTAGGGTTAGCATCAGCCCTAGGATAGTGTTAGGGTTAGGGTTAACATAAACCCTAGGATAGTGTTAGGGTTAGGTTTAGGGTTATCATCAGGCCTAGGATAGTGTTAGGGTTAGGGTTAGGGTTAGCATCAGTTCAAGGATAGTGTTAGGGTTAGCGTTAGGGTTAGCATCTGCTCTAGGATAGTGTTAGGGTTAGGGCAGGGTTAGCATCAGCCCAAGGATAGTGTTAGGGTTAGGCTTAGCATCAGCCCTAGGATAGTGTTAGGGTTAGGGTTAGGGTTAGCATCAGGCCCTGGATAGTGTTAGGGTTAGGGTTAGCATCAGCCCTAGGATAGTGTTAGGGTTAGGGTTAGGGTTAGAGTCAGCCCTAGGATAGTGTTAGGGTTAGGGTTAGGGTTAGTATCAGCCCTAGGATAGTGTTCGGGTTAGGGTTAGCATCAGACCTAGGATATTGTTAGGGTTAGGGTTAGGGTTAGCATCAGCCCTAGGATAGTGTTAGGGTTAGGGTTAGCATCAGCCCTAGGATAGTGTTAGGGTTAGGGTTAGGGTTAGCATCCGCCCTAGGATAGTGTTAGGGTTAGGATTAGGGTTAGCATCAGCCCTAGGATAGTGTTAGGGTTAGGGTTAACATAAACCCTAGGATAGTGTTAGGGTTAGGGTTAGGGTTATCATCAGGCCTAGGATAGTGTTAGGGTTAGGGTTAGGGTTAGCATCAGTTCAAGGATAGTGTTAGGGTTAGCGTTAGGGTTAGCATCTGCCCTAGGATAGTGTTAGGGTTAGGGTTAGGGTTAGCATCAGCCCAAGGATAGTGTTAGGGTTAGGGTTAGCATCAGCCCTAGGATAGTGTTAGGGTTAGGGTTAGGGTTAGCATCAGGCCCAGGATAGTGTTAGGGTTAGGGTTAGCATCAGTCCTAGGATAGTGTTAGGGTTAGGGTTAGGGTTAGCCTCAGCCCTAGGATAGTGTTAGTGTTAGGGTTAGGGTTAGTATCAGCCCTAGGATAGTGTTAGGGTTAGGGTTAGCATCAGCCCTAGGATAGTGTTAGTGTTAGGGTTAGGGTTAGCATCAGCCCTAGGATAGTGTTAGGGTTAGGGTTAGCGTCAGCCCTAGGATAGTGTTAGGGTTAGGGTTAGGGTTAGCATCAGCCCTAGAATAGTGTTAGGGTTAGGGTTAGCATCAGCCCTAGGATAGTGTTAGGGTTAGGGTTAGGGTTAGCATCAGGCCTAAGATAGTGTTAGGGTTTGGGTTAGGGTTAGCATCAGCCCAAGGATAGTGTTAGGGTTAGGGTTAGCATCAGCCCTAGGATAGTGTTAGGGTTAGGGTTAGGGTTAGCATCAGCCCTAGGATAGTGTTAGGGTTAGGGTTAGCATTAGCCCTAGGATAGTGTTAGGGTTAGGGTTAGGGTTAGCATCAGGCCTAGGATAGTGTTAGGATTAGGGTTAGCATCAGCCCTAGGATAGTGTTAGGGTTAGGGTTAGGGTTATCATCAGGCCTATGATAGTGTTAGGGTTAGGGTTAGCGTCAGCCCTAGGATAGTGTTAGGGTTAGGATTAGGGTTAGTATCAGCCCTAGGATAGTGTTAGGGTTAGGGTTAGCATCAGCCCTAGGATAGTGTTAGGGTTAGGGTTAGGGTTAGCATCAGCCCTAGGATAGTGTTAGTGTTAGGGTTAGCATCAGCCCTAGGATAGTGTTAGGGTTAGGGTTAGGGTTAGCATCCGCCCTAGGATAGTGTTAGGGTTAGGGTTAGGGTTAGCATCAGCACTAGGATAGTGTTAGGGTTAGGGTTAACATAAACCCTAGGATAGTGTTAGGGTTAGGTTTAGGGTTATCATCAGGCCTAGGATAGTTTTAGGGTTAGGGTTAGGGTTAGCATCTGCCCTAGGATAGTGTTAGGGTTAGGGTTAGGGTTAGGGTTAGCATCAGCCCAAGGATAGTGTTAGGGTTAGGGTTAGCATCAGCCCTAGGATAGTGTTAGGGTTAGGGTTAGGGTTAGCATCAGGCCCTGGATAGTGTTAGGGTTAGGGTTAGCATCAGCCCTAGGATAGTGTTAGGGTTAGGGTTAGGGTTAGCGTCAGCCCTAGGATAGTGTTAGGGTTAGGGTTAGGGTTAGTATCAGCCCTAGCATAGTGTTCGGGTTAGGGTTAGCATCAGACCTAGGATATTGTTAGGGTTAGGGTTAGGGTTAGCATCAGCCCTAGGATAGTGTTAGTGTTAGGGTTAGCATCAGCCCTAGGATAGTGTTAGGGTTAGGGTTAGTGTTAGCATCCGCCCTAGGAGAGTGTTAGGGTTAGGGTTAGGGTTAGCATCAGCCCTAGGATAGTGTTAGGGTTAGGGTTAACATAAACCCTAGGATAGTGTTTGGGTTAGGGTTAGGGTTATCATCAGGCCTAGGATAGTGTTAGGGTTAGGGTTAGCGTTAGCATCAGTTCAAGGATAGTGTTAGGGTTAGCGTTAGGGTTAGCATCTGCCCTAGGATAGTGTTAGGGTTAGGGTTAGGGTTAGCATCAGCCCAAGGATAGTGTTAGGGTTAGGGTTAGCATCAGCCCTAGGATAGTGTTAGGGTTAGGGTTAGGGTTAGCATCAGGCCCAGGATAGTGTTAGGGTTAGGGTTAGCATCAGCCCTAGGATAGTGTTAGGGTTAGGGTTAGGGTTAGCCTCAGCCCTAGGATAGTGTTAGTGTTAGGGTTAGGGTTAGTATCAGCCCTAGGATAGTTTTAGGGTTAGGGTTAGCATCAGCCCTAGGATAGTGTTAGTGTTAGGGTTAGGGTTAGCATCAGCCCTAGGATAGTGTTAGGGTTAGGGTTAGCATCAGCCCTAGGATAGTGTTAGGGTTAGGGTTAGGGTTAGCATCCGCCCTAGGATAGTGTTAGGGTTAGGGTTAGGGTTAGCATCAGCACTAGGATAGTGTTAGGGTTAGGGTTAACATAAACCCTAGGATAGTGTTAGGGTTAGGTTTAGGGTTATCATCAGGCCTAGGATAGTGTTAGGGTTAGGGTTAGGATTAGCATCTGCCCTAGGATAGTGTTAGGGTTAGGGTTAGGGTTAGGGTTAGCATCAGCCCAAGGATAGTGTTAGGGTTAGGGTTAGCATCAGCCCTAGGATAGTGTTAGGGTTAGGGTTAGGGTTAGCATCAGGCCCTGGATAGTGTTAGGGTTAGGGTTAGCATCAGCCCTAGGATAGTGTTAGGGTTAGGGTTAGGGTTAGCGTCAGCCCTAGGATAGTGTTAGGGTTAGGGTTAGGGTTAGTATCAGCCCTAGCATAGTGTTCGGGTTAGGGTTAGCATCAGACCTAGGATATTGTTAGGGTTAGGGTTAGGGTTAGCATCAGCCCTAGGATAGTGTTAGTGTTAGGGTTAGCATCAGCCCTAGGATAGTGTTAGGGTTAGGGTTAGGGTTAGCATCCGCCCTAGGAGAGTGTTAGGGTTAGGGTTAGGGTTAGCATCAGCCCTAGGATAGTGTTAGGGTTAGGGTTAACATAAACCCTAGGATAGTGTTTGGGTTAGGGTTAGGGTTATCATCAGGCCTAGGATAGTGTTAGGGTTAGGGTTAGCGTTAGCATCAGTTCAAGGATAGTGTTAGGGTTAGCGTTAGGGTTAGCATCTGCCCTAGGATAGTGTTAGGGTTAGGGTTAGGGTTAGCATCAGCCCAAGGATAGTGTTAGGGTTAGGGTTAGCATCAGCCCTAGGATAGTGTTAGGGTTAGGGTTAGGGTTAGCATCAGGCCCAGGATAGTGTTAGGGTTAGGGTTAGCATCAGCCCTAGGATAGTGTTAGGGTTAGGGTTAGGGTTAGCCTCAGCCCTAGGATAGTGTTAGTGTTAGGGTTAGGGTTAGTATCAGCCCTAGGATAGTTTTAGGGTTAGGGTTAGCATCAGCCCTAGGATAGTGTTAGTGTTAGGGTTAGGGTTAGCATCAGCCCTAGGATAGTGTTAGGGTTAGGGTTAGCATCAGCCCTAGGATAGTGTTAGGGTTAGGGTTAGGGTTAGCATCAGCCCTAGGATAGTGGTAGGGTTAGGGTTAGCATCAGCCCTAGGATAGTGTTAGGGTTAGGGTTAGGGTTAGCATCAGGCCTAGGATAGTGTTAGGGTTAGGGTTAGCATCAGCCCTAGGATAGTGTTAGGGTTAGGGTTAGGGTTAGCATCAGCCCTAGGATAGTGTTAGGGTTAGGGTTAGCATCAGCCCTAGGATAGTGTTAGGGTTAGGGTTAGGGTTAGCATCAGGCCTAGGATAGTGTTAGGATTAGGGTTAGCATCAGCCCTAGGATAGTGTTAGGGTTAGGGTTAGGGTTATCATCAGGCCTATGATAGTGTTAGGGTTAGGGTTAGCGTCAGCCCTAGGATAGTGTTAGGGTTAGGGTTAGGGTTAGTATCAGCCCTAGGATAGTGTTAGGGTTAGGGTTAGCATCAGCCCTAGGATAGTGTTAGGGTTAGGGTTAGGGTTAGCATCAGCCCTAGGATAGTGTTAGTGTTAGGGTTAGCATCAGCCCTAGGATAGTGTTAGGGTTAGGGTTAGGGTTAGCATCCGCCCTAGGATAGTGTTAGGGTTAGGGTTAGGGTTAGCATCAGCCCTAGGATAGTGTTAGGTTTAGGGTTAACATAAACCCTAGGATAGTGTTAGGGTTAGGTTTAGGGTTATCATCAGGCCTAGGATAGTGTTAGGGTTAGGGTTAGGGTTAGCATCAGTTCAAGGATAGTGTTAGGGTTAGCGTTAGGGTTAGCATCTGCCCTAGGATAGTGTTAGGGTTAGGGTTAGGGTTAGCATCAGCCCAAGGATAGTGTTAGGGTTAGGGTTAGCATCAGCCCTAGGATAGTGTTAGGGTTAGGGTTAGGGTTAGCATCAGGCCCAGGATAGTGTTAGGGTTAGGGTTAGCATCAGTCCTAGGATAGTGTTAGGGTTAGGGTTAGGGTTAGCCTCAGCCCTAGGATAGTGTTAGTGTTAGGGTTAGGGTTAGTATCAGCCGTAGGATAGTGTTAGGGTTAGGGTTAGCATCAGCCCTAGGATAGTGTTAGTGTTAGGGTTAGGGTTAGCATCAGCCCTAGGATAGTGTTAGGGTTAGGGTTAGCATAAGCCCTAGGATAGTGTTAGGGTTAGGGTTAGGGTTAGCATCAGCCCTAGGATAGTGTTAGGGTTAGGGTTAGCATCAGCCCTAGGATAGTGTTAGGGTTAGGGTTAGGGTTAGCATCAGGCCTAGGATAGTGTTAGGGTTAGGGTTATCGTCAGCCCTAGGATAGTGTTAGGGTTAGGGTTAGGGTTAGCATCAGCCCTAGGATAGTGTTAGGGTTAGGGTTAGCATTAGCCCTAGGATAGTGTTAGGGTTAGGGTTAGGGTTAGCATCAGGCCTAGGATAGTGTTAGGATTAGGGTTAGCATCAGCCCTAGGATAGTGTTAGGGTTAGGGTTAGGGTTATCATCAGGCCTATGATAGTGTTAGGGTTAGGGTTAGCGTCAGCCCTAGGATAGTGTTAGGGTTAGGATTAGGGTTAGTATCAGCCCTAGGATAGTGTTAGGGTTAGGGTTACCATCAGCCCTAGGATAGTGTTAGGGTTAGGGTTAGGGTTAGCATCAGCCCTAGGATAGTGTTAGTGTTAGGGTTAGCATCAGCCCTAGGATAGTGTTAGGGTTAGGGTTAGGGTTAGCATCCGCCCTAGGATAGTGTTAGGGTTAGGGTTAGGGTTAGCATCAGCCCTAGGATAGTGTTAGGGTTAGGGTTAACATAAACCCTAGGATAGTGTTAGGGTTAGGTTTAGGGTTATCATCAGGCCTAGGATAGTGTTAGGGTTAGGGTTAGGGTTAGCATCAGTTCAAGGATAGTGTTAGGGTTAGCGTTAGGGTTAGCATCTGCCCTAGGATAGTGTTAGGGTTAGGGTTAGGGTTAGCATCTGCCCAAGGATAGTGTTAGGGTTAGGGTTAGCATCAGCCCTAGGATAGTGTTAGGGTTAGGGTTAGGGTTAGCATCAGGCCCTGGATAGTGTTAGGGTTAGGGTTAGCATCAGCCCTAGGATAGTGTTAGGGTTAGGGTTAGGGTTAGCGTCAGCCCTAGGATAGTGTTAGTGTTAGGGTTAGGGTTAGTATCAGCCCTAGGATAGTGTTCGGGTTAGGGTTAGCATCAGACCTAGGATATTGTTAGGGTTAGGGTTAGGGTTAGCATCAGCCCTAGGATAGTGTTAGTGTTAGGGTTAGCATCAGCCCTAGGATAGTGTTAGGGTTAGGGTTATGGTTAGCATCAGCCCTAGGATAGTGTTAGGGTTAGGGTTAGGGTTAGCATCAGCCCTAGGATAGTGTTAGGGTTAGGGTTAACATAAACCCTAGGATAGTGTTAGGCTTAGGGTTAGGGTTAGCATCAGGCCTAGGATAGTGTAAGGGTTAGGGTTAGGGTTAGCATCAGTTCAAGGATAGTGTTAGGGTTAGCGTTAGGGTTAGCATCTGCCCTAGGATAGTGTTAGGGTTAGGGTTAGGGTTAGCATCAGCCCAAGGATAGTGTTAGGGTTAGGGTTAGCATCAGCCCTAGGATAGTGTTAGGGTTAGGGTTAGGGTTAGCATCAGGCCCAGGATAGTGTTAGGGTTAGGGTTAGCATCAGCCCTAGGATAGTGTTAGGGTTAGGGTTAGGGTTAGCCTCAGCCCTAGGATAGTGTTAGTGTTAGGGTTAGGGTTAGTATCAGCCCTAGGATAGTGTTAGGGTTAGGGTTAGCATCAGCCCTAGGATAGTGTTAGTGTTAGGGTTAGGGTTAGCATCAGCCCTAGGATAGTGTTAGGGTTAGGGTTAGCATCAGCCCTAGGATAGTGTTAGGGTTAGGGTTAAGGTTAGCATCAGCCCTAGGATAGTGTTAGGGTTAGGGTTATCATCAGCCCTAGGATAGTGTTAGGGTTAGGGTTAGGGTTAGCATCAGGCCTAGGATAGTGTTAGTTTTAGGGTTAGCATCAGCCCTAGGATAGTGTTAGGGTTAGGGTTAGGGTTAGCATCAGCCCTAGGATAGTGTTAGGGTTAGGGTTAGCATTAGCCCTAGGATAGTGTTAGGGTTAGGGTCAGGGTTAGCATCAGGCCTAGGATAGTGTTAGGATTAGGGTTAGCATCAGCCCTAGGATAGTGTTAGGGTTAGGCTTAGGGTTATCATCAGGCCTATGATAGTGTTAGGGTTAGGGTTAGCGTCAGCCCTAGGATAGTGTTAGGGTTAGGGTTAGGGTTAGTATCAGCCCTAGGATAGTGTTAGTGTTAGGGTTAGCATCAGCCCTAGGATAGTGTTAGGGTTAGGGTTATCGTCAGCCCTAGGATAGTGTTAGGGTTAGGGTTAGGGTTAGCATCAGCCCTAGGATAGTGTTAGGGTTAGGGTTAGCATTAGCCCTAGGATAGTGTTAGGGTTAGGGTTAGGGTTAGCATCAGGCCTAGGATAGTGTTAGGATTAGGGTTAGCATCAGCCCTAGGATAGTGTTAGGGTTAGGGTTAGGGTTATCATCAGGCCTATGATAGTGTTAGGGTTAGGGTTAGCGTCAGCCCTAGGATAGTGTTAGGGTTAGGATTAGGGTTAGTATCAGCCCTAGGATAGTGTTAGGGTTAGGGTTACCATCAGCCCTAGGATAGTGTTAGGGTTAGGGTTAGGGTTAGCATCAGCCCTAGGATAGTGTTAGTGTTAGGGTTAGCATCAGCCCTAGGACAGTGTTAGGGTTAGGGTTAGGGTTAGCATCCGCCCTAGGATAGTGTTAGGGTTAGGGTTAGGGTTAGCATCAGCCCTAGGATAGTGTTAGGGTTAGGGTTAACATAAACCCTAGGATAGTGTTAGGGTTAGGTTTAGGGTTATCATCAGGCCTAGGATAGTGTTAGGGTTAGGGTTAGGGTTAGCATCAGTTCAAGGATAGTGTTAGGGTTAGCGTTAGGGTTAGCATCTGCCCTAGGATAGTGTTAGGGTTAGGGTTAGGGTTAGCATCTGCCCAAGGATAGTGTTAGGGTTAGGGTTAGCATCAGCCCTAGGATAGTGTTAGGGTTAGGGTTAGGGTTAGCATCAGGCCCTGGATAGTGTTAGGGTTAGGGTTAGCATCAGCCCTAGGATAGTGTTAGGGTTAGGGTTAGGGTTAGCGTCAGCCCTAGGATAGTGTTAGTGTTAGGGTTAGGGTTAGTATCAGCCCTAGGATAGTGTTCGGGTTAGGGTTAGCATCAGACCTAGGATATTGTTAGGGTTAGGGTTAGGGTTAGCATCAGCCCTAGGATAGTGTTAGTGTTAGGGTTAGCATCAGCCCTAGGATAGTGTTAGGGTTAGGGTTAGGGTTAGCATCAGCCCTAGGATAGTGTTAGGGTTAGGGTTAGGGTTAGCATCAGCCCTAGGATAGTGTTAGGGTTAGGGTTAACATAAACCCTAGGATAGTGTTAGGGTTAGGGTTAGGGTTAGCATCAGGCCTAGGATAGTGTAAGGGTTAGGGTTAGGGTTAGCATCAGTTCAAGGATAGTGTTAGGGTTAGCGTTAGGGTTAGCATCTGCCCTAGGATAGTGTTAGGGTTAGGGTTAGGGTTAGCATCAGCCCAAGGATAGTGTTAGGGTTAGGGTTAGCATCAGCCCTAGGATAGTGTTAGGGTTAGGGTTAGGGTTAGCATCAGGCCCAGGATAGTGTTAGGGTTAGCGTTAGCATCAGCCCTAGGATAGTGTTAGGGTTAGGGTTAGGGTTAGCCTCAGCCCTAGGATAGTGTTAGTGTTAGGGTTAGGGTTAGTATCAGCCCTAGGATAGTGTTAGGGTTAGGGTTAGCATCAGCCCTAGGATAGTGTTAGTGTTAGGGTTAGGGTTAGCATCAGCCCTAGGATAGTGTTAGGGTTAGGGTTAGCATCAGCCCTAGGATAGTGTTAGGGTTAGGGTTAAGGTTAGCATCAGCCCTAGGATAGTGTTAGGGTTAGGGTTATCATCAGCCCTAGGATAGTGTTAGGGTTAGGGTTAGGGTTAGCATCAGGCCTAGGATAGTGTTAGTTTTAGGGTTAGCATCAGCCCTAGGATAGTGTTAGGGTTAGGGTTAGGGTTAGCATCAGCCCTAGGATAGTGTTAGGGTTAGGGTTAGCATTAGCCCTAGGATAGTGTTAGGGTTAGGGTTAGGGTTAGCATCAGGCCTAGGATAGTGTTAGGATTAGGGTTAGCATCAGCCCTAGGATAGTGTTAGGGTTAGGGTTAGGGTTATCATCAGGCCTATGATAGTGTTAGGGTTAGGGTTAGCGTCAGCCCTAGGATAGTGTTAGGGTTAGGGTTAGGGTTAGTATCAGCCCTAGGATAGTGTTAGTGTTAGGGTTAGCATCAGCCCTAGGATAGTGTTAGGGTTAGGGTTAGGGTTAGCATCCGCCCTAGGATAGTGTTAGGGTTAGGGTTAGGGTTAGCATCAGCCCTAGGATAGTGTTAGGGTTAGGGTTAACATAAACCCTAGGATAGTGTTAGGGTTAGGGTTAGGGTTATCATCAGGCCTAGGATAGTGTTAGGGTTAGGGTTAGGGTTAGCATCAGTTCAAGGATAGTGTTAGGGTTAGCGTTATGGTTAGCATCTGCCCTAGGATAGTGTTAGGGTTAGGGTTAGGGTTAGCATCAGCCCAAGGATAGTGTTAGGGTTAGGGTTAGCATCAGCCCTAGTATAGTGTTAGGGTTAGGGTTAGGGTTAGCATCAGGCCCTGGATAGTGTTAGGGTTAGGGTTAGCATCAGCCCTAGGATAGTGTTAGGGTTAGGGTTAGGGTTAGCGTCAGCC
Source organism: Lemur catta (assembly GCF_020740605.2). Classification (NCBI taxonomy): domain Eukaryota; kingdom Metazoa; phylum Chordata; class Mammalia; order Primates; family Lemuridae; genus Lemur; species Lemur catta. The sequence continues at coordinate 1,320,460 of NW_025423851.1, read as the reverse complement.
CTAGGATAGTGTTAGGGTTAGGGTTAGGGTTAGTATCAGCCCTAGGATAGTGTTAGGGTTAGGGTTAGGGTTAGCATCAGCCCTAGGATAGTGTTAGGGTTAGGGTTAGCCTCAGCCCTAGGAGAGTGTTAGGGTTAGGGATAGGGTTAGCATCAGGCCTAGGATAGTCTTAGGGTTAGGGTTAGGGTTAGCATAAGCCCTAGGATAGTGTTAGGGTTAGGGTTAGCATCAGGCCTAGGATAGTGTTAGGGTTAGGGTTAGCATCAGCCCTAGGATAGTGTTAGGGTTAGGGTTAGGGTTAGCATCAGCCCTAGGATAGTGTTAAAGTTATGGTTAGATTTAGCATCAGCCCTAGGATAGTGTTAGGGTAAGGGTTAGGGTTAGCATCAGGCCTAGGATAGTGTTAGGGTTACGGTTAGAATCAGCCCTAGGATAGCGTTAGGGTTAGGGTTAAGTTTAGCATCAGCCCTAGGATAGTGTTAGGGTTAGGGTTAGGGTTAGCATCAGCCCTAGGATAGTGTTAGGGTTAGGGTTAGCATCAGCCCTAGGATACTGTTAGGGTTAGGGTTAGGGTTATCATCAGGCCTAGGATAGTGTTAGGGTTAGGGTTAGAATCAGCCCTAGGATAGTGTTAGGGTTAGGGTTAGGGTTAGCATCAGCCCTAGGATAGTGTTAGGGTTAGGGTTAGCATCAGCCCTAGGATAGTGTTATCGTTAGGGTTAGGGTTAGCATCAGCCCTAGGATAGTGTTAGGGTTAGGGTTAGCATCAGCCCTAGGATAGTGTTAGGGTTAGGGTTAGGGGTAGGATCAGGCCTAGGATAGTGTTAGGATTAGGGTTAGCATCAGCCGTAGGATAGTGTTAGGGTTAGGGTTAGGGTTATCATCAGGCCTATGATAGTGTTAGTGTTAGGGTTAGCATCAGCCCTAGGATAGTGTTAGGGTTAGGGTTAGGGTTAGTATCAGCCCTAGGATATTGTTAGGGTTAGGGTTAGCATCAGCCCTAGGATAGTGTTAGGGTTAGGGTTAGGGTTAGCATCAGCCCTAGGATAGTGTTAGGGTTAGGGTTAGCATCAGGCCTAGGATAGTGTTAGGATTAGGGTTAGCATCAGCCCTAGGATAGTGTTAGGGTTAGGGTTAGGGTTATCATCAGGCCTATGATAGTGTTAGGGTTAGGGTTAGCGTCAGCCCTAGGATAGTGTTAGGGTTAGGGTTTGGGTTAGTATCAGCCCTAGGATAGTGTTAGGGTTAGGGTTAGCATCAGCCCTAGGATAGTGTTACGGTTAGGGTTAGGGTTAGCATCAGGCCTAGGATAGTGTTAGGGTTAGGGTTAGCATCAGCCCTAGGATAGTGTTAGGGTTAGGGTTAGGGTTAGCATCAGCCCTAGGATAGTGTTAGGGTTAGGGTTAGCATCAGCCCTAGGATAGTGTTAGGGTTAGGGTTAGGGTTAGCATCAGCCCTAGGATAGTGTTAGTGTTAGGGTCAGCATCAGCCCTAGGATAGTGTTAGGGTTAGGGTTAGGGTTAGCATCCGCCCTAGGATAGTGTTAGGGTTAGGGTTAGGGTTAGCATCAGCCCTAGGATAGTGTTAGGGTTAGGGTTAACATAAACCCTAGGATAGTGTTAGGGTTAGGGTTAGGGTTATCATCAGGCCAAGGATAGTGTTAGGGTTAGGGTTAGGGTTAGCATCAGTTCAAGGATAGTGTTAGGGTTAGCGTTAGGGTTAGCATCTGCCCTAGGATAGTGTTAGGGTTAGGGTTAGGGTTAGCATAAGCCCAAGGATAGTGTTAGGGTTAGGGTTAGCATCAGCCCTAGGATAGTGTTAGGGTTAGGGTTAGGGTTAGCATCAGGCCCAGGATAGTGTTAGGGTTAGGGTTAGCATCAGCCCTAGGATAGTGTTAGGGTTAGGGTTAGGGTTAGCATCAGCCCTAGGATAGTGTTAGGGTTAGGGTTAGCATCAACCCTAGGATAGTGTTTGGGTTAGGGTTAGGGTTAGCATCAGCCCTAGGATAGTGTTAGGGATAGGGTTACCCTCAGCCCTAGGAGAGTGTTAGGGTTAGGGATAGGGTTAGCATCAGGCCTAGGATAGTGTTAGGGTTAGGGTTAGGGTTAGCATCAGCCCTAGGATAGTGTTAGGGTTAGGGTTAGCATCAGGCCTAGGATAGTGTTAGGGTTAGGGTTAGCATCAGACCTAGGATAGTGTTAGGGTTAGGGTTACGGTTAGCATCAGCCCTAGGATAGTGTTAAAGTTATGGTTAGATTTAGCATCAGCCCTAGGATAGTGTTAGGGTAAGGGTTAGGGTTATCATCAGGCCTATGATAGTGTTAGGGTTAGGGTTAGCGTCAGCCCTAGGATAGTGTTAGGGTTAGGGTTAGGGTTAGTATCAGCCCTAGGATAGTGTTAGGGTTAGGGTTAGCATCAGCCCTAGGATAGTGTTAGGGTTAGGTTTAGGGTTATCATCAGGCCTAGGATAGTGTTAGGGTTAGGGTTAACATAAACCCTAGGATAGTGTTAGGGTTAGGTTTAGGGTTATCATCAGGCCTAGGATAGTGTTAGGGTTAGGGTTAGGGTTAGCATCATTTCAAGGATAGTGTTAGGGTTAGCGTTAGGGTTAGCATCTGCCCTAGGATAGTGTTAGGGTTAGGGTTAGGGTTAGCATCAGCCCAAGGATAGTGTTAGGGTTAGGGTTAGCATCAGCCCTAGGATAGTGTTAGGGTTAGGGTTAGGGTTAGCATCAGGCCCTGGATAGTGTTAGGGTTAGGGTTAGCGTCAGCCCTAGGATAGTGTTAGGGTTAGGGTTAGGGTTAGTATCAGCCCTAGGATAGTGTTCGGGTTAGGGTTAGCATCAGACCTAGGATATTGTTAGGGTTAGGGTTAGGGTTAGCATCAGCCCTAGGATAGTGTTAGTGTTAGGCTTAGCATCAGCCCTAGGATAGTGTTAGGGTTAGGGTTAGGGTTAGCATCCGCCCTAGGATAGTGTTAGGGTTAGGGTTAGGCTTAGCATCAGCCCTAGGATAGTGTTAGGGTTAGGGTTAACATAAACCCTAGGATAGTGTTAGGGTTAGGGTTAGGGTTATCATCAGGCCTAGGATAGTGTTAGGGTTAGGGTTAGGGTTAGCACCAGTTCAAGGATAGTGTTAGGGTTAGCGTTAGGGTTAGCATCTGCCCTAGGATAGTGTTAGGGTTAGGGTTAGGGTTAGCATAAGCCCAAGGATAGTGTTAGGGTTAGGGTTAGCATCAGCCCTAGGATAGTGTTAGGGTTAGGGTTAGGGTTAGCATCAGGCCCAGGATAGTGTTAGGGTTAGGGTTAGCATCAGCCCTAGGATAGTGTTAGGGTTAGGGTTAGGGTTAGCATCAGCCCTAGGATAGTGTTAGGGTTAGGGTTAGCATCAACCCTAGGATAGTGTTTGGGTTAGGGTTAGGGTTAGCATCAGCCCTAGGATAGTGTTAGGGTTAGGGTTAGCCTCAGCCCTAGGAGAGTGTTAGGGTTAGGGATAGGGTTAGCATCAGGCCTAGGATAGTGTTAGGGTTAGGGTTAGGGTTAGCAGCAGCCCTAGGATAGTGTTAGGTTTAGGGTTAGCATCAGGCCTAGGATAGTGTTAGGGTTAGGGTTAGCATTAGCCCTAGGATAGTGTTAGGGTTAGGGTTAGGGTTAGCATCAGCCCTAGGATAGTGTTAAAGTTATGGTTAGATTTAGCATCAGCCCTAGGATAGTGTTAGGGTAAGGGTTAGGGTTAGCATCAGGCCAGGGATAGTGTTAGGGTTACGGTTAGAATCAGCCCTAGGATAGCGTTAGGGTTAGGGTTAAGTTTAGCATCAGCCCTAGGATAGTGTTAGGGTTAGGGTTAGGGTTAGCATCAGCCCTAGGATAGTGTTAGGGTTAGGGTTAGCATCAGCCCTAGGATAGTGTTAGGGTTAGGGTTAGGGTTATCATCAGGCCTAGGATAGTGTTAGGGTTAGGGTTAGCATCAGCCCTAGGATAGTGTTAGGGTTAGGGTTAGGGTTAGCATCAGCCCTAGGATAGTGTTAGGGTTAGGGTTAGGGTTAGCATCAGCCCTAGGATAGTGTTAGGGTTAGGGTTAGCATCAGCCCTAGGATAGTGTTAGGGTTAGGGTTATTGGTAGGATCAGGCCTAGGATAGTGTTAGGATTAGGGTTAGCATCAGCCCTAGGATAGTGTTAGGGTTAGGGTTAGGGTTATCATCAGGCCTATGATAGTGTTAGTGTTAGGGTTAGCATCAGCCCTAGGATAGTGTTAGGGTTAGGGTTAGGGTTAGTATCAGCCCTAGGATAGTGTTAGGGTTAGGGTTAGCATCAGCCCTAGGATAGTGTTAGTGTTAGGGTTAGCATCAGCCCTAGGATAGTGTTAGGGTTAGGGTTAGGGTTAGCATCCGCCCTAGGATAGTGTTAGGGTTAGGGTTAGGGTTAGCATCAGCCCTAGGATAGTGTTAGGGTTAGGGTTAACATAAACCCTAGGATAGTGTTAGGGTTAGGGTTAGCGTTAGCATCAGGCCTAGGATAGTGTTAGTGTTAGGGTTAGCATCAGCCCTAGGATAGTGTTAGGGTTAGGGTTAGGGTTAGCATCCGCCCTAGGATAGTGTTAGGGTTAGGGTTAGGGTTAGCATCAGCCCTAGTATAGTGTTAGGGTTAGGGTTAACATAAACCCTAGGATAGTGTTAGGGTTAGGGTTAGGGTTATCATCAGGCCCAGGATAGTGTTAGGGTTAGGGTTAGGGTTAGCATCAGTTCAAGGATAGTGTTAGGGTTAGCGTTAGGGTTAGCATCTGCCCTAGGATAGTGTTAGGGTTAGGGTTAGGGTTAGCATCAGCCCAAGGATAGTGTTAGGGTTAGGGTTAGCATCAGCCCTAGGATAGTGTTAGGGTTAGGGTTAGGGTTAGCATTAGGCCTGGGATAGTGTTAGGGTTAGGGTTAGCATCAGCCCTAGGATAGTGTTAGGGTTAGGCTTAGCGTTAGCATCAGCCCTAGGATAATGTTAGGGTTAGGGTTAGCATCAACCCTAGAATAGTGTTTGGGTTAGGGTTAGGGTTAGCATCAGCCCTAGGATAGTGTTAGGGTTAGGGTTAGCCTCAGCCCTAGGAGACTGTTAGGGTTAGGGATAGGGTTAGCATCAGGCCTAGGATAGTGTTAGGGTTAGGGTTAGGGTTAGCATCAGGCCTAGGATAGTGTTAGGGTTAGGGTTAGCATAAGCCCTAGGATAGTGTTAGGGTTAGGGTTAGGGTTAGCATCAGCCCTAGGATAGTGTTAGGGTTAGGGTTAGCATCAGCCCTAGGATAGTTTTAGGGTTAGGGTTAGCATCAGGCCTAGGATAGTGTTAGGGTTAGGGTTAGCATCAGCCCTAGGATAGTGTTAGGGTTAGGGTTAGGGTTAGCATCAGCCCTAGGATAGTGTTAGTGTTATGGTTAGCATCAGCCCTAGGATAGTGTTAGGGTTAGGGTTAGGGTTAGCATCAGCCCTAGGGTAGTGTTAGGGTTAGGGTTAGGGTTAGCATCAGCCCTAGGATAGTGTTAGGGTTAGGGTTAACATAAACCCTAGGATAGTGTTAGGGTTAGGGTTAGGGTTATCATCAGGCCTAGGATAGTGTTAGGGTTAGGGTTAGGGTTAGCATTAGTTCAAGGATCGTGTTAGGGTTAGCGTTAGGGTTAGCATCAGCCCAAGGATAGTGTTAGGGTTAGGGTTAGGGTTAGCATCAGCCCTAGGATAGTGTTAGGGTTAGGGTTAGCATCAGCCCTAGGATAGTGTTAGGGTTAGGGTTAACATAAACCCTAGGATAGTGTTAGGGTTAGGGTTAGGGTTATCATCAGGCCTAGGATAGTGTTAGGGTTAGGGTTAGGGTTAGCATCAGTTCAAGGATAGTTTTAGGGTTAGCGTTAGGGTTAGCATCAGCCCTAGGATAGTGTTACGGTTAGGGTTAGGGTTAGCATCAGCCCTAGGATAGTGTTAAGGTTAGGGTTAGGGTTATTATCAGGCCTAGGATAGTGTGAGGGCTAGGGTTAGCATCAGACTTTGGATAGTGTTAGGGTTAGGGTTAGGGTTAGCATCAGACCTAGGATATTGTTAGGGTTAGGGTTAGGGTTAGCATCAGCCCTAGGATAGTGTTAGTGTTAGGGTTAGCATCAGCCCTAGGATAGTGTTAGGGTTAGGGTTAGGGTTAGCATCAGCCCTAGGATAGTGTTAGGGTTAGGGTTAGGGTTAGCATCAGCCCTAGGATAGTGTTAGGGTTAGGGTTAACATAAACCCTAGGATAGTGTTAGGGTTAGGGTTAGGGTTAGCATCAGGCCTAGGATAGTGTAAGGGTTAGGGTTAGGGTTAGCATCAGTTCAAGGATAGTGTTAGGGTTAGCGTTAGGGTTAGCATCTGCCCTAGGATAGTGTTAGGGTTAGGGTTAGGGTTAGCATCAGCCCAAGGATAGTGTTAGGGTTAGGGTTAGCATCAGCCCTAGGATAGTGTTAGGGTTAGGGTTAGGGTTAGCATCAGGCCCAGGATAGTGTTAGGGTTAGCGTTAGCATCAGCCCTAGGATAGTGTTAGGGTTAGGGTTAGGGTTAGCCTCAGCCCTAGGATAGTGTTAGTGTTAGGGTTAGGGTTAGTATCAGCCCTAGGATAGTGTTAGGGTTAGGGTTAGCATCAGCCCTAGGATAGTGTTAGTGTTAGGGTTAGGGTTAGCATCACCCCTAGGATAGTGTTAGGGTTAGGGTTAGCATCAGCCCTAGGATAGTGTTAGGGTTAGGGTTAAGGTTAGCATCAGCCCTAGGATAGTGTTAGGGTTAGGGTTATCATCAGCCCTAGGATAGTGTTAGGGTTAGGGTTAGGGTTAGCATCAGGCCTAGGATAGTGTTAGTTTTAGGGTTAGCATCAGCCCTAGGATAGTGTTAGGGTTAGGGTTAGGGTTAGCATCAGCCCTAGGATAGTGTTAGGGTTAGGGTTAGCATTAGCCCTAGGATAGTGTTAGGGTTAGGGTTAGGGTTAGCATCAGGCCTAGGATAGTGTTAGGATTAGGGTTAGCATCAGCCCTAGGATAGTGTTAGGGTTAGGGTTAGGGTTATCATCAGGCCTATGATAGTGTTAGGGTTAGGGTTAGCGTCAGCCCTAGGATAGTGTTAGGGTTAGGGTTAGGGTTAGTATCAGCCCTAGGATAGTGTTAGTGTTAGGGTTAGCATCAGCCCTAGGATAGTGTTAGGGTTAGGGTTAGGGTTAGCATCCGCCCTAGGATAGTGTTAGGGTTAGGGTTAGGGTTAGCATCAGCCCTAGGATAGTGTTAGGGTTAGGGTTAACATAAACCCTAGGATAGTGTTAGGGTTAGGGTTAGGGTTATCATCAGGCCTAGGATAGTGTTAGGGTTAGGGTTAGGGTTAGCATCAGTTCAAGGATAGTGTTAGGGTTAGCGTTATGGTTAGCATCTGCCCTAGGATAGTGTTAGGGTTAGGGTTAGGGTTAGCATCAGCCCAAGGATAGTGTTAGGGTTAGGGTTAGCATCAGCCCTAGTATAGTGTTAGGGTTAGGGTTAGGGTTAGCATCAGGCCCTGGATAGTGTTAGGGTTAGGGTTAGCATCAGCCCTAGGATAGTGTTAGGGTTAGGGTTAGGGTTAGCGTCAGCCCTAGGATAGTGTTAGGGTTAGGGTTAGGGTTAGTATCAGCCCTAGGATAGTGTTAGGGTTAGGGTTAGGGTTAGCATCAGCCCTAGGATAGTGTTAGGGTTAGGGTTAGCCTCAGCCCTAGGAGAGTGTTAGGGTTAGGGATAGGGTTAGCATCAGGCCTAGGATAGTCTTAGGGTTAGGGTTAGGGTTAGCATCAGCCCTAGGATAGTGTTAGGGTTAGGGTTAGCATCAGGCCTAGGATAGTGTTAGGGTTAGGGTTAGCATCAGCCCTAGGATAGTGTTAGGGTTAGGGTTAGGGTTAGCATCAGCCCTAGGATAGTGTTAAAGTTATGGTTAGATTTAGCATCAGCCCTAGGATAGTGTTAGGGTAAGGGTTAGGGTTAGCATCAGGCCTAGGATAGTGTTAGGGTTACGGTTAGAATCAGCCCTAGGATAGCGTTAGGGTTAGGGTTAAGTTTAGCATCAGCCCTAGGATAGTGTTAGGGTTAGGGTTAGGGTTAGCATCAGCCCTAGGATAGTGTTAGGGTTAGGGTTAGCATCAGCCCTAGGATACTGTTAGGGTTAGGGTTAGGGTTATCATCAGGCCTAGGATAGTGTTAGGGTTAGGGTTAGAATCAGCCCTAGGATAGTGTTAGGGTTAGGGTTAGGGTTAGCATCAGCCCTAGGATAGTGTTAGGGTTAGGGTTAGCATCAGCCCTAGGATAGTGTTATCGTTAGGGTTAGGGTTAGCATCAGCCCTAGGATAGTGTTAGGGTTAGGGTTAGCATCAGCCCTAGGATAGTGTTAGGGTTAGGGTTAGGGGTAGGATCAGGCCTAGGATAGTGTTAGGATTAGGGTTAGCATCAGCCGTAGGATAGTGTTAGGGTTAGGGTTAGGGTTATCATCAGGCCTATGATAGTGTTAGTGTTAGGGTTAGCATCAGCCCTAGGATAGTGTTAGGGTTAGGGTTAGGGTTAGTATCAGCCCTAGGATATTGTTAGGGTTAGGGTTAGCATCAGCCCTAGGATAGTGTTAGGGTTAGGGTTAGGGTTAGCATCAGCCCTAGGATAGTGTTAGGGTTAGGGTTAGCATCAGGCCTAGGATAGTGTTAGGATTAGGGTTAGCATCAGCCCTAGGATAGTGTTAGGGTTAGGGTTAGGGTTATCATCAGGCCTATGATAGTGTTAGGGTTAGGGTTAGCGTCAGCCCTAGGATAGTGTTAGGGTTAGGGTTTGGGTTAGTATCAGCCCTAGGATAGTGTTAGGGTTAGGGTTAGCATCAGCCCTAGGATAGTGTTACGGTTAGGGTTAGGGTTAGCATCAGGCCTAGGATAGTGTTAGGGTTAGGGTTAGCATCAGCCCTAGGATAGTGTTAGGGTTAGGGTTAGGGTTAGCATCAGCCCTAGGATAGTGTTAGGGTTAGGGTTAGCATCAGCCCTAGGATAGTGTTAGGGTTAGGGTTAGGGTTAGCATCAGCCCTAGGATAGTGTTAGTGTTAGGGTCAGCATCAGCCCTAGGATAGTGTTAGGGTTAGGGTTAGGGTTAGCATCCGCCCTAGGATAGTGTTAGGGTTAGGGTTAGGGTTAGCATCAGCCCTAGGATAGTGTTAGGGTTAGGGTTAACATAAACCCTAGGATAGTGTTAGGGTTAGGGTTAGGGTTATCATCAGGCCAAGGATAGTGTTAGGGTTAGGGTTAGGGTTAGCATCAGTTCAAGGATAGTGTTAGGGTTAGCGTTAGGGTTAGCATCTGCCCTAGGATAGTGTTAGGGTTAGGGTTAGGGTTAGCATAAGCCCAAGGATAGTGTTAGGGTTAGGGTTAGCATCAGCCCTAGGATAGTGTTAGGGTTAGGGTTAGGGTTAGCATCAGGCCCAGGATAGTGTTAGGGTTAGGGTTAGCATCAGCCCTAGGATAGTGTTAGGGTTAGGGTTAGGGTTAGCATCAGCCCTAGGATAGTGTTAGGGTTAGGGTTAGCATCAACCCTAGGATAGTGTTTGGGTTAGGGTTAGGGTTAGCATCAGCCCTAGGATAGTGTTAGGGATAGGGTTACCCTCAGCCCTAGGAGAGTGTTAGGGTTAGGGATAGGGTTAGCATCAGGCCTAGGATAGTGTTAGGGTTAGGGTTAGGGTTAGCATCAGCCCTAGGATAGTGTTAGGGTTAGGGTTAGCATCAGGCCTAGGATAGTGTTAGGGTTAGGGTTAGCATCAGACCTAGGATAGTGTTAGGGTTAGGGTTACGGTTAGCATCAGCCCTAGGATAGTGTTAAAGTTATGGTTAGATTTAGCATCAGCCCTAGGATAGTGTTAGGGTAAGGGTTAGGGTTATCATCAGGCCTATGATAGTGTTAGGGTTAGGGTTAGCGTCAGCCCTAGGATAGTGTTAGGGTTAGGGTTAGGGTTAGTATCAGCCCTAGGATAGTGTTAGGGTTAGGGTTAGCATCAGCCCTAGGATAGTGTTAGGGTTAGGTTTAGGGTTATCATCAGGCCTAGGATAGTGTTAGGGTTAGGGTTAACATAAACCCTAGGATAGTGTTAGGGTTAGGTTTAGGGTTATCATCAGGCCTAGGATAGTGTTAGGGTTAGGGTTAGGGTTAGCATCATTTCAAGGATAGTGTTAGGGTTAGCGTTAGGGTTAGCATCTGCCCTAGGATAGTGTTAGGGTTAGGGTTAGGGTTAGCATCAGCCCAAGGATAGTGTTAGGGTTAGGGTTAGCATCAGCCCTAGGATAGTGTTAGGGTTAGGGTTAGGGTTAGCATCAGGCCCTGGATAGTGTTAGGGTTAGGGTTAGCGTCAGCCCTAGGATAGTGTTAGGGTTAGGGTTAGGGTTAGTATCAGCCCTAGGATAGTGTTCGGGTTAGGGTTAGCATCAGACCTAGGATATTGTTAGGGTTAGGGTTAGGGTTAGCATCAGCCCTAGGATAGTGTTAGTGTTAGGCTTAGCATCAGCCCTAGGATAGTGTTAGGGTTAGGGTTAGGGTTAGCATCCGCCCTAGGATAGTGTTAGGGTTAGGGTTAGGCTTAGCATCAGCCCTAGGATAGTGTTAGGGTTAGGGTTAACATAAACCCTAGGATAGTGTTAGGGTTAGGGTTAGGGTTATCATCAGGCCTAGGATAGTGTTAGGGTTAGGGTTAGGGTTAGCACCAGTTCAAGGATAGTGTTAGGGTTAGCGTTAGGGTTAGCATCTGCCCTAGGATAGTGTTAGGGTTAGGGTTAGGGTTAGCATAAGCCCAAGGATAGTGTTAGGGTTAGGGTTAGCATCAGCCCTAGGATAGTGTTAGGGTTAGGGTTAGGGTTAGCATCAGGCCCAGGATAGTGTTAGGGTTAGGGTTAGCATCAGCCCTAGGATAGTGTTAGGGTTAGGGTTAGGGTTAGCATCAGCCCTAGGATAGTGTTAGGGTTAGGGTTAGCATCAACCCTAGGATAGTGTTTGGGTTAGGGTTAGGGTTAGCATCAGCCCTAGGATAGTGTTAGGGTTAGGGTTAGCCTCAGCCCTAGGAGAGTGTTAGGGTTAGGGATAGGGTTAGCATCAGGCCTAGGATAGTGTTAGGGTTAGGGTTAGGGTTAGCAGCAGCCCTAGGATAGTGTTAGGTTTAGGGTTAGCATCAGGCCTAGGATAGTGTTAGGGTTAGGGTTAGCATTAGCCCTAGGATAGTGTTAGGGTTAGGGTTAGGGTTAGCATCAGCCCTAGGATAGTGTTAAAGTTATGGTTAGATTTAGCATCAGCCCTAGGATAGTGTTAGGGTAAGGGTTAGGGTTAGCATCAGGCCAGGGATAGTGTTAGGGTTACGGTTAGAATCAGCCCTAGGATAGCGTTAGGGTTAGGGTTAAGTTTAGCATCAGCCCTAGGATAGTGTTAGGGTTAGGGTTAGGGTTAGCATCAGCCCTAGGATAGTGTTAGGGTTAGGGTTAGCATCAGCCCTAGGATAGTGTTAGGGTTAGGGTTAGGGTTATCATCAGGCCTAGGATAGTGTTAGGGTTAGGGTTAGCATCAGCCCTAGGATAGTGTTAGGGTTAGGGTTAGGGTTAGCATCAGCCCTAGGATAGTGTTAGGGTTAGGGTTAGGGTTAGCATCAGCCCTAGGATAGTGTTAGGGTTAGGGTTAGCATCAGCCCTAGGATAGTGTTAGGGTTAGGGTTATTGGTAGGATCAGGCCTAGGATAGTGTTAGGATTAGGGTTAGCATCAGCCCTAGGATAGTGTTAGGGTTAGGGTTAGGGTTATCATCAGGCCTATGATAGTGTTAGTGTTAGGGTTAGCATCAGCCCTAGGATAGTGTTAGGGTTAGGGTTAGGGTTAGTATCAGCCCTAGGATAGTGTTAGGGTTAGGGTTAGCATCAGCCCTAGGATAGTGTTAGTGTTAGGGTTAGCATCAGCCCTAGGATAGTGTTAGGGTTAGGGTTAGGGTTAGCATCCGCCCTAGGATAGTGTTAGGGTTAGGGTTAGGGTTAGCATCAGCCCTAGGATAGTGTTAGGGTTAGGGTTAACATAAACCCTAGGATAGTGTTAGGGTTAGGGTTAGCGTTAGCATCAGGCCTAGGATAGTGTTAGTGTTAGGGTTAGCATCAGCCCTAGGATAGTGTTAGGGTTAGGGTTAGGGTTAGCATCCGCCCTAGGATAGTGTTAGGGTTAGGGTTAGGGTTAGCATCAGCCCTAGTATAGTGTTAGGGTTAGGGTTAACATAAACCCTAGGATAGTGTTAGGGTTAGGGTTAGGGTTATCATCAGGCCCAGGATAGTGTTAGGGTTAGGGTTAGGGTTAGCATCAGTTCAAGGATAGTGTTAGGGTTAGCGTTAGGGTTAGCATCTGCCCTAGGATAGTGTTAGGGTTAGGGTTAGGGTTAGCATCAGCCCAAGGATAGTGTTAGGGTTAGGGTTAGCATCAGCCCTAGGATAGTGTTAGGGTTAGGGTTAGGGTTAGCATTAGGCCTGGGATAGTGTTAGGGTTAGGGTTAGCATCAGCCCTAGGATAGTGTTAGGGTTAGGCTTAGCGTTAGCATCAGCCCTAGGATAATGTTAGGGTTAGGGTTAGCATCAACCCTAGAATAGTGTTTGGGTTAGGGTTAGGGTTAGCATCAGCCCTAGGATAGTGTTAGGGTTAGGGTTAGCCTCAGCCCTAGGAGACTGTTAGGGTTAGGGATAGGGTTAGCATCAGGCCTAGGATAGTGTTAGGGTTAGGGTTAGGGTTAGCATCAGGCCTAGGATAGTGTTAGGGTTAGGGTTAGCATAAGCCCTAGGATAGTGTTAGGGTTAGGGTTAGGGTTAGCATCAGCCCTAGGATAGTGTTAGGGTTAGGGTTAGCATCAGCCCTAGGATAGTTTTAGGGTTAGGGTTAGCATCAGGCCTAGGATAGTGTTAGGGTTAGGGTTAGCATCAGCCCTAGGATAGTGTTAGGGTTAGGGTTAGGGTTAGCATCAGCCCTAGGATAGTGTTAGTGTTATGGTTAGCATCAGCCCTAGGATAGTGTTAGGGTTAGGGTTAGGGTTAGCATCAGCCCTAGGGTAGTGTTAGGGTTAGGGTTAGGGTTAGCATCAGCCCTAGGATAGTGTTAGGGTTAGGGTTAACATAAACCCTAGGATAGTGTTAGGGTTAGGGTTAGGGTTATCATCAGGCCTAGGATAGTGTTAGGGTTAGGGTTAGGGTTAGCATTAGTTCAAGGATCGTGTTAGGGTTAGCGTTAGGGTTAGCATCAGCCCAAGGATAGTGTTAGGGTTAGGGTTAGGGTTAGCATCAGCCCTAGGATAGTGTTAGGGTTAGGGTTAGCATCAGCCCTAGGATAGTGTTAGGGTTAGGGTTAACATAAACCCTAGGATAGTGTTAGGGTTAGGGTTAGGGTTATCATCAGGCCTAGGATAGTGTTAGGGTTAGGGTTAGGGTTAGCATCAGTTCAAGGATAGTTTTAGGGTTAGCGTTAGGGTTAGCATCAGCCCTAGGATAGTGTTACGGTTAGGGTTAGGGTTAGCATCAGCCCTAGGATAGTGTTAAGGTTAGGGTTAGGGTTATTATCAGGCCTAGGATAGTGTGAGGGCTAGGGTTAGCATCAGACTTTGGATAGTGTTAGGGTTAGGGTTAGGGTTAGCATCAGCCCTAGGATAGTGTTAGGGTTAGGGTTAGCATCAGCCCTAGGATAGTGTTAGGGTTAGGGTTAGGGTTATCATCAGGCCTATGATAGTGTTATTGTTAGGGTTAGCATCAGCCATAGGATAGTGTTAGGGTTAGGGTTAGGGTTAGCATCAGGCCTAGGATAGTGTTAGGGTTAGGGTTAGCATCAGCCCTAGGATAGTGTTAGGGTTAGGGTTAGGGTTAGCATCAGCCGTAGGATAGTGTTAGGGTCAGGGTTAGCCTCAGCCCTAAGATAGTGTTAGAGTTAGGGTTAGGGTTAGCATCAGCCCTAGGATAGTGTTAGGGTTAGGGTTAGGGTTAGCATCAGCCCTTGGAGAGTGTTAGGGTTAGGGTTAGGGTTAGCATCAGCACTAGGATAGTGTTAGTGTTAGGGTTAGCATCAGCCCTATGATAGTGTTAGGGTTAGGGTTAGGGTTAGCATCAGCCCTAGGATAGTGTTGGGTTTAGGTTTAGGGTTATCATCAGGCCTAGGATAGTGTTAGGGTTAGGGTTAGGGTTAGCATTAGTTCAAGGATAGTGTTAGGGTTAGCGTTAGGGTTAGCACCAGCCCTAGGATAGTGTTAGGGTTAGGGTTAGGGTTAGCATCAGCCCTAGGATAGTGTTAGGGTTAGGGTTAGCATCAGCCCTAGGATAGTGTTAATGTTAGGGTTAGGGTTAGCATCAGGCGCAAGATAGTGGTAGGGTTAGGGTTAGCATCAGCCCTAGGATAGTGTTAGGGTTAGGGTTAACATAAACCCTAGGATAGTGTTAGGGTTAGGGTTAGGGTTATCATCAGGCCTAGGATAGTGTTAGGGTTAGGGTTAGGGTTAGCATCAGTTCAAGGATAGTTTTAGTGTTAGCGTTAGGGTTAGCATCAGCACTAGGATAGGGTTAGGGTTAGGGTTAGGGTTAGCATCAGCCCTAGGATAGTGTTAGGGTTAGGGTTAGGGTTAGCATCAGCCCTAGGATAGTGTTAGGGTTAGGGTTAGGGTTAGCATCCACCCTAGGATAGTGTTAGGGTTAGGGTTAGGGTTAGCATCAGTCCTAGGATAGTGTTAGTTTTAGGGTTAACATAAACCCTAGGATAGTGTTATGGTTACGGTTAGGGTTATCATCAGGAGTAGGATAGTGTTAGGGTTAGGGTTAGGGTTAGCATCAGTTCAAGGATAGTGTTAGGCTTAGCGTTAGGGTTAGCATCAGCCCTAGGATAGTCTTAGGGTAGGTTTAGGGTTATCATCAGGCCTAGGATAGTGTTAGGGTTAGGGTTAGCATCAGCTCTAGGATAGTGTTAGGGTTACGGTTGGGGTTAGCATCAGCCCTAGGATAGTGTTAAGGTTAGGGTTAGGGTTATCATCAGGCCTAGGATAGTGTGAGGGCTAGAGTTAGCATCAGACTTAGGATAGTGTTAGGGGTAGGGTTAGGGTTAGCATCAGCCCTAGGATAGTGTTAGGGTTTGGGTTAGCATCAGCCCTAGGATAGTGTTAGGGTTAGGGTTAGGCTTATCATCAGGCCTAGGATAGTGTTATTGTTAGGGTTAGCATCAGCCCTAGGATAGTGTTAGGGTTAGGGTTAGGGTTAGCATCAGCCCTAGGATAGTGTTAGGGTTAGGGTTAGCATCAGCCCTAGGATAGTGTTAGGGTTAGAGTTAGGGTTAGCATCAGCCGTACGATAGTGTTAGGGTCAGGGTTAGCCTCAGCCCTAAGATAGTGTTTGAGTTAGGGTTAGGGTTAGCATCAGCCCTAGGATAGTGTTAGGGTTAGGGTTAGGGTTAGCATCAGCCCTTGGAGAGTGTTAGGGTTAGGGTTAGGGTTAGCATCAGCACTAGGATAGTGTTAGTGTTAGGGTTAGCATCAGCCCTAGGATAGTGTTAGGGTTAGGGTTAGCATCCGCCCTAGGATAGTGTTAGGGTTAGGGTTAACATAAACCCTAGGATAGTGTTAGGGTTAGGGTTAGGGTTATCATCAGGCCTAGGATAGTGTTAGGGTTAGGGTTAGGGTTAGCATCAGTTCAAGGATAGTGTTAGGGTTAGCGTTAGGGTTAGCACCAGCCCTAGGATAGCGTTAGGGTTAGGGTTAGGGTTAGCATCAGCCCTAGGATAGTGTTAGGATTAGGGTTAGCATCAGCCCTAGGATAGTGTTACGGTTAGGGTTAGGGATAGCATCAGTCCTAGGATAGTTTTAGGGTTAGGGTTAGCATCAGACCTAGGATAGTGTTAGGGTTGGGGTTAGCATCAGCCCTAGGATAGTGTTAGGGTTAGGGTTAGGGTTAGCATCAGCCGTAGGATAGTGTTAGGGTCAGGGTTAGCCTCAGCCCTAAGATAGTGTTAGAGTTAGGGTTAGGGTTAGCATCAGCCCTAGGATAGTGTTAGGGTTAGGGTTAGGGTTAGCATCAGCCCTTGGAGAGTGTTAGGGTTAGGGTTAGGGTTAGCATCAGCACTAGGATAGTGTTAATGTTAGGGTTAGCATCAGCCCTAGGATAGTGTTAGGGTTAGGGTTAGGGTTAGCATCCGCCCTAGGATAGTGTTGGGTTTAGCGTTAGGGTTAGCATCAGCCCTAGGATAGTGTTAGGGTTAGGGTTAGGGTTATCATCAGGCCTAGGATAGTGTTAGGGTTAGGGTTAGGGTTAGCATTAGTTCAAGGATAGTGTTAGGGTTGGCGTTAGGGTTAGCACCAGCCCTAGGATAGCGTTAGGGTTAGGGTTAGGGTTAGCATCAGCCCTAGGATAGTGTTAGGGTTAGGGTTAGCATCAGCCCTAGGATAGTGTCAATGTTAGGGTTAGGGTTATCATCAGGCCCAAGATAGTGGTAGGGTTAGGGTTAGCATCAGCCCTAGGATAGTGTTAGGGTTAGGGTTAACATAAACCCTAGGATAGTGTTAGGGTTAGGGTTAGGGTTATCATCAGGCCTAGGATAGTGTTAGGGTTAGGGTTAGGGTTAGCATCAGTTCAAGGATAGTTTTAGTGTTAGCGTTAGGGTTAGCATCAGCACTAGTATAGGGTTAGGGTTAGGGTTAGGGTTATCATCAGGCCTAGGATAGTGTTATTGTTAGGGTTAGCATCAGCCATAGGATAGTGTTAGGGTTAGGGTTAGGGTTAGCATCAGGCCTAGGATAGTGTTAGGGTTAGGGTTAGCATCAGCCCTAGGATAGTGTTAGGGTTAGGGTTAGGGTTAGCATCAGCCGTAGGATAGTGTTAGGGTCAGGGTTAGCCTCAGCCCTAAGATAGTGTTAGAGTTAGGGTTAGGGTTAGCATCAGCCCTAGGATAGTGTTAGGGTTAGGGTTAGGGTTAGCATCAGCCCTTGGAGAGTGTTAGGGTTAGGGTTAGGGTTAGCATCAGCACTAGGATAGTGTTAGTGTTAGGGTTAGCATCAGCCCTATGATAGTGTTAGGGTTAGGGTTAGGGTTAGCATCAGCCCTAGGATAGTGTTGGGTTTAGGGTTAGGGTTATCATCAGGCCTAGGATAGTGTTAGGGTTAGGGTTAGGGTTAGCATTAGTTCAAGGATAGTGTTAGGGTTAGCGTTAGGGTTAGCACCAGCCCTAGGATAGTGTTAGGGTTAGGGTTAGGGTTAGCATCAGCCCTAGGATAGTGTTAGGGTTAGGGTTAGCATCAGCCCTAGGATAGTGTTAATGTTAGGGTTAGGGTTAGCATCAGGCCCAAGATAGTGGTAGGGTTAGGGTTAGCATCAGCCCTAGGATAGTGTTAGGGTTAGGGTTAACATAAACCCTAGGATAGTGTTAGGGTTAGGGTTAGGGTTATCATCAGGCCTAGGATAGTGTTAGGGTTAGGGTTAGGGTTAGCATCAGTTCAAGGATAGTTTTAGTGTTAGCGTTAGGGTTAGCATCAGCACTAGGATAGGGTTAGGGTTAGGGTTAGGGTTAGCATCAGCCCTAGGATAGTGTTAGGGTTAGGGTTAGGGTTAGCATCAGCCCTAGGATAGTGTTAGGGTTAGGGTTAGGGTTAGCATCCACCCTAGGATAGTGTTAGGGTTAGGGTTAGGGTTAGCATCAGTCCTAGGATAGTGTTAGTTTTAGGGTTAACATAAACCCTAGGATAGTGTTATGGTTACGGTTAGGGTTATCATCAGGAGTAGGATAGTGTTAGGGTTAGGGTTAGGGTTAGCATCAGTTCAAGGATAGTGTTAGGCTTAGCGTTAGGGTTAGCATCAGCCCTAGGATAGTCTTAGGGTAGGTTTAGGGTTATCATCAGGCCTAGGATAGTGTTAGGGTTAGGGTTAGCATCAGCTCTAGGATAGTGTTAGGGTTACGGTTGGGGTTAGCATCAGCCCTAGGATAGTGTTAAGGTTAGGGTTAGGGTTATCATCAGGCCTAGGATAGTGTGAGGGCTAGAGTTAGCATCAGACTTAGGATAGTGTTAGGGGTAGGGTTAGGGTTAGCATCAGCCCTAGGATAGTGTTAGGGTTTGGGTTAGCATCAGCCCTAGGATAGTGTTAGGGTTAGGGTTAGGCTTATCATCAGGCCTAGGATAGTGTTATTGTTAGGGTTAGCATCAGCCCTAGGATAGTGTTAGGGTTAGGGTTAGGGTTAGCATCAGCCCTAGGATAGTGTTAGGGTTAGGGTTAGCATCAGCCCTAGGATAGTGTTAGGGTTAGAGTTAGGGTTAGCATCAGCCGTACGATAGTGTTAGGGTCAGGGTTAGCCTCAGCCCTAAGATAGTGTTTGAGTTAGGGTTAGGGTTAGCATCAGCCCTAGGATAGTGTTAGGGTTAGGGTTAGGGTTAGCATCAGCCCTTGGAGAGTGTTAGGGTTAGGGTTAGGGTTAGCATCAGCACTAGGATAGTGTTA
Source organism: Lemur catta (assembly GCF_020740605.2). Classification (NCBI taxonomy): domain Eukaryota; kingdom Metazoa; phylum Chordata; class Mammalia; order Primates; family Lemuridae; genus Lemur; species Lemur catta. The sequence continues at coordinate 1,301,977 of NW_025423851.1, read as the reverse complement.
GTGTTAGGGTTAGCATCAGCCCTAGGATAGTGTTAGGGTTAGGGTTAGCATCCGCCCTAGGATAGTGTTAGGGTTAGGGTTAACATAAACCCTAGGATAGTGTTAGGGTTAGGGTTAGGGTTATCATCAGGCCTAGGATAGTGTTAGGGTTAGGGTTAGGGTTAGCATCAGTTCAAGGATAGTGTTAGGGTTAGCGTTAGGGTTAGCACCAGCCCTAGGATAGCGTTAGGGTTAGGGTTAGGGTTAGCATCAGCCCTAGGATAGTGTTAGGATTAGGGTTAGCATCAGCCCTAGGATAGTGTTACGGTTAGGGTTAGGGATAGCATCAGTCCTAGGATAGTTTTAGGGTTAGGGTTAGCATCAGACCTAGGATAGTGTTAGGGTTGGGGTTAGCATCAGCCCTAGGATAGTGTTAGGGTTAGGGTTAGGGTTAGCATCAGCCGTAGGATAGTGTTAGGGTCAGGGTTAGCCTCAGCCCTAAGATAGTGTTAGAGTTAGGGTTAGGGTTAGCATCAGCCCTAGGATAGTGTTAGGGTTAGGGTTAGGGTTAGCATCAGCCCTTGGAGAGTGTTAGGGTTAGGGTTAGGGTTAGCATCAGCACTAGGATAGTGTTAATGTTAGGGTTAGCATCAGCCCTAGGATAGTGTTAGGGTTAGGGTTAGGGTTAGCATCCGCCCTAGGATAGTGTTGGGTTTAGCGTTAGGGTTAGCATCAGCCCTAGGATAGTGTTAGGGTTAGGGTTAGGGTTATCATCAGGCCTAGGATAGTGTTAGGGTTAGGGTTAGGGTTAGCATTAGTTCAAGGATAGTGTTAGGGTTGGCGTTAGGGTTAGCACCAGCCCTAGGATAGCGTTAGGGTTAGGGTTAGGGTTAGCATCAGCCCTAGGATAGTGTTAGGGTTAGGGTTAGCATCAGCCCTAGGATAGTGTCAATGTTAGGGTTAGGGTTATCATCAGGCCCAAGATAGTGGTAGGGTTAGGGTTAGCATCAGCCCTAGGATAGTGTTAGGGTTAGGGTTAACATAAACCCTAGGATAGTGTTAGGGTTAGGGTTAGGGTTATCATCAGGCCTAGGATAGTGTTAGGGTTAGGGTTAGGGTTAGCATCAGTTCAAGGATAGTTTTAGTGTTAGCGTTAGGGTTAGCATCAGCACTAGTATAGGGTTAGGGTTAGGGTTAGGGTTATCATCAGGCCTAGGATAGTGTTATTGTTAGGGTTAGCATCAGCCATAGGATAGTGTTAGGGTTAGGGTTAGGGTTAGCATCAGGCCTAGGATAGTGTTAGGGTTAGGGTTAGCATCAGCCCTAGGATAGTGTTATGGTTAGGGTTAGGGTTAGCATCAGCCGTAGGATAGTGTTAGGGTCAGGGTTAGCCTCAGCCCTAAGATAGTGTTAGAGTTAGGGTTAGGGTTAGCATCAGCCCTAGGATAGTGTTAGGGTTAGGGTTAGGGTTAGCATCAGCCCTAGGATAGTGTTGGCTTTAGGGTTAGGGTTATCATCAGGCCTAGGATAGTGTTAGGGTTAGGGTTAGGGTTAGCATTAGTTCAAGGATAGTGTTAGGGTTAGCGTTAGGGTTAGCACCAGCCCTAGGATAGTGTTAGGGTTAGGGTTAGGGTTAGCATCAGCCCTAGGATAGTGTTAGGGTTAGGGTTAGCATCAGCCCTAGGATAGTGTTAATGTTAGGGTTAGGGTTAGCATCAGGCCCAAGATAGTGGTAGAGTTAGGGTTAGCATCAGCCCTAGGATAGTGTTAGGGTTAGGGTTAACATAAACCCTAGGATAGTGTTAGGGTTAGGGTTAGGGTTATCATCAGGCATAGGATAGTGTTAGGGTTATAGTTAGGGTTAGCATCAGTTCAAGGATAGTTTTAGTGTTAGCGTTAGGGTTAGCATCAGCACTAGGATAGGGTTAGGGTTAGGGTTAGGGTTAGCATCAGCCCTAGGATAGTGTTAGGGTTAGGGTTAGGGTTAGCATCCACCCTAGGATAGTGTTAGGGTTAGGGTTAGGGTTAGCATCAGTCCTAGGATGGTGTTAGGGTTAGGGTTAACATAAACCCTAGGATAGTGTTAGGGTTACGGTTAGGGTTATCATCAGGAGTAGGATAGTGTTAGGGTTAGGGTTAGGGTTAGCATCAGTTCAAGGATAGTGTTAGGCTTAGCGTTAGGGTTAGCATCAGCCCTAGGATAGTGTTAGGGTAGGTTTAGGGTTATCATCAGGCCTAGGATAGTGTTAGGGTTAGGGTTAGCATCAGCTCTAGGATAGTGTTAGGGTTACAGTTGGGGTTAGCATCAGCCCTAGGATAGTGTTAAGGTTAGGGTTAGGGTTATCATCAGGCCTAGGATAGTGTGAGGGCTAGAGTTAGCATCAGACTTAGGATAGTGTTAGGGGTAGGGTTAGGGTTAGCATCAGCCCTAGGATAGTGTTAGGGTTTGGGTTAGCATCAGCCCTAGGATAGTGTTAGGGTTAGGGTTAGGCTTATCATCAGGCCTAGGATAGTGTTATTGTTAGGGTTAGCATCAGCCCTAGGATAGTGTTAGGGTTAGGGTTAGGGTTAGCATCAGCCCTAGGATAGTGTTAGGGTTAGGGTTAGCATCAGCCCTAGGATAGTGTTAGGGTTAGAGTTAGGGTTAGCATCAGCCGTACGATAGTGTTAGGGTCAGGGTTAGCCTCAGCCCTAAGATAGTGTTTGAGTTAGGGTTAGGGTTAGCATCAGCCCTAGGATAGTGTTAGGGTTAGGGTTAGGGTTAGCATCAGCCCTTGGAGAGTGTTAGGGTTAGGGTTAGGGTTAGCATCAGCCCTAGGATAGTGTTAGGGTTAGGGTTAGCATCAGCCCTAGGATAGTGTTAGGGTTAGGGTTAGGGTTAGCATCAGCCCTAGGATAGTGTTAGGGTTAGGGTTAGCATCAACCCTAGGATAGTGTTAGGGTTAGGGTTAGGGTTAGCATCAGCCCTAGGATAGTGTTAGGGTTAGGGATAGGGTTAGCATCAGGCCTAAGATAGTGTTAGGGTTAGGCTTAGGGTTATCATCAGGCCTAGGATAGTGTTAGGGTTAGGGTTAGCATCAGGCCTAGGATAGTGTTAGGGTTAGGGTTAGCATCAGCCCTAGGAGAGTGTTAGGGTTAGGGTTATGGTTAGCATCAGTTCTAGGATAGTGTTAGGTTTAGGGTTAGCATCAGACCTAGGATAGTGTTTGGGTTAGGGTTAGGGTAAGCATCAGCCCTAGGATAGTGTAAGTGTTAGGGTTAGGGTTAGCATCAGGCCTAGGATAGTGTTAGGGTTAGGGTTAGCATCAGCCCTAGGATAGTGTTAGGGTTCGTGTTAGGGTTAGCATCAGCCCTAGTATAGTATTAGGGTTAGGGTTAGCATCAGCCCTAGGATAGTGTTAGGGGTAGGGTTAGGGTTAGCACCAGGCCTAGGATAGTGTTAGTGTTAGGGTTAGCATCAGCCTTAGGATAGTGTTACTGTTAGGGTTAGGGTTAGCATCAGCCGTAGGATAGTGTTAGGGTTAGGGTTAGCCTCAGCCCTAAGATAGTGTTAGAGTTAGGGTTAGGGTTACCATCAGCACTAGGATAGTGTTAGGGTTAGGGTTAGGGTTAGCATCAGCCCTAGGATAGTGTTAGTGTTAGGGTTAGCATCAGCCCTAGGATACTGTTATGGTTAGGGTTAGGGTTAGCATCCGCCCTAGGATAGTGTTATGGTTAGGGTTAGGGTTAGCATCAGCCCTAGGATAGTGTTAGGGTTAGGGTTAACATAAACCCTAGGATAGTGTTAGGGTTAGGGTTAGGGTTATCATCAGGCCTAGGATAGTGTTAGGGTTAGGGTTAGGGTTAGCATCAGTTCAAGGATAGTGTTAGGGTTAGCGTTAGGGTTAGCATCAGCCCTAGGATAGTGTTAGGGTTAGGGTTAGCATCAGCCCTAGGATAGTGTTAGGATTAGGGTTAGGGTTAGCATCAGTTCAAGGATAGTGTTAGGGTTAGCGTTAGGGTTAGCATCAGCCCTAGGATAGTGTTAGGGTTAAGGTTAGCATCAGCCCTAGGATAGTGTTAGGATTAGGGTTAGGGTTAGCATCAGCCCTAGGATACTGTTAGGGTTAGAGTTTGCATCAGCCCTAGGATAGTTTTAGGGTTAGGGTTAGGGTTAGCATCAGCCCTAGGATAGTGTTAGGGTTAGGGTTAGCATCAGCCCTAGGATAGTGTTAGGGTTAGGGTTAGGGTTAGCATCAGCCCTAGGATAGTGTTAGGGTTAGCGTTAGCATCAGCCCTAGGATAGTGTTACGGTTAGGGTTAGGGTTAGCATCAGCCCTAGGATAGTGTTAGTGTTAGGGTTAGCATCAACCCTAGGATAGTGTTAGGGTTAGGGTTAGCATCAGCCCTAGGATAGTGTTAGGGTTAGGGTTAGCCTCAGCCCTAGGAGAGTGTTAGGGTTAGGGATAGGGTTAGCATCAGGCCTAAGATAGTGTGAGGGTTAGGGTTAGGGTTATCATCAGGCCTAGGATAGTGTTAGGGTTAGGGTTAGCATCAGGCCTAGGATAGTGTTAGGGTTAGGGTTAGCATCAGCCCTAGGAGAGTGTTAGGGTTAGGGTTAGGGTTAGCATCAGCCCTAGGATAGTGTTAGGGTTAGGGTTAACATCAGCCCTAGGATAGTGTTAGGGTTAGGGTTAGGGTTAGCATCTGCTCTAGGATAGTGTTAGGGTTAGGGTTAGGGTAAGCATCAGCCCTAGGATAGTGTAAGTGTTAGGGTTAGGGTTAGCATCAGGCCTAGGATAGTGTTAGGGTTAGGGTTAGCATCAGCCCTAGGATAGTGTTAGGGTTCGTGTTAGGGTTAGCATCAGCCCTAGGATAGTATTAGGGTTAGGGCTAGCATCAGCCCTATGATAGTGTTAGGGTTAGGGTTAGGGTTAGCACCAGGCCTAGCATAGTGTTAGTGTTAGGGTTAGCATCAGCCTTAGGATAGTGTTAGGGTTAGGGTTAGGGTTAGCATCAGCCGTAGGATAGTGTTAGGGTTAGGGTTAGCCTCAGCCCTAAGATAGTGTTAGAGTTAGGGTTAGGGTTAGCATCAGCCCTAGGATAGTGTTAGGGTTAGGTTAGGGTTAGCATCAGCCTTAGGATAGTGTTAGTGTTAGGGTTAGCTTCAGCCCTAGGATAGTGTTAGGGTTAGGGTTAGGGTTAGCATCAGCCCTGGGATAGTGTTTGGGTTAGGGTTAGGGTTAGCATCCGCCCTAGGATAGTGTTAGGGTTAGGGTTAGGGTTAGCATCAGCCCTAGGATAGTGTTAGGGTTAGGGTTAACATAAACCCTAGGATATTGTTAGGGTTAGGGTTAGGGTTATCATCAGGCCTAGGATAGTGTTAGGGTTAGGGTTAGGGTTAGCATGAGTTCAAGGATAGTGTTAGGGTTAGCGTTAGGGTTAGCATCAGCCCTAGGATAGTGTTAGGGTTAGGGTTAGCATCAGCCCTAGGATAGTGTTAGGGTTAGGCTTAGGGTTAGCATAAGCCCTAGGAGAGTGTTAGGGTTAGGGTTAGCATCAACACTAGGATACTGTTTGGGTTAGGGTTAGGGTTAGCATCAGCCCTAGGATAGTGTTAGGGTTAGGGTTAGCCTCAGCCCTAGGGGAGTGTTAGGGTTAGGGATAGTGTTAGCATCAGGCCTAGGATAGTGTTAGGGTTAGGGTTAGGGTTAGGGTTAGCGTTAGCATCAGCTCTAGGATAGTGTTAGGGTTAGGGTTAGGGTTAGCATCAGCCCTAGGATAGTGTTAGGGTTAGGGTTAGGGTTAGCATCAGCCCTAGGATAGTGTTAGGGTTAGGGTTAGGGTTAGCATCAGCCCTAGGATAGTGTTAGGGTTAGGGTTAGCATCAGCCCTAGGATAGTGTTAGGGTTAGGGTTAGGGTTAGCATCAGCCCTAGGATAGTGTTAGGGTTAGGGCTAGCATCAACCCTAGGATAGTGTTAGGGTTAGGGTTAGGGTTAGCATCAGTCCTGGGATAGTGTTAGGGTTAGGGTTAGCCTCAGCCCTAGGAGAGTGTTAGGGTTAGGGATAGGGTTATCATCAGCCCTAGGATAGTGTTAGGGTTAGGGTTAGGGTTAGCATCAGCCCTAGGATAGTGTTAGGGTTAGCATCAGGCCTAGGATAGTGTTAGGGTTAGGGTTAGCATCAGCCCTAGGAGAGTGTTAGGGTTAGGGTTAGCATCAGCCCTAGGATAGTGCTAGGGTTAGGGTTAGGGTTAGCATCAGCCCTAGGATAATGTTAGGGTTAGGGTTAGCATCAGCCCTAGGATAGTGTTAGGGTTAGGGTTAGGGTTAGCATCAGCCCTAGGATAGTGTTAGTGTTAGGGTTAGCATCAGCCCTAGGATAGTGTTAGGGTTAGGGTTAGGGTTAGCATCAGCCCTAGGATAGTGTTAGGGTTAGGGTTAGCATCAACCCTAGGATAGTGTTAGGGTTAGGGTTAGGGTTAGCATCAGCCCTAGGATAGTGTTAGGGTTAGGGTTAGCCTCAGCCCTAGGAGAGTGTTAGGGTTAGGGATAGGGTTAGCATCAGGCCTAAGATAGTGTTAGGGTTAGGGTTAGGTTTATCATCATGCCTAGGATAGTGTTAGGGTTAGGGTTAGCATCAGGCCTAGGATAGTGTTAGGGTTAGGGTTAGCATCAGCCTTAGGAGAGTGTTAGGGTTAGGGTTAGGGTTAGCATCAGCCCTAGGATAGTGTTAGGGTTAGGGTTAACATCAGCCCTAGGATAGTGTTAGGGTTAGGGTTAGGGTTAGCATCAGCTCTAGGATAGTGTTAGGTTTAGGGTTAGCATCAGACCTAGGATAGTGTTAGGGTTAGGGTTAGGGTAAGCATCAGCCCTAGTATAGTGTAAGTGTTAGGGTTAGGGTTAGCATCAGGCCTAGGATAGTGTTAGGGTTAGGGTTAGCATCAGCCCTAGGAGAGTGTTAGGGTTAGGGTTAGGGTTAGCATCAGCCCTAGGAGAGTGTTAGGGTTAGGGTTAACATCAGCCCAAGGATAGTGTTAGGGTTAGGGTTAGGGTTAGCATCCGCCCTAGGATAGTGTTAGGGTTAGGGTTAGGGTTAGCATCCGCCCTAGGATAGTGTTAGGGTTAGGGTTAGGTTTAGCATCAGCCCTAGGATAGTGTTAGGGTTAGGGTTAACATAAATCCTAGGATATTGTTAGGGTTAGGGTTAGGGTTATCATCAGGCCTAGGATAGTGTTAGGGTTAGGGTTAGGGTTAGCATCAGTTCAAGGATAGTGTTAGGGTTAGCGTTAGGGTTAGCATCAGCCCTAGGATAGTGTTAGGGTTAGGGTTAGCATCAGCCCTAGAATAGTGTTAGGGTTAGGGTTAGGGTTAGCATCAGCCCTAGGATAGTGTTAGGGTTAGGGATAGCATCAACCCTAGGATAGTGTTAGGGTTAGGGTTAGGGTTAGCATCAGCCCTATGATAGTGTTAGGGTTAGGGTTAGCGTCAGCCCTAGGAGAGTGTTAGTGTTAGGGATAGGGTTAGCATCAGGCATAGGATAGTGTTAGGGTTAGGGTTAGGGTTAGCATCAGCCCTAGGATAGTGTTAGGGTTAGGGTTAACATCAGGCCTAGGATAGCGTTAGCGTTAGGGTTAGCATCAGCCCTAGGATAGTGTTAGGGTTAGGGTTAGGGTTAGCATCAGCCCTAGGATAGTGTTAGGGTTAGGGTTAGGGTTAGCATCAGCCCTAGGATAGTGTTAGGGTTAGGGTTAGCATCAGCCCTAGGATAGTTTTAGGGTTAGGGTTAGGATTAGCATCAGCCCTAGGATAGTATTAGGGTTAGGGTTAGCATCAGCCCTAGGATAGTGTTAGGGTTAGGGTTAGGGTTAGCATCAGCCCTAGGATAGTGTTAGGGTTAGGGTTAGGGTTAGCATCAGCCCTAGGATAGTGTTAGGGTTAGGGTTAGGGTTAGCCTCAGCCCTAGGAGAGTGTTAGGGTTAGGGATAGGGTTAGCATCAGGCCTAAGATAGTGTTAGGGTTAGGGTTAGGGTTATCATCAGGCCTAGGATAGTGTTAGGGTTAGGGTTAGCATCAGGCCTAGGATAGTGTTAGGGTTAGGGTTAGCATCAGCCCTAGGAGAGTGTTAGGGTTAGGGTTAGGGTTAGCATCAGCCCTAGGATTCTGTTAGGGTTAGGGTTAACATCAGCCCTAGGATAGTGTTAGGGTTAGGGTTAGGGTTAGCATCAGCTCTAGGATAGTGTTAGGTTTAGGGTTAGCATCAGACCTAGGGTAGTGTTTGGGTTAGGTTTAGGGTAAGCATCAGCCCTAGGATAGTGTAAGTGTTAGGGTTAGGGTTAGCATCAGGCCTAGGATAGTGTTAGGGTTAGGGTTAGCATCAGCCCTAGGATAGTGTTAGGGTTCGGGTTAGGGTTAGCATCAGCCCTAGGATAGTATTAGGGTTAGGGTTAGCATCAGCCCTAGGATAGTGTTAGGGGTAGGGTTAGGGTTAGCACCAGGCCTAGGATAGTGTTAGTGTTACGGTTAGCATCAGCCTTAGGATAGTGTTAGGGTTAGGGTTAGGGTTAGCATCAGCCGTAGGATAGTGTTAGGGTTAGGGCTAGCCTCAGCCCTAAGATAGTGTTAGAGTTAGGGTTAGGGTTAGCATCAGCACTAGGATAGTGTTAAGGTTAGGGTTAGGTTTAGCATCAGCCCTAGGATAGTGTTAGTGTTAGGGTTAGCATCAGCCCTAGGATACTGTTAGGGTTAGGGTTAGGGTTAGCATCCGCCCTAAGATAGTGTTAGGGTTAGGGTTAGGGTTAGCATCAGCCCTAGGATAGTGTTAGGGTTAGGGTTAACATAAACCCTAGGATAGTGTTAGGGTTAGGGTTAGGGTTATCATCAGGCCTAGGATAGTGTTAGGGTTAGGGTTAGGGTTAGCATCAGTTCAAGGATAGTGTTAGGGTTAGCGTTAGGTTTAGCATCAGTCCTAGGATAGTGTTAGGGTTAGGGTTAGCATCAACCCTAGGATAGTGTTAGGGTTAGGGTTAGGGTTAGCATCAGCCCTATGATAGTGTTAGGGTTAGGGTTAGCGTCAGCCCTAGGAGAGTGTTACGGTTAGGGATAGGGTTAGCATCAGGCCTAGGATAGTGTTAGGGTTAGGGTTAGGGTTAGCATCAGCCCTAGGATAGTGTTAGGGTTAGGGTTAGCATCAGGCCTAGGATAGCGTAAGGGTTAGGGTTAGCATCAGCCCTAGGAGAGTGTTAGGGTTAGGGTTAGGGTTAGCATCAGCCCTAGGATAGTGTTAGGGTTAGGGTTAGTGTTAGCATCAGCCCTAGGATAGTGTTAGGGTTAGGGTTAGCATCAGCCCTAGGATAGTTTTAGGGTTAGGGTTAGGGTTAGCATCAGCCCTAGGATAGTGTTAGGGTTAGGGTTAGCATCAGCCCTAGGATAGTGTTAGGGTTAGGGTTAGGGTTACCATGAGCCCTAGGATAGTGTTAGGGTTAGGGTTAGCATCAGCCCAAGGATAGTGTTAGGGTTAGGGTTAGGGTTAGCATCAGCCCTAGGATAGTGTTAGGGTTAGGGTTAGCATCAACCCTAGGATAGTGTTAGGGTTACGGTTAGGGTTAGCATCAGCCCTAGGATAGTGTTAGGGTTAGGGTTAGCCTAAGCCCTAGGAGAGTGTTAGGGTTAGGGATAGGGTTAGCATCAGGCCTAAGATAGTGTTAGGGTTAGGGTTAGGGTTATCATCAGGCCTACGATAGTGTTAGGGTTAGGGTTAGCATCAGGCCTAGGATAGTGTTAGGGTTAGGGTTAGCATCAGCCCTAGGAGAGTGTTAGGGTTAGGGTTAGGGTTAGCATCAGCCCTAGGATTGTGTTAGGGTTAGGGTTAACATCAGCCCTAGGATAGTGTTAGGGGTAGGGTTAGGGTTAGCACCAGGCCTAGGATAGTGTTAGTGTTAGGGTTAGCATCAGCCTTAGGATAGTGTTAGGGTTAGGGTTAGGGTTAGCATCAGCCGTAGGATAGTGTTAAGGTTAGGGCTAGCCTCAGCCCTAAGATAGTGTTAGAGTTAGGGTTAGGGTTAGCATCAGCACTAGGATAGTGTTAGGGTTAGGGTTAGGGTTAGCATCAGCCCTACGATAGTGTTAGTGTTAAGGTTAGCATCAGCCCTAGGATACTGTTAGGGTTAGGGTTAGGGTTAGCATCCACCCTAAGATAGTGTTAGGGTTAGGGTTAGGGTTAGCATCAGCCCTAGGATAGTGTTAGGGTTAGGGTTAACATAAACCCCAGGATAGTGTTAGGGTTAGGGTTAGGGTTATCATCAGGCCTAGGATAGTGTTAGGGTTAGGGTTAGGGTTAGCATCAGTTCAAGGATAGTGTTAGGGTTAGGGTTAGGGTTAGCATTAGCCCTAGGATAGTGTTAAGGTTAGGGTTAGCATCAGGCCTAGGATAGTGTTAGGGTTAGGGTTAGCATCAGCCCTAGGAGAGTGTTAGGTTTAGGGATAGGGTTAGCATCAGGCCTAGGATACTGTTAGGGTTAGGGTTAGGGTTAGCATCAGCCCTAGGATAGTGTTAGGGTTAGGGTTAGCATCAGGCCTAGGATAGTGTTAGGGTTAGGGTTAGCATCAGCCCTAGGAGAGTGTTAGGGTTAGGGTTAGGGTTAGCATCAGCCCTAGGATAGTGTTAGGGTTAGGGTTAGGGTTAGCATCAGCCCTAGGATAGTGTTAGGGTTAGGGTTAGCATCAGCCCTAGGATAGTTTTAGGGTTAGGGTTAGGGTTAGCATCAGCCCTAGGATAGTGTTAGTGTTAGGGTTAGCATCAGCCCTAGGATAGTGTTAGGGTGAGGGTTAGGGTTAGCATCAGCCCTAGGATAGTGTTAGGGTTAGGGTTAGCATCAGCCCTAGGATAGTGTTAGGGTTAGGGTTAGGGTTAGCATCAGCCCTAGGATAGTGTTAGGGTTAGGGTTAGCATCAACCCTAGGATAGTGTTAGGGTTAGGGTTAGGGTTAGCATAAGCCCTAGGATAGTGTTAGGGTTAGGGTTAGCCTCAGCCCTAGGAGAGTGTTAGGGTTAGGGATAGGGTTAGCATCAGGCCTAAGATAGTGTTAGGGTTAGGGTTAGGGTTATCTTCAGGCCTGGGATAGTGTTAGTGTTAGGGTTAGAATCAGGCCTAGGATAGTGTTAGGGTTAGGGTTAGCATCAGCCCTAGGAGAGTGTTAGGGTTAGGGTTAGGGTTAGCATCAGCCCTAGGATAGTGTTAGGGTTAAGGTTACCATCAGCCCTAGGATAGTGTTAGGGTTAGGGTTAGGGTTAGCATCAGCTCTAGGATAGTGTTAGGTTTAGGGTTAGCATCAGACCTAGGATAGTGTTTGGGTTAGGGTTAGGGTAAGCATCAGCCCTAGGATAGTGTAAGTGTTAGGGTTAGGGTTAGCATCAGGCCTAGGATAGTGTTAGGGTTAGGGTTAGCATCAGCCCTAGGATAGTGTTAGGGTTCGGGTTAGGGTTAGCATCAGCCCTAGGATAGTATTAGGGTTAGGGTTAGCATCAGCCCTAGGATAGTGTTAGGGGTAGGGTTAGGGTTAGCACCAGGGCTAGGATAGTGTTAGTGTTAGGGTTAGCATCAGCCCTAGGATAGTGTTAGGGTTAGGGTTAGCATCAGCCCTAGGATAGTATTAGGATTAGGGTTAGGGTTAGCATCAGTTCAAGGATAGTGTTAGGGTTAGCGTTAGGGTTAGCATCAGCCCTAGGATAGTGTTAGGGTTAGGGTTAGCATCAGCCCTAGGATAGTGTTAGGATTAGGGTTTGGGTTAGCATCAGCCCTAGGATAGTGTTAGGGTTAGGGTTAGCATCAACCCTAGGATAGTGATTGGGTTAGGGTTAGGGTTAGCATTAGCCCTAGGATAGTGTTAGGGTTAGGGTTAGCATCAGGCCTAGGATAGTGTTAGGGTTAGGGTTAGCATCAGCCCTAGGAGAGTGTTAGGGTTAGGGTTAGGGTTAGCATCAGCCCTAGGAGAGTGTTAGGGTTAGGGTTAACATCAGAACAAGGATAGTGTTTGGGTTAGGGTTAGGGTTAGCATCAGCCCTAGGATAGTGTTGGGTTTAGGGTTAGCATCAGACCTAGGATAGTGTTAGGGTTAGGGTTAGGGTTAGCATTAGCCCTAGGATAGTGTAAGTGTCAGGGTTAGGGTTAGCATTAGGCCTAGGATAGTGTTAGGGTTAGGGTTAGCATCAGCCCTAGGATAGTCTTAGGGTTAGGGTTAGGGTTAGCATCAGCCCTAGGATAGTGTTAGGGTTACGGTTAGGGTTAGCATCAGCCCTAGGATAGTATTAGGGTTAGGGCTAGCATCAGCCCTAGGATAGTGTTAGGGTTAGGGTTAGGGTTAACACCAGGCCTAGCATAGTGTTAGTGTTAGGGTTAGCATCAGCCTTAGGATAGTGTTAGGGTTAGGGTTAGGGTTAGCATCAGCCCTAGGATAGTGTTAGGGTTAGCATCAGGCCTACGATAGTGTTAGGGTAAGGGTTAGCATCAGCCCTAGGAGAGTGTTAGGGTTAGGGTTAGCATCAGCCCTAGGATAGTGCTAGGGTTAGGGTTAGGGTTAGCATCAGCCCTAGGATAATGTTAGGGTTAGGGTTAGCATCAGCCCTAGGATAGTGTTAGGGTTAGGGTTAGGGTTAGCATCAGCCCTAGGATAGTGTTAGGGTTAGGGTTAGCATCAGCCCTAGGATAGTGTTAGGGTTAGGGTTAGGGTTAGCATCAGCCCTAGGATAGTGTTAGGGTTAGGGTTAGCATCAACCCTAGGAGAGTGTTAGGGTTAGGGTTAGGTTTAGCATCAGCCCTAGGATAGTGTTAGGGTTAGGGTTAGCCTCAGCCCTAGGAGAGTGTTAGGGTTAGGGATAGGGTTAGCATGAGGCCTAAGATAGTGTTAGGGTTAGGGTTAGGTTTATCATCAGGCCTAGGATAGTGTTAGGGTTAGGGTTAGCATCAGGCCTAGGATAGTGTTAGGGTTAGGGTTAGCATCAGCCTTAGGAGAGTGTTAGGGTTAGGGTTAGGGTTAGCATCAGCCCTAGGATAGTGTTAGGGTTAGGGTTAACATCAGCCCTAGGATAGTGTTAGGGTTAGGGTTAGGGTTAGCATCAGCTCTAGGATAGTGTTAGGTTTAGGGTTAGCATCAGACCTAGGATAGTGTTAGGGTTAGGGTTACGGTAAGCATCAGCCCTAGTATAGTGTAAGTGTTAGGGTTAGGGTTAGCATCAGGCCTAGGATAGTGTTAGGGTTAGGGTTAGCATCAGCCCTAGGAGAGTGTTAGGGTTAGGGTTAGGGTTAGCATCAGCCCTAGGAGAGTGTTAGTGTTAGGGTTAACATCAGCCCAAGGATAGTGTTAGGGTTAGGGTTAGGGTTAGCATCAGCCCTATGATAGTGTTGGGTTTAGGGTTAGCATCAGACCTAGGATAGTGTTAGGGTTAGGGTTAGGGTTAGCATTAGGCCTAGGATAGTGTTAGGGTTAGGGTTTGCATCAGCCCTAGGATAGTGTTAGGGTTAGGGTTAGGGTTAGCATCAGCCCTAGGATAGTGTTAGGGTTAGGGTTAGGGTTAGCATCAGCCCTAGGATAGTATTAGGGTTAGGGCTAGCATCAGCCCTAGGATAGTGTTAGGGTTAGGGTTAGGGTTAGCATGAGCCGTAGGATAGTGTTAGGGTTAGGGTTAGGGTTAGCATCAGCCCTAGGATAGTGTTAGGGTTAGGGTTAGGGTTAGCATCAGCCCTAGGATAGTGTTAGGGTTAGGGTTAGCCTCAGCCCTAGGAGAGTGTTAGGGTTAGGGATAGGGTTAGCATCAGGCCTAAGATAGTGTTAGGGTTAGGGTTAGGGTTATCATCAGGCCTAGGATAGTGTTAGGGGTGGGGTTAGCATCAGGCCTAGGATAGTGTTAGGGTTAGGGTTAGCATCAGCCCTAGGAGAGTGTTAGGGTTAGGGTTAGGGTTAGCATCAGCCCTAGGATTCTGTTAGGGTTAGGGTTAACATCAGCCCTAGGATAGTGTTAGGGTTAGGGTTAGGGTTAGCATCAGCTCTAGGATAGTGTTAGGTTTAGGGTTAGCATCAGACCTAGGGTAGTGTTTGGGTTAGGGTTAGGGTAAGCATCAGCCCTAGGATAGTGTAAGTGTTAGGGTTAGGGATAGCATCAGGCCTAGGATAGTGTTAGGGTTAGGGTTAGCATCAGCCCTAGGAGAGTGTTAGGGTTCGGGTTAGGGTTAGCATCAGCCCTAGGATAGTATTAGGGTTAGGGTTAGCATCAGCCCTAGGATAGTGTTAGGGGTAGGGTTAGGGTTAGCACCAGGCCTAGGATAGTGTTAGTGTTAGGGTTAGCATCAGCCTTAGGATAGTGTTAGGGTTAGGGTTAGGGTTAGCATCAGCCGTAGGATAGTGTTAAGGTTAGGGCTAGCCTCAGCCCTAAGATAGTGTTAGAGTTAGGGTTAGGGTTAGCATCAGCACTAGGATAGTGTTAGGGTTAGGGTTAGGGTTAGCATCAGCCCTACGATAGTGTTAGTGTTAGGGTTAGCATCAGCCCTAGGATACTGTTAGGGTTAGGGTTAGGGTTAGCATCCACCCTAAGATAGTGTTAGGGTTAGGGTTAGGGTTAGCATCAGCCCTAGGATAGTGTTAGGGTTAGGGTTAACATAAACCCCAGGATAGTGTTAGGGTTAGGGTTAGGGTTATCATCAGGCCTAGGATAGTGTTAGGGTTAGGGTTAGGGTTAGCATCAGTTCAAGGATAGTGTTAGGGTTAGCGTTAGGGTTAGCATCAGCCCTAGGATAGTGTTAGGGTTAGGGTTAGCATGAGCTGTAGGATAGTGTTAGGATTAGGGTTAGGGTTAGCATCAGCCCTAGGATAGTGTTAGGGTTAGGGTTAGCATCAACCCTAGGATAGTGTTTGGGTTAGGGTTAGGGTTAGCATTAGCCCTAGGATAGTGTTAAGGTTAGGGTTAGCATCAGGCCTAGGATAGTGTTAGGGTTAGGGTTAGCATCAGCCCTAGGAGAGTGTTATGGTTAGGGTTAGGGTTAGCATCAGCCCTAGGAGAGTGTTAGGGTCAGGGTTAGCCTCAGCCCTAGGAGAGTGTTAGGGTTAGGGATAGGGTTAGCATCAGGCCTAGGATACTGTTAGGGTTAGGGTTAGGGTTAGCATCAGCCCTAGGATAGTGTTAGGGTTAGGGTTAGGGTTAGCATCAGCCCTAGGATAGTGTTAGGGTTAGGGTTAGCATCAGCCCTAGGAGAGTGTTAGGGTTAGGGTTAGGGTTAGCATCAGCCCTAGGATAGTGTTAGGGTTAGGGTTAGGGTTAGCATCAGCCCTAGGATAGTGTTAGGGTTAGGGTTAGCATCAGCCCTAGGATAGTTTTAGGGTTAGGGTTAGGGTTAGCATCAGCCCTAGGATAGTGTTAGTGTTAGGGTTAGCATCAGCCCTAGGATAGTGTTAGGGTTAGGGTTAGGGTTAGCATCAGCCCTAGGATAGTGTTAGGGTTAGGGTTAGCATCAGCCCTAGGATAGTGTTAGGGTTAGGGTTAGCATCAGCCCTAGGATAGTGTTAGGGTTAGGGTTAGGGTTAGCATAAGCCCTAGGATAGTGTTAGGGTTAGGGTTAGCCTCAGCCCTAGGAGAGTGTTAGGGTTAGGGATAGGGTTAGCATCAGGCCTAAGATAGTGTTAGGGTTAGGGTTAGGGTTATCTTCAGGCCTAGGATAGTGTTAGTGTTAGGGTTAGAATCAGGCCTAGGATAGTGTTAGGGTTAGGGTTAGCATCAGCCCTAGGAGAGTGTTAGGGTTAGGGTTAGGGTTAGCATCAGCCCTAGGATAGTGTTAGGGTTAAGGTTACCATCAGCCCTAGGATAGTGTTAGGGTTAGGGTTAGGGTTAGCATCAGCTCTAGGATAGTGTTAGGTTTAGGGTTAGCATCAGACCTAGAATAGTGTTTGGGTTAGGGTTAGGGTAAGCATCAGCCCTAGGATAGTGTAAGTGTTAGGGTTAGGGTTAGCATCAGGCCTAGGATAGTGTTAGGGTTAGGGTTAGCATCAGCCCTAGGATAGTGTTAGGGTTCGGGTTAGGGTTAGCATCAGCCCTAGGATAGTATTAGGGTTAGGGTTAGCATCAGCCCTAGGATAGTGTTAGGGGTAGGGTTAGGGTTAGCACCAGGGCTAGGATAGTGTTAGTGTTAGGGTTAGCATCAGCCCTAGGATAGTGTTAGGGTTAGGGTTAGCATCAGCCCTAGGATAGTGTTAGGATTAGGGTTAGGGTTAGCATCAGTTCAAGGATAGTGTTAGGGTTAGCGTTAGGGTTAGCATCAGCCCTAGGATAGTGTTAGGGTTAGGGTTAGCATCAGCCCTAGGATAGTGTTAGGATTAGGGTTTGGGTTAGCATCAGCCCTAGGATAGTGTTAGGGTTAGGGTTAGCATCAACCCTAGGATAGTGATTGGGTTAGGGTTAGGGTTAGCATTAGCCCTAGGATAGTGTTAGGGTTAGGGTTAGCATCAGGCCTAGGATAGTGTTAGGGTTAGGGTTAGCATCAGCCCTAGGAGAGTGTTAGGGTTAGGGTTAGGGTTAGCATCAGCCCTAGGAGAGTGTTAGGGTTAGGGTTAACATCAGAACAAGGATAGTGTTAGGGTTAGGGTTAGGGTTAGCATCAGCCCTAGGATAGTGTTGGGTTTAGGGTTAGCATCAGACCTAGGATAGTGTTAGGGTTAGGGTTAGGGTTAGCATTAGGCCTAGGATAGTGTAAGTGTCAGGGTTAGGGTTAGCATTAGGCCTAGGATAGTGTTAGGGTTAGGGTTAGCATCAGCCCTAGGATAGTCTTAGGGTTAGGGTTAGGGTTAGCATCAGCCCTAGGATAGTGTTAGGGTTACGGTTAGGGTTAGCATCAGCCCTAGGATAGTATCAGGGTTAGGGCTAGCATCAGCCCTAGGATAGTGTTAGGGTTAGGGTTAGGGTTAACACCAGGCCTAGCATAGTGTTAGTGTTAGGGTTAGCATCAGCCTTAGGATAGTGTTAGGGTTAGGGTTAGGGTTAGCATCAGCCCTAGGATAGTGTTAGGGTTAGCATCAGGCCTAGGATAGTGTTAGGGTTAGGGTTAGCATCAGCCCTAGGAGAGTGTTAGGGTTAGGGTTAGCATCAGCCCTAGGATAGTGCTAGGGTTAGGGTTAGGGTTAGCATCTAGGGTTAGGGTTAGGGTTAGCATCAGCCCTAGGATAATGTTAGGGTTAGGGTTAGCATCAGCCCTAGGATAGTGTTAGGGTTAGGGTTAGGGTTAGCATCAGCCCTAGGATAGTGTTAGGGTTAGGGTTAGCATCAGCCCTAGGATAGTGTTAGGGTTAGGGTTAGGGTTAGCATCAGCCCTAGGATAGTGTTAGGGTTAGCGTTAGCATCAACCCTAGGAGAGTGTTAGGGTTAGGGTTAGGTTTAGCATCAGCCCTAGGATAGTGTTAGGGTTAGGGTTAGCCTCAGCCCTAGGAGAGTGTTAGATTTAGGGATAGGGTTAGCATGAGGCCTAAGATAGTGTTAGGGTTAGGGTTAGGTTTATCATCAGGCCTAGGATAGTGTTAGGGTTAGGGTTAGCATCAGGCCTAGGATAGTGTTAGGGTTAGGGTTAGCATCAGCCTTAGGAGAGTGTTAGGGTTAGGGTTAGGGTTAGCATCAGCCCTAGGATAGTGTTAGGGTTAGGGTTAACATCAGCCCTAGGATAGTGTTAGGGTTAGGGTTAGGGTTAGCATCAGCTCTAGGAAAGTGTTAGGTTTAGGGTTAGCATCAGACCTAGGATAGTGTTAGGGTTAGGGTTACGGTAAGCATCAGCCCTAGTATAGTGTAATTGTTAGGGTTAGGGTTAGCATCAGGCCTAGGATAGTGTTAGGGTTAGGGTTAGCATCAGCCCTAGGAGAGTGTTAGGGTTAGGGTTAGGGTTAGCATCAGCCCTAGGAGAGTGTTAGGGTTAGGGTTAACATCAGCCCAAGGATAGTGTTAGGGTTAGGGTTAGGGTTAGCATCAGCCCTATGATAGTGTTGGGTTTAGGGTTAGCATCAGACCTAGGATAGTGTTAGGGTTAGGGTTAGGGTTAGCATTAGGCCTAGGATAGTGTTAGGGTTAGGGTTTGCATCAGCCCTAGGATAGTGTTAGGGTTAGGGTTAGGGTTAGCATCAGCCCTAGGATAGTGTTAGGGTTAGGGTTAGGGTTAGCATCAGCCCTAGGATAGTATTAGGGTTAGGGCTAGCATCAGCCCTAGGATAGTGTTAGGGTTAGGGTTAGGGTTAGCATGAGCCGTAGGATAGTGTTAGGGTTAGGGTTAGGGTTAGCATCAGCCCTAGGATAGTGTTAGGGTTAGGGTTAGGGTTAGCATCAGCCCTAGGATAGTGTTAGGGTTAGGGTTAGCCTCAGCCCTAGGAGAGTGTTAGGGTTAGGGATAGGGTTAGCATTAGGCCTAAGATAGTGTTAGGGTTAGGGTTAGGGTTATCATCAGGCCTAGGATAGTGTTAGGGGTGGGGTTAGCATCAGGCCTAGGATAGTGTTAGGGTTAGGGTTAGCATCAGCCCTAGGAGAGTGTTAGGGTTAGGGTTAGGGTTAGCATCAGCCCTAGGATTCTGTTAGGGTTAGGGTTAACATCAGCCCTAGGATAGTGTTAGGGTTAGGGTTAGGGTTAGCATCAGCTCTAGGATAGTGTTAGGTTTAGGGTTAGCATCAGACCTAGGGTAGTGTTTGGGTTAGGGTTAGGGTAAGCATCAGCCCTAGGATAGTGTAAGTGTTAGGGTTAGGGATAGCATCAGGCCTAGGATAGTGTTAGGGTTAGGGTTAGCATCAGCCCTAGGAGAGTGTTAGGGTTCGGGTTAGGGTTAGCATCAGCCCTAGGATAGTATTAGGGTTAGGGTTAGCATCAGCCCTAGGATAGTGTTAGGGGTAGGGTTAGGGTTAGCACCAGGCCTAGGATAGTGTTAGTGTTACGGTTAGCATCAGCCTTAGGATAGTGTTAGGGTTAGGGTTAGGGTTAGCATCAGCCGTAGGATAGTGTTAGGGTTAGGGCTAGCCTCAGCCCTAAGATAGTGTTAGAGTTAGGGTTAGGGTTAGCATCAGCACTAGGATAGTGTTAAGGTTAGGGTTAGGTTTAGCATCAGCCCTAGGATAGTGTTAGTGTTAGGGTTAGCATCAGCCCTAGGATACTGTTAGTGTTAGGGTTAGGGTTAGCATCCGCCCTAAGATAGTGTTAGGGTTAGGGTTAGGGTTAGGATCAGCCCTAGGATAGTGTTAGGGTTAGGGTTAACATAAACCCTAGGATAGTGTTAGAGTTAGGGTTAGGGTTTTCATCAGGCCTAGGATAGTGTTAGGGTTAGGGTTAGGGTTAGCATCAGTTCAAGGATAGTGTTAGGGTTAGCGTTAGGTTTAGCATCAGTCCTAGGATAGTGTTAGGGTTAGGGTTAGCATCAACCCTAGGATAGTGTTAGGGTTAGGTTTAGGGTTAGCATCAGCCCTATGATAGTGTTAGGGTTAGGGTTAGCGTCAGCCCTAGGAGAGTGTTACGGTTAGGGATAGGGTTAGCATCAGGCCTAGGATAGTGTTAGGGTTAGGGTTAGGGTTAGCATCAGCCCTAGGATAGTGTTAGGGTTAGGGTTAGCATCAGGCCTAGGATAGCGTTAGGGTTAGGGTTAGCATCAGCCCTAGGAGAGTGTTAGGGTTAGGGTTAGGGTTAGCATCAGCCCTAGGATAGTGTTAGGGTTAGGGTTAGTGTTAGCATCAGCCCTAGGATAGTGTTAGGGTTAGGGTTAGCATCAGCCCTAGGATAGTGTTAGGGTTAGGGTTAGCATCAGCCCTAGGATAGTGTTAGGGTTAGGGTTAGCATCAGCCCTAGGATAGTGTTAGGGTTAGGGTTAGGGTTAGCATCAGCCCTAGGATAGTGTTAGGGTTAGGGTTAGCATCAACCCTAGGAGAGTGTTAGGGTTAGGGTTAGGGTTAGCATCAGCCCTAGGATAGTGTTAGGGTTAGGGTTAGCCTCAGCCCTAGGAGAGTGTTAGGGTTAGGGATAGGGTTAGCATCAGGCCTAAGATAGTGTTAGGGTTAGGGTTAGGTTTATCATCAGGCCTAGGATAGTGTTAGGGTTAGGGTTAGCATCAGGCCTAGGATAGTGTTAGGGTTAGGGTTAGCATCAGCCTTAGGAGAGTGTTAGGGTTAGGGTTAGGGTTAGCATCAGCCCTAGGATAGTGTTAGGGTTAGGGTTAACATCAGCCCTAGGATAGTGTTAGGGTTAGGGTTAGGGTTAGCATCAGCCCTAGGATAGTGTTAGTGTTAGGGTTAGCATCAGCCCTAGGATACTGTTAGGGTTAGGGTTAGGGTTAGCATCCGCCCTAGGATAGTGTTAGGGTTAGGGTTAGGGTTAGCATCAGCCCTAGGATAGTGTTAGTGTTAGGGTTAATATAAACCCTAGGAGAGTGTTAGGGTTAGGGTTAGGGTTAGCATCAGCCCTAGGAGAGTGTTAGGGTTAGGGTTAACATCAGCCCAAGGATAGTGTTAGGGTTAGGGTTAGGGTTAGCATCAGCCCTATGATAGTGTTGGGTTTAGGGTTAGCATCAGACCTAGGATAGTGTTAGGGTTAGGGTTAGGGTTAGCATTAGGCCTAGGATAGTGTTAGGGTTAGGGTTTGCATCAGCCCTAGGATAGTGTTAGGGTTAGGGTTAGGGTTAGCATCAGGCCTAGGATACTGTTAGGGTTAGGGTTAGGGTTAGCATCAGCCCTAGGATAGTGTTAGGGTTAGGGTTAGCATCAGGCCTAGGATAGTGTTAGGGTTAGGGTTAGCATCAGCCCTAGGAGAGTGTTAGGGTTAGGGTTAGGGTTAGCATCAGCCCTAGGATAGTGTTAGGGTTAGGGTTAGGGTTAGCATCAGCCCTAGGATAGTGTTAGGGTTAGGGTTAGCATCAGCCCTAGGATAGTTTTAGGGTTAGGGTTAGGGTTAGCATCAGCCCTAGGATAGTGTTAGTGTTAGGGTTAGCATCAGCCCTAGGATAGTGTTAGGGTTAGGGTTAGGGTTAGCATCAGCCCTAGGATAGTGTTAGGGTTAGGGTTAGCATCAGCCCTAGGATAGTGTTAGGGTTAAGGTTAGGGTTAGCATCAGCCCTAGGATAGTGTTAGGGTTAGGGTTAGCATCAACCCTAGGATAGTGTTAGGGTTAGGGTTAGGGTTAGCATAAGCCCTAGGATAGTGTTAGGGTTAGGGTTAGCCTCAGCCCTAGGAGAGTGTTAGGGTTAGGGATAGGGTTAGCATCAGGCCTAAGATAGTGTTAGGGTTAGGGTTAGGGTTATCTTCAGGCCTAGGATAGTGTTAGTGTTAGGGTTAGAATCAGGCCTAGGATAGTGTTAGGGTTAGGGTTAGCATCAGCCCTAGGAGAGTGTTAGGGTTAGGGTTAGGGTTAGCATCAGCCCTAGGATAGTGTTAGGGTTAAGGTTACCATCAGCCCTAGGATAGTGTTAGGGTTAGGGTTAGGGTTAGCATCAGCTCTAGGATAGTGTTAGGTTTAGGGTTAGCATCAGACCTAGGATAGTGTTTGGGTTAGGGTTAGGGTAAGCATCAGCCCTAGGATAGTGTAAGTGTTAGGGTTAGGGTTAGCATCAGGCCTAGGATAGTGTTAGGGTTAGGGTTAGCATCAGCCCTAGGATAGTGTTAGGGTTCGGGTTAGGGTTAGCATCAGCCCTAGGATAGTATTAGGGTTAGGGTTAGCATCAGCCCTAGGATAGTGTTAGGGGTAGGGTTAGGGTTAGCACCAGGGCTAGGATAGTGTTAGTGTTAGGGTTAGCATCAGCCCTAGGATAGTGTTAGGGTTAGGGTTAGCATCAGCCCTAGGATAGTGTTAGGATTAGGGTTAGGTTTAGCACCAGTTCAAGGATAGTGTTAGGGTTAGCGTTAGGGTTAGCATCAGCCCTAGGATAGTGTTAGGGTTAGGGTTAGCATCAGCCCTAGGATAGTGTTAGGATTAGGGTTTGGGTTAGCATCAGCCCTAGGATAGTGTTAGGGTTAGGGTTAGCATCAACCCTAGGATAGTGATTGGGTTAGGGTTAGGGTTAGCATTAGCCCTAGGATAGTGTTAGGGTTAGGGTTAGCATCAGGCCTAGGATAGTGTTAGGGTTAGGGTTAGCATCAGCCCTAGGAGAGTGTTAGGGTTAGGGTTAGGGTTAGCATCAGCCCTAGGAGAGTGTTAGGGTTAGGGTTAACATCAGAACAAGGATAGTGTTAGGGTTAGGGTTAGGGTTAGCATCAGCCCTAGGATAGTGTTGGGTTTAGGGTTAGCATCAGACCTAGGATAGTGTTAGGGTTAGGGTTAGGGTTAGCATTAGCCCTAGGATAGTGTAAGTGTCAGGGTTAGGGTTAGCATTAGGCCTAGGATAGTGTTAGGGTTAGGGTTAGCATCAGCCCTAGGATAGTCTTAGGGTTAGGGTTAGGGTTAGCATCAGCCCTAGGATAGTGTTAGGGTTACGGTTAGGGTTAGCATCAGCCCTAGGATAGTATTAGGGTTAGGGCTAGCATCAGCCCTAGGATACTGTTAGGGTTAGGGTTAGGGTTAACACCAGGCCTAGCATAGTGTTAGTGTTAGGGTTAGCATCAGCCTTAGGATAGTGTTAGGGTTAGGGTTAGGGTTAGCATCAGCCCTAGGATAGTGTTAGGGTTAGCATCAGGCCTAGGATAGTGTTAGGGTTAGGGTTA
This sequence comes from Lemur catta, assembly GCF_020740605.2. Taxonomy (NCBI): domain Eukaryota; kingdom Metazoa; phylum Chordata; class Mammalia; order Primates; family Lemuridae; genus Lemur; species Lemur catta. The sequence continues at coordinate 1,279,335 of NW_025423851.1, read as the reverse complement.
GCATCAGCCCTAGGAGAGTGTTAGGGTTAGGGTTAGCATCAGCCCTAGGATAGTGCTAGGGTTAGGGTTAGGGTTAGCATCAGCCCTAGGATAATGTTAGGGTTAGGGTTAGCATCAGCCCTAGGATAGTGTTAGGGTTAGGGTTAGGGTTAGCATCAGCCCTAGGATAGTGTTAGGGTTAGGGTTAGCATCAGCCCTAGGATAGTGTTAGGGTTAGGGTTAGGGTTAGCATCAGCCCTAGGATAGTGTTAGGGTTAGGGTTAGCATCAACCCTAGGAGAGTGTTAGGGTTAGGGTTAGGTTTAGCATCAGCCCTAGGATAGTGTTAGGGTTAGGGTTAGCCTCAGCCCTAGGAGAGTGTTAGGGTTAGGGATAGGGTTAGCATGAGGCCTAAGATAGTGTTAGGGTTAGGGTTAGGTTTATCATCAGGCCTAGGATAGTGTTAGGGTTAGGGTTAGCATCAGGCCTAGGATAGTGTTAGGGTTAGGGTTAGCATCAGCCTTAGGAGAGTGTTAGGGTTAGGGTTAGGGTTAGCATCAGCCCTAGGATAGTGTTAGGGTTAGGGTTAACATCAGCCCTAGGATAGTGTTAGGGTTAGGGTTAGGGTTAGCATCAGCTCTAGGATAGTGTTAGGTTTAGGGTTAGCATCAGACCTAGGATAGTGTTAGGGTTAGGGTTACGGTAAGCATCAGCCCTAGTATAGTGTAAGTGTTAGGGTTAGGGTTAGCATCAGGCCTAGGATAGTGTTAGGGTTAGGGTTAGCATCAACCCTAGGAGAGTGTTAGGGTTAGGGTTAGGGTTAGCATCAGCCCTAGGAGAGTGTTAGGGTTAGGGTTAACATCAGCCCAAGGATAGTGTTAGGGTTAGGGTTAGGGTTAGCATCAGCCCTATGATAGTGTTGGGTTTAGGGTTAGCATCAGACCTAGGATAGTGTTAGGGTTAGGGTTAGGGTTAGCATTAGGCCTAGGATAGTGTTAGGGTTAGGGTTTGCATCAGCCCTAGGATAGTGTTATTGTTAGGGTTAGGGTTAGCATCAGCCCTAGGATAGTGTTAGGGTTAGGGTTAGGGTTAGCATCAGCCCTAGGATAGTATTAGGGTTAGGGCTAGCATCAGCCCTAGGATAGTGTTATGGTTAGGGTTAGGGTTAGCATGAGCCGTAGGATAGTGTTAGGGTTAGGGTTAGGGTTAGCATCAGCCCTAGGATAGTGTTAGGGTTAGGGTTAGGGTTAGCATCAGCCCTAGGATAGTGTTAGGGTTAGGGTTAGCCTCAGCCCTAGGAGAGTGTTAGGGTTAGGGATAGGGATAGCATCAGGCCTAAGATAGTGTTAGGGTTAGGGTTAGGGTTATCATCAGGCCTAGGATAGTGTTAGGGTTAGGGTTAGCATCAGGCCTAGGATAGTGTTAGGGTTAGGGTTAGCATCAGCCCTAGGAGAGTGTTAGGGTTAGGGTTAGGGTTAGCATCAGCCCTAGGATTCTGTTAGGGTTAGGGTTAACATCAGCCCTAGGATAGTGTTAGGGTTAGGGTTAGGGTTAGCATCAGCTCTAGGATAGTGTTAGGTTTAGGGTTAGCATCAGACCTAGGGTAGTGTTTGGGTTAGGGTTAGGGTAAGCATCAGCCCTAGGATAGTGTAAGTGTTAGGGTTAGGGATAGCATCAGGCCTAGGATAGTGTTAGGGTTAGGGTTAGCATCAGCCCTAGGAGAGTGTTAGGGTTCGGGTTAGGGTTAGCATCAGCCCTAGGATAGTATTAGGGTTAGGGTTAGCATCAGCCCTAGGATAGTGTTAGGGGTAGGGTTAGGGTTAGCACCAGGCCTAGGATAGTGTTAGTGTTACGGTTAGCATCAGCCTTAGGATAGTGTTAGGGTTAGGGTTAGGGTTAGCATCAGCCGTAGGATAGTGTTAGGGTTAGGGCTAGCCTCAGCCCTAAGATAGTGTTAGAGTTAGGGTTAGGGTTAGCATCAGCACTAGGATAGTGTTAAGGTTAGGGTTAGGTTTAGCATCAGCCCTAGGATAGTGTTAGTGTTAGGGTTAGCATCAGCCCTAGGATACTGTTAGTGTTAGGGTTAGGGTTAGCATCCGCCCTAAGATAGTGTTAGGGTTAGGGTTAGGGTTAGCATCAGCCCTAGGATAGTGTTAGGGTTAGGGTTAACATAAACCCTAGGATAGTGTTAGAGTTAGGGTTAGGGTTTTCATCAGGCCTAGGATAGTGTTAGGGTTAGGGTTAGGGTTAGCATCAGTTCAAGGATAGTGTTAGGGTTAGCGTTAGGTTTAGCATCAGTCCTAGGATAGTGTTAGGGTTAGGGTTAGCATCAACCCTAGGATAGTGTTAGGGTTAGGTTTAGGGTTAGCATCAGCCCTATGATAGTGTTAGGGTTAGGGTTAGCGTCAGCCCTAGGAGAGTGTTACGGTTAGGGATAGGGTTAGCATCAGGCCTAGGATAGTGTTAGGGTTAGGGTTAGGGTTAGCATCAGCCCTAGGATAGTGTTAGGGTTAGGGTTAGCATCAGGCCTAGGATAGCGTTAGGGTTAGGGTTAGCATCAGCCCTAGGAGAGTGTTAGGGTTAGGGTTAGGGTTAGCATCAGCCCTAGGATAGTGTTAGGGTTAGGGTTAGTGTTAGCATCAGCCCTAGGATAGTGTTAGGGTTAGGGTTAGCATCAGCCCTAGGATAGTGTTAGGGTTAGGGTTAGCCTCAGCCCTAGGATAGTGTTAGGGTTAGGGTTAGCATCAGCCCTAGGATAGTGTTAGGGTTAGGGTTAGGGTTAGCATCAGCCCTAGGATAGTGTTAGGGTTAGGGTTAGCATCAACCCTAGGAGAGTGTTAGGGTTAGGGTTAGGGTTAGCATCAGCCCTAGGATAGTGTTAGGGTTAGGGTTAGCCTCAGCCCCAGGAGAGTGTTAGGGTTAGGGATAGGGTTAGCATCAGGCCTAAGATAGTGTTAGGGTTAGGGTTAGGTTTATCATCAGGCCTAGGATAGTGTTAGGGTTAGGGTTAGCATCAGGCCTAGGATAGTGTTAGGGTTAGGGTTAGCATCAGCCTTAGGAGAGTGTTAGGGTTAGGGTTAGGGTTAGCATCAGCCCTAGGATAGTGTTAGGGTTAGGGTTAACATCAGCCCTAGGATAGTGTTAGGGTTAGGGTTAGGGTTAGCATCAGCTCTAGGATAGTGTTAGGTTTAGGTTTAGCATCAGACCTAGGATAGTGTTAGGGTTAGGGTTACGGTAAGCATCAGCCCTAGTATAGTGTAAGTGTTAGGGTTAGGGTTAGCATCAGGCCTAGGATAGTGTTAGGGTTAGGGTTAGAATCAGCCCTAGGAGAGTGTTAGGGTTAGGGTTAGGGTTAGCATCAGCCCTAGGAGAGTGTTAGGGTTAGGGTTAACATCAGCCCAAGGATAGTGTTAGGGTTAGGGTTAGGGTTAGCATCAGCCCTATGATAGTGTTGGGTTTAGGGTTAGCATCAGACCTAGGATAGTGTTAGGGTTAGGGTTAGGGTTAGCATTAGGCCTAGGATAGTGTTAGGGTTAGGGTTTGCATCAGCCCTAGGATAGTGTTAGGGTTAGGGTTAGGGTTAGCATCAGCCCTAGGATAGTGTTAGGGTTAGGGTTAGGGTTAGCATCAGCCCTAGGATAGTATTAGGGTTAGGGCTAGCATCAGCCCTAGGATAGTGTTAGGGTTAGGGTTAGGGTTAGCATGAGCCGTAGGATAGTGTTAGGGTTAGGGTTAGGGTTAGCATCAGCCCTAGGATAGTGTTAGGGTTAGGGTTAGGGTTAGCATCAGCCCTAGGATAGTGTTAGGGTTAGGGTTAGCCTCAGCCCTAGGAGAGTGTTAGGGTTAGGGATAGGGTTAGCATCAGGCCTAAGATAGTGTTAGGGTTAGGGTTAGGGTTATCATCAGGCCTACGATAGTGTTAGGGTTAGGGTTAGCATCAGGCCTAGGATAGTGTTAGGGTTAGGGTTAGCATCAGCCCTAGGAGAGTGTTAGGGTTAGGGTTAGGGTTAGCATCAGCCCTAGGATTGTGTTAGGGTTAGGGTTAACATCAGCCCTAGGATAGTGTTAGGGGTAGGGTTAGGGTTAGCACCAGGCCTAGGATAGTGTTAGTGTTAGGGTTAGCATCAGTCTTAGGATAGTGTTAAGGTTAGGGTTAGGGTTAGCATCAGCCGTAGGATAGTGTTAAGGTTAGGGCTAGCCTCAGCCCTAAGATAGTGTTAGAGTTAGGGTTAGGGTTAGCATCAGCACTAGGATAGTGTTAGGATTAGGGTTAGGGTTAGCATCAGCCCTACGATAGTGTTAGTGTTAGCGTTAGCATCAGCCCTAGGATAGTGTTAGGGTTAGGGTTAACATAAACCCTAGGATAGTGTTAGGGTTAGGGTTAGGGTTATCATCAGGCCTAGGATAGTGTTAGGGTTAGGGTTAGGGTTAGCATCAGTTCAAGGATAGTGTTAGGGTTAGCGTTAGGGTTAGCATCAGCCCTAGGATAGTGTTAGGGTTAGGGTTAGCATCAGCCGTAGGATAGTGTTAGGATTAGGGTTAGGGTTAGCATCAGCCCTAGGATAGTGTTAGGGTTAGGGTTAGCATCAACCCTAGGATAGTGTTTGGGTTAGGGTTAGGGTTAGCATTAGCCCTAGGATAGTGTTAGGGTTAGGGTTAGCATCAGGCCTAGGATAGTGTTAGGGTTAGGGTTAGCATCAGCCCTAAGAGAGTGTTAGGGTTAGGTTTAGGGTTAGCATAAGCCCTAGGAGAGTGTTAGGGTTAGGGTTAGCATCAACCCTAGGATAGTGTTAGGGTTAGGGTTAGGGTTAGCATCAGCCCAAGATAGTGTTAGGGTCAGGGTTAGCCTCAGCCCTAGGAGAGTGTTAGGGTTAGGGATAGGGTTAGCATCAGGCCTAGGATACTGTTAGGGTTAGGGTTAGGGTTAGCATCACCCCTAGGATAGTGTTAGGGTTAGGGTTAGCATCAGGCCTAGGATAGTGTTAGGGTTAGAGTTAGCATCAGCCCTAGGAGAGTGTTAGGGTTAGGGTTAGGGTTAGCATCAGCCCTAGGATAGTGTTAGGGTTAGGGTTAGGGTTAGCATCAGCCCTAGGATAGTGTTAGGGTTAGGGTTAGCATCAGCCCTAGGATAGTTTTAGGGTTAGGGTTAGTGTTAGCATCAGCCCTAGGATAGTGTTAGGGTTAGGGTTAGCATCAGCCCTAGGATAGTGTTAGGGTTAGGGTTAGGGTTAGCATCAGCCCTAGGATAGTGTTAGGGTTAGGGTTAGCATCAGCCCTAGGATAGTGTTAGGGTTAGGGTTAGGGTTAGCATCAGCCCTAGGATAGTGTTAGGGTTAGGGTTAGCATCAACCCTAGGATAGTGTTAGGGTTAGGGTTAGGGTTAGCATAAGCCCTAGGATAGTGTTAGGGTTAGGGTTAGCCTCAGCCCTAGGAGAGTGTTAGGGTTAGGGATAGGGTTAGCATCAGGCCTAAGATAGTGTTAGGGTTAGGGTTAGGGTTATCATCAGGCCTAGGATAGTGTTAGGGTTAGGGTTAGCATCAGGCCTAGGATAGTGTTAGGGTTAGGGTTAGCATCAGCCCTAGGAGAGTGTTAGGGTTAGGGTTAGGGTTAGCATCAGCCCTAGGATAGTGTTAGGGTTAAGGTTAACATCAGCCCTAGGATAGTGTTAGGGTTAGGGTTAGGGTTAGCATCAGCTCTAGGATAGTGTTAGGTTTAGGGTTAGCATCAGACCTAAGATAGTGTTTGGGTTAGGGTTAGGGTAAGCATCAGCCCTAGGATAGTGTAAGTGTTAGGGTTAGGGTTACCATCAGGCCTAGGATAGTGTTAGGGTTAGGGTTAGCATCAGCCCTAGGATAGTGTTAGGGTTCGGGTTAGGGTTAGCATCAGCCCTAGGATAGTATTAGGGTTAGGGTTAGCATAAGCCCTAGGATAGTGTTAGGGGTAGGGTTAGGGTTAGCACCAGGGCTAGGATAGTGTTAGTGTTAGGGTTAGCATCAGCCTTAGGATAGTGTTAGGGTTAGGGTTAGGATTAGCATCAGCCGTAGGATAGTGTTAGGGTTAGGGTTAGCCTCAGCCCTAAGATAGTGTTAGAGTTAGGGTTAGGGTTAGCATCATCACTAGGATAGTGTTAGGGTTAGGGTTAGGGTTAGCATCAGCCCTAGGATAGTGTTAGTGTTAGGGTTAGCATCAGCCCTAGGATACTGTTAGGGTTAGGGTTAGGGTTAGCATCCGCCCTAGGATAGTGTTAGGGTTAGGGTTAGGGTTAGCATCAGCCCTAGGATAGTGTTAGGGTTAGGGTTATTATAAACCCTAGGATAGTGTTAGGGTTAGGGTTAGGGTTAGCATCAGGCCTAGGATAGTGTTAGGGTTAGGGTTATTGTTAGCATCAGTTCAAGGATAGTGTTAGGGTTAGCGTTAGGGTTAGCATCAGCCCTAGGATAGTGTTAGGGTTAGGGTTCGCATCAGCCCTAGGATAGTGTTAGGATTAGGGTTAGGGTTAGCATCAGTTCAAGGATAGTGTTAGGGTTAGCGTTAGGGTTAGCATCAGCCCTAGGATAGTGTTAGGGTTAGGGTTAGCATCAACCCTAGGATAGTGTTTGGGTTAGGGTTAGGGTTATCATTAGCCCTAGGATAGTGTTAGGGTTAGGGTTAGCATCAGGCCTAGGATAGTGTTAGGGTTAGGGTTAGCATCAGCCCTAGGAGAGTGTTAGGGTTAGGGTTAGGGTTAGCATCAGCCCTAGGAGAGTGTTAGGGTTAGCGTTAACATCAGAACAAGGATAGTGTTAGGGTTAGGGTTAGGGTTAGCATCAGCCCTAGGATAGTGTTGGGTTTAGGGATAGCATCAGACCTAGGAGAGTGTTAGGGTTAGGGTTAGGGTTAGCATTAGCCCTAGGATAGTGTAAGTGTTAGGGTTAGGGTTAGCATTAGGCCTAGGATAGTGTTAGGGTTAGGGTTAGCATCAGCCCTAGGATAGTGTTAGGGTTAGGGTTAGGGTTAGCATCAGCCCTATGATAGTGTTAGGGGTAGGGTTAGCGTCAGCCCTAGGAGAGTGTTAGGGTTAGGGATAGGGTTAACATCAGGCCTAGGATAGTGTTAGGGTTAGGGTTAGGGTTAGCATCAGCCCTAGGATAGTGTTAGGGTTAGGGTTAGCATCAGGCCTAGGATAGCGTTAGGGTTAGGGTTAGCATCAGCCCTAGGAGAGTGTTATGGTTAGGGTTAGGGTTAGCATCAGCCCTAGGATAGTGTTAGGGTTAGGGTTAGGGTTAGCATCAGCCCTAGGATAGTGTTAGGGTTAGGGTTAGCATCAGCCCTAGGATAGTTTTAGGGTTAGGGTTAGGGTTAGCATCAGCCCTAGGATAGTATTAGAGTTAGGGTTAGCATCAGCCCTAGGATAGTGTTAGGGTTAGGGTTAGGGTTAGCATCAGCCCTAGGATAGTGTTAGGGTTAGGGTTAGCATCAACCCTAGGATAGTGTTAGGGTTAGGGTTAGGGTTAGCATCAGCCCTAGGATAGTGTTAGGGTTAGGGTTAGCCTAAGCCCTAGGAGAGTGTTAGGGTTAGGGATAGGGTTAGCATCAGGCCTAAGATAATGTTAGGGTTAGGGTTAGAGTTATCATCAGGCCTACGATAGTGTTAGGGTTAGGGTTAGCATCAGGCCTAGGATAGTGTTAGGGTTAGGGTTAGCATCAGCCCTAGGAGAGTGTTAGGGTTAGGGTTAGGGTTAGCATCAGCCCTAGGATTGTGTTAGGGTTAGGGTTAACATCAGCCCTAGGATAGTGTTAGGGGTAGGGTTAGGGTTAGCACCAGGCCTAGGATAGTGTTAGTGTTAGGGTTAGCATCAGCCTTAGGATAGTGTTAAGGTTAGGGTTAGGGTTAGCATCAGCCGTAGGATAGTGTTAAGGTTAGGGCTAGCCTCAGCCCTAAGATAGTGTTAGAGTTAGGGTTAGGGTTAGCATCAGCACTAGGATAGTGTTAGGATTAGGGTTAGGGTTAGCATCAGCCCTACGATAGTGTTAGTGTTAGGGTTAGCATCAGCCCTAGGATACTGTTAGGGTTAGGGTTAGGGTTAGCATCCGCCCTAAGATAGTGTTAGGGTTAGGGTTAGGGTTAGCATCAGCCCTAGGATAGTGTTAGGGTTAGGGTTAGCATCAGCCCTAGGATAGTGTTAGGGTTAGGGTTAGCATCAGCCGTAGGATAGTGTTAGGATTAGGGTTAGGGTTAGCATCAGCCCTAGGATAGTGTTAGGGTTAGGGTTAGCATCAACCCTAGGATAGTGTTTGGGTTAGGGTTAGGGTTAGCATTAGCCCTAGGATAGTGTTAGGGTTGGTGTTAGCATCAGGCCTAGGATAGTGTTAGGGTTAGGGTTAGCATCAGCCCTAAGAGAGTGTTAGGGTTAGGTTTAGGGTTAGCATCAGCCCGAGGAGAGTGTTAGGGTTAGGGTTAGCATCAACCCTAGGATAGTGTTAGGGTTAGGGTTAGGGTTAGCATCAGCCCTAGGATAGTGTTAGGGTCAGGGTTAGCCTCATACCTAGGAGAGTGTTAGGGTTAGGGATAGGGTTAGCATCAGGCCTAGGATACTGTTAGGGTTAGGGTTAGGGTTAGCATCAGCCCTAGGATAGTGTTAGGGTTAGGGTTAGCTTCAGGCCTAGGATAGTGTTAGGGTTAGGGTTAGCATCAGCCCTAGGAGAGTGTTAGGGTTAGGGTTAGGGTTAGCATCAGCCCTAGGATAGCGTTAGGGTTAGGGTTAGGGTTAGCATCAGCCCTAGGATAGTGTTAGGGTTAGGGTTAGCATCAGCCCTAGGATAGTGTTAGGGTTAGGGTTAGGGTTAGCATCAGCCCTAGGATAGTGTTAGGGTTAGGGTTAGCATCAACCCTAGGATAGTGTTAGGGTTAGGGTTAGGGTTAGCATAAGCCCTAGGATAGTGTTAGGGTTAGGGTTAGCCTCAGCCCTAGGAGAGTGTTAGGGTTAGGGATAGGGTTAGCATCAGGCCTAAGATAGTGTTAGGGTTAGGGTTAGGGTTATCATCAGGCCTAGGATAGTGTTAGGGTTAGGGTTAGCATCAGGCCTAGGATAGTGTTAGGGTTAGGGTTAGCATCAGCCCTAGGAGAGTGTTAGTGTTAGGGTTAGGGTTAGCATCAGCCCTAGGATAGTGTTAGGGTTAAGGTTAACATCAGCCCTAGGATAGTGTTAGGGTTAGGGTTAGGGTTAGCATCAGCTCTAGGATAGTGTTAGGTTGAGGGTTAGCATCAGACCTAGGATAGTGTTTGGGTTAGGGTTAGGGTAAGCATCAGCCCTAGGATAGTGTAAGTGTTAGGGTTAGGGTTAGCATCAGGCCTAGCATAGTGTTAGGGTTAGGGTTAGCATCAGCCCTAGGATAGTGTTAGGGTTCGGGTTAGGGTTAGCATCAGCCCTAGGATAGTATTAGGGTTAGGGTTAGCATCAGCCCTAGGATAGTGTTAGGGGTAGGGTTAGGGTTAGCACCAGGGCTAGGATAGTGTTAGTGTTAGGGTTAGCATCAGCCTTAGGATAGTGTTAGGGTTAGGGTTAGGATTAGCATCAGCCGTAGGATAGTGTTAGGGGTAGGGTTAGCCTCAGCCCTAAGATAGTGTTAGAGTTAGGGTTAGGGTTAGCATCATCACTAGGATAGTGTTAGGGTTAGGGTTAGGGATAGCATCAGCCCTAGGATAGTGTTAGTGTTAGGGTTAGCATCAGCCCTAGGATACTGTTAGGGTTAGGGTTAGGGTTAGCATCCGCCCTAGGATAGTGTTAGGGTTAGGGTTAGGGTTAGCATCAGCCCTAGGATAGTGTTAGGGTTAGGGTTAATATAAACCCTAGGATAGTGTTAGGGTTAGGGTTAGGGTTAGCATCAGGCCTAGGATAGTGTTAGGGTTAGGGTTATTGTTAGCATCAGTTCAAGGATAGTGTTAGGGTTAGCGTTAGGGTTAGCATCAGCCCTAGGATTGTGTTAGGGTTAGGGTTCGCATCAGCCCTAGGATAGTGTTAGGATTAGGGTTAGGGTTAGCATCAGTTCAAGGATAGTGTTAGGGTTAGCGTTAGGGTTAGCATCAGCCCTAGGATAGTGTTAGGGTTAGGGTTAGCATCAGCCCTAGGATAGTGTTAGGATTAGGGTTAGGGTTAGCATCAGCCCTAGGATAGTGTTAGGGTTAGGGTTAGCATCAACCCTAGGATAGTGTTTGGGTTAGGGTTAGGGTTATCATTAGCCCTAGGATAGTGTTAGGGTTAGGGTTAGCATCAGGCCTAGGATAGTGTTAGGGTTAGGGTTAGCATCAGCCCTAGGAGAGTGTTAGGGTTAGGGTTAGGGTTAGCATCAGCCCTAGGAGAGTGTTAGGGTTAGCGTTAACATCAGAACAAGGATAGTATTAGGGTTAGGGTTAGGGTTAGCATCAGCCCTAGGATAGTGTTGTGTTTAGGGTTAGCATCAGACCTAGGATAGTGTTAGGGTTAGGGTTAGGGTTAGCATTAGCCCTAGGATAGTGTAAGTGTTAGGGTTAGGGTTAGCATTAGGCCTAGAATAGTGTTAGGGTTAGGGTTAGCATCAGCCCTAGGATAGTGTTAGGGTTAGGGTTAGGGTTAGCATCAGCCCTATGATAGTGTTAGGGTTAGGGTTAGCGTCAGCCCTAGGAGAGTGTTAGGGTTAGGGTTAACATAAACCCTAGGATAGTGTTAGAGTTAGGGTTAGGGTTTTCATCAGGCCTAGGATAGTGTTAGGGTTAGGGTTAGGGTTAGCATCAGTTCAAGGATAGTGTTAGGGTTAGCGTTAGGTTTAGCATCAGTCCTAGGATAGTGTTAGGGTTAGGGTTAGCATCAACCCTAGGATAGTGTTAGGGTTAGGGTTAGGGTTAGCATCAGCCCTATGATAGTGTTAGGGTTAGGGTTAGCGTCAGCCCTAGGAGAGTGTTACGGTTAGGGATAGGGTTAGCATCAGTCCTAGGATAGTGTTAGGGTTAGGGTTAGGGTTAGCATCAGCTCTAGGATAGTGTTAGGGTTAGGGTTAGCATCAGGCCTAGGATAGCGTTAGGGTTAGGGTTAGCATCAGCCCTAGGAGAGTGTTAGGGTTAGGGTTAGGGTTAGCATCAGCCCTAGGATAGTGTTAGGGTTAGGGTTAGGTTTAGCATCAGCCCTAGGATAGTGTTAGGGTTAGGGTTAGCATCAACCCTAGGATAGTGTTAGGGTTAGGGTTAGGGTTAGCATCAGCCCTAGGATAGTGTTAGGGTTAGGGTTAGCCTAAGCCCTAGGAGAGTGTTAGGGTTAGGGATAGGGTTAGCATCAGGCCTAAGATAGTGTTAGGGTTAGGGTTAGGGTTATCATCAGGCCTACGATACTGTTAGGGTTAGGGTTAGCATCAGGCCTAGGATAGTGTTAGGGTTAGGGTTAGCATCAGCCCTAGGAGAGTGTTAGGGTTAGGGTTAGGGTTAGCATCAGCCCTAGGATTGTGTTAGGGTTAGGGTTAACATCAGCCCTAGGATAGTGTTAGGGGTAGGGTTAGGGTTAGCACCAGGCCTAGGATAGTGTTAGTGTTAGGGTTAGCATCAGCCTCAGGATAGTGTTAAGGTTAGGGTTAGGGTTAGCATCAGCCGTAGGATAGTGTTAAGGTTAGGGCTAGCCTCAGCCCTAAGATAGTGTTAGAGTTAGGGTTAGGGTTAGCATCAGCACTAGGATAGTGTTAGGATTAGGGTTAGGGTTAGCATCAGCCCTACGATAGTGTTAGTGTTAGGGTTAGCATCAGCCCTAGGATACTGTTAGGGTTAGGGTTAGGGTTAGCATCCGCCCTAAGATAGTGTTAGGGTTAGGGTTAGGGTTAGCATCAGCCCTAGGATAGTATTAGGGTTAGGGTTAACATAAACCCTAGGATAGTGTTAGGGTTAGGGTTAGGGTTATCATCAGGCCTAGGATAGTGTTAGGGTTAGGGTTAGGGTTAGCATCAGTTCAAGGATAGTGTTAGGGTTAGCGTTAGGGTTAGCATCAGCCCTAGGATAGTGTTAGGGTTAGGGTTAGCATCAGCCGTAGGATAGTGTTAGGATTAGGGTTAGGGTTAGCATCAGCCCTAGGATAGTGTTAGGGTTAGGGTTAGCATCAACCCTAGGATAGTGTTTGGGTTAGGGTTAGGGTTAGCATTAGCCCTAGGATAGTGTTAGGGTTAGGGTTAGCATCAGGCCTAGGATAGTGTTAGGGTTATGGTTAGCATCAGCCCTAAGAGAGTGTTAGGGTTAGGTTTAGGGTTAGCATCAGCCCTAGGAGAGTGTTAGGGTTAGGGTTAGCATCAACCCTAGGATAGTGTTAGGGTTAGGGTTAGGGTTAGCATCAGCCCTAGGATAGTGTTAGGGTCAGGGTTAGCCTCAGCCCTAGGAGAGTGTTAGGGTTAGGGATAGGGTTAGCATCAGGCCTAGGATACTGTTAGGGTTAGGGTTAGCATCAGCCCTAGGATAGTGTTAGGGTTAGGGTTAGCATCAGGCCTAGGATAGTGTTAGGGTTAGGGTTAGCATCAGCCCTAGGAGAGTGTTAGGGTTAGGGTTAGGGTTAGCATCAGCCCTAGGATAGTGTTAGGGTTAGGGTTAGGGTTAGCATCAGCCCTAGGATAGTGTTAGGGTTAGGGTTAGCATCAGCCCTAGGATAGTTTTAGGGTTAGGGTTAGGGTTAGCATCAGCCCTAGGATAGTGTTAGGGTTAGGGTTAGCATCAGCCCTAGGATAGTGTTAGGGTTAGGGTTAGGGTTAGCATCAGCCCTAGGATAGTGTTAGGGTTAGGGTTAGCATCAGCCCTAGGATAGTGTTAGGGTTAGGGTTAGGGTTAGCATCAGCCCTAGGATAGTGTTACGGTTAGGGTTAGCATCAACCCTAGGATAGTGTTAGGGTTAGGGTTAGGGTTAGCATAAGCCCTAGGATAGTGTTAGGGTTAGGGTTTGCCTCAGCCCTAGGAGAGTGTTAGGGTTAGGGATAGGGTTAGCATCAGGCCTAAGATAGTGTTAGGGTTAGGGTTAGGGTTATCATCAGGCCTAGGATAGTGTTAGGGTTAGGGTTAGCATCAGGCCTAGGATAGTGTTAGGGTTAGGGTTAGCATCAGCCCTAGGAGAGTGTTAGGGTTAGGGTTAGGGTTAGCATCAGCCCTAGGATAGTGTTAGGGTTAAGGTTAACATCAGCCCTAGGATAGTGTTAGGGTTAGGGTTAGGGTTAGCATCAGCTCTAGGATAGTGTTAGGTTTAGGGTTAGCATCAGACCTAGGATAGTGTTTGGGTTAGGGTTAGGGTAAGCATCAGCCCTAGGATAGTGTAAGTGTTAGGGTTAGGGTTAGCATCAGGCCTAGCATAGTGTTAGGGTTAGGGTTAACATCAGCCCTAGGATAGTGTTAGGGTTCGGGTTAGGGTTAGCATCAGCCCTAGTATAGTATTAGGGTTAGGGTTAGCATCAGCCCTAGGATAGTGTTAGGGGTAGGGTTAGGGTTAGCACCAGGGCTAGGATAGTGTTAGTGTTAGGGTTAGCATCAGCCTTAGGATAGTGTTAGGGTTAGGGTTAGGATTAGCATCAGCCGTAGGATAGTGTTAGGGTTAGGGTTAGCCTCAGCCCTAAGATAGTGTTAGAGTTAGGGTTAGGGTTAGCATCATCACTAGGATAGTGTTAGGGTTAGGGTTAGGGTTAGCATCAGCCCTAGGATAGTGTTAGTGTTAGGGTTAGCATCAGCCCTAGGATACTGTTAGGGTTAGGGTTAGGGTTAGCATCCGCCCTAGGATAGTGTTAGGGTTAGGGTTAGGGTTAGCATCAGCCCTAGGATAGTGTTAGGGTTAGGGTTAATATAAAACCTAGGATAGTGTTAGGGTTAGGGTTAGGGTTAGCATCAGGCCTAGGATAGTGTTAGGGTTAGGGTTATTGTTAGCATCAGTTCAAGGATAGTGTTAGGGTTAGCGTTAGGGTTAGCATCAGCCCTAGGATAGTGTTAGGGTTAGGGTTCGCATCAGCCCTAGGATAGTGTTAGGATTAGGGTTAGGGTTAGCATCAGTTCAAGGATAGTGTTAGGGTTAGCGTTAGGGTTAGCATCAGCCCTAGGATAGTGTTAGGGTTAGGGTTAGCATCAGCCCTAGGATAGTGTTAGGATTAGGGTTAGGGTTAGCATCAGCCCTAGGATAGTGTTAGGGTTAGGGTTAGCATCAACCCTAGGATAGTGTTTGGGTTAGGGTTAGGGTTATCATTAGCCCTAGGATAGTGTTAGGGTTAGGGTTAGCATCAGGCCTAGGATAGTGTTAGGGTTAGGGTTAGCATCAGCCCTAGGAGAGTGTTAGGGTTAGGGTTAGGGTTAGCATCAGCCCTAGGAGAGTGTTAGGGTTAGCGTTAACATCAGAACAAGGATAGTGTTAGGGTTAGGGTTAGGGTTAGCATCAGCCCTAGGATAGTGTTGTGTTTAGGGTTAGCATCAGACCTAGGATAGTGTTAGGGTTAGGGTTAGGGTTAGCATTAGCCCTAGGATAGTGTAAGTGTTAGGGTTAGGGTTAGCATTAGGCCTAGGATAGTGTTAGGGTTAGGGTTAGCATCAGCCCTAGGATAGTGTTAGGGTTAGGGTTAGGGTTAGCATCAGCCCTATGATAGTGTTAGGGTTAGGGTTAGCGTCAGCCCTAGGAGAGTGTTAGGGTTAGGGATAGGGTTAACATCAGGCCTAGGATAGTGTTAGGGTTAGGGTGTAGGTTAGCATCAGCCCTAGGATAGTGTTAGGGTTAGGGTTAGCATCAGGCCTAGGATAGCGTTAGGGTTAGGGTTAGCATCAGCCCTAGGAGAGTGTTAGGGTTAGGGTTAGGGTTAGCATCAGCCCTAGGATAGTGTTAGGGTTAGGGTTAGCATCAGCCCTAGGATAGTTTTAGGGTTAGGGTTAGGGTTGGCATCAGAACTAGGATAGTATTAGGGTTAGGGTTAGCATCAGCCCTAGGATAGTGTTAGGGTTAGGGTTAGGGTTAGCATCAGCCCTAGGATAGTGTTAGGGTTAGGGTTAGCATCAGCCCAAGGATAGTGTTAGGGTTAGGGTTAGGGTTAGCATCAGCCCTAGGATAGTGTTAGGGTTAGGGTTAGCATCAACCCTAGGATAGTGTTAGGGTTAGGGTTAGGGTTAGCATCAGCCCTAGGATAGTGTTAGGGTTAGGGTTAGCATCAACCCTAGGATAGTGTTAGGTTTAGGGATAGGGTTAGCATCAGGCCTAAGATAGTGTTAGGGTTAGGGTTAGGGTTATCATCAGGCCTAGCATAGTGTTAGGGTTAGGGTTAGCATCAGGCCTAGGATAGTGTTAGGGTTAGGGTTAGCATCAGCCCTAGGAGAGTGTTAGGGTTAGGGTTAGGGTTAGCATCAGCCCTAGGATTGTGTTAGGGTTAGGGTTAACATCAGCCCTAGGATAGTGTAAGTGTTAGGGTTAGGGTTAGCATCAGGCCTAGGATAGTGTTAGGGTTAGGGTTAGCATCAGCCCTAGGATAGTGTTAGGGTTCGGGTTAGGGTTAGCATCAGCCCTAGGATATTATTAGGGTTAGGGTTAGCATCAGCCCTAGGATAGTGTTAGGGGTAGGGTTAGGGTTAGCACCTGGCCTAGGATAGTGTTAGTGTTAGGGTTAGCATCAGCCTTAGGATAGTGTTAGGGTTAGGGTTAGGGTTAGCATAGCCGTAGGATAGTGTTAATGTTAGGGCTAGCCTCAGCCCTAAGATAGTGTTAGAGTTAGGGTCTGGGTTAGCATCAGCACTAGGATAGTGTTAGGGTTAGGGTTAGGGTTAGCATCAGCACTAGGATAGTGTTAGTGTTAGGGTTAGCATCAGCCCTAGGATACTGTTAGGGTTAGGGTTAGGGTTAGCATCCGCCCTAAGACAGTGTTAGGGTTAGGGTTACGGTTAGCATCAGCCCTAGGATAGTGTTAGGGTTAGGGTTAACATAAACCCTAGGATAGTGTTAGGGTTAGGGTTAGGGTTATCATCAGGCCTAGGATAGTGTTAGGGTTAGGGTTAGGGTTAGCATCAGTTCAAGGATAGTGTTAGGGTTAGCGTTAGGGTTAGCATCAGCCCTAGGATAGTGTTAGGGTTAGGGTTAGCATCAGCCCTAGGATAGTGTTAGGATTAGGGTTAGGGTTAGCATCAGTTCAAGGATAGTGTTAGGTTTAGCGTTAGGGTTAGCATCAGCCCTAGGATAGTGTTACGGTTAGGGTTAGCATCAGCCGTAGGATAGTGTTAAGATTAGGGTTAGGGTTAGCATCAGCCCTAGGATAGTGTTAGGGTTAGGGTTAGCATCAACCCTAGGATAGTGTTTGGGTTAGGGTTAGGGTTAGCATTAGCCCTAGGATAGTGTTAGGGTTAGGGTTAGCATCAGGCCTAGGATAGTGTTAGGGTTAGGGTTAGCATCAGCCCTAGGAGAGTGTTTGGGTTAGGGTTAGGGTTAGCATCAGCCCTAGGAGAGTGTTAGGGTTAGGGTTAGCATCAACCCTAGGATAGTGTTAGGGTTAGGGTTAGGGTTAGCATCAGCCCTAGGATAGTGTTAGGGTTAGGGTTAGCCTCAGCCCTAGGAGAGTGTTAGGGTTAGGGATAGGGTTAGCATCAGGCCTAGGATAGTGTTAGGGTTAGGGTTAGGGTTAGCATGAGCCCTAGGATAGTGTTAGGGTTAGGGTTAGCATCAGGCCTAGGATAGTGTTAGGGTTAGGGTTAGCATCAGCCCTAGGGGAGTGTTAGGGTTAGGGTTAGGGTTAGCATCAGCCCTAGGATAGTGTTAGGGTTAGGGTTAGTGTTAGCATCAGCCCTAGGATAGTGTTAGGGTTAGGGTTAGCATCAGCCCTAGGATAGTTTTAGGGTTAGGGTTAGGGTTAGCATCAGCCCTAGGATAGTGTTAGGGTTAGGGTTAGCATCAGCCCTAGGATAGTGTTAGTGTTAGGGTTAGGGTTAGCATCAGCCCTAGGATAGTGTTAGGGTTAGGGTTAGCATCAGCCCTAGGATAGTGTTAGGGTTAGGGTTAGGGTTAGCATCAGCCCTAGGATAGTGTTAGGGTTAGGGTTAGCATCAACCCTAGGATAGTGTTAGGGTTAGGGTTAGGGTTAGCATAAGCCCTAGGAAAATGTTAGGGTTAGGGTTAGCCTCAGCCCTAGGAGAGTGTTAGGGTTAGGGATAGGGTTAGCATCAGGCCTAAGATAGTGTTAGGGTTAGGGTTAGGGTTATCATCAGGCCTAGGATAGTGTTAGGGTTAGGGTTAGCATCAGGCCTAGGATAGTGTTAGGGTTAGGGTTAGCATCAGCCCTAGGAGAGTGTTAGGGTTAGGGTTAGGGTTAGCATCAGCCCTAGGATAGTGTTAGGGTTAGGGTTAACATCAGCCCTAGGATAGTGTTAGGGTTAGGGTTAGGGTTAGCATCAGCTCTAGGATAGTGTTAGGTTTAGGGTTAGCATCAGACCTAGGATAGTGTTTGGGTTAGGGTTAGGGTAAGCATCAGCCCTGGGATAGTGTAAGTGTTAGGGTTAGGGTTAGCATCAGGCCTAGGATAGTGTTAGGGTTAGGGTTAGCATCAGCCCTAGGATAGTGTTAGGGTTCGGGTTAGGGTTAGCATCAGCCCTAGGATAGTATTAGGGTTAGGGTTAGCATCAGCCCTAGGATAGTGTTAGGGGTAGGGATAGGGTTAGCACCAGGCCTAGGATAGTGTTAGTGTTAGGGTTAGCATCAGCCTTAGGATAGTGTTAGGGTTAGGGTTAGGGTTAGCATCAGCCGTAGGATAGTGTTAGGGTTAGGGTTAGCCTCAGCCCTAAGATAGTGTTAGAGTTAGGGTTAGGGTTAGCATCAGCACTAGGATAGTGTTAGGGTTAGGTTTAGGGTTAGCATCAGCCCTAGGATAGTGTTAGTGTTAGGGTTAGCATCAGCCCTAGGATACTGTTATGGTTAGGGTTAGGGTTAGCATCCGCCCTAGGATAGTGTTAGGGTTAGGGTTAGGGTTAGCATCAGCCCTAGGATAGTGTTAGGGTTAGGGTTAATATAAACCCTAGGATAGTGTTAGGGTTAGGGTTAGGGTTATCATCAGGCCTAGGATAGTGTTAGGGTTAGGGTTAGGGTAAGCATCAGTTCAAGGATAGTGTTAGGGTTAGCGTTAGGGTTAGCATCAGTCCTAGGATAGTGTTAGGGTTAGGGTTAGCATCAGCCCTAGGATAGTGTTAGGATTAGGGTTAGGGTTAGCATCAGTTCAAGGATAGTGTTAGGGTTAGCGTTAGGGTTAGCATCAGCCCTAGGATAGTGTTACGGTTAGGGTAAGCATCCGCCGTAGGATAGTGTTAGGATTAGGGTTAGGGTTAGCATCAGCCCTAGGATAGTGTTAGGGTTAGGGTTAGCATCAACCCTAGGATAGTGTTTGGGTTAGGGTTAGGGTTAGCATTAGCCCTAGGATAGTGTTAGGGTTAGGGTTTGCATCAGGCCTAGGATAGTGTTAGGGTTAGGGTTAGCATCAGCCCTAGGAGAGTGTTAGGGTTAGGGTTAGGGTTAACATCAGCCCTAGGAGAGTGTTAGGGTTAGGGTTAGCATCAGCCCTAGGATAGTGTTAGGGTTAGGGTTAGCATCAGCCCTAGGATAGTGTTAGGATTAGGCTTAGGGTTAGCATCAGCCCTAGGAGAGTGTTAGGGTTAGGGTTAGCATCAACAATAGGATAGTGTTTGGGTTAGGGTTAGGGTTAGCATCAGCCCTAGGTTAGTGTTAGGGTTAGGGATAGCCTCAGCCCTAGGAGAGTGTTAGGGTTAGGGATAGGGTTAGTATCAGGCCTAGGATAGTGTTTGGGTTAGGGTTAGGGTTAGGGTTAGCGTTAGCATCAGCTCTAGGATAGTGTTAGGGTTAGGGTTAGGGTTAGCATCAGCCCTAGGTTAGTGTTAGGGTTAGGGTTAGGGTTAGCATCAGCCCTAGGATAGTGTTAGTGTTAGGGTTAGCATCAGCCCTAGGATAGTGTTAGGGTTAGGGTTAGGGTTAGCATCAGCCCTAGGATAGTGTTAGGGTTAGGGTTAGCATCAGCCCTAGAATAGTGTTAGGGTTAGGGTTAGGGTTAGCATCAGCCCTAGGATAGTGTTAGGGTTAGGGTTAGCATCAACCCTAGGATAGTGTTAGGGTTAGGGTTAGGGTTAGCATCAGCCCTATGATAGTGTTAGGGTTAGGGTTAGCGTCAGCCCTAGGAGAGTGTTAGGGTTAGGGATAGGGTTAGCATCAGGCCTAGGATAGTGTTAGGGTTAGGGTTAGGGTTAGCATCAGCCCTAGGATAGTGTTAGGGTTAGGGTTAGCATCAGGCCTAGGATAGCGTTAGGGTTAGGGTTAGCATCAGCCCTAGGAGAGTGTTAGGGTTAGGGTTAGGGTTAGCATCAGCCCTAGGATAGTGTTAGGGTTAGGGTTAGTGTTAGCATCAGCCCTAGGATAGTGTTAGGGTTAGGGTTAGCATCAGCCCTAGGATAGTTTTAGCGTTAGGGTTAGCGTTAGCATCAGCCCTAGGATAGTATTAGGGTTAGGGTTAGCATCAGCCCTAGGATAGTGTTAGGGTTAGGGTTAGGGTTACCATCAGCCCTAGGATAGTGTTAGGGTTAGGGTTACCCTCAGCCCTAGGAGAGTGTTAGGGTTAGGGATAGGGTTAGCATCAGGCCTAAGATAGTGTTAGGGTTAGGGTTAGGGTTATCATCAAGCCTAGGATAGTGTTAGGGTTAGGGTTAGCATCAGGCCTAGGATAGTGTTAGGGTTAGGGTTAGCATCAGCCCTAGGAGAGTGTTAGGGTTAGGGTTAGGGTTAGCATCAGCACTAGGATGGTGTTAGGGTTAGGGTTAGCATCAACCCTAGGATAGTGTTAGGGTTAGGGTTCGGGTTAGCATCAGCCCTAGGATAGTGTTAGGGTTAGGGTTAGCCTCAGCCCTAGGAGAGTGTTAGGGTTAGGGATAGGGTTAGCATCAGGCCTAAGATAGTGTTAGGGTTAGGGTTAGGGTTATCATCAGGCCTAGGATAGTGTTAGGGTTAGGGTTAGCATCAGGCCTAGGATGGTGTTAGGGTTAGGGTTAGCATCAGCCCTAGGAGAGTGTTAGGGTTAGGGTTAGGGTTAGCATCAGCCCTAGGATTGTGTTAGGGTTAGGGTTAACATCAGCCCTAGGATAGTGTTAGGGTTAGGGTTAGGGTTAGCATCAGCTCTAGGATAGTGTTAGGTTTAGGGTTAGCATCAGACCTAGGGTAGTGTTTGGGTTAGGGTTAGGGTAAGCATCAGCCCTAGGATAGTGTAAGTGTTAGGGTTAGGGTTAGCATCAGGCCTAGGATAGTGTTAGGGTTAGGGTTAGGGTTAGCATCAGCCCTAGGATAGTATTAGGGTTAGGGTTAGCATCAGCCCTAGAATAGTGTTAGTGTTAGGGTTAGCATCAGCCTTAGGATAGTGTTAGGGTTAGGGTTAGGGTTAGCATCAGCCGTAGGATAGTGTTAAGGTTAGGGCTAGCCTCAGCCCTAAGATAGTGTTAGAGTTAGGGTTAGGGTTAGCATCAGCACTAGGATAGTGTTAGGGTTAGGGTTAGGGTTAGCATCAGCCCCACGATAGTGTTAGTGTTAGGGTTAGCATCAGCCCTAGGATACTGTTAGGGTTAGGGTTAGGGTTAGCATCCGCCCTAAGATAGTGTTAGGGTTAGGGTTAGGGTTAGCATCAGCCCTAGGATAGTGTTAGGGTTAGGGTTAACATAAACCCTAGGATAGTGTTAGGGTTAGGGTTAGGGTTATCATCAGGCCTAGGATAGTGTTAGGGTTAGGGATAGGGTTAGCATCAGTTCAACGATAGTGTTAGGGTTAGCGTTAGGGTTAGCATCAGCCCTAGGATAGTGTTAGGGTTAGGGTTAGCATCAGCCGTAGGATAGTGTTAGGATTAGGGTTAGGGTTAGCATCAGCCCTAAGATTGTGTTAGGGTTAGGGTTAGCATCAACCCTAGGATAGTGTTTGGGTTAGGGTTAGGGTTAGCATTAGTCCTAGGATAGTGTTGGGGTTAGGGTTAGCATCAGGCCTAGGATAGTGTTAGGGTTAGGGTTAGCATCAGCCCTAGGAGAGTGTTAGGGTTAGGGTTAGGGTTAGCATCAGCCCTAGGAGAGTGTTAGGGTTAGGGTTAGCATCAACCCTAGGATAGTGTTAGGGTTAGGGTTAGGGTTAGCATCAGCCTTAGGATAGTGTTAGGGTTAGGGTTAGGGTTAGCATCAGCCCTAGGATAGTGTTAGGGTTAGGGTTAGGGTTAGCATCAGCCCTAGGATAGTGTTAGGGTTAGGGTTAGCATCAGCCCTAGGATAGTTTTAGGGTTAGGGTTAGGGTTAGCATCAGCCCTAGGATAGTGTTAGGGTTAGGGTTAGCATCAGCCCTAGGATAGTGTTAGTGTTAGGGTTAGGGTTAGCATCAGCCCTAGGATAGTGTTAGGGTTAGGGTTAGCATCAGCCCTAGGATAGTGTTAGGGTTAGGGTTAGGGTTAGCATCAGCCCTAGGATAGTGTTAGGGTTAGGGTTAGCATCAGCCCTAGGATAGTGTTAGGGTTAAGGTTAGGGTTAGCATCAGCCCTAGGATAGTGTTAGGGTTAGGGTTAGCATCAGCCCTAGGATAGTGTTAGGGTTAGGGTTGGCATCAGCCCTAGGATAGTTTTAGGGTTAGGGTTAGGGTTAGCATCAGCCCTAGGATAGTGTTAGGGTTAGGGTTAGCATCAGCCCTAGGATAGTGTTAGGGTTAGGGTTAGGGTTAGCATCAGCCCTAGGATAGTGTTAGGGTTAGGGTTAGCATCAGCCCTAGGATAGTGTTAGGGTTAGGGTTAGGGTTAGCATCAGCCCTAGGATAGTGTTAGGGTTAGAGTTAGCATCAACCCTAGGATAGTGTTAGGGTTAGGGTTAGGGTTAGCATAAGCCCTAGGATAGTGTTAGGGTTAGGGTTAGCCTCAACCCTAGGAGAGTGTTAGGGTTAGGGATAGGGTTAGCATCAGGCCTAAGATAGTGTTAGGGTTAGGGTTAGGGTTATCATCAGGCCTAGGATAGTGTTAGGGTTAGGGTTAGCATCAGGCCTAGGATAGTGTTAGGGTTAGGGTTAGCATCAGCCCTAGGAGAGTGTTAGGGTTAGGGTTAGGGTTAGCATCAGCCCTAGGATAGTGTTAGGGTTAGGGTTAACATCAGCCCTAGGATAGTGTTAGGGTTAGGGTTAGGGTTAGCATCAGCTCTAGGATAGTGTTAGGTTTAGGGTTAGCATCAGACCTAGGATAGTGTTTGGGTTAGGGTTAGGGTAAGCGTCAGCCCTGGGATAGTGTAAGTGTTAGGGTTAGGGTTAGCATCAGGCCTAGGATAGTGTTAGGGTTAGGGTTAGCATCAGCCCTAGGATAGTGTTAGGGTTCGGGTTAGGGTTAGCATCAGCCCTAGGATAATATTAGGGTTAGGGTTAGCATCAGCCCTAGGATAGTGTTAGGGGTAGGGTTAGGGTTAGCACCAGGCCTAGGATAGTGTTAGTGTTACGGTTAGCATCAGCCTTCGGATAGTGTTAGGGTTAGGGTTAGGGTTAGCATCAACCGTAGGATAGTGTTAGGGTTAGGGTTAGCCTCAGCCCTAAGATAGTGTTAGAGTTAGGGTTAGGGTTAGCATCAGCACTAGGATAGTGTTAGGGTTAGGTTTAGGGTTACCATCAGCCCTAGGATAGTGTTAGTGTTAGGGTTAGCATCAGCCCTAGGATACTGTTATGGTTAGGGTTAGGGTTAGCATCCGCCCTAGGATAGTGTTATGGTTAGGGTTAGGGTTAGCCTCAGCCCTAGGAGAGTGTTAGGGTTAGGGATAGGGTTAGTATCAGGCCTAGGATAGTGTTTGGGTTAGGGTTAGGGTTAGGGTTAGCGTTAGCATCAGCTCTAGGATAGTGTTAGGGTTAGGGTTAGGGTTAGCATCAGCCCTAGGTTAGTGTTAGGGTTAGGGTTAGGGTTAGCATCAGCCCTAGGATAGTGTTAGTGTTAGGGTTAGCATCAGCCCTAGGATAGTGTTAGGGTTAGGGTTAGGGTTAGCATCAGCCCTAGGATAGTGTTAGGGTTAGGGTTAGCATCAGCCGTAGGATAGTGTTAAGGTTAGGGCTAGCCTCAGCCCTAAGATAGTGTTAGAGTTAGGGTTAGGGTTAGCATCAGCACTAGGATAGTGTTAGGGTTAGGGTTAGGGTTAGCATCAGCCCTAGGATAGTGTTAGTGTTAGGGTTAGCATCAGCCCTAGGATACTGTTATGGTTAGGGTTAGGGTTAGCATCCGCCCTAGGATAGTGTTATGGTTAGGGTTAGGGTTAGCATCAGCCCTAGGATAGTGTTAGGGTTAGGGTTAATATAAACCCTAGGATAGTGTTAGGGTTAGGGTTAGGGTTATCATCATGCCTAGGATAGTGTTAGGGTTAGGGTTAGGGTTAGCATCAGTTCAAGGATAGTGTTAGGGTTAGCGTTAGGGTTAGCATCAGTCCTAGGATAGTGTTAGGGTTAGGGTTAGCATCAGCCCTAGGATAGTGTTAGGATTAGGGTTAGGGTTAGCATCAGTTCAAGGATAGTGTTAGGGTTAGGGTTAGCATCAGCCCTAGGATAGTGTTAGGGTTAGGGTTAGCATCAGCCCTAGGATAGTTTTAGGGTGAGGGTTAGGGTTAGCATCAGCCCTAGGATAGTGTTAGGGTTAGGGTTAGCATCAGCCCTAGGATAGTGTTAGGGTTAGGGTTAGGGTTAGCATCAGCCCTAGGATAGTGTTAGGGTTAGGGTTAGCATCAGCCCTAGGATAGTGTTAGGGTTAGGGTTAGGGTTAGCATCAGCCCTAGGATAGTGTTAGGGTTAGAGTTAGCATCAACCCTAGGATAGTGTTAGGGTTAGGGTTAGGGTTAGCATAAGCCCTAGGATAGTGTTAGGGTTAGGGTTAGCCTCAGCCCTAGGAGAGTGTTAGGGTTAGGGATAGGGTTAGCATCAGGCCTAAGATAGTGTTAGGGTTAGGGTTAGGGTTATCATCAGGCCTAGGATAGTGTTAGGGTTAGGGTTAGCATCAGGCCTAGGATAGTGTTAGGGTTAGGGTTAGCATCAGCCCTAGGAGAGTGTTAGGGTTAGGGTTAGGGTTAGCATCAGCCCTAGGATAGTGTTAGGGTTAGGGTTAACATCAGCCCTAGGATAGTGTTAGGGTTAGGGTTAGGGTTAGCATCAGCTCTAGGATAGTGTTAGGTTTAGGGTTAGCATCAGACCTAGGATAGTGTTTGGGTTAGGGTTAGGGTAAGCGTCAGCCCTGGGATAGTGTAAGTGTTAGGGTTAGGGTTAGCATCAGGCCTAGGATAGTGTTAGGGTTAGGGTTAGCATCAGCCCTAGGATAGTGTTAGGGTTCGGGTTAGGGTTAGCATCAGCCCTAGGATAGTATTAGGGTTAGGGTTAGCATCAGCCCTAGGATAGTGTTAGGGGTAGTGTTAGGGTTAGCACCAGGCCTAGGATAGTGTTAGTGTTACGGTTAGCATCAGCCTTCGGATAGTGTTAGGGTTAGGGTTAGGGTTAGCATCAGCCGTAGGATAGTGTTAGGGTTAGGGTTAGCCTCAGCCCTAAGACAGTGTTAGAGTTAGGGTTAGGGTTAGCATCAGCACTAGGATAGTGTTAGGGTTAGGTTTAGGGTTAGCATCAGCCCTAGGATAGTGTTAGCGTTAGGGTTAGCATCAGCCCTAGGATACTGTTATGGTTAGGGTGAGGGTTCCATCCGCCCTAGGATAGTGTTAGGGTTAGGGTTAGGGTTAGCATCAGCCCTAGGATAGTGTTAGGGTTAGGGTTAATATAAACCCTAGGATAGTGTTAGGGTTAGGGTTAGGGTTATCATCAGGCCTAGGATAGTGTTAGGGTTAGGGTTAGGGTTAGCATCAGTTCAAGGATAGTGTTAGGGTTAGCGTTAGGGTTAGCATCAGTCCTAGGATAGTGTTAGGGTTAGGGTTAGCATCAGCCCTAGGATAGTGTTAGGATTAGGGTTAGGGTTAGCATCAGTTCAAGGATAGTGTTAGGGTTAGCGTTAGGGTTAGCATCAGCCTTCGGATAGTGTTACGGTTAGGGTAAGCATCAGCCGTAGGATAGTGTTAGGATTAGGGTTAGGGTTAGCATCAGCCCTAGGATAGTGTTAGGGTTAGGGTTAGCATCAACCCTAGGATAGTGTTTGGGTTAGGGTTAGGGTTAGCATTAGCCCTAGGATAGTGTTAGGGTTAGGGTTAGCATCAGGCCTAGGATAGTGTTAGGGTTAGGGTTAGCATCAGCCCTAGGAGAGTGTTAGGGTTAGGGTTAGGGTTAACATCAGCCCTAGGAGAGTGTTAGGGTTAGGGTTAGCATCAGCCCTAGGATAGTGTTAGGGTTAGGGTTAGCATCAGCCCTAGGATAGTGTTAGGGTTAGGCTTAGGGTTAGCATCAGCCCTAGGAGAGTGTTAGGGTTAGGGTTAGCATCAACAATAGGATAGTGTTTGGGTTAGGGTTAGGGTTAGCATCAGCCCTAGGTTAGTGTTAGGGTTAGGGTTAGCCTCAGCCCTAGGAGAGTGTTAGGGTTAGGGATAGGGTTAGTATCAGGCCTAGGATAGTGTTTGGTTTAGGGTTAGGGTTAGGGTTAGCGTTAGCATCAGCTCTAGGATAGTGTTAGGGTTAGGGTTAGGGTTAGCATCAGCCCTAGGTTAGTGTTAGGGTTAGGGTTAGGGTTAGCATCAGCCCTAGGATAGTGTTAGTGTTAGGGTTAGCATCAGCCCTAGGATAGTGTCAGGGTTAGGGTTAGGGTTAGCATCAGCCCTAGGATAGTGTTAGGGTTAGGGTTAGCATCAGCCCTAGAATAGTGTTAGGGTTAGGGTTAGGGTTAGCATCAGCCCTAGGATAGTGTTAGGGTTAGGGTTAGCATCAACCCTAGGATAGTGTTAGTGTTAGGGTTAGGGTTAGCATCAGCCCTATGATAGTGTTAGGGTTAGGGTTAGCGTCAGCCCTAGGAGAGTGTTAGGGTTAGGGATAGGGTTAGCATCAGGCCAAGGATAGTGTTAGGGTTAGGGTTAGGGTTAGCATCAGCCCTAGGATAGTGTTAGGGTTAGGGTTAGCATCAGGCCTAGGATAGCGTTAGGGTTAGGGTTAGCATCAGCCCTTTGAGAGTGTTAGGGTTAGGGTTAGGGTTAGCATCAGCCCTAGGATAGTGTTAGGGTTAGGGTTAGTGTTAGCATCTGCCCTAGGATAGTGTTAGGGTTAGGGTTAGCATCAGCCCTAGGATAGTGTTAGGGTTAGGGTTAGCATCAACCCTAGGATAGTGTTTGGGTTAGGGTTAGGGTTAGCATTAGCCCTAGGATAGTGTTAGGGTTAGGTTTAGCATCAGGCCTAGGATAGTGTTAGGGTTAGGGTTAGCATCAGCCCTAGGAGAATGTTAGGGTTAGGGTTAGGGTTAACATCAGCCCTAGGAGAGTGTTAGGGTTAGGGTTAGCATCAGCCCTAGGATAGTGTTAGGGTTAGGGTTAGCATCAGCCCTAGGATAGTGTTAGGGTTACGCTTAGGGTTAGCATCAGCCCTAGGAGAGTGTTAGGGTTAGGGTTAGCATCAACAATAGGATAGTGTTTGGGTTAGGGTTAGGGTTAGCATCAGCCCTAGGTTAGTGTTAGGGTTAGGGTTAGCCTCAGCCCTAGGAGAGTGTTAGGGTTAGGGATAGGGTTAGTATCAGGCCTAGGATAGTGTTTGGGTTAGGGTTAGGGTTAGGGTTAGCGTTAGCATCAGCTCTAGGATAGTGTTAGGGTTAGGGTTAGGGTTAGCATCAGCCCTAGGTTAGTGTTAGGGTTAGGGTTAGGGTTAGCATCAGCCCTAGGATAGTGTTAGTGTTAGGGTTAGCATCAGCCCTAGGATAGTGTTAGGGTTAGGGTTAGGGTTAGCATCAGCCCTAGGATAGTGTTAGGGTTAGGGTTAGCATCAGCCCTAGAATAGTGTTAGGGTTAGGGTTAGGGTTAGCATCAGCCCTAGGATAGTGTTAGGGTTAGGGTTAGCATCAACCCTAGGATAGTGTTTGGGTTAGGGTTAGGGTTAGCATTAGCCCTAGGATAGTGTTAGGGTTAGGGTTAGCATCAGGCCTAGGATAGTGTTAGGGTTAGGGTTAGCATCAGCCCTAGGAGAGTGTTAGGGTTAGGGTTAGGGTTAACATCAGCCCTAGGAGAGTGTTAGGGTTAGGGTTAGCATCAGCCCTAGGATAGTGTTAGGGTTAGGGTTAGCATCAGCCCTAGGATAGTGTTAGGGTTAGGCTTAGGGTTAGCATCAGCCCTAGGAGAGTGTTAGGGTTAGGGTTAGCATCAACAATAGGATAGTGTTTGGGTTAGGGTTAGGGTTAGCATCAGCCCTAGGTTAGTGTTAGGGTTAGGGTTAGCCTCAGCCCTAGGAGAGTGTTAGGGTTAGGGATAGGGTTAGTATCAGGCCTAGGATAGTGTTTGGTTTAGGGTTAGGGTTAGGGTTAGCGTTAGCATCAGCTCTAGGATAGTGTTAGGGTTAGGGTTAGGGTTAGCATCAGCCCTAGGTTAGTGTTAGGGTTAGGGTTAGGGTTAGCATCAGCCCTAGGATAGTGTTAGTGTTAGGGTTAGCATCAGCCCTAGGATAGTGTCAGGGTTAGGGTTAGGGTTAGCATCAGCCCTAGGATAGTGTTAGGGTTAGGGTTAGCATCAGCCCTAGAATAGTGTTAGGGTTAGGGTTAGGGTTAGCATCAGCCCTAGGATAGTGTTAGGGTTAGGGTTAGCATCAACCCTAGGATAGTGTTAGTGTTAGGGTTAGGGTTAGCATCAGCCCTATGATAGTGTTAGGGTTAGGGTTAGCGTCAGCCCTAGGAGAGTGTTAGGGTTAGGGATAGGGTTAGCATCAGGCCAAGGATAGTGTTAGGGTTAGGGTTAGGGTTAGCATCAGCCCTAGGATAGTGTTAGGGTTAGGGTTAGCATCAGGCCTAGGATAGCGTTAGGGTTAGGGTTAGCATCAGCCCTTTGAGAGTGTTAGGGTTAGGGTTAGGGTTAGCATCAGCCCTAGGATAGTGTTAGGGTTAGGGTTAGTGTTAGCATCTGCCCTAGGATAGTGTTAGGGTTAGGGTTAGCATCAGCCCTAGGATAGTGTTAGGGTTAGGGTTAGCATCAACCCTAGGATAGTGTTTGGGTTAGGGTTAGGGTTAGCATTAGCCCTAGGATAGTGTTAGGGTTAGGTTTAGCATCAGGCCTAGGATAGTGTTAGGGTTAGGGTTAGCATCAGCCCTAGGAGAATGTTAGGGTTAGGGTTAGGGTTAACATCAGCCCTAGGAGAGTGTTAGGGTTAGGGTTAGCATCAGCCCTAGGATAGTGTTAGGGTTAGGGTTAGCATCAGCCCTAGGATAGTGTTAGGGTTACGCTTAGGGTTAGCATCAGCCCTAGGAGAGTGTTAGGGTTAGGGTTAGCATCAACAATAGGATAGTGTTTGGGTTAGGGTTAGGGTTAGCATCAGCCCTAGGTTAGTGTTAGGGTTAGGGTTAGCCTCAGCCCTAGGAGAGTGTTAGGGTTAGGGATAGGGTTAGTATCAGGCCTAGGATAGTGTTTGGGTTAGGGTTAGGGTTAGGGTTAGCGTTAGCATCAGCTCTAGGATAGTGTTAGGGTTAGGGTTAGGGTTAGCATCAGCCCTAGGTTAGTGTTAGGGTTAGGGTTAGGGTTAGCATCAGCCCTAGGATAGTGTTAGTGTTAGGGTTAGCATCAGCCCTAGGATAGTGTTAGGGTTAGGGTTAGGGTTAGCATCAGCCCTAGGATAGTGTTAGGGTTAGGGTTAGCATCAGCCCTAGAATAGTGTTAGGGTTAGGGTTAGGGTTAGCATCAGCCCTAGGATAGTGTTAGGGTTAGGGTTAGCATCAACCCTAGGATAGTGTTAGGGTTAGGGTTAGGGTTAGCATCAGCCCTATGATAGTGTTAGGGTTAGGGTTAGCGTCAGCCCTAGGAGAGTGTTAGGGTTAGTGATAGGGTTAGCAACAGGCCAAGGATAGTGTTAGGGTTAGGGTTAGGGTTAGCATCAGCCCTAGGATAGTGTTAGGGTTAGGGTTAGCATCAGGCCTAGGATAGCGTTAGGGTTAGGGTTAGCATCAGCCCTTTGAGAGTGTTAGGGTTAGGGTTAGGGTTAGCATCAGCCCTAGGATAGTGTTAGGGTTAGGGTTACCCTCAGCCCTAGGAGAGTGTTAGGGTTAGGGATAGGGTTAGCATCAGGCCTAAGATAGTGTTAGGGTTAGGGTTAGGGTTATCATCAGGCCTAGGATAGTGTTAGGGTTAGGGTTAGCATCAGGCCTAGGATAGTGTTAGGGTTAGGGTTAGCATCAGCCCTAGGAGAGTGTTAGGGTTAGGGTTAGGGTTAGCATCAGCACTAGGATGGTGTTAGGGTTAGGGTTAGCATCAACCCTAGGATAGTGTTAGGGTTAGGGTTAGGGTTAGCATCAGCCCTAGGATAGTGTTAGGGTTAGGGTTAGCCTCAGCCCTAGGAGAGTGTTAGGGTTAGGGATAGGGTTAGCATCAGGCCTAAGATAGTGTTAGGGTTAGGGTTAGGGTTATCATCAGGCCTAGGATAGTGTTAGGGTTAGGGTTAGCATCAGGCCCAGGATAGTGTTAGGGTTAGGGTTAGCGTCAGCCCTAGGAGAGTGTTAGGGTTAGTGATAGGGTTAGCAACAGGCCAAGGATAGTGTTAGGGTTAGGGTTAGGGTTAGCATCAGCCCTAGGATAGTGTTAGGGTTAGGGTTAGCATCAGGCCTAGGATAGCGTTAGGGTTAGGGTTAGCATCAGCCCTTTGAGAGTGTTAGGGTTAGGGTTAGGGTTAGCATCAGCCCTAGGATAGTGTTAGGGTTAGGGTTACCCTCAGCCCTAGGAGAGTGTTAGGGTTAGGGATAGGGTTAGCATCAGGCCTAAGATAGTGTTAGGGTTAGGGTTAGGGTTATCATCAGGCCTAGGATAGTGTTAGGGTTAGGGTTAGCATCAGGCCTAGGATAGTGTTAGGGTTAGGGTTAGCATCAGCCCTAGGAGAGTGTTAGGGTTAGGGTTAGGGTTAGCATCAGCACTAGGATGGTGTTAGGGTTAGGGTTAGCATCAACCCTAGGATAGTGTTAGGGTTAGGGTTAGGGTTAGCATCAGCCCTAGGATAGTGTTAGGGTTAGGGTTAGCCTCAGCCCTAGGAGAGTGTTAGGGTTAGGGATAGGGTTAGCATCAGGCCTAAGATAGTGTTAGGGTTAGGGTTAGGGTTATCATCAGGCCTAGGATAGTGTTAGGGTTAGGGTTAGCATCAGGCCCAGGATAGTGTTAGGGTTAGGGTTAGCATCAGCCCTAGGAGAGTGTTAGGGTTAGGGTTAGGGTTAGCATCAGCCCTAGGATTGTGTTAGGGTTAGGGTTAACATCAGCCCTAGGATAGTGTTAGGGTTAGGGTTAGGGTTAGCATCAGCTCTAGGATAGTGTTAGGTTTAGGGTTAGCATCAGACCTAGGGTAGTGTTTGGGTTAGGGTTAGGGTAAGCATCAGCCCTAGGATAGTGTAAGTGTTAGGGTTAGGGTTAGCATCAGGCCTAGGATAGTGTTAGGGTTAGGGTTAGCATCAGCCCTAGGATAGTGTTAGGGTTCGGGTTAGGGTTAGCATCAGCCCTAGGATAGTATTAGGGTTAGGGTTAGCATCAGCCCTAGAATAGTGTTAGTGTTAGGGTTAGCATCAGCCTTAGGATAGTGTTAGGGTTAGGGTTAGGGTTAGCATCAGCCGTAGGATAGTGTTAAGGTTAGGGCTAGCCTCAGCCCTAAGATAGTGTTAGAGTTAGGGTTAGGGTTAGCATCAGCACTAGGATAGTGTTAGGGTTAGGGTTAGGGTTAGCATCAGCCCCACGATAGTGTTAGTGTTAGGGTTAGCATCAGCCCTAGGATACAGTTAGGATTAGGGTTAGGGTTAGCATCCGCCCTAAGATAGTGTTAGGGTTAGGGTTCGGGATAGCATCAGCCCTAGGATAGTGTTAGGGTTAGGGTTAACATAAACCCTAGGATAGTGTTAGGGTTAGGGTTAGGGTTATCATCAGGCCTAGGATAGTGTTAGGGTTAGGGTTAGGGTTAGCATCAGTTCAACGATAGTGTTAGGGTTAGCGTTAGGGTTAGCATCAGCCCTAGGATAGTGTTAGGGTTAGGGTTAGCATCAGCCGTAGGACAGTGTTAGGATTAGGGTTAGGGTTAGCATCAGCCCTAAGATTGTGTTAGGGTTAGGGTTAGCATCAACCCTAGGATAGTGTTTGGGTTAGGGTTAGGGTTAGCATTAGCCCTAGGATAGTGTTGGGGTTAGGGTTAGCATCAGGCCTAGGATAGTGTTAGGGTTAGGGTTAGCATCAGCCCTAGGAGAGTGTTAGGGTTAGGGTTAGGGTTAGCATCAGCCCTAGGAGAGTGTTAGGGTTAGGGTTAGCATCAACCCTAGGATAGTGTTAGGGTTAGGGTTAGGGTTAGCATCAGCCCTAGGATAGTGTTAGGGTTAGGGTTAGGGTTAGCATCAGCCCTAGGATAGTGTTAGGGTTAGGGTTAGGGTTAGCATCAGCCCTAGGATAGTGTTAGGGTTAGGGTTAGCATCAGCCCTAGGATAGTTTTAGGGTTAGGGTTAGGGTTAGCATCAGCCCTAGGATAGTGTTAGGGTTAGGGTTAGCATCAGCCCTAGGATAGTGTTAGGGTTAGGGTTAGGGTTAGCATCAGCCCTAGGATAGTGTTAGGGTTAGGGTTAGCATCAGCCCTAGGATAGTGTTAGGGTTAGGGTTAGGGTTAGCATCAGCCCTAGGATAGTGTTAGGGTTAGAGTTAGCATCAACCCTAGGATAGTGTTAGGGTTAGGGTTAGGGTTAGCATAAGCCCTAGGATAGTGTTAGGGTTAGGGTTAGCCTCAGCCCTAGGAGAGTGTTAGGGTTAGGGATAGGGTTAGCATCAGGCCTAAGATAGTGTTAGGGTTATGGTTAGGGTTATCATCAGGCCTAGGATAGTGTTAGGGTTACGGTTAGCATCAGGCCTAGGATAGTGTTAGGGTTATGGTTAGCATCAGCCCTAGGAGAGTGTTAGGGTTAGGGTTAGGGTTATCATCAGCCCTAGGATAGTGTTAGGGTTAGGGTTAACATCAGCCCTAGGATAGTGTTAGGGTTAGGGTTAGGGTTAGCATCAGCTCTAGGATAGTGTTAGGTTTAGGGTTAGCATCAGACCTAGGATAGTGTTTGGGTTAGGGTTAGGGTTAGCATCAGCCCTAGGATAGTGTTAGGGGTAGGGTTAGGGTTAGCACCAGGCCTAGGATAGTGTTAGTGTTACGGTTAGCATCAGCCTTCGGATAGTGTTAGGGTTAGGGTTAGGGTTAGCATCAGCCGTAGGATAGTGTTAGGGTTAGGGTTAGCCTCAGCCCTAAGATAGTGTTAGAGTTAGGGTTAGGGTTAGCATCAGCACTAGGATAGTGTTAGGGTTAGGTTTAGGGTTAGCATCAGCCCTAGGATAGTGTTAGTGTTAGGGTTAGCATCAGCCCTAGGATACTGTTATGGTTAGGGTTAGGGTTAGCATCCGCCCTAGGATAGTGTTAGGGTTAGGGTTAGGGTTAGCATCAGCCCTAGGATAGTGTTAGGGTTAGGGTTAATATAAACCCTAGGATAGTGTTAGGGTTAGGGTTAGGGTTATCATCAGGCCTAGGATAGTGTTAGGGTTAGGGTTAGGGTTAGCATCAGTTCAAGGATAGTGTTAGGGTTAGCGTTAGGGTTAGCATCAGTCCTAGGATAGTGTTAGGGTTAGGGTTAGCATCAGCCCTAGGATAGTGTTAGGATTAGGGTTAGGGTTAGCATCAGTTCAAGGATAGTGTTAGGGTTACCGTTAGGGTTAGCATCAGCCCTAGGATAGTGTTACGGTTAGGGTTAGCATCAGCCGTAGGATAGTGTTAGGATTAGGGTTAGGGTTAGCATCAGCCCTAGGATAGTGTTAGGGTTAGGGTTAGCATCAACCCTAGGATAGTGTATGGGTTAGGGTTAGGGTTAGCATTAGCCCTAGGATAGTGTTAGGGTTAGGGTTAACATCAGCCCTAGGATAGTGTTAGGGTTAGGGTTAGGGTTAGCATCAGCTCTAGGATAGTGTTAGGTTTAGGGTTAGCATCAGACCTAGGATAGTGTTTGGGTTAGGGTTAGGGTTAGCATCAGCCCTAGGATAGTGTTAGGGGTAGGGTTAGGGTTAGCACCAGGCCTAGGATAGTGTTAGTGTTACGGTTAGCATCAGCCTTCGGATAGTGTTAGGGTTAGGGTTAGGGTTAGCATCAGCCGTAGGATAGTGTTAGGGTTAGGGTTAGCCTCAGCCCTAAGATAGTGTTAGAGTTAGGGTTAGGGTTAGCATCAGCACTAGGATAGTGTTAGGGTTAGGTTTAGGGTTAGCATCAGCCCTAGGATAGTGTTAGTGTTAGGGTTAGCATCAGCCCTAGGATACTGTTATGGTTAGGGTTAGGGTTAGCATCCGCCCTAGGATAGTTTTAGGGTTAGGGTTAGGGTTAGCATCAGCCCTAGGATAGTGTTAGGGTTAGGGTTAATATAAACCCTAGGATAGTGTTAGGGTTAGGGTTAGGGTTATCATCAGGCCTAGGATAGTGTTAGGGTTAGGGTTAGGGTTAGCATCAGTTCAAGGATAGTGTTAGGGTTAGCGTTAGGGTTAGCATCAGTCCTAGGATAGTGTTAGGGTTAGGGTTAGCATCAGCCCTAGGATAGTGTTAGGATTAGGGTTAGGGTTAGCATCAGTTCAAGGATAGTGTTAGGGTTAGCGTTAGGGTTAGCATCAGCCCTAGGATAGTGTTACGGTTAGGGTTAGCATCAGCCGTAGGATAGTGTTAGGATTAGGGTTAGGGTTAGCATCAGCCCTAGGATAGTGTTAGGGTTAGGGTTAGCATCAACCCTAGGATAGTGTATGGGTTAGGGTTAGGGTTAGCATTAGCCCTAGGATAGTGTTAGGGTTAGGGTTAGCATCAGGCCTAGGATAGTGTTAGGGTTAGGGTTAGCATCAGCCCTAGGAGAGTGTTAGGGTTAGGGTTAGGGTTAACATCAGCCCTAGGAGAGTGTTAGGGTTAGGGTTAGCATCAGCCCTAGGATAGTGTTAGGGTTAGGGTTAGCATCAGCCCTAGGATAGTGTTAGGGTTAGGCTTAGGGTTAGCATCAGCCCTAGGAGAGTGTTAGGGTTAGGGTTAGCATCAACAATAGGATAGTGTTTGGGTTAGGGTTAGGGTTAGCATCAGCCCTAGGTTAGTGTTAGGGTTAGGGTTAGCCTCAGCCCTAGGAGAGTGTTAGGGTTAGGGATAGGGTTAGCATCAGGCCTAGGATAGTGTTTGGGTTAGGGTTAGGGTTAGGGTTAGCGTTAGCATCAGCTCTAGGATAGTGTTAGGGTTAGGGTTAGGGTTAGCATCAGCCCTAGGTTAGTGTTAGGGTTAGGGTTAGGGTTAGCATCAGCCCTAGGATAGTGTTAGTGTTAGGGTTAGCATCAGCCCTAGGATAGTGTTAGGGTTAGGGTTAGGGTTAGCATCAGCCCTAGGATAGTGTTAGGGTTAGGGTTAGCATCAGCCGTAGAATAGTGTTAGGGTTAGGGTTAGGGTTAGCATCAGCCCTAGGATAGTGTTAGGGTTAGGGTTAGCATCAACCCTAGGATAGTGTTAGGGTTAGGGTTAGGGTTAGCATCAGCCCTCTGATAGTGTTAGGGTTAGGGTTAGCGTCAGCCCTAGGAGAGTGTTTTGGTTAGGGATAGGGTTAGCATCAGGCCTAGGATAGTGTTAGGGTTAGGGTTAGGGTTAGCATCAGCCCTAGGATAGTGTTAGGGTTAGGGTTAGCATCAGGCCTAGGATAGCGTTAGGGTTAGGGTTAGGGTTAGCATCAGCACTAGGATAGTGTTAGGGTTAGGGTTAGTGTTAGCATCAGCCCTAGGATAGTGTTAGGGTTAGGGTTAGCATCAGCCCTAGGATAGTATTAGGGTAAGGGTTAGCATCAGCCCTAGGATAGTGTTAGGGTTAGGGTTAGGGTTACCATCAGCCCTAGGATAGTGTTAGGGTTAGGGTTAGCCTCAGCCCTAGGAGAGTGTTAGGGTTAGGGATAGGGTTACCATCAGGCCTAAGATAGTGTTAGGGTTAGGGTTAGGGTTATCATCAGGCCTAGGATAGTGTTAGGGTTAGGGTTAGCATCAGGCCTAGGATAGTGTTAGGGATAGGGTTAGCATCAGCCCTAGGAGAGTGTTAGGGTTAGGGTTAGGGTTAGCATCAGCCCTAGGATAGTGTTAGGGTTAGGGTTAGCATCAACCCTAGGATAGTGTTAGGGTTAGGGTTAGGGTTAGCATCAGCCCTAGGATAGTGTTAGGGTTAGGGTTAGCCTCAGCCCTAGGATAGTGTTAGGGTTAGGGATAGGGTTAGCATCAGGCCTAAGATAGTGTTAGGGTTAGTGTTAGGGTTATCATCAGGCCTAGGATAGTGTTAGGGTTAGGGTTAGCATCAGGCCTAGGATAGTGTTAGGGTTAGGGTTAGCATCAGCCCTAGGAGAGTGTTAGGGTTAGGGTTAGGGTTAGCATCAGCCCTAGGATTGTGTTAGGGTTAGGGTTAACATCAGCTCTAGGATAGTGTTAGGGTTAGGGTTAGGGTTAGCATCAGCTCTAGGATAGTGTTAGGTTTAGGGTTAGCATCAGACCTAGGGTAGTGTTTGGGTTAGGTTTAGGGTAAGCATCAGCCCTAGGATAGTGTAAGTGTTAGGGTTAGGGTTAGCATCAGGCCTAGGATAGTGTTAGGGTTAGGGTTAGCATCAGCCCTAGGATAGTGTTAGTGTTCGGGTTAGGGTTAGCATCAGCCCTAGGATAGTATTAGGGTTAGGGTTAGCATCAGCCCTAGGATAGTGTTAGGGGTAGGGTTAGGGTTAGCACCAGGCCTAGGATAGTGTTAGTGTTAGGGTTAGCATCAGCCTTAGGATAGTGTTAGGGTTAGGGTTAGGGTTAGCATCAGCCGTAGGATAGTGTTAAGGTTAGGGCTAGCCTCAGCCCTAAGATAGTGTTAGAGTTAGGGTTAGGGTTAGCATCAGCACTAGGATAGTGTTAGGGTTAGGGTTAGGGTTAGCATCAGCCCCACGATAGTGTTAGTGTTAGGGTTAGCATCAGCCCTAGGATACTGTTAGGGTTAGGGTTAGGGTTAGCATCCGCCCTAAGATAGTGTTAGGGTTAGGGTTAGGGTTAGCATCAGCCCTAGGATAGTGTTAGGGTTAGGGTTAACATAAACCCTAGGATAGTGTTAGGGTTAGGGTTAGGGTTATCATCAGGCCTAGGATAGTGTTAGGGTTAGGGTTAGGGTTAGCATCAGTTCAACGATAGTGTTAGGGTTAGCGTTAGGGTTAGCATCAGCCCTAGGATAGTGTTAGGGTTAGGGTTAGCATCAGCCGTAGGATAGTGTTAGGATTAGGGTTAGGGTTAGCATCAGCCCTAAGATAGTGTTAGGGTTAGGGTTAGCATCAACCCTAGGATAGTGTTTGGGTTAGGGTTAGGGTTAGCATTAGCCCTAGGATAGTGTTAGGGTTAGGGTTAGCATCAGGCCTAGGATAGTGTTAGGGTTAGGGTTAGCATCAGCCCTAGGAGAGTGTTAGGGTTAGGGTTAGGGTTAGCATCAGCCCTAGGAGAGTGTTAGGGTTAGGGTTAGCATCAACCCTAGGATAGTGTTAGGGTTAGGGTTAGGGTAAGCATCAGCCCTAGGATAGTGTTAGGGTTAGGGTTAGGGTTATCATCAGGCCTAGGATAGTGTTAGGGTTAGGGTTAGCATCAGGCCTAGGATAGTGTTAGGGTTAGGGTTAGCATCAGCCCTAGGAGAGTGTTAGGGTTAGGGTTAGGGTTAGCATCAGCCCTAGGATTGTGTTAGGGTTAGGGTTAACATCAGCCCTAGGATAGTGTTAGGGTTAGGGTTAGGGTTAGCATCAGCTCTAGGATAGTGTTAGGTTTAGGGTTAGCATCAGACCTAGGGTAGTGTTTGGGTTAGGGTTAGGGTAAGCATCAGCCCTAGGATAGTGTAAGTGTTAGGGTTAGGGTTAGCATCAGGCCTAGGATAGTGTTAGGGTTAGGGGTAGCATCAGCCCTAGGATAGTGTTAGGGTTCGGGTTAGGGTTAGCATCAGCCCTAGGATATTATTAGGGTTAGGGTTAGCATCAGCCCTAGGATAGTGTTAGGGGTAGGGTTAGGGTTAGCACCAGGCCTAGGATAGTGTAAGTGTTAGGGTTAGCATCAGCCTTAGGATAGTGTTAGGGTTAGGGTTAGGGTTAGCATCAGCCGTAGGATAGTGTTAGGGTTAGGGCTAGCCTCAGCCCTAAGATAGTGTTAGAGTTAGGGTTAGGGTTAGCATCAGCACTAGGATAGTGTTAGTGTTAGGGTTAGGGTTAGCATCAGCCCTAGGATAGTGTTAGTGTTAGGGTTAGCATCAGCCCTAGGATACTGTTAGGGTTAGGGTTAGGGTTAGCATCCGCCCTAAGATAGTGTTAGGGTTAGGGTTAGGGTTAGCATCAGCCCTAGGATAGTGTTAGGGTTAGGGTTAACATAAACCCTAGGATAGTGTTAGGGTTAGGGTTAGGGTTATCATCAGGCCTAGGATAGTGTTAGGGTTAGGGTTAGGGTTAGCATCAGCCCTAGGATAGTGTTAGGTTTAGGGTTAGCATCAGGCCTAGGATAGTGTTAGGGTTAGGGTTAGCATCAGCCCTAGGAGAGTGTTAGGGTTAGGGTTAGGGTTAGCATCAGCCCTAGGATAGTGTTATTGTTAGGGTTAGGGTTAGCATCAGCCCTAGGATAGTGTTAGGGTTAGGGTTAGCATCAGCCCTAGGATAGTTTTAGGGTTAGGGTTAGGGTTAGCATCAGC
The DNA here is from genome assembly GCF_020740605.2 of Lemur catta. NCBI lineage: Eukaryota > Metazoa > Chordata > Mammalia > Primates > Lemuridae > Lemur > Lemur catta. The sequence goes on along the minus strand of NW_025423851.1, from coordinate 1,241,548 downwards.
CCTAGGATAGTGTTAGGGTTAGGGTTAGCATCAGCCCTAGGATAGTGTTAGGGTTAGGGTTAGGGTTAGCATCAGCCCTAGGATAGTGTTAGGGTTAGGGTTAGCATCAGCCCTAGGATAGTGTTAGGGTTAGGGTTCGGGTTAGCATCAGCCCTAGGATAGTGTTAGGGTTAGGGTTTGCATCAGCCCTAGGATAGTGTTAGGGGTAGGGTTAGGGTTAGCACCAGGCCTAGGATAGTGTTAGTGTTAGGGTTAGCATCAGCCTTAGGATAGTGTTAGGGTTAGGGTTAGGGTTAGCATCAGCCGTAGGATAGTGTTAGGGTTAGGTTAGCCTCAGCCCTAAGATAGTGTTAGAGTTAGGGTTAGGGTTAGCATCAGCACTAGGATAGTGTTAGGGTTAGGGTTAGGGTTAGCATCAGCCCTAGGATAGTGTTAGTGTTAGGGTTAGCATCAGCCCTAGGATACTGTTAGGGTTAGGGTTAGGGTTAGCATCCGCCCTAGGATAGTGTTAGGGTTAGGGTTAGGGTTAGCATCAGCCCTAGGATAGTGTTAGGGTTAGGGTTAATATAAACCCTAGGATAGTGTTAGGGTTAGGGTTAGGGTTATCATCATTCCTAGGGTAGTGTTAGGGTTAGGGTTATTGTTAGCATCAGTTCAAGGATAGTGTTAGGGTTAGCGTTAGGGTTAGCATCAGCCCTAGGATAGTGGTAGGGTTAGGGTTCGCATCAGCCCTAGGATAGTGTTAGGATTAGGGTTAGGGTTAGCATCAGTTCAAGGATAGTGTTAGGGTTAGCGTTAGGGTTAGCATCAGCCCTAGGATAGTGTTAGGGTAAGGGTTAGCATCAGCCCTAGGATAGTGTTAGGATTAGGGTTAGGGTTAGCATCAGCCCTAGGATAGTGTTAGGGTTAGGGTTAAAATCAGCCCTAGGAGAGTGTTAGGGTTAGGGTTAGGGTTAGCATCAGCCCTAGGATAGTGTTAGGGTTAGGGTTAGCATCAGCCCTAGGATAGTGTTAGGGTTAGGGTTAGGGTTAGCATCAGCCCTAGGATAGTGTTAGGGTTAGGGTTAGCATCAACCCTAGGATAGTGTTAGGGTTAGGGTTAGGGTTAGCATCAGCCCTAGGATAGTGTTAGGGTTAGGGTTAGCCTCAGCCCTAGGAGAGTGTTAGGGTTAGGGATAGGATTAGCATCAGGCCTAAGATAGTGTTAGGGTTAGGGTTAGGGTTATCATCAGGCCTAGGATAGTGTTAGAGTTAGGGTTAGCATCAGGCATAGGATAGTGTTAGGGTTAGGGTTAGCATCAGCCTTAGGAGAGTGTAAGGGTTAGGGTTAGGGTTAGCATCAGCACTAGTATAGTGTTAGGGTTAGGGTTAACATCAGCCGTAGGATAGTGTTAGGGTTAGGGTTAGGGTTAGCATCAGCTCTAGGATAGTGTTAGGTTTAGGGTTACCATCAGACCTAGGATAGTGTTAGGGTTAGGGTTAGGGTAAGCATCAGCCCTAGGATAGTGTAAGTGTTAGGGTTAGGGTTAGCATCAGGCCTAGGATAGCGTTAGGGTTAGGGTTAGCATCAGCCCTAGGATAGTGTTAGGGTTCGGGTTAGGGTTAGCATCAGCCCTAGGATACTATTAGGGTTAGGGTTAGCATCAGCCCTAGGATAGTGTTAGGGGTAGGGTTAGGGTTAGCACCAGGCCTAGGATAGTGTTAGTGTTAGGGTTAGCATCAGCCTTAGGATAGTGTTAGGGTTAGGGTTAGTGTTAGCATCAGCCGTAGGATAGTGTTAGGGTTAGGGTTAGCCTCAGCCCAAAGATAGTGTTAGAGTTAGGGTTAGGGTTAGCATCAGCACTAGGATAGTGTTAGGGTTAGGGTTAGGGTTAGCATCAGCCCTAGGATAGTGTTAGTGTTAGGGTTAGCATCAGCCCTAGGATAGTGTTAGGGTTAGGGTCAGGGTTAGCATCAGCCCTAGGATAGTGTTAGGGTTAGGGTTAACATAAACCCTAGGATAGTGTTAGGGTTAGGGTTAGGGTTATCATCAGGCCTAGGATAGTGTTAGGGTTAGGGTTAGTGTTAGCGTCAGTTCAAGGATAGTGTTAGGGTTAGCGTTAAGGTTAGCATCAGCCCTAGGATAGTGTTAGGGTTAGGGTTAGCATCAGCCCTAGGATAGTGTTAGGATTAGGGTTAGGGTTAGCATCAGCCCTAGGATAGTGTTAGGGTTAGGGTTAGCATCAACCCTAGGGTAGTGTTTGGTTAGGGTTAGGGTTAGCATTAGCCCTAGGATAGTGGTAGGGTTAGGGTTAGCATTAGGCCTAGGATAGTGTTAGGGTTAGGGTTAGCATCAGCCCTAGGAGAGTGTTAGGGTTAGGGTTAGGGTTAGCATCAGCCCTAGGAGAGTGTTAGGGTTAGGGTTAGCCTCAGCCCTACGAGAGTGTTAGGGTTAGGGATAGGGTTAGCATCAGGCCTAAGATAGTGTTAGGGTTAGGGTTAGGGTTAGCATCAGCCGTAGGATAGTGTTAGGGTTAGGGCTAGCCTCAGCCATAAGATAGTGTTAGAGTTAGGGTTAGGGTTAGCATCAGCACTAGGATAGTGTTAGGGTTAGGGTTAGGGTTAGCATCAGCCCTAGGATAGTGTTAGTGTTAGGGTTAGCATCAGCCCTAGGATACTGTTAGGGTTAGGGTTAGGGTTAGCATCCGCCCTAAGATAGTGTTAGGGTTAGGGATAGGGTTAGCATCAGCCCTAGGATAGTGTTAGGGTTAGGGTTAACATAAACCCTAGGATAGTGTTAGGGTTAGGGTTAGGGTTATCATCAGGCCTAGGATAGTGTTAGGGTTAGGGTTAGGGTTAGCATCAGCCCTAGGATAGTGTTAGGTTTAGGGTTAGCATCAGGCCTAGGATAGTGTTAGGGTTAGGGTTAGCATCAGCCCTAGGAGAGTGTTAGGGTTAGGGTTAGGGTTAGCATCAGCCCTAGGATAGTGTTATTGTTAGGGTTAGGGTTAGCATCAGCCCTAGGATAGTGTTAGGGTTAGGGTTAGCATCAGCCCTAGGATAGTTTTAGGGTTAGGGTTAGGGTTAGCATCAGCCCTAGGATAGTGTTAGGGTTAGGGTTAGCATCAGCCCTAGGATAGTGTTAGGGTTAGGGTTAGGGTTAGCATCAGCCCTAGGATAGTGTTAGGGTTAGGGTTAGCATCAGCCCTAGGATAGTGTTAGGGTTAGGGTTAGGGTTAGCATCAGCCCTAGGATAGTGTTAGGGTTAGGGTTAGCATCAACCCTAGGATAGTGTTAGGGTTAGGGTTAGGGTTAGCATAAGCCCTAGGATAGTGTTAGGGTTAGGGTTAGCCTCAGCCCTAGGAGAGTGTTAGGGTTAGGGATAGGGTTAGCATCAGGCCTAAGATAGTGTTAGGGTTATGGTTAGGGTTATCATCAGGCCTAGGATAGTGTTAGGGTTAGGGTTAGCATCAGGCCTAGGAGAGTGTTAGGGTTAGGGTTAGGGTTAGCATCAGCCCTAGGATAGTGTTAGGGTTAGGGTTAACATCAGCCCTAGGATAGTGTTAGGGTTAGGGTTAGGGTTAGCATCAGCTCTAGGATAGTGTTAGTTTTAGGGTTAGCATCAGACCTAGGATAGTGTTTGGGTTAGGGTTAGGGTAAGCATCAGCCCTGGGATAGTGTAAGTGTTAGGGTTAGGGTTAGCATCAGGCCTAGGATAGTGTTAGGTTTAGGGTTAGCATCAGCCCTAGGATAGTGTTAGGGTTCGGGTTAGGGTTAGCATCAGCCCTAGGATAGTATTAGGGTTAGGGTTTGCATCAGCCCTAGGATAGTGTTAGGGGTAGGGTTAGGGTTAGCACCAGGCCTAGGATAGTGTTAGTGATAGGGTTAGCATCAGCCTTAGGATAGTGTTAGGGTTAGGGTTAGGGTTAGCATCAGCCGTAGGATAGTGTTAGGGTTAGGGTTAGCCTCAGCCCTAAGATAGTGTTAGAGTTAGGGTTAGGGTTAGCATCAGCACTAGGATAGTGTTAGGGTTAGGGTTAGGGTTAGCATCAGCCCTAGGATAGTGTTAGTGTTAGGGTTAGCATCAGCCCTAGGATACTGTTAGGGTTAGGGTTAGGGTTAGCATCAGCCCTAGGATAGTGTTAGGGTTAGGGTTAATATAAACCCTAGGATAGTGTTAGGGTTAGGGTTAGGGTTATCATCAGGCCTAGGATAGTGTTAGGGTTAGGGTTATTGTTAGCATCAGTTCAAGGATAGTGTTAGGGTTAGCGTTAGGGTTAGCATCAGCCCTAGGATAGTGTTAGGGTTAGGGTTCGCATCAGCCCTAGGATAGTGTTAGGATTAGGGTTAGGGTTAGCATCAGTTCAAGGATAGTGTTAGGGTTAGCGTTAGGGTTAGCATCAGCCCTAGGATAGTGTTAGGGTAAGGGTTAGCATCAGCCCTAGGATAGTGTTAGGATTAGGGTTAGGGTTAGCATCAGCCCTAGGATAGTGTTAGGGTTAGGGTTAAAATCAGCCCTAGGAGAGTGTTAGGGTTAGGGTTAGGGTTAGCATCAGCCCTAGGATAGTGTTAGGGTTAGGGTTAGCATCAGCCCTAGGAAAGTGTTAGGGTTAGGGTTAGGGTTAGCATCAGCCCTAGGATAGTGTTAGGGTTAGGGTTAGCATCAACCCTAGGATAGTGTTAGGGTTAGGGTTAGGGTTAGCATCAGCCCTAGGATAGTGTTAGGGTTAGGGTTAGCCTCAGCCCTAGGAGAGTGTTAGGGTTAGGGATAGGGTTAGCATCAGGCCTAAGATAGTGTTAGGGTTAGGGTTAGGGTTATCATCAGGCCTAGGATAGTGTTAGAGTTAGGGTTAGCATCAGGCCTAGGATAGTGTTAGGGTTAGGGTTAGCATCAGCCTTAGGAGAGTGTAAGGGTTAGGGTTAGGGTTAGCATCAGCCCTAGTATAGTGTTAGGGTTAGGGTTAACATCAGCCGTAGGATAGTGTTAGGGTTAGGGTTAGGGTTAGCATCAGCTCTAGGATAGTGTTAGGTTTAGGGTTACCATCAGACCTAGGATAGTGTTAGGGTTAGGGTTAGGGTAAGCATCAGCCCTAGGATAGTGTAAGTGTTAGGATTAGGGTTAGCATCAGGCCTAGGATAGCGTTAGGGTTAGGGTTAGCATCAGCCCTAGGATAGTGTTAGGGTTCGGGTTAGGGTTAGCATCAGCCCTAGGATACTATTAGGGTTAGGGTTAGCATCAGCCCTAGGATAGTGTTAGGGGTAGGGTTAGGGTTAGCACCAGGCCTAGGATAGTGTTAGTGTTAGGGTTAGCATCAGCCTTAGGATAGTGTTAGGGTTAGGGTTAGTGTTAGCATCAGCCGTAGGATAGTGTTAGGGTTAGGGTTAGCCTCAGCCCAAAGATAGTGTTAGAGTTAGGGTTAGGGTTAGCATCAGCACTAGGATAGTGTTAGGGTTAGGGTTAGGGTTAGCATCAGCCCTAGGATAGTGTTAGTGTTAGGGTTAGCATCAGCCCTAGGATAGTGTTAGGGTTAGGGTTAGGGTTAGAATCCGCCCTAGGATAGTGTTAGGGTTAGGGTCAGGGTTAGCATCAGCCCTAGGATAGTGTTAGGGTTAGGGTTAACATAAACCCTAGGATAGTGTTAGGGTTAGGGTTAGGGTTATCATCAGGCCTAGGATAGTGTTAGGGTTAGGGTTAGTGTTAGCGTCAGTTCAAGGATAGTGTTAGGGTTAGCGTTAGGGTTAGCATCAGCCCTAGGATAGTGTTAGGGTTAGGGTTAGCATCAGCCCTAGGATAGTGTTAGGATTAGGGTTAGGGTTAGCATCAGCCCTAGGATAGTGTTAGGGTTAGGGTTAGCATCAACCCTAGGGTAGTGCTTGGTTAGGGTTAGGGTTAGCATTAGCCCTAGGATAGTGGTAGGGTTAGGGTTAGCATTAGGCCTAGGATAGTGTTAGGGTTAGGGTTAGCATCAGCCCTAGGAGAGTGTTAGGGTTAGGGTTAGGGTTAGCATCAGCCCTAGGAGAGTGTTAGGGTTAGGGTTAGCCTCAGCCCTACGAGAGTGTTAGGGTTAGGGATAGGGTTAGCATCAGGCCTAAGATAGTGTTAGGGTTAGGGTTAGGGTTATCATCAGGCCTAGGATAGTGTTAGGGTTAGGGTTAGCATCAGGCCTAGGATAGTGTTAGGGTTAGGGTTAGCATCAGCCCTAGGAGAGTGTTAGGGTTAGGGTTAGGGTTAGCATCAGCCCTAGGATTGTGTTAGGGTTAGGGTTAACATCAGCCCTAGGATAGTGTTAGGGTTAGGGTTAGGGTTAGCATCAGCTCTAGGATAGTGTTAGGTTTAGGGTTAGCATCAGACCTAGGGTAGTGTTTGGGTTAGGGTTAGGGTAAGCATCAGCCCTAGGATAGTGTAAGTGTTAGGGTTAGGGTTAGCATCAGGCCTAGGATAGTGTTAGGGTTAGGGGTAGCATCAGCCCTAGGATAGTGTTAGGGTTCGGGTTAGGGTTAGCATCAGCCCTAGGATATTATTAGGGTTAGGGTTAGCATCAGCCCTAGGATAGTGTTAGGGGTAGGGTTAGGGTTAGCACCAGGCCTAGGATAGTGTAAGTGTTAGGGTTAGCATCAGCCTTAGGATAGTGTTAGGGTTAGGGTTAGGGTTAGCATCAGCCGTAGGATAGTGTTAGGGTTAGGGCTAGCCTCAGCCCTAAGATAGTGTTAGAGTTAGGGTTAGGGTTAGCATCAGCACTAGGATAGTGTTAGTGTTAGGGTTAGGGTTAGCATCAGCCCTAGGATAGTGTTAGTGTTAGGGTTAGCATCAGCCCTAGGATACTGTTAGGGTTAGGGTTAGGGTTAGCATCCGCCCTAAGATAGTGTTAGGGTTAGGGTTAGGGTTAGCATCAGCCCTAGGATAGTGTTAGGGTTAGGGTTAACATAAACCCTAGGATAGTGTTAGGGTTAGGGTTAGGGTTATCATCAGGCCTAGGATAGTGTTAGGGTTAGGGTTAGGGTTAGCATCAGCCCTAGGATAGTGTTAGGTTTAGGGTTAGCATCAGGCCTAGGATAGTGTTAGGGTTAGGGTTAGCATCAGCCCTAGGAGAGTGTTAGGGTTAGGGTTAGGGTTAGCATCAGCCCTAGGATAGTGTTATTGTTAGGGTTAGGGTTAGCATCAGCCCTAGGATAGTGTTAGGGTTAGGGTTAGCATCAGCCCTAGGATAGTTTTAGGGTTAGGGTTAGGGTTAGCATCAGCCCTAGGATAGTGTTAGGGTTAGGGTTAGCATCAGCCCTAGGATAGTGTTAGGGTTAGGGTTAGGGTTAGCATCAGCCCTAGGATAGTGTTAGGGTTAGGGTTAGCATCAGCCCTAGGATAGTGTTAGGGTTAGGGTTAGGGTTAGCATCAGCCCTAGGATAGTGTTAGGGTTAGGGTTAGCATCAACCCTAGGATAGTGTTAGGGTTAGGGTTAGGGTTAGCATAAGCCCTAGGATAGTGTTAGGGTTAGGGTTAGCCTCAGCCCTAGGAGAGTGTTAGGGTTAGGGATAGGGTTAGCATCAGGCCTAAGATAGTGTTAGGGTTATGGTTAGGGTTATCATCAGGCCTAGGATAGTGTTAGGGTTAGGGTTAGCATCAGGCCTAGGAGAGTGTTAGGGTTAGGGTTAGGGTTAGCATCAGCCCTAGGATAGTGTTAGGGTTAGGGTTAACATCAGCCCTAGGATAGTGTTAGGGTTAGGGTTAGGGTTAGCATCAGCTCTAGGATAGTGTTAGTTTTAGGGTTAGCATCAGACCTAGGATAGTGTTTGGGTTAGGGTTAGGGTAAGCATCAGCCCTGGGATAGTGTAAGTGTTAGGGTTAGGGTTAGCATCAGGCCTAGGATAGTGTTAGGTTTAGGGTTAGCATCAGCCCTAGGATAGTGTTAGGGTTCGGGTTAGGGTTAGCATCAGCCCTAGGATAGTATTAGGGTTAGGGTTTGCATCAGCCCTAGGATAGTGTTAGGGGTAGGGTTAGGGTTAGCACCAGGCCTAGGATAGTGTTAGTGATAGGGTTAGCATCAGCCTTAGGATAGTGTTAGGGTTAGGGTTAGGGTTAGCATCAGCCGTAGGATAGTGTTAGGGTTAGGGTTAGCCTCAGCCCTAAGATAGTGTTAGAGTTAGGGTTAGGGTTAGCATCAGCACTAGGATAGTGTTAGGGTTAGGGTTAGGGTTAGCATCAGCCCTAGGATAGTGTTAGTGTTAGGGTTAGCATCAGCCCTAGGATACTGTTAGGGTTAGGGTTAGGGTTAGCATCAGCCCTAGGATAGTGTTAGGGTTAGGGTTAATATAAACCCTAGGATAGTGTTAGGGTTAGGGTTAGGGTTATCATCAGGCCTAGGATAGTGTTAGGGTTAGGGTTATTGTTAGCATCAGTTCAAGGATAGTGTTAGGGTTAGCGTTAGGGTTAGCATCAGCCCTAGGATAGTGTTAGGGTTAGGGTTCGCATCAGCCCTAGGATAGTGTTAGGATTAGGGTTAGGGTTAGCATCAGTTCAAGGATAGTGTTAGGGTTAGCGTTAGGGTTAGCATCAGCCCTAGGATAGTGTTAGGGTAAGGGTTAGCATCAGCCCTAGGATAGTGTTAGGATTAGGGTTAGGGTTAGCATCAGCCCTAGGATAGTGTTAGGGTTAGGGTTAAAATCAGCCCTAGGAGAGTGTTAGGGTTAGGGTTAGGGTTAGCATCAGCCCTAGGATAGTGTTAGGGTTAGGGTTAGCATCAGCCCTAGGAAAGTGTTAGGGTTAGGGTTAGGGTTAGCATCAGCCCTAGGATAGTGTTAGGGTTAGGGTTAGCATCAACCCTAGGATAGTGTTAGGGTTAGGGTTAGGGTTAGCATCAGCCCTAGGATAGTGTTAGGGTTAGGGTTAGCCTCAGCCCTAGGAGAGTGTTAGGGTTAGGGATAGGGTTAGCATCAGGCCTAAGATAGTGTTAGGGTTAGGGTTAGGGTTATCATCAGGCCTAGGATAGTGTTAGAGTTAGGGTTAGCATCAGGCCTAGGATAGTGTTAGGGTTAGGGTTAGCATCAGCCTTAGGAGAGTGTAAGGGTTAGGGTTAGGGTTAGCATCAGCCCTAGTATAGTGTTAGGGTTAGGGTTAACATCAGCCGTAGGATAGTGTTAGGGTTAGGGTTAGGGTTAGCATCAGCTCTAGGATAGTGTTAGGTTTAGGGTTACCATCAGACCTAGGATAGTGTTAGGGTTAGGGTTAGGGTAAGCATCAGCCCTAGGATAGTGTAAGTGTTAGGATTAGGGTTAGCATCAGGCCTAGGATAGCGTTAGGGTTAGGGTTAGCATCAGCCCTAGGATAGTGTTAGGGTTCGGGTTAGGGTTAGCATCAGCCCTAGGATACTATTAGGGTTAGGGTTAGCATCAGCCCTAGGATAGTGTTAGGGGTAGGGTTAGGGTTAGCACCAGGCCTAGGATAGTGTTAGTGTTAGGGTTAGCATCAGCCTTAGGATAGTGTTAGGGTTAGGGTTAGTGTTAGCATCAGCCGTAGGATAGTGTTAGGGTTAGGGTTAGCCTCAGCCCAAAGATAGTGTTAGAGTTAGGGTTAGGGTTAGCATCAGCACTAGGATAGTGTTAGGGTTAGGGTTAGGGTTAGCATCAGCCCTAGGATAGTGTTAGTGTTAGGGTTAGCATCAGCCCTAGGATAGTGTTAGGGTTAGGGTTAGGGTTAGAATCCGCCCTAGGATAGTGTTAGGGTTAGGGTCAGGGTTAGCATCAGCCCTAGGATAGTGTTAGGGTTAGGGTTAACATAAACCCTAGGATAGTGTTAGGGTTAGGGTTAGGGTTATCATCAGGCCTAGGATAGTGTTAGGGTTAGGGTTAGTGTTAGCGTCAGTTCAAGGATAGTGTTAGGGTTAGCGTTAGGGTTAGCATCAGCCCTAGGATAGTGTTAGGGTTAGGGTTAGCATCAGCCCTAGGATAGTGTTAGGATTAGGGTTAGGGTTAGCATCAGCCCTAGGATAGTGTTAGGGTTAGGGTTAGCATCAACCCTAGGGTAGTGCTTGGTTAGGGTTAGGGTTAGCATTAGCCCTAGGATAGTGGTAGGGTTAGGGTTAGCATTAGGCCTAGGATAGTGTTAGGGTTAGGGTTAGCATCAGCCCTAGGAGAGTGTTAGGGTTAGGGTTAGGGTTAGCATCAGCCCTAGGAGAGTGTTAGGGTTAGGGTTAGCCTCAGCCCTACGAGAGTGTTAGGGTTAGGGATAGGGTTAGCATCAGGCCTAAGATAGTGTTAGGGTTAGGGTTAGGGTTATCATCAGGCCTAGGATAGTGTTAGGGTTAGGGTTAGCATCAGGCCTAGGATAGTGTTAGGGTTAGGGTTAGCATCAGCCCTAGGAGAGTGTTAGGGTTAGGGTTAGGGTTAGCATCAGCCCTAGGATTGTGTTAGGGTTAGGGTTAACATCAGCCCTAGGATAGTGTTAGGGTTAGGGTTAGGGTTAGCATCAGCTCTAGGATAGTGTTAGGTTTAGGGTTAGCATCAGACCTAGGGTAGTGTTTGGGTTAGGGTTAGGGTAAGCATCAGCCCTAGGATAGTGTAAGTGTTAGGGTTAGGGTTAGCATCAGGCCTAGGATAGTGTTAGGGTTAGGGGTAGCATCAGCCCTAGGATAGTGTTAGGGTTCGGGTTAGGGTTAGCATCAGCCCTAGGATATTATTAGGGTTAGGGTTAGCATCAGCCCTAGGATAGTGTTAGGGGTAGGGTTAGGGTTAGCACCAGGCCTAGGATAGTGTAAGTGTTAGGGTTAGCATCAGCCTTAGGATAGTGTTAGGGTTAGGGTTAGGGTTAGCATCAGCCGTAGGATAGTGTTAGGGTTAGGGCTAGCCTCAGCCCTAAGATAGTGTTAGAGTTAGGGTTAGGGTTAGCATCAGCACTAGGATAGTGTTAGTGTTAGGGTTAGGGTTAGCATCAGCCCTAGGATAGTGTTAGTGTTAGGGTTAGCATCAGCCCTAGGATACTGTTAGGGTTAGGGTTAGGGTTAGCATCCGCCCTAAGATAGTGTTAGGGTTAGGGTTAGGGTTAGCATCAGCCCTAGGATAGTGTTAGGGTTAGGGTTAACATAAACCCTAGGATAGTGTTAGGGTTAGGGTTAGGGTTATCATCAGGCCTAGGATAGTGTTAGGGTTAGGGTTAGGGTTAGCATCAGCCCTAGGATAGTGTTAGGTTTAGGGTTAGCATCAGGCCTAGGATAGTGTTAGGGTTAGGGTTAGCATCAGCCCTAGGAGAGTGTTAGGGTTAGGGTTAGGGTTAGCATCAGCCCTAGGATAGTGTTATTGTTAGGGTTAGGGTTAGCATCAGCCCTAGGATAGTGTTAGGGTTAGGGTTAGCATCAGCCCTAGGATAGTTTTAGGGTTAGGGTTAGGGTTAGCATCAGCCCTAGGATAGTGTTAGGGTTAGGGTTAGCATCAGCCCTAGGATAGTGTTAGGGTTAGGGTTAGGGTTAGCATCAGCCCTAGGATAGTGTTAGGGTTAGGGTTAGCATCAGCCCTAGGATAGTGTTAGGGTTAGGGTTCGGGTTAGCATCAGCCCTAGGATAGTGTTAGGGTTAGGGTTTGCATCAGCCCTAGGATAGTGTTAGGGGTAGGGTTAGGGTTAGCACCAGGCCTAGGATAGTGTTAGTGTTAGGGTTAGCATCAGCCTTAGGATAGTGTTAGGGTTAGGGTTAGGGTTAGCATCAGCCGTAGGATAGTGTTAGGGTTAGGTTAGCCTCAGCCCTAAGATAGTGTTAGAGTTAGGGTTAGGGTTAGCATCAGCACTAGGATAGTGTTAGGGTTAGGGTTAGGGTTAGCATCAGCCCTAGGATAGTGTTAGTGTTAGGGTTAGCATCAGCCCTAGGATACTGTTAGGGTTAGGGTTAGGGTTAGCATCCGCCCTAGGATAGTGTTAGGGTTAGGGTTAGGGTTAGCATCAGCCCTAGGATAGTGTTAGGGTTAGGGTTAATATAAACCCTAGGATAGTGTTAGGGTTAGGGTTAGGGTTATCATCATTCCTAGGGTAGTGTTAGGGTTAGGGTTATTGTTAGCATCAGTTCAAGGATAGTGTTAGGGTTAGCGTTAGGGTTAGCATCAGCCCTAGGATAGTGGTAGGGTTAGGGTTCGCATCAGCCCTAGGATAGTGTTAGGATTAGGGTTAGGGTTAGCATCAGTTCAAGGATAGTGTTAGGGTTAGCGTTAGGGTTAGCATCAGCCCTAGGATAGTGTTAGGGTAAGGGTTAGCATCAGCCCTAGGATAGTGTTAGGATTAGGGTTAGGGTTAGCATCAGCCCTAGGATAGTGTTAGGGTTAGGGTTAAAATCAGCCCTAGGAGAGTGTTAGGGTTAGGGTTAGGGTTAGCATCAGCCCTAGGATAGTGTTAGGGTTAGGGTTAGCATCAGCCCTAGGATAGTGTTAGGGTTAGGGTTAGGGTTAGCATCAGCCCTAGGATAGTGTTAGGGTTAGGGTTAGCATCAACCCTAGGATAGTGTTAGGGTTAGGGTTAGGGTTAGCATCAGCCCTAGGATAGTGTTAGGGTTAGGGTTAGCCTCAGCCCTAGGAGAGTGTTAGGGTTAGGGATAGGATTAGCATCAGGCCTAAGATAGTGTTAGGGTTAGGGTTAGGGTTATCATCAGGCCTAGGATAGTGTTAGAGTTAGGGTTAGCATCAGGCATAGGATAGTGTTAGGGTTAGGGTTAGCATCAGCCTTAGGAGAGTGTAAGGGTTAGGGTTAGGGTTAGCATCAGCACTAGTATAGTGTTAGGGTTAGGGTTAACATCAGCCGTAGGATAGTGTTAGGGTTAGGGTTAGGGTTAGCATCAGCTCTAGGATAGTGTTAGGTTTAGGGTTACCATCAGACCTAGGATAGTGTTAGGGTTAGGGTTAGGGTAAGCATCAGCCCTAGGATAGTGTAAGTGTTAGGGTTAGGGTTAGCATCAGGCCTAGGATAGCGTTAGGGTTAGGGTTAGCATCAGCCCTAGGATAGTGTTAGGGTTCGGGTTAGGGTTAGCATCAGCCCTAGGATACTATTAGGGTTAGGGTTAGCATCAGCCCTAGGATAGTGTTAGGGGTAGGGTTAGGGTTAGCACCAGGCCTAGGATAGTGTTAGTGTTAGGGTTAGCATCAGCCTTAGGATAGTGTTAGGGTTAGGGTTAGTGTTAGCATCAGCCGTAGGATAGTGTTAGGGTTAGGGTTAGCCTCAGCCCAAAGATAGTGTTAGAGTTAGGGTTAGGGTTAGCATCAGCACTAGGATAGTGTTAGGGTTAGGGTTAGGGTTAGCATCAGCCCTAGGATAGTGTTAGTGTTAGGGTTAGCATCAGCCCTAGGATAGTGTTAGGGTTAGGGTCAGGGTTAGCATCAGCCCTAGGATAGTGTTAGGGTTAGGGTTAACATAAACCCTAGGATAGTGTTAGGGTTAGGGTTAGGGTTATCATCAGGCCTAGGATAGTGTTAGGGTTAGGGTTAGTGTTAGCGTCAGTTCAAGGATAGTGTTAGGGTTAGCGTTAAGGTTAGCATCAGCCCTAGGATAGTGTTAGGGTTAGGGTTAGCATCAGCCCTAGGATAGTGTTAGGATTAGGGTTAGGGTTAGCATCAGCCCTAGGATAGTGTTAGGGTTAGGGTTAGCATCAACCCTAGGGTAGTGTTTGGTTAGGGTTAGGGTTAGCATTAGCCCTAGGATAGTGGTAGGGTTAGGGTTAGCATTAGGCCTAGGATAGTGTTAGGGTTAGGGTTAGCATCAGCCCTAGGAGAGTGTTAGGGTTAGGGTTAGGGTTAGCATCAGCCCTAGGAGAGTGTTAGGGTTAGGGTTAGCCTCAGCCCTACGAGAGTGTTAGGGTTAGGGATAGGGTTAGCATCAGGCCTAAGATAGTGTTAGGGTTAGGGTTAGGGTTAGCATCAGCCGTAGGATAGTGTTAGGGTTAGGGCTAGCCTCAGCCATAAGATAGTGTTAGAGTTAGGGTTAGGGTTAGCATCAGCACTAGGATAGTGTTAGGGTTAGGGTTAGGGTTAGCATCAGCCCTAGGATAGTGTTAGTGTTAGGGTTAGCATCAGCCCTAGGATACTGTTAGGGTTAGGGTTAGGGTTAGCATCCGCCCTAAGATAGTGTTAGGGTTAGGGATAGGGTTAGCATCAGCCCTAGGATAGTGTTAGGGTTAGGGTTAACATAAACCCTAGGATAGTGTTAGGGTTAGGGTTAGGGTTATCATCAGGCCTAGGATAGTGTTAGGGTTAGGGTTAGGGTTAGCATCAGCCCTAGGATAGTGTTAGGTTTAGGGTTAGCATCAGGCCTAGGATAGTGTTAGGGTTAGGGTTAGCATCAGCCCTAGGAGAGTGTTAGGGTTAGGGTTAGGGTTAGCATCAGCCCTAGGATAGTGTTATTGTTAGGGTTAGGGTTAGCATCAGCCCTAGGATAGTGTTAGGGTTAGGGTTAGCATCAGCCCTAGGATAGTTTTAGGGTTAGGGTTAGGGTTAGCATCAGCCCTAGGATAGTGTTAGGGTTAGGGTTAGCATCAGCCCTAGGATAGTGTTAGGGTTAGGGTTAGGGTTAGCATCAGCCCTAGGATAGTGTTAGGGTTAGGGTTAGCATCAGCCCTAGGATAGTGTTAGGGTTAGGGTTAGGGTTAGCATCAGCCCTAGGATAGTGTTAGGGTTAGGGTTAGCATCAACCCTAGGATAGTGTTAGGGTTAGGGTTAGGGTTAGCATAAGCCCTAGGATAGTGTTAGGGTTAGGGTTAGCCTCAGCCCTAGGAGAGTGTTAGGGTTAGGGATAGGGTTAGCATCAGGCCTAAGATAGTGTTAGGGTTATGGTTAGGGTTATCATCAGGCCTAGGATAGTGTTAGGGTTAGGGTTAGCATCAGGCCTAGGAGAGTGTTAGGGTTAGGGTTAGGGTTAGCATCAGCCCTAGGATAGTGTTAGGGTTAGGGTTAACATCAGCCCTAGGATAGTGTTAGGGTTAGGGTTAGGGTTAGCATCAGCTCTAGGATAGTGTTAGTTTTAGGGTTAGCATCAGACCTAGGATAGTGTTTGGGTTAGGGTTAGGGTAAGCATCAGCCCTGGGATAGTGTAAGTGTTAGGGTTAGGGTTAGCATCAGGCCTAGGATAGTGTTAGGTTTAGGGTTAGCATCAGCCCTAGGATAGTGTTAGGGTTCGGGTTAGGGTTAGCATCAGCCCTAGGATAGTATTAGGGTTAGGGTTTGCATCAGCCCTAGGATAGTGTTAGGGGTAGGGTTAGGGTTAGCACCAGGCCTAGGATAGTGTTAGTGATAGGGTTAGCATCAGCCTTAGGATAGTGTTAGGGTTAGGGTTAGGGTTAGCATCAGCCGTAGGATAGTGTTAGGGTTAGGGTTAGCCTCAGCCCTAAGATAGTGTTAGAGTTAGGGTTAGGGTTAGCATCAGCACTAGGATAGTGTTAGGGTTAGGGTTAGGGTTAGCATCAGCCCTAGGATAGTGTTAGTGTTAGGGTTAGCATCAGCCCTAGGATACTGTTAGGGTTAGGGTTAGGGTTAGCATCAGCCCTAGGATAGTGTTAGGGTTAGGGTTAATATAAACCCTAGGATAGTGTTAGGGTTAGGGTTAGGGTTATCATCAGGCCTAGGATAGTGTTAGGGTTAGGGTTATTGTTAGCATCAGTTCAAGGATAGTGTTAGGGTTAGCGTTAGGGTTAGCATCAGCCCTAGGATAGTGTTAGGGTTAGGGTTCGCATCAGCCCTAGGATAGTGTTAGGATTAGGGTTAGGGTTAGCATCAGTTCAAGGATAGTGTTAGGGTTAGCGTTAGGGTTAGCATCAGCCCTAGGATAGTGTTAGGGTAAGGGTTAGCATCAGCCCTAGGATAGTGTTAGGATTAGGGTTAGGGTTAGCATCAGCCCTAGGATAGTGTTAGGGTTAGGGTTAAAATCAGCCCTAGGAGAGTGTTAGGGTTAGGGTTAGGGTTAGCATCAGCCCTAGGATAGTGTTAGGGTTAGGGTTAGCATCAGCCCTAGGAAAGTGTTAGGGTTAGGGTTAGGGTTAGCATCAGCCCTAGGATAGTGTTAGGGTTAGGGTTAGCATCAACCCTAGGATAGTGTTAGGGTTAGGGTTAGGGTTAGCATCAGCCCTAGGATAGTGTTAGGGTTAGGGTTAGCCTCAGCCCTAGGAGAGTGTTAGGGTTAGGGATAGGGTTAGCATCAGGCCTAAGATAGTGTTAGGGTTAGGGTTAGGGTTATCATCAGGCCTAGGATAGTGTTAGAGTTAGGGTTAGCATCAGGCCTAGGATAGTGTTAGGGTTAGGGTTAGCATCAGCCTTAGGAGAGTGTAAGGGTTAGGGTTAGGGTTAGCATCAGCCCTAGTATAGTGTTAGGGTTAGGGTTAACATCAGCCGTAGGATAGTGTTAGGGTTAGGGTTAGGGTTAGCATCAGCTCTAGGATAGTGTTAGGTTTAGGGTTACCATCAGACCTAGGATAGTGTTAGGGTTAGGGTTAGGGTAAGCATCAGCCCTAGGATAGTGTAAGTGTTAGGATTAGGGTTAGCATCAGGCCTAGGATAGCGTTAGGGTTAGGGTTAGCATCAGCCCTAGGATAGTGTTAGGGTTCGGGTTAGGGTTAGCATCAGCCCTAGGATACTATTAGGGTTAGGGTTAGCATCAGCCCTAGGATAGTGTTAGGGGTAGGGTTAGGGTTAGCACCAGGCCTAGGATAGTGTTAGTGTTAGGGTTAGCATCAGCCTTAGGATAGTGTTAGGGTTAGGGTTAGTGTTAGCATCAGCCGTAGGATAGTGTTAGGGTTAGGGTTAGCCTCAGCCCAAAGATAGTGTTAGAGTTAGGGTTAGGGTTAGCATCAGCACTAGGATAGTGTTAGGGTTAGGGTTAGGGTTAGCATCAGCCCTAGGATAGTGTTAGTGTTAGGGTTAGCATCAGCCCTAGGATAGTGTTAGGGTTAGGGTTAGGGTTAGAATCCGCCCTAGGATAGTGTTAGGGTTAGGGTCAGGGTTAGCATCAGCCCTAGGATAGTGTTAGGGTTAGGGTTAACATAAACCCTAGGATAGTGTTAGGGTTAGGGTTAGGGTTATCATCAGGCCTAGGATAGTGTTAGGGTTAGGGTTAGTGTTAGCGTCAGTTCAAGGATAGTGTTAGGGTTAGCGTTAGGGTTAGCATCAGCCCTAGGATAGTGTTAGGGTTAGGGTTAGCATCAGCCCTAGGATAGTGTTAGGATTAGGGTTAGGGTTAGCATCAGCCCTAGGATAGTGTTAGGGTTAGGGTTAGCATCAACCCTAGGGTAGTGCTTGGTTAGGGTTAGGGTTAGCATTAGCCCTAGGATAGTGGTAGGGTTAGGGTTAGCATTAGGCCTAGGATAGTGTTAGGGTTAGGGTTAGCATCAGCCCTAGGAGAGTGTTAGGGTTAGGGTTAGGGTTAGCATCAGCCCTAGGAGAGTGTTAGGGTTAGGGTTAGCCTCAGCCCTACGAGAGTGTTAGGGTTAGGGATAGGGTTAGCATCAGGCCTAAGATAGTGTTAGGGTTAGGGTTAGGGTTATCATCAGGCCTAGGATAGTGTTAGGGTTAGGGTTAGCATCAGGCCTAGGATAGTGTTAGGGTTAGGGTTAGCATCAGCCCTAGGAGAGTGTTAGGGTTAGGGTTAGGGTTAGCATCAGCCCTAGGATTGTGTTAGGGTTAGGGTTAACATCAGCCCTAGGATAGTGTTAGGGTTAGGGTTAGGGTTAGCATCAGCTCTAGGATAGTGTTAGGTTTAGGGTTAGCATCAGACCTAGGGTAGTGTTTGGGTTAGGGTTAGGGTAAGCATCAGCCCTAGGATAGTGTAAGTGTTAGGGTTAGGGTTAGCATCAGGCCTAGGATAGTGTTAGGGTTAGGGGTAGCATCAGCCCTAGGATAGTGTTAGGGTTCGGGTTAGGGTTAGCATCAGCCCTAGGATATTATTAGGGTTAGGGTTAGCATCAGCCCTAGGATAGTGTTAGGGGTAGGGTTAGGGTTAGCACCAGGCCTAGGATAGTGTAAGTGTTAGGGTTAGCATCAGCCTTAGGATAGTGTTAGGGTTAGGGTTAGGGTTAGCATCAGCCGTAGGATAGTGTTAGGGTTAGGGCTAGCCTCAGCCCTAAGATAGTGTTAGAGTTAGGGTTAGGGTTAGCATCAGCACTAGGATAGTGTTAGGGTTAGGGTTAGGGTTAGCATCAGCCCTAGGATAGTGTTAGTGTTAGGGTTAGCATCAGCCCTAGGATACTGTTAGGGTTAGGGTTAGGGTTAGCATCCGCCCTAAGATAGTGTTAGGGTTAGGGTTAGGGTTAGCATCAGCCCTAGGATACTGTTAGGGTTAGGGTTAACATAAACCCTAGGATAGTGTTAGGGTTAGGGTTAGGGTTATCATCAGGCCTAGGATAGTGTTAGGGTTAGGGTTAGGGTTAGCATCAGCCCTAGGATAGTGTTAGGGTTAGGGTTAGCATCAGGCCTAGGATAGTGTTAGGGTTAGGGTTAGCATCAGCCCTAGGAGAGTGTTAGGGTTAGGGTTAGGGTTAGCATCAGCCCTAGGATAGTGTTAGGGTTAGGGTTAGGGTTAGCATCAGCCCTAGGATAGTGTTAGGGTTAGGGTTAGCATCAGCCCTAGGATAGTTTTAGGGTTAGGGTTAGGGTTAGCATCAGCCCTAGGATAGTGTTAGGGTTAGGGTTAGCATCAGCCCTGGGATAGTGTTAGGGTTAGGGTTAGGGTTAGCATCAGCCCTAGGATAGTGTTAGGGTTAGGGTTAACATCAGCCCTAGGATAGTGTTAGGGGTAGGGTTAGGGTTAGCATCAGCTCTAGGATAGTGTTAGGTTTAGGGTTAGCATCAGACCTAGGATAGTGTTTGGGTTAGGGTTAGGGTAAGCATCAGCCCTGGGATAGTGTAAGTGTTAGGGTTAGGGTTAGCATCAGGCCTAGGATAGTGTTAGGGTTAGGGTTAGCATCAGCCCTAGGATAGTGTTAGGGTTCGGGTTAGGGTTAGCATCAGCCCTAGGATAGTATTAGGGTTAGGGTTTGCATCAGCCCTAGGATAGTGTTAGGGGTAGGGTTAGGGTTAGCACCAGGCCTAGGATAGTGTTAGTGTTAGGGTTAGCATCAGCCTTAGGATAGTGTTAGGGTTAGTGTTAGGGTTAGCATCAGCCGTAGGATAGTGTTAGGGTTAGGGTTAGCCTCAGCCCTAAGATAGTGTTAGAGTTAGGGTTAGGGTTAGCATCAGCACTAGGATAGTGTTAGGGTTAGGGTTAGGGTTAGCATCAGCCCTAGGATAGTGTTAGTGTTAGGGTTAGCATCAGCCCTAGGATACTGTTAGGGTTAGGGTTAGGGTTAGCATCCGCCCTAGGATAGTGTTAGGGTTAGGGTTAGGGTTAGCATCAGCCCTAGGATAGTGTTAGGGTTAGGGTTAATATAAACCCTAGGATAGTGTTAGGGTTAGGGTTAGGGTTATCATCAGGCCTAGGATAGTGTTAGGGTTAGGGTTATTGTTAGCATCAGTTCAAGGATAGTGTTAGGGTTAGCATTAGGGTTAGCATCAGCCCTAGGATAGTGTTAGGGTTAGGGTTCGCATCAGCCCTAGGATAGTGTTAGGATTAGGTTTAGGGTTAGCATCAGTTCAAGGATAGTGTTAGGGTTAGCGTTAGGGTTAGCATCAGCCCTAGGATAGTGTTAGGGTAAGGGTTAGCATCAGCCCTAGGATAGTGTTAGGATTAGGGTTAGGGTTAGCATCAGCCCTAGGATAGTGTTAGGGTTAGGGTTAAAATCAGCCCTAGGAGAGTGTTAGGGTTAGGGTTAGGGTTAGAATCAGCCCTAGGATAGTGTTAGGGTTAGGGTTAGCATCAGCCCTAGGATAGTGTTAGGGTTAGGGTTAGGGTTAGCATCAGCCCTAGGATAGTGTTAGGGTTAGGGTTAGGGTAAGCATCAGCCCTAGGATAGTGTAAGTGTTAGGGTTAGGGTTAGCATCAGGCCTAGGATAGCGTTAGGGTTAGGGTTAGCATCAGCCCTAGGATAGTGTTAGGGTTCGGGTTAGGGTTAGCATCAGCCCTAGGATACTATTAGGGTTAGGGTTAGCATCAGCCCTAGGATAGTGTTAGGGGTAGGGTTAGGGTTAGCACCAGGCCTAGGATAGTGTTAGTGTTAGGGTTAGCATCAGCCTTAGGATAGTGTTAGGGTTAGGGTTAGTGTTAGCATCAGCCGTAGGATAGTGTTAGGGTTAGGGTTAGCCTCAGCCCAAAGATAGTGTTAGAGTTAGGGTTAGGGTTAGCATCAGCACTAGGATAGTGTTAGGGTTAGGGTTAGGGTTAGCATCAGCCCTAGGATAGTGTTAGTGTTAGGGTTAGCATCAGCCCTAGGATAGTGTTAGGGTTAGGGTCAGGGTTAGCATCAGCCCTAGGATAGTGTTAGGGTTAGGGTTAACATAAACCCTAGGATAGTGTTAGGGTTAGGGTTAGGGTTATCATCAGGCCTAGGATAGTGTTAGGGTTAGGGTTAGTGTTAGCGTCAGTTCAAGGATAGTGTTAGGGTTAGCGTTAGGGTTAGCATCAGCCCTAGGATAGTGTTAGGGTTAGGGTTAGCATCAGCCCTAGGATAGTGTTAGGATTAGGGTTAGGGTTAGCATCAGCCCTAGGATAGTGTTAGGGTTAGGGTTAGCATCAACCCTAGGGTAGTTTTTGGTTAGGGTTAGGGTTAGCATTAGCCCTAGGATAGTGGTAGGGTTAGGGTTAGCATTAGGCCTAGGATAGTGTTAGGGTTAGGGTTAGCATCAGCCCTAGGAGAGTGTTAGGGTTAGGGTTAGGGTTAGCATCAGCCCTAGGAGAGTGTTAGGGTTAGGGTTAGCCTCAGCCCTACGAGAGTGTTAGGGTTAGGGATAGGGTTAGCATCAGGCCTAAGATAGTGTTAGGGTTAGGGTTAGGGTTAGCATCAGCCGTAGGATAGTGTTAGGGTTAGGGCTAGCCTCAGCCCTAAGATAGTGTTAGAGTTAGGGTTAGGGTTAGCATCAGCACTAGGATAGTGTTAGGGTTAGGGTTAGGGTTAGCATCAGCCCTAGGATAGTGTTAGTGTTAGGGTTAGCATCAGCCCTAGGATACTGTTAGGGTTAGGGTTAGGGTTAGCATCCGCCCTAAGATAGTGTTAGGGTTAGGGTTAGGGTTAGCATCAGCCCTAGGATAGTGTTAGGGTTAGGGTTAACATAAACCCTAGGATAGTGTTAGGGTTAGGGTTAGGGTTATCATCAGGCCTAGGATAGTGTTAGGGTTAGGGTTAGGGTTAGCATCAGCCCTAGGATAGTGTTAGGTTTAGGGTTAGCATCAGGCCTAGGATAGTGTTAGGGTTAGGGTTAGCATCAGCCCTAGGAGAGTGTTAGGGTTAGGGTTAGGGTTAGCATCAGCCGTAGGATAGTGTTAGGGTTAGGGTTAGCCTCAGCCCTAAGATAGTGTTAGAGTTAGGGTTAGGGTTAGCATCAGCACTAGGATAGTGTTAGGGTTAGGGTTAGGGTTAGCATCAGCCCTAGGATAGTGTTAGTGTTAGGGTTAGCATCAGCCCTAGGATACTGTTAGGGTTAGGGTTAGGGTTAGCATCAGCCCTAGGATAGTGTTAGGGTTAGGGTTAATATAAACCCTAGGATAGTGTTAGGGTTAGGGTTAGGGTTATCATCAGGCCTAGGATAGTGTTAGGGTTAGGGTTATTGTTAGCATCAGTTCAAGGATAGTGTTAGGGTTAGCGTTAGGGTTAGCATCAGCCCTAGGATAGTGTTAGGGTTAGGGTTCGCATCAGCCCTAGGATAGTGTTAGGATTAGGGTTAGGGTTAGCATCAGTTCAAGGATAGTGTTAGGGTTAGCGTTAGGGTTAGCATCAGCCCTAGGATAGTGTTAGGGTAAGGGTTAGCATCAGCCCTAGGATAGTGTTAGGATTAGGGTTAGGGTTAGCATCAGCCCTAGGATAGTGTTAGGGTTAGGGTTAAAATCAGCCCTAGGAGAGTGTTAGGGTTAGGGTTAGGGTTAGCATCAGCCCTAGGATAGTGTTAGGGTTAGGGTTAGCATCAGCCCTAGGAAAGTGTTAGGGTTAGGGTTAGGGTTAGCATCAGCCCTAGGATAGTGTTAGGGTTAGGGTTAGCATCAACCCTAGGATAGTGTTAGGGTTAGGGTTAGGGTTAGCATCAGCCCTAGGATAGTGTTAGGGTTAGGGTTAGCCTCAGCCCTAGGAGAGTGTTAGGGTTAGGGATAGGGTTAGCATCAGGCCTAAGATAGTGTTAGGGTTAGGGTTAGGGTTATCATCAGGCCTAGGATAGTGTTAGAGTTAGGGTTAGCATCAGGCCTAGGATAGTGTTAGGGTTAGGGTTAGCATCAGCCTTAGGAGAGTGTAAGGGTTAGGGTTAGGGTTAGCATCAGCCCTAGTATAGTGTTAGGGTTAGGGTTAACATCAGCCGTAGGATAGTGTTAGGGTTAGGGTTAGGGTTAGCATCAGCTCTAGGATAGTGTTAGGTTTAGGGTTACCATCAGACCTAGGATAGTGTTAGGGTTAGGGTTAGGGTAAGCATCAGCCCTAGGATAGTGTAAGTGTTAGGATTAGGGTTAGCATCAGGCCTAGGATAGCGTTAGGGTTAGGGTTAGCATCAGCCCTAGGATAGTGTTAGGGTTCGGGTTAGGGTTAGCATCAGCCCTAGGATACTATTAGGGTTAGGGTTAGCATCAGCCCTAGGATAGTGTTAGGGGTAGGGTTAGGGTTAGCACCAGGCCTAGGATAGTGTTAGTGTTAGGGTTAGCATCAGCCTTAGGATAGTGTTAGGGTTAGGGTTAGTGTTAGCATCAGCCGTAGGATAGTGTTAGGGTTAGGGTTAGCCTCAGCCCAAAGATAGTGTTAGAGTTAGGGTTAGGGTTAGCATCAGCACTAGGATAGTGTTAGGGTTAGGGTTAGGGTTAGCATCAGCCCTAGGATAGTGTTAGGGTTAGGGTTAGCATCAGCCCTAGGAGAGTGTTAGGATTAGGGTTAGGGTTAGCATCAGCCCTAGGATAGTGTTAGGGTTAGGGTTAGCATCAACCCTAGGGTAGTGTTTGGTTAGGGTTAGGGTTAGCATTAGCCCTAGGATAGTGGTAGGGTTAGGGTTAGCATTAGGCCTAGGATAGTGTTAGGGTTAGGGTTAGCATCAGCCCTAGGAGAGTGTTAGGGTTAGGGTTAGGGTTAGCATCAGCCCTAGGAGAGTGTTAGGGTTAGGGTTAGCCTCAGCCCTACGAGAGTGTTAGGGTTAGGGATAGGGTTAGCATCAGGCCTAAGATAGTGTTAGGGTTAGGGTTAGGGTTAGCATCAGCCGTAGGATAGTGTTAGGGTTAGGGCTAGCCTCAGCCCTAAGATAGTGTTAGAGTTAGGGTTAGGGTTAGCATCAGCACTAGGATAGTGTTAGGGTTAGGGTTAGGGTTAGCATCAGCCCTAGGATAGTGTTAGTGTTAGGGTTAGCATCAGCCCTAGGATACTGTTAGGGTTAGGGTTAGGGTTAGCATCCGCCCTAAGATAGTGTTAGGGTTAGGGTTAGGGTTAGCATCAGCCCTAGGATAGTGTTAGGGTTAGGGTTAACATAAACCCTAGGATAGTGTTAGGGTTAGGGTTAGGGTTATCATCAGGCCTAGGATAGTGTTAGGGTTAGGGTTAGGGTTAGCATCAGCCCTAGGATAGTGTTAGGTTTAGGGTTAGCATCAGGCCTAGGATAGTGTTAGGGTTAGGGTTAGCATCAGCCCTAGGAGAGTGTTAGGGTTAGGGTTAGGGTTAGCATCAGCCGTAGGATAGTGTTAGGGTTAGGGTTAGCCTCAGCCCTAAGATAGTGTTAGAGTTAGGGTTAGGGTTAGCATCAGCACTAGGATAGTGTTAGGGTTAGGGTTAGGGTTAGCATCAGCCCTAGGATAGTGTTAGTGTTAGGGTTAGCATCAGCCCTAGGATACTGTTAGGGTTAGGGTTAGGGTTAGCATCAGCCCTAGGATAGTGTTAGGGTTAGGGTTAATATAAACCCTAGGATAGTGTTAGGGTTAGGGTTAGGGTTATCATCAGGCCTAGGATAGTGTTAGGGTTAGGGTTATTGTTAGCATCAGTTCAAGGATAGTGTTAGGGTTAGCGTTAGGGTTAGCATCAGCCCTAGGATAGTGTTAGGGTTAGGGTTCGCATCAGCCCTAGGATAGTGTTAGGATTAGGGTTAGGGTTAGCATCAGTTCAAGGATAGTGTTAGGGTTAGCGTTAGGGTTAGCATCAGCCCTAGGATAGTGTTAGGGTAAGGGTTAGCATCAGCCCTAGGATAGTGTTAGGATTAGGGTTAGGGTTAGCATCAGCCCTAGGATAGTGTTAGGGTTAGGGTTAAAATCAGCCCTAGGAGAGTGTTAGGGTTAGGGTTAGGGTTAGCATCAGCCCTAGGATAGTGTTAGGGTTAGGGTTAGCATCAGCCCTAGGAAAGTGTTAGGGTTAGGGTTAGGGTTAGCATCAGCCCTAGGATAGTGTTAGGGTTAGGGTTAGCATCAACCCTAGGATAGTGTTAGGGTTAGGGTTAGGGTTAGCATCAGCCCTAGGATAGTGTTAGGGTTAGGGTTAGCCTCAGCCCTAGGAGAGTGTTAGGGTTAGGGATAGGGTTAGCATCAGGCCTAAGATAGTGTTAGGGTTAGGGTTAGGGTTATCATCAGGCCTAGGATAGTGTTAGAGTTAGGGTTAGCATCAGGCCTAGGATAGTGTTAGGGTTAGGGTTAGCATCAGCCTTAGGAGAGTGTAAGGGTTAGGGTTAGGGTTAGCATCAGCCCTAGTATAGTGTTAGGGTTAGGGTTAACATCAGCCGTAGGATAGTGTTAGGGTTAGGGTTAGGGTTAGCATCAGCTCTAGGATAGTGTTAGGTTTAGGGTTACCATCAGACCTAGGATAGTGTTAGGGTTAGGGTTAGGGTAAGCATCAGCCCTAGGATAGTGTAAGTGTTAGGATTAGGGTTAGCATCAGGCCTAGGATAGCGTTAGGGTTAGGGTTAGCATCAGCCCTAGGATAGTGTTAGGGTTCGGGTTAGGGTTAGCATCAGCCCTAGGATACTATTAGGGTTAGGGTTAGCATCAGCCCTAGGATAGTGTTAGGGGTAGGGTTAGGGTTAGCACCAGGCCTAGGATAGTGTTAGTGTTAGGGTTAGCATCAGCCTTAGGATAGTGTTAGGGTTAGGGTTAGTGTTAGCATCAGCCGTAGGATAGTGTTAGGGTTAGGGTTAGCCTCAGCCCAAAGATAGTGTTAGAGTTAGGGTTAGGGTTAGCATCAGCACTAGGATAGTGTTAGGGTTAGGGTTAGGGTTAGCATCAGCCCTAGGATAGTGTTAGTGTTAGGGTTAGCATCAGCCCTAGGATAGTGTTAGGGTTAGGGTTAGGGTTAGAATCCGCCCTAGGATAGTGTTAGGGTTAGGGTCAGGGTTAGCATCAGCCCTAGGATAGTGTTAGGGTTAGGGTTAACATAAACCCTAGGATAGTGTTAGGGTTAGGGTTAGGGTTATCATCAGGCCTAGGATAGTGTTAGGGTTAGGGTTAGTGTTAGCGTCAGTTCAAGGATAGTGTTAGGGTTAGCGTTAGGGTTAGCATCAGCCCTAGGATAGTGTTAGGGTTAGGGTTAGCATCAGCCCTAGGATAGTGTTAGGATTAGGGTTAGGGTTAGCATCAGCCCTAGGATAGTGTTAGGGTTAGGGTTAGCATCAACCCTAGGGTAGTGCTTGGTTAGGGTTAGGGTTAGCATTAGCCCTAGGATAGTGGTAGGGTTAGGGTTAGCATTAGGCCTAGGATAGTGTTAGGGTTAGGGTTAGCATCAGCCCTAGGAGAGTGTTAGGGTTAGGGTTAGGGTTAGCATCAGCCCTAGGAGAGTGTTAGGGTTAGGGTTAGCCTCAGCCCTACGAGAGTGTTAGGGTTAGGGATAGGGTTAGCATCAGGCCTAAGATAGTGTTAGGGTTAGGGTTAGGGTTATCATCAGGCCTAGGATAGTGTTAGGGTTAGGGTTAGCATCAGGCCTAGGATAGTGTTAGGGTTAGGGTTAGCATCAGCCCTAGGAGAGTGTTAGGGTTAGGGTTAGGGTTAGCATCAGCCCTAGGATTGTGTTAGGGTTAGGGTTAACATCAGCCCTAGGATAGTGTTAGGGTTAGGGTTAGGGTTAGCATCAGCTCTAGGATAGTGTTAGGTTTAGGGTTAGCATCAGACCTAGGGTAGTGTTTGGGTTAGGGTTAGGGTAAGCATCAGCCCTAGGATAGTGTAAGTGTTAGGGTTAGGGTTAGCATCAGGCCTAGGATAGTGTTAGGGTTAGGGGTAGCATCAGCCCTAGGATAGTGTTAGGGTTCGGGTTAGGGTTAGCATCAGCCCTAGGATATTATTAGGGTTAGGGTTAGCATCAGCCCTAGGATAGTGTTAGGGGTAGGGTTAGGGTTAGCACCAGGCCTAGGATAGTGTAAGTGTTAGGGTTAGCATCAGCCTTAGGATAGTGTTAGGGTTAGGGTTAGGGTTAGCATCAGCCGTAGGATAGTGTTAGGGTTAGGGCTAGCCTCAGCCCTAAGATAGTGTTAGAGTTAGGGTTAGGGTTAGCATCAGCACTAGGATAGTGTTAGGGTTAGGGTTAGGGTTAGCATCAGCCCTAGGATAGTGTTAGTGTTAGGGTTAGCATCAGCCCTAGGATACTGTTAGGGTTAGGGTTAGGGTTAGCATCCGCCCTAAGATAGTGTTAGGGTTAGGGTTAGGGTTAGCATCAGCCCTAGGATACTGTTAGGGTTAGGGTTAACATAAACCCTAGGATAGTGTTAGGGTTAGGGTTAGGGTTATCATCAGGCCTAGGATAGTGTTAGGGTTAGGGTTAGGGTTAGCATCAGCCCTAGGATAGTGTTAGGGTTAGGGTTAGCATCAGGCCTAGGATAGTGTTAGGGTTAGGGTTAGCATCAGCCCTAGGAGAGTGTTAGGGTTAGGGTTAGGGTTAGCATCAGCCCTAGGATAGTGTTAGGGTTAGGGTTAGGGTTAGCATCAGCCCTAGGATAGTGTTAGGGTTAGGGTTAGCATCAGCCCTAGGATAGTTTTAGGGTTAGGGTTAGGGTTAGCATCAGCCCTAGGATAGTGTTAGGGTTAGGGTTAGCATCAGCCCTGGGATAGTGTTAGGGTTAGGGTTAGGGTTAGCATCAGCCCTAGGATAGTGTTAGGGTTAGGGTTAACATCAGCCCTAGGATAGTGTTAGGGGTAGGGTTAGGGTTAGCATCAGCTCTAGGATAGTGTTAGGTTTAGGGTTAGCATCAGACCTAGGATAGTGTTTGGGTTAGGGTTAGGGTAAGCATCAGCCCTGGGATAGTGTAAGTGTTAGGGTTAGGGTTAGCATCAGGCCTAGGATAGTGTTAGGGTTAGGGTTAGCATCAGCCCTAGGATAGTGTTAGGGTTCGGGTTAGGGTTAGCATCAGCCCTAGGATAGTATTAGGGTTAGGGTTTGCATCAGCCCTAGGATAGTGTTAGGGGTAGGGTTAGGGTTAGCACCAGGCCTAGGATAGTGTTAGTGTTAGGGTTAGCATCAGCCTTAGGATAGTGTTAGGGTTAGTGTTAGGGTTAGCATCAGCCGTAGGATAGTGTTAGGGTTAGGGTTAGCCTCAGCCCTAAGATAGTGTTAGAGTTAGGGTTAGGGTTAGCATCAGCACTAGGATAGTGTTAGGGTTAGGGTTAGGGTTAGCATCAGCCCTAGGATAGTGTTAGTGTTAGGGTTAGCATCAGCCCTAGGATACTGTTAGGGTTAGGGTTAGGGTTAGCATCCGCCCTAGGATAGTGTTAGGGTTAGGGTTAGGGTTAGCATCAGCCCTAGGATAGTGTTAGGGTTAGGGTTAATATAAACCCTAGGATAGTGTTAGGGTTAGGGTTAGGGTTATCATCAGGCCTAGGATAGTGTTAGGGTTAGGGTTATTGTTAGCATCAGTTCAAGGATAGTGTTAGGGTTAGCATTAGGGTTAGCATCAGCCCTAGGATAGTGTTAGGGTTAGGGTTCGCATCAGCCCTAGGATAGTGTTAGGATTAGGTTTAGGGTTAGCATCAGTTCAAGGATAGTGTTAGGGTTAGCGTTAGGGTTAGCATCAGCCCTAGGATAGTGTTAGGGTAAGGGTTAGCATCAGCCCTAGGATAGTGTTAGGATTAGGGTTAGGGTTAGCATCAGCCCTAGGATAGTGTTAGGGTTAGGGTTAAAATCAGCCCTAGGAGAGTGTTAGGGTTAGGGTTAGGGTTAGAATCAGCCCTAGGATAGTGTTAGGGTTAGGGTTAGCATCAGCCCTAGGATAGTGTTAGGGTTAGGGTTAGGGTTAGCATCAGCCCTAGGATAGTGTTAGGGTTAGGGTTAGGGTAAGCATCAGCCCTAGGATAGTGTAAGTGTTAGGGTTAGGGTTAGCATCAGGCCTAGGATAGCGTTAGGGTTAGGGTTAGCATCAGCCCTAGGATAGTGTTAGGGTTCGGGTTAGGGTTAGCATCAGCCCTAGGATACTATTAGGGTTAGGGTTAGCATCAGCCCTAGGATAGTGTTAGGGGTAGGGTTAGGGTTAGCACCAGGCCTAGGATAGTGTTAGTGTTAGGGTTAGCATCAGCCTTAGGATAGTGTTAGGGTTAGGGTTAGTGTTAGCATCAGCCGTAGGATAGTGTTAGGGTTAGGGTTAGCCTCAGCCCAAAGATAGTGTTAGAGTTAGGGTTAGGGTTAGCATCAGCACTAGGATAGTGTTAGGGTTAGGGTTAGGGTTAGCATCAGCCCTAGGATAGTGTTAGTGTTAGGGTTAGCATCAGCCCTAGGATAGTGTTAGGGTTAGGGTCAGGGTTAGCATCAGCCCTAGGATAGTGTTAGGGTTAGGGTTAACATAAACCCTAGGATAGTGTTAGGGTTAGGGTTAGGGTTATCATCAGGCCTAGGATAGTGTTAGGGTTAGGGTTAGTGTTAGCGTCAGTTCAAGGATAGTGTTAGGGTTAGCGTTAGGGTTAGCATCAGCCCTAGGATAGTGTTAGGGTTAGGGTTAGCATCAGCCCTAGGATAGTGTTAGGATTAGGGTTAGGGTTAGCATCAGCCCTAGGATAGTGTTAGGGTTAGGGTTAGCATCAACCCTAGGGTAGTGTTTGGTTAGGGTTAGGGTTAGCATTAGCCCTAGGATAGTGGTAGGGTTAGGGTTAGCATTAGGCCTAGGATAGTGTTAGGGTTAGGGTTAGCATCAGCCCTAGGAGAGTGTTAGGGTTAGGGTTAGGGTTAGCATCAGCCCTAGGAGAGTGTTAGGGTTAGGGTTAGCCTCAGCCCTACGAGAGTGTTAGGGTTAGGGATAGGGTTAGCATCAGGCCTAAGATAGTGTTAGGGTTAGGGTTAGGGTTAGCATCAGCCGTAGGATAGTGTTAGGGTTAGGGCTAGCCTCAGCCCTAAGATAGTGTTAGAGTTAGGGTTAGGGTTAGCATCAGCACTAGGATAGTGTTAGGGTTAGGGTTAGGGTT
The DNA here is from genome assembly GCF_020740605.2 of Lemur catta. Lineage (NCBI taxonomy): Eukaryota > Metazoa > Chordata > Mammalia > Primates > Lemuridae > Lemur > Lemur catta. The sequence continues at coordinate 1,212,165 of NW_025423851.1, read as the reverse complement.
AGCATCAGCCCTAGGATAGTGTTAGTGTTAGGGTTAGCATCAGCCCTAGGATACTGTTAGGGTTAGGGTTAGGGTTAGCATCCGCCCTAAGATAGTGTTAGGGTTAGGGTTAGGGTTAGCATCAGCCCTAGGATAGTGTTAGGGTTAGGGTTAACATAAACCCTAGGATAGTGTTAGGGTTAGGGTTAGGGTTATCATCAGGCCTAGGATAGTGTTAGGGTTAGGGTTAGGGTTAGCATCAGCCCTAGGATAGTGTTAGGTTTAGGGTTAGCATCAGGCCTAGGATAGTGTTAGGGTTAGGGTTAGCATCAGCCCTAGGAGAGTGTTAGGGTTAGGGTTAGGGTTAGCATCAGCCCTAGGATAGTGTTATTGTTAGGGTTAGGGTTAGCATCAGCCCTAGGATAGTGTTAGGGTTAGGGTTAGCATCAGCCCTAGGATAGTTTTAGGGTTAGGGTTAGGGTTAGCATCAGCCCTAGGATAGTGTTAGGGTTAGGGTTAGCATCAGCCCTAGGATAGTGTTAGGGTTAGGGTTAGGGTTAGCATCAGCCCTAGGATAGTGTTAGGGTTAGGGTTAGCATCAGCCCTAGGATAGTGTTAGGGTTAGGGTTAGGGTTAGCATCAGCCCTAGGATAGTGTTAGGGTTAGGGTTAGCATCAACCCTAGGATAGTGTTAGGGTTAGGGTTAGGGTTAGCATAAGCCCTAGGATAGTGTTAGGGTTAGGGTTAGCCTCAGCCCTAGGAGAGTGTTAGGGTTAGGGATAGGGTTAGCATCAGGCCTAAGATAGTGTTAGGGTTATGGTTAGGGTTATCATCAGGCCTAGGATAGTGTTAGGGTTAGGGTTAGCATCAGGCCTAGGATAGTGTTAGGGTTAGGGTTAGCATCAGCCCTAGGAGAGTGTTAGGGTTAGGGTTAGGGTTAGCATCAGCCCTAGGATAGTGTTAGGGTTAGGGTTAACATCAGCCCTAGGATAGTGTTAGGGTTAGGGTTAGGGTTAGCATCAGCTCTAGGATAGTGTTAGTTTTAGGGTTAGCATCAGACCTAGGATAGTGTTTGGGTTAGGGTTAGGGTAAGCATCAGCCCTGGGATAGTGTAAGTGTTAGGGTTAGGGTTAGCATCAGGCCTAGGATAGTGTTAGGTTTAGGGTTAGCATCAGCCCTAGGATAGTGTTAGGGTTCGGGTTAGGGTTAGCATCAGCCCTAGGATAGTATTAGGGTTAGGGTTTGCATCAGCCCTAGGATAGTGTTAGGGGTAGGGTTAGGGTTAGCACCAGGCCTAGGATAGTGTTAGTGTTAGGGTTAGCATCAGCCTTAGGATAGTGTTAGGGTTAGGGTTAGGGTTAGCATCAGCCGTAGGATAGTGTTAGGGTTAGGGTTAGCCTCAGCCCTAAGATAGTGTTAGAGTTAGGGTTAGGGTTAGCATCAGCACTAGGATAGTGTTAGGGTTAGGGTTAGGGTTAGCATCAGCCCTAGGATAGTGTTAGTGTTAGGGTTAGCATCAGCCCTAGGATACTGTTAGGGTTAGGGTTAGGGTTAGCATCCGCCCTAGGATAGTGTTAGGGTTAGGGTTAGGGTTAGCATCAGCCCTAGGATAGTGTTAGGGTTAGGGTTAATATAAACCCTAGGATAGTGTTAGGGTTAGGGTTAGGGTTATCATCAGGCCTAGGATAGTGTTAGGGTTAGGGTTATTGTTAGCATCAGTTCAAGGATAGTGTTAGGGTTAGCGTTAGGGTTAGCATCAGCCCTAGGATAGTGTTAGGGTTAGGGTTCGCATCAGCACTAGGATAGTGTTAGGATTAGGGTTAGGGTTAGCATCAGTTCAAGGATATTGTTAGGGTTAGCGTTAGGGTTAGCATCAGCCCTAGGATAGTGTTAGGGTAAGGGTTAGCATCAGCCCTAGGATAGTGTTAGGATTAGGGTTAGGGTTAGCATCAGCCCTAGGATAGTGTTAGGGTTAGGGTTAAAATCAGCCCTAGGAGAGTGTTAGGGTTAGGGTTAGGGTTAGCATCAGCCCTAGGATAGTGTTAGGGTTAGGGTTAGCATCAGCCCTAGGATAGTGTTAGGGTTAGGGTTAGGGTTAGCATCAGCCCTAGGATAGTGTTAGGGTTAGGGTTAGCATCAACCCTAGGATAGTGTTAGGGTTAGGGTTAGGGTTAGCATCAGCCCTAGGATAGTGTTAGGGTTAGGGTTAGCCTCAGCCCTAGGAGAGTGTTAGGGTTAGGGATAGGGTTAGCATCAGGCCTAAGATAGTGTTAGGGTTAGGGTTAGGGTTATCATCAGGCCTAGGATAGTGTTAGAGTTAGGGTTAGCATCAGGCCTAGGATAGTGTTAGGGTTAGGGTTAGCATCAGCCTTAGGAGAGTGTAAGGGTTAGGGTTAGGGTTAGCATCAGCCCTAGTATAGTGTTAGGGTTAGGGTTAACATCAGCCGTAGGATAGTGTTAGGGTTAGGGTTAGGGTTAGCATCAGCTCTAGGATAGTGTTAGGTTTAGGGTTACCATCAGACCTAGGATAGTGTTAGGGTTAGGGTTAGGGTAAGCATCAGCCCTAGGATAGTGTAAGTGTTAGGATTAGGGTTAGCATCAGGCCTAGGATAGCGTTAGGGTTAGGGTTAGCATCAGCCCTAGGATAGTGTTAGGGTTCGGGTTAGGGTTAGCATCAGCCCTAGGATACTATTAGGGTTAGGGTTAGCATCAGCCCTAGGATAGTGTTAGGGGTAGGGTTAGGGTTAGCACCAGGCCTAGGATAGTGTTAGTGTTAGGGTTAGCATCAGCCTTAGGATAGTGTTAGGGTTAGGGTTAGTGTTAGCATCAGCCGTAGGATAGTGTTAGGGTTAGGGTTAGCCTCAGCCCAAAGATAGTGTTAGAGTTAGGGTTAGGGTTAGCATCAGCACTAGGATAGTGTTAGGGTTAGGGTTAGGGTTAGCATCAGCCCTAGGATAGTGTTAGTGTTAGGGTTAGCATCAGCCCTAGGATAGTGTTAGGGTTTGGGTTAGGGTTAGAATCCGCCCTAGGATAGTATTAGGGTTAGGGTCAGGGTTAGCATCAGCCCTAGGATAGTGTTAGGGTTAGGGTTAACATAAACCCTAGGATAGTGTTAGGGTTAGGGTTAGGGTTATCATCAGGCCTAGGATAGTGTTAGGGTTAGGGTTAGTGTTAGCGTCAGTTCAAGGATAGTGTTAGGGTTAGCGTTAGGGTTAGCATCAGCCCTAGGATAGTGTTAGGGTTAGGGTTAGCATCAGCCCTAGGATAGTGTTAGGATTAGGGTTAGGGTTAGCATCAGCCCTAGGATAGTGTTAGGGTTAGGGTTAGCATCAACCCTAGGGTAGTGTTTGGTTAGGGTTAGGGTTAGCATTAGCCCTAGGATAGTGGTAGTGTTAGGGTTAGCATTAGGCCTAGGATAGTGTTAGGGTTAGGGTTAGCATCAGCCCTAGGAGAGTGTTAGGGTTAGGGTTAGGGTTAGCATCAGCCCTAGGAGAGTGTTAGGGTTAGGGTTAGCCTCAGCCCTACGAGAGTGTTAGGGTTAGGGATAGGGTTAGCATCAGGCCTAAGATAGTGTTAGGGTTAGGGTTGGGGTTATCATCAGGCCTAGGATAGTGTTAGGGTTAGGGTTAGCATCAGGCCTAGGATAGTGTTAGGGTTAGGGTTAGCATCAGCCCTAGGAGAGTGTTAGGGTTAGGGTTAGGTTTAGCATCAGCCCTAGGATTGTGTTAGGGTTAGGGTTAACATCAGCCCTAGGATAGTGTTAGGGTTAGGGTTAGGGTTAGCATCAGCTCTAGGATAGTGTTAGGTTTAGGGTTAGCATCAGACCTAGGGTAGTGTTTGGGTTAGGGTTAGGGTAAGCATCAGCCCTAGGATAGTGTAAGTGTTAGGGTTAGGGTTAGCATCAGGCCTAGGATAGTGTTAGGGTTAGGGGTAGCATCAGCCCTAGGATAGTGTTAGGGTTCGGGTTAGGGTTAGCATCAGCCCTAGGATATTATTAGGGTTAGGGTTAGCATCAGCCCTAGGATAGTGTTAGGGGTAGGGTTAGGGTTAGCACCAGGCCTAGGATAGTGTAAGTGTTAGGGTTAGCATCAGCCTTAGGATAGTGTTAGGGTTAGGGTTAGGGTTAGCATCAGCCGTAGGATAGTGTTAGGGTTAGGGCTAGCCTCAGCCCTAAGATAGTGTTAGAGTTAGGGTTAGGGTTAGCATCAGCACTAGGGTAGTGTTAGGGTTAGGGTTAGGGTTAGCATCAGCCCTAGGATAGTGTTAGTGTTAGGGTTATCATCAGCCCTAGGATACTGTTAGGGTTAGGGTTAGGGTTAGCATCCGCCCTAAGATAGTGTTAGGGTTAGGGTTAGGGTTAGCATCAGCCCTAGGATAGTGTTAGGGTTAGGGTTAACATAAACCCTAGGATAGTGTTAGTGTTAGGGTTAGGGTTATCATCAGGCCTAGGATAGTGTTAGGGTTAGGGTTAGGGTTAGCATCAGCCCTAGGATAGTGTTAGGGTTAGGGTTAGCATCAGGCCTAGGATAGTGTTAGGGTTAGGGTTAGCATCAGCCCTAGGAGAGTGTTAGGGTTAGGGTTAGGGTTAGCATCAGCCCTAGGATAGTGTTAGGGTTAGGGTTAGGGTTAGCATCAGCCCTAGGATAGTGTTAGGGTTAGGGTTAGGGTTAGCATCAGCCCTAGGATAGTGTTAGTGTTAGGGTTAGCATCAGCCCTAGGATACTGTTAGGGTTAGGGTTAGGGTTAGCATCCGCCCTAGGATAGTGTTAGGGTTAGGGTTAGGGTTAGCATCAGCCCTAGGATAGTGTTAGGGTTAGGGTTAATATAAACCCTAGGATAGTGTTAGGGTTAGGGTTAGGGTTATCATCAGGCCTAGGATAGTGTTAGGGTTAGGGTTATTGTTAGCATCAGTTCAAGGATAGTGTTAGGGTTAGCGTTAGGGTTAGCATCAGCCCTAGGATAGTGTTAGGGTTAGGGTTCGCATCAGCCCTAGGATAGTGTTAGGATTAGGTTTAGGGTTAGCATCAGTTCAAGGATAGTGTTAGGGTTAGCGTTAGGGTTAGCATCAGCCCTAGGATAGTGTTAGGGTAAGGGTTAGCATCAGCCCTAGGATAGTGTTAGGATTAGGGTTAGGGTTAGCATCAGCCCTAGGATAGTGTTAGGGTTAGGGTTAAAATCAGCCCTAGGAGAGTGTTAGGGTTAGGGTTAGGGTTAGCATCAGCCCTAGGATAGTGTTAGGGTTAGGGTTAGCATCAGCCCTAGGATAGTGTTAGGGTTAGGGTTAGGGTTAGCATCAGCCCTAGGATAGTGTTAGGGTTAGGGTTAGGGTAAGCATCAGCCCTAGGATAGTGTAAGTGTTAGGGTTAGGGTTAGCATCAGGCCTAGGATAGCGTTAGGGTTAGGGTTAGCATCAGCCCTAGGATAGTGTTAGGGTTCGGGTTAGGGTTAGCATCAGCCCTAGGATACTATTAGGGTTAGGGTTAGCATCAGCCCTAGGATAGTGTTAGGGGTAGGGTTAGGGTTAGCACCAGGCCTAGGATAGTGTTAGTGTTAGGGTTAGCATCAGCCTTAGGATAGTGTTAGGGTTAGGGTTAGTGTTAGCATCAGCCGTAGGATAGTGTTAGGGTTAGGGTTAGCCTCAGCCCAAAGATAGTGTTAGAGTTAGGGTTAGGGTTAGCATCAGCACTAGGATAGTGTTAGGGTTAGGGTTAGGGTTAGCATCAGCCCTAGGATAGTGTTAGTGTTAGGGTTAGCATCAGCCCTAGGATAGTGTTAGGGTTAGGGTCAGGGTTAGCATCAGCCCTAGGATAGTGTTAGGGTTAGGGTTAACATAAACCCTAGGATAGTGTTAGGGTTAGGGTTAGGGTTATCATCAGGCCTAGGATAGTGTTAGGGTTAGGGTTAGTGTTAGCGTCAGTTCAAGGATAGTGTTAGGGTTAGCGTTAGGGTTAGCATCAGCCCTAGGATAGTGTTAGGGTTAGGGTTAGCATCAGCCCTAGGATAGTGTTAGGATTAGGGTTAGGGTTAGCATCAGCCCTAGGATAGTGTTAGGGTTAGGGTTAGCATCAACCCTAGGGTAGTGTTTGGTTAGGGTTAGGGTTAGCATTAGCCCTAGGATAGTGGTAGGGTTAGGGTTAGCATTAGGCCTAGGATAGTGTTAGGGTTAGGGTTAGCATCAGCCCTAGGAGAGTGTTAGGGTTAGGGTTAGGGTTAGCATCAGCCCTAGGAGAGTGTTAGGGTTAGGGTTAGCCTCAGCCCTACGAGAGTGTTAGGGTTAGGGATAGGGTTAGCATCAGGCCTAAGATAGTGTTAGGGTTAGGGTTAGGGTTAGCATCAGCCGTAGGATAGTGTTAGTGTTAGGGTTAGCATCAGCCCTAGGATACTGTTAGGGTTAGGGTTAGGGTTAGCATCCGCCCTAAGATAGTGTTAGGGTTAGGGTTAGGGTTAGCATCAGCCCTAGGATAGTGTTAGGGTTAGGGTTAACATAAACCCTAGGATAGTGTTAGGGTTAGGGTTAGGGTTATCATCAGGCCTAGGATAGTGTTAGGGTTAGGGTTAGGGTTAGCATCAGCCCTAGGATAGTGTTAGGTTTAGGGTTAGCATCAGGCCTAGGATAGTGTTAGGGTTAGGGTTAGCATCAGCCCTAGGAGAGTGTTAGGGTTAGGGTTAGGGTTAGCATCAGCCCTAGGATAGTGTTATTGTTAGGGTTAGGGTTAGCATCAGCCCTAGGATAGTGTTAGGGTTAGGGTTAGCATCAACCCTAGGATAGTTTTAGGGTTAGGGTTAGGGTTAGCATCAGCCCTAGGATAGTGTTAGGGTTAGGGTTACCATCAGCCCTAGGATAGTGTTAGGGTTAGGGTTAGTGTTAGCATCAGCCCTAGGATAGTGTTAGGGTTAGGGTTAGCATCAGCCCTAGGATAGTGTTAGGGTTAGGGTTAGGGTTAGCATCAGCCCTAGGATAGTGTTAGGGTTAGGGTTAGCATCAACCCTAGGATAGTGTTAGGGTTAGGGTTAGGGTTAGCATAAGCCCTAGGATAGTGTTAGGGTTAGGGTTAGCCTCAGCCCTAGGAGAGTGTTAGGGTTAGGGATAGGGTTAGCATCAGGCCTAAGATAGTGTTAGGGTTATGGTTAGGGTTATCATCAGGCCTAGGATAGTGTTAGGGTTAGGGTTAGCATCAGGCCTAGGATAGTGTTAGGGTTAGGGTTAGCATCAGCCCTAGGAGAGTGTTAGGGTTAGGGTTAGGGTTAGCATCAGCCCTAGGATAGTGTTAGGGTTAGGGTTAACATCAGCCCTAGGATAGTGTTAGGGTTAGGGTTAGGGTTAGCATCAGCTCTAGGATAGTGTTAGTTTTAGGGTTAGCATCAGACCTAGGATAGTGTTTGGGTTAGGGTTAGGGTAAGCATCAGCCCTGGGATAGTGTAAGTGTTAGGGTTAGGGTTAGCATCAGGCCTAGGATAGTGTTAGGTTTAGGGTTAGCATCAGCCCTAGGATAGTGTTAGGGTTCGGGTTAGGGTTAGCATCAGCCCTAGGATAGTATTAGGGTTAGGGTTTGCATCAGCCCTAGGATAGTGTTAGGGGTAGGGTTAGGGTTAGCACCAGGCCTAGGATAGTGTTAGTGTTAGGGTTAGCATCAGCCTTAGGATAGTGTTAGGGTTAGGGTTAGGGTTAGCATCAGCCGTAGGATAGTGTTAGGGTTAGGGTTAGCCTCAGCCCTAAGATAGTGTTAGAGTTAGGGTTAGGGTTAGCATCAGCACTAGGATAGTGTTAGGGTTAGGGTTAGGGTTAGCATCAGCCCTAGGATAGTGTTAGTGTTAGGGTTAGCATCAGCCCTAGGATACTGTTAGGGTTAGGGTTAGGGTTAGCATCCGCCCTAGGATAGTGTTAGGGTTAGGGTTAGGGTTAGCATCAGCCCTAGGATAGTGTTAGGGTTAGGGTTAATATAAACCCTAGGATAGTGTTAGGGTTAGGGTTAGGGTTATCATCAGGCCTAGGATAGTGTTAGGGTTAGGGTTATTGTTAGCATCAGTTCAAGGATAGTGTTAGGGTTAGCGTTAGGGTTAGCATCAGCCCTAGGATAGTGTTAGGGTTAGGGTTCGCATCAGCCCTAGGATAGTGTTAGGATTAGGGTTAGGGTTAGCATCAGTTCAAGGATAGTGTTAGGGTTAGCGTTAGGGTTAGCATCAGCCCTAGGATAGTGTTAGGGTAAGGGTTAGCATCAGCCCTAGGATAGTGTTAGGATTAGGGTTAGGGTTAGCATCAGCCCTAGGATAGTGTTAGGGTTAGGGTTAAAATCAGCCCTAGGAGAGTGTTAGGGTTAGGGTTAGGGTTAGCATCAGCCCTAGGATAGTGTTAGGGTTAGGGTTAGCATCAGCCCTAGGATAGTGTTAGGGTTAGGGTTAGGGTTAGCATCAGCCCTAGGATAGTGTTAGGGTTAGGGTTAGCATCAACCCTAGGATAGTGTTAGGGTTAGGGTTAGGGTTAGCATCAGCCCTAGGATAGTGTTAGGGTTAGGGTTAGCCTCAGCCCTAGGAGAGTGTTAGGGTTAGGGATAGGGTTAGCATCAGGCCTAAGATAGTGTTAGGGTTAGGGTTAGGGTTATCATCAGGCCTAGGATAGTGTTAGAGTTAGGGTTAGCATCAGGCCTAGGATAGTGTTAGGGTTAGGGTTAGCATCAGCCTTAGGAGAGTGTAAGGGTTAGGGTTAGGGTTAGCATCAGCCCTAGTATAGTGTTAGGGTTAGGGTTAACATCAGCCGTAGGATAGTGTTAGGGTTAGGGTTAGGGTTAGCATCAGCTCTAGGATAGTGTTAGGTTTAGGGTTACCATCAGACCTAGGATAGTGTTAGGGTTAGGGTTAGGGTAAGCATCAGCCCTAGGATAGTGTAAGTGTTAGGATTAGGGTTAGCATCAGGCCTAGGATAGCGTTAGGGTTAGGGTTAGCATCAGCCCTAGGATAGTGTTAGGGTTCGGGTTAGGGTTAGCATCAGCCCTAGGATACTATTAGGGTTAGGGTTAGCATCAGCCCTAGGATAGTGTTAGGGGTAGGGTTAGGGTTAGCACCAGGCCTAGGATAGTGTTAGTGTTAGGGTTAGCATCAGCCTTAGGATAGTGTTAGGGTTAGGGTTAGTGTTAGCATCAGCCGTAGGATAGTAATAGGGTTAGGGTTAGCCTCAGCCCAAAGATAGTGTTAGAGTTAGGGTTAGGGTTAGCATCAGCATTAGGATAGTGTTAGGGTTAGGGTTAGGGTTAGCATCAGCCCTAGGATAGTGTTAGTGTTAGGGTTAGCATCAGCCCTAGGATAGTGTTAGGGTTAGGGTTAGGGTTAGAATCCGCCCTAGGATAGTGTTAGGGTTAGGGTCAGGGTTAGCATCAGCCCTAGGATAGTGTTAGGGTTAGGGTTAACATAAACCCTAGGATAGTGTTAGGGTTAGGGTTAGGGTTATCATCAGGCCTAGGATAGTGTTAGGGTTAGGGTTAGTGTTAGCGTCAGTTCAAGGATAGTGTTAGGGTTAGCGTTAGGGTTAGCATCAGCCCTAGGATAGTGTTAGGGTTAGGGTTAGCATCAGCCCTAGGATAGTGTTAGGATTAGGGTTAGGGTTAGCATCAGCCCTAGGATAGTGTTAGGGTTAGGGTTAGCATCAACCCTAGGGTAGTGTTTGGTTAGGGTTAGGGTTAGCATTAGCCCTAGGATAGTGGTAGGGTTAGGGTTAGCATTAGGCCTAGGATAGTGTTAGGGTTAGGGTTAGCATCAGCCCTAGGAGAGTGTTAGGGTTAGGGTTAGGGTTAGCATCAGCCCTAGGAGAGTGTTAGGGTTAGGGTTAGCCTCAGCCCTACGAGAGTGTTAGGGTTAGGGATAGGGTTAGCATCAGGCCTAAGATAGTGTTAGGGTTAGGGTTAGGGTTATCATCAGGCCTAGGATAGTGTTAGGGTTAGGGTTAGCATCAGGCCTAGGATAGTGTTAGGGTTAGGGTTAGCATCAGCCCTAGGAGAGTGTTAGGGTTAGGGTTAGGGTTAGCATCAGCCCTAGGATTGTGTTAGGGTTAGGGTTAACATCAGCCCTAGGATAGTGTTAGGGTTAGGGTTAGGGTTAGCATCAGCTCTAGGATAGTGTTAGGTTTAGGGTTAGCATCAGACCTAGGGTAGTGTTTGGGTTAGGGTTAGGGTAAGCATCAGCCCTAGGATAGTGTAAGTGTTAGGGTTAGGGTTAGCATCAGGCCTAGGATAGTGTTAGGGTTAGGGGTAGCATCAGCCCTAGGATAGTGTTAGGGTTCGGGTTAGGGTTAGCATCAGCCCTAGGATATTATTAGGGTTAGGGTTAGCATCAGCCCTAGGATAGTGTTAGGGGTAGGGTTAGGGTTAGCACCAGGCCTAGGATAGTGTAAGTGTTAGGGTTAGCATCAGCCTTAGGATAGTGTTAGGGTTAGGGTTAGGGTTAGCATCAGCCGTAGGATAGTGTTAGGGTTAGGGCTAGCCTCAGCCCTAAGATAGTGTTAGAGTTAGGGTTAGGGTTAGCATCAGCACTAGGATAGTGTTAGGGTTAGGGTTAGGGTTAGCATCAGCCCTAGGATAGTGTTAGTGTTAGGGTTAGCATCAGCCCTAGGATACTGTTAGGGTTAGGGTTAGGGTTAGCATCCGCCCTAAGATAGTGTTAGGGTTAGGGTTAGGGTTAGCATCAGCCCTAGGATAGTGTTAGGGTTAGGGTTAACATAAACCCTAGGATAGTGTTAGGGTTAGGGTTAGGGTTATCATCAGGCCTAGGATAGTGTTAGGGTTAGGGTTAGGGTTAGCATCAGCCCTAGGATAGTGTTAGGGTTAGGGTTAGCATCAGGCCTAGGATAGTGTTAGGGTTAGGGTTAGCATCAGCCCTAGGAGAGTGTTAGGGTTAGGGTTAGGGTTAGCATCAGCCCTAGGATAGTGTTAGGGTTAGGGTTAGGGTTAGCATCAGCCCTAGGATAGTGTTAGGGTTAGGGTTAGCATCAGCCCTAGGATAGTTTTAGGGTTAGGGTTAGGGTTAGCATCAGCCCTAGGATAGTGTTAGGGTTAGGGTTAGCATCAGCCCTGGGATAGTGTTAGGGTTAGGGTTAGGGTTAGCATCAGCCCTAGGATAGTGTTAGGGTTAGGGTTAACATCAGCCCTAGGATAGTGTTAGGGTTAGGGTTAGGGTTAGCATCAGCTCTAGGATAGTGTTAGGTTTAGGGTTAGCATCAGACCTAGGATAGTGTTTGGGTTAGGGTTAGGGTAAGCATCAGCCCTGGGATAGTGTAAGTGTTAGGGTTAGGGTTAGCATCAGGCCTAGGATAGTGTTAGGGTTAGGGTTAGCATCAGCCCTAGGATAGTGTTAGCGTTCGGGTTAGGGTTAGCATCAGCCCTAGGATAGTATTAGGGTTAGGGTTTGCATCAGCCCTAGGATAGTGTTAGGGGTAGGGTTAGGGTTAGCACCAGGCCTAGGATAGTGTTAGTGTTAGGGTTAGCATCAGCCTTAGGATAGTGTTAGGGTTAGGGTTAGGGTTAGCATCAGCCCTAGGATAGTGTTAGGGTTAGGGTTAGCCTCAGCCCTAAGATAGTGTTAGAGTTAGGGTTAGGATTAGCATCAGCACTAGGATAGTGTTAGGGTTAGGGTTAGGGTTAGCATCAGCCCTAGGATAGTGTTAGTGTTAGGGTTAGCATCAGCCCTAGGATACTGTTAGGGTTAGGGTTAGGGTTAGCATCCGCCCTAGGATAGTGTTAGGGTTAGGGTTAGGGTTAGCATCAGCCCTAGGATAGTGTTAGGGTTAGGGTTAATATAAACCCTAGGATAGTGTTAGGGTTAGGGTTAGGGTTATCATCAGGCCTAGGATAGTGTTAGGGTTAGGGTTATTGTTAGCATCAGTTCAAGGATAGTGTTAGGGTTAGCGTTAGGGTTAGCATCAGCCCTAGGATAGTGTTAGGGTTAGGGTTCGCATCAGCCCTAGGATAGTGTTAGGATTAGGTTTAGGGTTAGCATCAGTTCAAGGATAGTGTTAGGGTTAGCGTTAGGGTTAGCATCAGCCCTAGGATAGTGTTAGGGTAAGGGTTAGCATCAGCCCTAGGATAGTGTTAGGATTAGGGTTAGGGTTAGCATCAGCCCTAGGATAGTGTTAGGGTTAGGGTTAAAATCAGCCCTAGGAGAGTGTTAGGGTTAGGGTTAGGGTTAGCATCAGCCCTAGGA